>NC_139217.1:217532324-218132324 GCF_055691185.1 Crinia signifera
TAAGATCAGGGTCAGACTGGACAATGGGCCACAACTTTTTGCAGATTTTGTTGATGCCAACACTAGCGGTGTTATAGTGGTTCACCCAGGGCAAGCGGGGGCTTCTGCATTAGGTCTTTTAATATTGGACAATAGTTGCTGGCGTGGAATCAGCATAACCCGTTGTTTGGCAGAATTTAATAACCCAAGGTCATAGCCCCTGTCGGAGAACCTGGTAAGCATGGCATCAATTTGAATATTGGCCTGTTCATCAGAGCTGCAGATCCTGCGTGCCCGCAGGAACTGCGAGAAAGGAAGACCTTCTTTTAGTGGTCTAGGGTGAAAACTGGCTGAGTGCAGAATAGTGTTCCTGTCAGTACTCTTTTGAAAAAGAGTAGTGTGGAACCGACCATCCTGTAATGTCACCGCCACATCAAGGTAATTGACAGTCCGCTCATCGATGTTATAAGTTAGCTTAATTGGGCTATTGGATTTATTGTGACTATCGATGAAGTGTTCAAACTCACAGCGAGACGCCGCCCACAGCAAGAACACATCATCGATATATCGAACAAAAAATTTTACCCTCCCAGCAGCAAGTGGGTTAAGAAAGAATATATCCTGTTCTACCCGCATCATGTAGGTGTTGGCATACGATGGGGCCACATTGGACCCCATCGCACACCCCCGACACCTGTAGAAAAAACTCCTGTCAAAAAGGAAGTAATTGGAGGTGAGGATCATGTGCAAAAGATCACAAATGAGGTCAGAATCAGGGCCTGAATACGCCTGATGTGTGGTAATCAACTCTCGTACAGCACCGATCCCCTCATCATTAGGAATTACAGTATACAACTACTGATGTCGACACTACACAGTAGACAGTTTGCAGGTAGATTCTCAATGCTAGCTAATTTGTTTCAAAAAAGCAGTGGTATCAATCAAGTGATGTTCATAGTTGACAATACAGGGTTGCAGTAAAGTATCAATGTATACAGCACAGTTTTGGAACAGAGACCCGCGAGCAGCAATGATGGGGCGCCCAGGAGGATGTTCAAGGTCTTGTGCACCTTCGGTAATGTATACATTAAAGGTACAACCGGGCACTTGGGAACAAGTGCGTCAGCAAGAGATTGCTCAATGCACCCATCATTGACAGCTACCGCGAGTCTCTGCTCCAGGCGTTTCTTAAACACAGCAGTAGGATCACCGTCCAGGGCACGGTAAACTGAGGAGTCAGAAAGCTGCCGCAAAATTTCAATGCGGTAATCCTCAGTATTCTGAACGACGATCGCCCCGCCCTTGTCGGCGGGACGAATCACCACATCAGTATAGGTCGACAATGAACGTAATGCAATATATTCTTTATTAGACAGGTTCTGATACACCCTAGTTTTTTATGTGTACCGATCAAATTATGTACCTCAGAGTCCAGCATGCGTGAAAAAGTCTTAATAGAATGGTTAATGGACTGTGGTTCAAAGTGTGATTTGCGCTGCAGCTTACGTAGCTGAGGAGGTATAATGCTATCCGCTCGAGTATCAGGTAAGTTCTTAAAGTGTTCCTGTAACCTGAGCTGGCGGTTAAGCCGAAATTTCTCTATTTCCCAGTCAAAAGCTCTAAATTGGCTGGTCGGAACATACGATAGCCCACGTCCTAATACTTTAGCTTCATCTGAGGTAAGGCAACGGGAAGATAGATTAATTACCGGTTCCTGGGGAGCGGTGGACGGCCTCTCTTCCTCTCTCCTCGACCTCGACCGCGCGCGCTGGCCGCCCTTCCTGGTGTAACGTCTGCGGCGGCGCGGCGGCGACCACGAACTCGTGGCCCTAAAGGGAGGGATGTAGTGTTATCCTGGGAGCCACCAATATCATTGTAGTCGGAATTACTCGTAGATGAAGTATCTCTACCAGGAAACCCTCTCTGTCCGGTACGACGGAATCTGCCACCGGATCGGTAATTACCTCCACGTCTGGACTCAGTGTTCCCTCCACTGATCCAGAGGTACACCTGATTACGCTCATAGTCCATGCAGACCTTAGTTAATTTCTGCTTCTTAAATTGTAATAGGTCCTGGCGGTAAGCTGCAATCTGTCTGCTGAGTTTAGAGAGCCAGTCCTGTGAATCATCACGGGTAAAAGAAATCTTGTGCATTTTTTCAAACTCCTCGGTTTTAACACGGGCTGCACTCAGCTCTCTGCTAGCCTCCTCGATAACGAGCAGCATTAGATCATAGCTGCACTTATTGAGGACAGCTATCCACCTCTTACAGAAGTTAGTATTAAAGCGTCCAATTGTCGGGCAATTCTTAACCCTGAATCCCCTTGGGATCATCTTCTGTTTATAATAGTCGCTTAACGTAACGGCATGCAGATGGAAGTCCACTTCTCGTTGTTTGAGACGGACCCACTCACGATACATATAGTCCAATGATCTTGGTTCATCACACAGGGCTTCTTGGAGCACTATACCCTCAGCGTCAGTATCCGAGAAGGAGAGTGCTAAGCCTTGGGTAGCTTTAGCCACATTGATGTTATCCAATATGCAGCCGTCAATGGAGTCTGTGCCTTCAGCCATACTGCTTAGACAATGTTCTGTCCCGCAGCGGGGATACGAACTCAATCAGTGGGTGCTCAGTCTCAGGTGCGCGGTCTGCCTTCCGACGGCGCACCATACAATACAGTCTCTTTGGGAGACAGCACACTCACACAAGGTAAAGGTAGTGGCGGGTGCCAAGCCAAACGGAGCAGCCTCAGAACGGGATCTCCACAAATACACTCGTGTAGGCGGCACACCAGCAAATAAATCAAAGTAGGCTCTGCTTTCTGCAACGTTTCGATGTTTTATTCACCACATCGTCTTCAGGCAATAAAAAACACAGCAAACAAGCATACCTTATATCCCCACCATAAGACACGTGATACAGGTAACCCGGCCCACCGCAGGGAGGAGGACACCAGAAACTGACATCCCTCACTCACCTGAACGGTGGCCATGGTAACCGCACACCGTGTGATTTAAAAACAAAGCTTCAGGCAATAGACATCAGATCAGCTAGGCATATAAGAAATGTAAATATGCTTGAATAATTGGTGACATAATGTCGCAAGAATAATTAGAAACATTCTAGTAGCATAAGGGCTATAATATACAAAACATGTAACAAATATAAAGAATGTGACATATACATTTTTTACAAAAATGCATGAAGACCAAGATATTCATTTAAACCATAAGGAGACAAAGTGTTTAAACGAAATATCCACCTTGACTCACATTGCAATAATTTTAAAGAACGATCACCTCCACGTATATCGGCCGGTATGTGATCAATAATGATGTATTTGAGTACAGACAAATTGTGTCCTGCCTCCAGGAAATGCCTGGAGACCGGTTGATCACTATGCCCGGTGGAAAGTGCCGTGCGAATAGCATGCCTATGAGCAGCCATGCGGACACGCAGTGTACAATCAGTCTTACCTATGTAGCTGAGTCCGCACGGACAGGTAATCATATAGACAATGTAAGGAGTCTGACATGACACACGGTGTCTGATACTGTAACGCTTGCCACTGTATGGGTGACAAAAACTGTCACCCACCACCAATGAGCGGCAAGTCGTGCAATTCAGACACCTATAGCAACCTTTGCGATTGCCCAAAGTAGGGGCTGCTGTAGCCGCAGGAGAGGGACGGGCTATGTCAGCCTTCATTACCCAATCACGGATATTGCGGCCCCTGGTGTAACAGGGCATAATACGGGTGGACTCAATCCCAAGATCAGGGTCAGACTGGACAATGGGCCACAACTTTTTGCAGATTTTGTTGATGCCAACACTAGCGGTGTTATAGTGGTTCACCCAGGGCAAGCGGGGGGCTTCTGCATTAGGTCTTTTAATATTGGACAATAGTTGCTGGCGTGGAATCAGCATAACCCGTTGTTTGGCAGAATTTAATAACCCAAGGTCATAGCCCCTGTCGGAGAACCTGGTAAGCATGGCATCAATTTGAATATTGGCCTGTTCATCAGAGCTGCAGATCCTGCGTGCCCGCAGGAACTGCGAGAAAGGAAGACCTTCTTTTAGTGGTCTAGGGTGAAAACTGGCTGAGTGCAGAATAGTGTTCCTGTCAGTACTCTTTTGAAAAAGAGTAGTGTGGAACCGACCATCCTGTAATGTCACCGCCACATCAAGGTAATTGACAGTCCGCTCATCGATGTTATAAGTTAGCTTAATTGGGCTATTGGATTTATTGTGACTATCGATGAAGTGTTCAAACTCACAGCGAGACGCCGCCCACAGCAAGAACACATCATCGATATATCGAACAAAAAATTTTACCCTCCCAGCAGCAAGTGGGTTAAGAAAGAATATATCCTGTTCTACCCGCATCATGTAGGTGTTGGCATACGATGGGGCCACATTGGACCCCATCGCACACCCCGACACCTGTAGAAAAAACTTCCTGTCAAAAAGGAAGTAATTGGAGGTGAGGATCATGTGCAAAAGATCACAAATGAGGTCAGAATCAGGGCCTGAATACGCCTGATGTGTGGTAATCAACTCTCGTACAGCACCGATCCCCTCATCATTAGGAATTACAGTATACAAACTACTGATGTCGACACTACACAGTAGACAGTTTGCAGGTAGATTCTCAATGCTAGCTAATTTGTTCAAAAAAGCAGTGGTATCAATCAAGTGATGTTCATAGTTGACAATACAGGGTTTGCAGTAAAGTATCAATGTATACAGCACAGTTTTGGAACAGAGACCCGCGAGCAGCAATGATGGGGCGCCCAGGAGGATGTTCAAGGTTCTTGTGCACCTTCGGTAATGTATACATTAAAGGTACAACCGGGCACTTGGGAACAAGTGCGTCAGCAAGAGATTGCTCAATGCACCCATCATTGACAGCTACCGCGAGTCTCTGCTCCAGGCGTTTCTTAAACACAGCAGTAGGATCACCGTCCAGGGCACGGTAAACTGAGGAGTCAGAAAGCTGCCGCAAAATTTCAATGCGGTAATCCTCAGTATTCTGAACGACGATCGCCCCGCCCTTGTCGGCGGGACGAATCACCACATCAGTATAGGTCGACAATGAACGTAATGCAATATATTCTTTATTAGACAGGTTCTGATACACCCTAGTTTTTTTATGTGTACCGATCAAATTATGTACCTCAGAGTCCAGCATGCGTGAAAAAGTCTTAATAGAATGGTTAATGGACTGTGGTTCAAAGTGTGATTTGCGCTGCAGCTTACGTAGCTGAGGAGGTATAATGCTATCCGCTCGAGTATCAGGTAAGTTCTTAAAGTGTTCCTGTAACCTGAGCTGGCGGTTAAGCCGAAATTTCTCTATTTCCCAGTCAAAAGCTCTAAATTGGCTGGTCGGAACATACGATAGCCCACGTCCTAATACTTTAGCTTCATCTGAGGTAAGGCAACGGGAAGATAGATTAATTACCGGTTCCTGGGGAGCGGTGGACGGCCTCTCTTCCTCTCTCCTCGACCTCGACCGCGCGCGCTGGCCGCCTCTCCTGGTGTAACGTCTGCGGCGGCGCGGCGGCGACCACGAACTCGTGGCCCTAAAGGGAGGGATGTAGTGTTATCCTGGGAGCCACCAATATCATTGTAGTCGGAATCACTCGTAGATGAAGTATCTCTACCAGGAAACCCTCTCTGTCCGGTACGACGGAATCTGCCACCGGATCGGTAATTACCTCCACGTCTGGACTCAGTGTTCCCTCCACTGATCCAGAGGTACACCTGATTACGCTCATAGTCCATGCAGACCTTAGTTAATTTCTGCTTCTTAATTGTAATAGGTCCTGGCGGTAAGCTGCAATCTGTCTGCTGAGTTTAGAGAGCCAGTCCTGTGAATCATCACGGGTAAAAGAAATCTTGTGCATTTTTTCAAACTCCTCGGTTTTAACACGGGCTGCACTCAGCTCTCTGCTAGCCTCCTCGATAACGAGCAGCATTAGATCATAGCTGCACTTATTGAGGACAGCTATCCACCTCTTACAGAAGTTAGTATTAAAGCGTCCAATTGTCGGGCAATTCTTAACCCTGAATCCCCTTGGGATCATCTTCTGTTTATAATAGTCGCTTAACGTAACGGCATGCAGATGGAAGTCCACTTCTCGTTGTTTGAGACGGACCCACTCACGATACATATAGTCCATTCTTGCGACATTATGTCACCAATTATTCAAGCATATTTACATTTCTTATATGCCTAGCTGATCTGATGTCTATTGCCTGAAGCTTTGTTTTTAAATCACACGGTGTGCGGTTACCATGGCCACCGTTCAGGTGAGTGAGGGATGTCAGTTTCTGGTGTCCTCCTCCCTGCGGTGGGCCGGGTTACCTGTATCACGTGTCTTATGGTGGGGATATAAGGTATGCTTGTTTGCTGTGTTTTTTATTGCCTGAAGACGATGTGGTGAATAAAACATCGAAACGTTGCAGAAAGCAGAGCCTACTTTGATTTATTTGCTGGTGTGCCGCCTACACGAGTGTATTTGTGGAGATCCCGTTCTGAGGCTGCTCCGTTTGGCTTGGCACCCGCCACTACCTTTACCTTGTGTGAGTGTGCTGTCTCCCAAAGAGACTGTATTGTATGGTGCGCCGTCGGAAGGCAGACCGCGCACCTGAGACTGAGCACCCACTGATTGAGTTCGTATCCCCGCTGCGGGACAGAACATTGTCTAAGCAGTATGGCTGAAGGCACAGACTCCATTGACGGCTGCATATTGGATAACATCAATGTGGCTAAAGCTACCCAAGGCTTAGCACTCTCCTTCTCGGATACTGACGCTGAGGGTATAGTGCTCCAAGAAGCCCTGTGTGATGAACCAAGATCATTGGACTATATGTATCGTGAGTGGGTCCGTCTCAAACAACGAGAAGTGGACTTCCATCTGCATGCCGTTACGTTAAGCGACTATTATAAACAGAAGATGATCCCAAGGGGATTCAGGGTTAAGAATTGCCCGACAATTGGACGCTTTAATACTAACTTCTGTAAGAGGTGGATAGCTGTCCTCAATAAGTGCAGCTATGATCTAATGCTGCTCGTTATCGAGGAGGCTAGCAGAGAGCTGAGTGCAGCCCGTGTTAAAACCGAGGAGTTTGAAAAAATGCACAAGATTTCTTTTACCCGTGATGATTCACAGGACTGGCTCTCTAAACTCAGCAGACAGATTGCAGCTTACCGCCAGGACCTATTACAATTTAAGAAGCAGAAATTAACTAAGGTCTGCATGGACTATGAGCGTAATCAGGTGTACCTCTGGATCAGTGGAGGGAACACTGAGTCCAGACGTGGAGGTAATTACCGATCCGGTGGCAGATTCCGTCGTACCGGACAGAGAGGGTTTCCTGGTAGAGATACTTCATCTACGAGTGATTCCGACTACAATGATATTGGTGGCTCCCAGGATAACACTACATCCCTCCCTTTAGGGCCACGAGTTCGTGGTCGCCGCCGCGCCGCCGCAGACGTTACACCAGGAGAGGCGGCCAGCGCGCGCGGTCGAGGTCGAGGAGAGAGGAAGAGAGGCCGTCCACCGCTCCCCAGGAACCGGTAATTAATCTATCTTCCCGTTGCCTTACCTCAGATGAAGCTAAAGTATTAGGACGTGGGCTATCGTATGTTCCGACCAGCCAATTTAGAGCTTTTGACTGGGAAATAGAGAAATTTCGGCTTAACCGCCAGCTCAGGTTACAGGAACACTTTAAGAACTTACCTGATACTCGAGCGGATAGCATTATACCTCCTCAGCTACGTAAGCTGCAGCGCAAATCACACTTTGAACCACAGTCCATTAACCATTCTATTAAGACTTTTTCACGCATGCTGGACTCTGAGGTACATAATTTGATCGGTACACATAAAAAAACTAGGGTGTATCAGAACCTGTCTAATAAAGAATATATTGCATTACGTTCATTGTCGACCTATACTGATGTGGTGATTCGTCCCGCCGACAAGGGCGGGGCGATCGTCGTTCAGAATACTGAGGATTACCGCATTGAAATTTTGCGGCAGCTTTCTGACTCCTCAGTTTACCGTGCCCTGGACGGTGATCCTACTGCTGTGTTTAAGAAACGCCTGGAGCAGAGACTCGCGGTAGCTGTCAATGATGGGTGCATTGAGCAATCTCTTGCTGACGCACTTGTTCCCAAGTGCCCGGTTGTACCTTTAATGTATACATTACCGAAGGTGCACAAGAACCTTGAACATCCTCCTGGGCGCCCCATCATTGCTGCTCGCGGGTCTCTGTTCCAAAACTGTGCTGTATACATTGATACTTTACTGCAACCCTGTATTGTCAACTATGAACATCACTTGATTGATACCACTGCTTTTTTGAACAAATTAGCTAGCATTGAGAATCTACCTGCAAACTGTCTACTGTGTAGTGTCGACATCAGTAGTTTGTATACTGTAATTCCTAATGATGAGGGGATCGGTGCTGTACGAGAGTTGATTACCACACATCAGGCGTATTCAGGCCCTGATTCTGACCTCATTTGTGATCTTTTGCACATGATCCTCACCTCCAATTACTTCCTTTTTGACAGGAAGTTTTTTCTACAGGTGTCGGGGTGTGCGATGGGGTCCAATGTGGCCCCATCGTATGCCAACACCTACATGATGCGGGTAGAACAGGATATATTCTTTCTTAACCCACTTGCTGCTGGGAGGGTAAAATTTTTTGTTCGATATATCGATGATGTGTTCTTGCTGTGGGCGGCGTCTCGCTGTGAGTTTGAACACTTCATCGATAGTCACAATAAATCCAATAGCCCAATTAAGCTAACTTATAACATCGATGAGCGGACTGTCAATTACCTTGATGTGGCGGTGACATTACAGGATGGTCGGTTCCACACTACTCTTTTTCAAAAGAGTACTGACAGGAACACTATTCTGCACTCAGCCAGTTTTCACCCTAGACCACTAAAAGAAGGTCTTCCTTTCTCGCAGTTCCTGCGGGCACGCAGGATCTGCAGCTCTGATGAACAGGCCAATATTCAAATTGATGCCATGCTTACCAGGTTCTCCGACAGGGGCTATGACCTTGGGTTATTAAATTCTGCCAAACAACGGGTTATGCTGATTCCACGCCAGCAACTATTGTCCAATATTAAAAGACCTAATGCAGAAGCCCCCCGCTTGCCCTGGGTGAACCACTATAACACCGCTAGTGTTGGCATCAACAAAATCTGCAAAAAGTTGTGGCCCATTGTCCAGTCTGACCCTGATCTTGGGATTGAGTCCACCCGTATTATGCCCTGTTACACCAGGGGCCGCAATATCCGTGATTGGGTAATGAAGGCTGACATAGCCCGTCCCTCTCCTGCGGCTACAGCAGCCCCTACTTTGGGCAATCGCAAAGGTTGCTATAGGTGTCTGAATTGCACGACTTGCCGCTCATTGGTGGTGGGTGACAGTTTTTGTCACCCATACAGTGGCAAGCGTTACAGTATCAGACACCGTGTGTCATGTCAGACTCCTTACATTGTCTATATGATTACCTGTCCGTGCGGACTCAGCTACATAGGTAAGACTGATTGTACACTGCGTGTCCGCATGGCTGCTCATAGGCATGCTATTCGCACGGCACTTTCCACCGGGCATAGTGATCAACCGGTCTCCAGGCATTTCCTGGAGGCAGGACACAATTTGTCTGTACTCAAATACATCATTATTGATCACATACCGGCCGATATACGTGGAGGTGATCGTTCTTTAAAATTATTGCAATGTGAGTCAAGGTGGATATTTCGTTTAAACACTTTGTCTCCTTATGGTTTAAATGAATATCTTGGTCTTCATGCATTTTTGTAAAAAATGTATATGTCACATTCTTTATATTTGTTACATGTTTTGTATATTATAGCCCTTATGCTACTAGAATGTTTCTAATTATTCTTGCGACATTATGTCACCAATTATTCAAGCATATTTACATTTCTTATATGCCTAGCTGATCTGATGTCTATTGCCTGAAGCTTTGTTTTTAAATCACACGGTGTGCGGTTACCATGGCCACCGTTCAGGTGAGTGAGGGATGTCAGTTTCTGGTGTCCTCCTCCCTGCGGTGGGCCGGGTTACCTGTATCACGTGTCTTATGGTGGGGATATAAGGTATGCTTGTTTGCTGTGTTTTTTATTGCCTGAAGACGATGTGGTGAATAAAACATCGAAACGTTGCAGAAAGCAGAGCCTACTTTGATTTATTTGCTGGTGTGCCGCCTACACGAGTGTATTTGTGGAGATCCCGTTCTGAGGCTGCTCCGTTTGGCTTGGCACCCGCCACTACCTTTACCTTGTGTGAGTGTGCTGTCTCCCAAAGAGACTGTATTGTATGGTGCGCCGTCGGAAGGCAGACCGCGCACCTGAGACTGAGCACCCACTGATTGAGTTCGTATCCCCGCTGCGGGACAGAACATTGTCTAAGCAGTATGGCTGAAGGCACAGACTCCATTGACGGCTGCATATTGGATAACATCAATGTGGCTAAAGCTACCCAAGGCTTAGCACTCTCCTTCTCGGATACTGACGCTGAGGGTATAGTGCTCCAAGAAGCCCTGTGTGATGAACCAAGATCATTGGACTATATGTATCGTGAGTGGGTCCGTCTCAAACAACGAGAAGTGGACTTCCATCTGCATGCCGTTACGTTAAGCGACTATTATAAACAGAAGATGATCCCAAGGGGATTCAGGGTTAAGAATTGCCCGACAATTGGACGCTTTAATACTAACTTCTGTAAGAGGTGGATAGCTGTCCTCAATAAGTGCAGCTATGATCTAATGCTGCTCGTTATCGAGGAGGCTAGCAGAGAGCTGAGTGCAGCCCGTGTTAAAACCGAGGAGTTTGAAAAAATGCACAAGATTTCTTTTACCCGTGATGATTCACAGGACTGGCTCTCTAAACTCAGCAGACAGATTGCAGCTTACCGCCAGGACCTATTACAATTTAAGAAGCAGAAATTAACTAAGGTCTGCATGGACTATGAGCGTAATCAGGTGTACCTCTGGATCAGTGGAGGGAACACTGAGTCCAGACGTGGAGGTAATTACCGATCCGGTGGCAGATTCCGTCGTACCGGACAGAGAGGGTTTCCTGGTAGAGATACTTCATCTACGAGTGATTCCGACTACAATGATATTGGTGGCTCCCAGGATAACACTACATCCCTCCCTTTAGGGCCACGAGTTCGTGGTCGCCGCCGCGCCGCCGCAGACGTTACACCAGGAGAGGCGGCCAGCGCGCGCGGTCGAGGTTGAGGAGAGAGGAAGAGAGGCCGTCCACCGCTCCCCAGGAACCGGTAATTAATCTATCTTCCCGTTGCCTTACCTCAGATGAAGCTAAAGTATTAGGACGTGGGCTATCGTATGTTCCGACCAGCCAATTTAGAGCTTTTGACTGGGAAATAGAGAAATTTCGGCTTAACCGCCAGCTCAGGTTACAGGAACACTTTAAGAACTTACCTGATACTCGAGCGGATAGCATTATACCTCCTCAGCTACGTAAGCTGCAGCGCAAATCACACTTTGAACCACAGTCCATTAACCATTCTATTAAGACTTTTTCACGCATGCTGGACTCTGAGGTACATAATTTGATCGGTACACATAAAAAAACTAGGGTGTATCAGAACCTGTCTAATAAAGAATATATTGCATTACGTTCATTGTCGACCTATACTGATGTGGTGATTCGTCCCGCCGACAAGGGCGGGGCGATCGTCGTTCAGAATACTGAGGATTACCGCATTGAAATTTTGCGGCAGCTTTCTGACTCCTCAGTTTACCGTGCCCTGGACGGTGATCCTACTGCTGTGTTTAAGAAACGCCTGGAGCAGAGACTCGCGGTAGCTGTCAATGATGGGTGCATTGAGCAATCTCTTGCTGACGCACTTGTTCCCAAGTGCCCGGTTGTACCTTTAATGTATACATTACCGAAGGTGCACAAGAACCTTGAACATCCTCCTGGGCGCCCCATCATTGCTGCTCGCGGGTCTCTGTTCCAAAACTGTGCTGTATACATTGATACTTTACTGCAACCCTGTATTGTCAACTATGAACATCACTTGATTGATACCACTGCTTTTTTGAACAAATTAGCTAGCATTGAGAATCTACCTGCAAACTGTCTACTGTGTAGTGTCGACATCAGTAGTTTGTATACTGTAATTCCTAATGATGAGGGGATCGGTGCTGTACGAGAGTTGATTACCACACATCAGGCGTATTCAGGCCCTGATTCTGACCTCATTTGTGATCTTTTGCACATGATCCTCACCTCCAATTACTTCCTTTTTGACAGGAAGTTTTTTCTACAGGTGTCGGGGTGTGCGATGGGGTCCAATGTGGCCCCATCGTATGCCAACACCTACATGATGCGGGTAGAACAGGATATATTCTTTCTTAACCCACTTGCTGCTGGGAGGGTAAAATTTTTTGTTCGATATATCGATGATGTGTTCTTGCTGTGGGCGGCGTCTCGCTGTGAGTTTGAACACTTCATCGATAGTCACAATAAATCCAATAGCCCAATTAAGCTAACTTATAACATCGATGAGCGGACTGTCAATTACCTTGATGTGGCGGTGACATTACAGGATGGTCGGTTCCACACTACTCTTTTTCAAAAGAGTACTGACAGGAACACTATTCTGCACTCAGCCAGTTTTCACCCTAGACCACTAAAAGAAGGTCTTCCTTTCTCGCAGTTCCTGCGGGCACGCAGGATCTGCAGCTCTGATGAACAGGCCAATATTCAAATTGATGCCATGCTTACCAGGTTCTCCGACAGGGGCTATGACCTTGGGTTATTAAATTCTGCCAAACAACGGGTTATGCTGATTCCACGCCAGCAACTATTGTCCAATATTAAAAGACCTAATGCAGAAGCCCCCCGCTTGCCCTGGGTGAACCACTATAACACCGCTAGTGTTGGCATCAACAAAATCTGCAAAAAGGTGTGGCCCATTGTCCAGTCTGACCCTGATCTTGGGATTGAGTCCACCCGTATTATGCCCTGTTACACCAGGGGCCGCAATATCCGTGATTGGGTAATGAAGGCTGACATAGCCCGTCCCTCTCCTGCGGCTACAGCAGCCCCTACTTTGGGCAATCGCAAAGGTTGCTATAGGTGTCTGAATTGCACGACTTGCCGCTCATTGGTGGTGGGTGACAGTTTTTGTCACCCATACAGTGGCAAGCGTTACAGTATCAGACACCGTGTGTCATGTCAGACTCCTTACATTGTCTATATGATTACCTGTCCGTGCGGACTCAGCTACATAGGTAAGACTGATTGTACACTGCGTGTCCGCATGGCTGCTCATAGGCATGCTATTCGCACGGCACTTTCCACCGGGCATAGTGATCAACCGGTCTCCAGGCATTTCCTGGAGGCAGGACACAATTTGTCTGTACTCAAATACATCATTATTGATCACATACCGGCCGATATACGTGGAGGTGATCGTTCTTTAAAATTATTGCAATGTGAGTCAAGGTGGATATTTCGTTTAAACACTTTGTCTCCTTATGGTTTAAATGAATATCTTGGTCTTCATGCATTTTTGTAAAAAATGTATATGTCACATTCTTTATATTTGTTACATGTTTTGTATATTATAGCCCTTATGCTACTAGAATGTTTCTAATTATTCTTGCGACATTATGTCACCAATTATTCAAGCATATTTACATTTCTTATATGCCTAGCTGATCTGATGTCTATTGCCTGAAGCTTTGTTTTTAAATCACACGGTGTGCGGTTACCATGGCCACCGTTCAGGTGAGTGAGGGATGTCAGTTTCTGGTGTCCTCCTCCCTGCGGTGGGCCGGGTTACCTGTATCACGTGTCTTATGGTGGGGATATAAGGTATGCTTGTTTGCTGTGTTTTTTATTGCCTGAAGACGATGTGGTGAATAAAACATCGAAACGTTGCAGAAAGCAGAGCCTACTTTGATTTATTTGCTGGTGTGCCGCCTACACGAGTGTATTTGTGGAGATCCCGTTCTGAGGCTGCTCCGTTTGGCTTGGCACCCGCCACTACCTTTACCTTGTGTGAGTGTGCTGTCTCCCAAAGAGACTATATATATATATATATATATATATATATATATATATATATATATATATATATATGGAAACTTGGGGGATAGGCACTCATTACTAGTATCCACAGAGATGGGTGCAGGAGCCTAAGATTTGTAATATGGAAACTTCCTATCCAGAAGATAAGTGAGGCAGCACTCCTTGTCCTTGATATGACTGCCATATCATTCATTTGGTGACTATGAAATTGTAACAGACTCTGAACCCATGTCTTTATGCTGCTTTTGCCATCAGTTGCACCCCAGTGCAGCATATAACCTCTGAATCAATGGAATAAATGTGATTTACTTTTGCATCTTGAACAAGGAGTGCTGCCTCACTTATCTTCTGGATAGGAAGTATATATATATATATATATATATATATATATATATACAGGAACAGAGGTGCGGCACTCAGGACTTTCAAGTAGAAGAACGACAGTACAGTGACTTTATGTCACTGTACTGTCGTTCTTCTACTTGAAAGTCCTGAGTGCCGCACCTCTGTTCCTGTATACTCTGCTTATCTTGAAGCTGTGAGGGCACCTGCGCCAGTAACCTGCTGATTAAGCTGGGAGTGCCGGTCCATCGCTGCATGTTATATATATATATATATATATATATATAGTACTTATATGTTAGTTGGGCGCCCATTACGTAGTTTGCGTAGTGGTGTATTTCTCCATACACCACTACCAATGCACCACTATGCTAGTTACGTAAACTACGTAACTTAAGTAAAATACGTAAGTTACGTATTTGTAGCTACGTTAATGAATGTTTCATATCCCCACTATCCATGTCATAACTCCACTATCCACGCAGGCTTGTAGTTAATCTTATAAAGTGCGGCGAGCATAGCGAGCCACCGCGCCCGAAGCGTGGCGAGCGAATCCCCTCGCGGACGTATCTGCTGCCCTCGCCACGCTTCGGGCTCGGTGGCTCGCTGCGCTCACCACGCTTTATAAAATTAACTCCATGCCCACGTGGATAGTGGGGGTATGACGTGGTATTAAAACCGTTAATATCAATAGACCAGTATATAATAAAGTAGTTACACTGTATCCGTTACCCTCTAAACCAGGCTTGTCCAACCTGCGGCCCTCCAGATGTGCTAAAACTACACATCCCAGCATGCCTTGCCACAATTTGGCTATTAGGGAATGCTAGAATGATGGCAATGCATGCTGGGATGTGTAGTTTTAGCACATCTGGAGGGCCGCAGGTTGGACATGCCTGCTCTAAACCATGCAACCGGTTACCCCTGACAACTGCAGCCTGATACTGTGGTTTTAGCAATCAATAGGCTCAGAGCAGAGCTTCTCCATTCACTGACATGACAATGTGAATGGTTGTAAAACACATTAGCATATGACTAGATGCTCCTGAATCCATTGTAAAGTGACCTAACAGGTTTAACCTATTCACTGGCTTTATAAGAAATAAAGCTTTACCCTTTATATACTGTATGTCTAATGCAGCCTCACAGCTATTTAAATATGCCACTCAGACGCATCAGCGTATGAGACTCTCAATGAGAGTTTATGCAATGAACATATCTTTATAGCTTTAGGATCACCATCGATACACTAACTATACCAATTGATAGACAAATTGATTATGATCAAAGCTGATGCTGCGTCTGAGAAGTGGTTACACTTATAAAGAAATAATACAAGTAAACACTGGTTATATGGAGATCACGGATCCGACCCTGTGTCCTAAGGTATTGAAGTAAGAAGTGGACGCAGATGCAGATGTGGATGCAGGATTTGGATCCTTATAAATGTTAAATTGAACGACAATTATCTGATCATGCTGTATACCAGCTCCTTACAAGTGATCCCACCAAAGCTTGTACTGAGTTGCTTTGTTCTATGATAGACCGGGCAGTTATGGATGGTGTTATAGGTAAAACTCTTGAGGAGGCGTTAGTTCCGTCTTGGCCGGTTACTCCTGTAATGTATACACTCCCCAAGATACATAAACATTCTACATTGCCTCCGGGGAGGCCCATTATAGCTGCTAATGGCTCCCTATTCCAGAACTGTTCGGTCTATCTTGATTCTCTATTACAGCCGTGTATTGTACAGCACCCACGATATCTTCTGGATACTACTTCATTTATTAATAAATTACAAGACCTACATGGTATCCCGGTTGGGAGTTTTATCTGTAGTATTGATGTATCCAGCTTATACACAGTAATTCCCAATAGTCCTGGGGTACAGGCTGTACGTGATTTGATTGATGGTCATCCACTATACACTGGTTCTTCTGTTGAGCTGGTACGTGAACTGTTGTTGTTACTTCTCATCCACAATTACTTCATACATGATGGTAAGTTTTACAGATGGGGCAGGTCCCATCTTGGCAGGGGATGGCGATGGCGACGCCAGCCGCCATCCCCCGCCAGCGCCATCTGCATAGCGAGAAGAGGACGTGCGCGCACGAGAGGCGCGCGCGCGTCCCCTTCCGACGGCGCTTCCAGTCGCTCCCCCGGGTCACCGCCGGCTTCTCGGTAACTCTGTGGTAACCCTCCCTAACCCTGTCCGTCTCCCTGAGGCGGAGATGGACAGGGTTCCCGTCGCCCCGCCGACGGAGATTGAGAAGAGCGTGAGTCGCACGGGTGTCTCAGTCAGATGGTGAGGCAGGCTGCTGGCGGATCGCCAGCAAGGAAGAGGCTTGCCCCATCTGTATCTCCAGCGTTCTGGGTGTGCAATGTGGCCCCATCGTACGCTAATGCTTATATGTTTTCAGCTGAGGAGGACATATTTTTTAACAACCCCTATGTATCTGGTATGATTTATTTTTATACCAGATACATAGATGACATTTTCTTGGCATGGACGGGTTCAGAACAACAGTTCATTGATATGCTCAATCGACATAACCAATCCTTGTCACCCCTTAAGCTCAATTATGTGATTAGTCCTGCTATGGTCAGTTTTTTGGATGTATCAGTCAGTGTGTCAGATGGTGTCATTTCGACTTCGTTGTTTAGGAAAGACACAGATTGGAATACTGTACTACATAGTACCAGTTTTCATCCTAGACCACTTAAATTCGGCCTTCCCTTTTCACAATTTTTAAGGGCTTGCCGTATATGTAGTGACATTAACCAGATTGATTTTATGATTAAAAACTTTTTGGTATGTGGGTATGATCTTGAGCTTCTTACTAGAGCTAAGGATAAAGCATTATTAATTCCTAGAGCAGATCTTTTGAAGCCTAAAATTAAGTCTGTCCAACATGAACGATCTAAGATGCCTTGGGTCAACCATTTCAATACATGAAGTAACACTATACGTACAGTAGCCAGGCGCCATTGGCTAATTCTGAGCTCTGATAAAGATCTAAGGTTGGCTAGTACTGACCTTATGGCATGTTATACTCGTGGCAGAAATGTGAGGGACTGGGTGGTCCGGACGGACATACCACCTCTGATTGATGCCGGTTTAGACCTCTTAATTGTTTTATAAGTTTTACTTGATTACAACTTGAATGTCCGCCACTAACTTAAGTGAAAGCATTTTGCAACTATTGCAACCCCTAGATTTCATTTATGCATCTGTAACTATATACATTGTGTCACCATGTTTTCCACTTTGACTAATTAGTATGATCAGTATCCCGTAAAATACACATACACTGGCATAGTACATGTAGAAATTTGGACACCGTTCCATAAACTGATTAAGTGGCCATTTTTCCGGCCGCCTGCTTGATTTTTATTACCAGGCATTATGCTTCCACATGTAGTATTGTTCCAGTACAAACTGATTAAGTGGCCGTTTCCCGGCACCAACACTGCCACTGGGAGAAAGACTTAATTTCTCTGAGGATGAGTCATCCTCGGTCCTATTTAGCCAACGTCTAACAGAATTTGAGGGTGATCCCTCAGCAGAAGACATTTACAACAATCTCTTCAAATTGAAGAAAAAGGAAACGGAGCTCCTTCTCCACAGGGTGACCCTCTCGGAGTACTTTCGTAATAAAAAGATTCCGAGGGGGTTCCGCATCAGAAACACCCCAACAATTGGGCGTTATAAATAACGAGTTTTGTAGGAAGTGGTGTGCCGATGTTTGATCTAATGAACCTTGTCATTAGTGAAGCAGCACAAGAGATGGAGGCCATTAAAACCAGAATTGCTGAGTATGAGAAAAAACATCTCGACCTCCTCAAAAGAGATGCCGTCCCCCCAGACGAGGTGGCCAATGCCGGAGGATTGAAAGGTCGTGCCCGAGGCAAACGGACCTGATCTTCATCATATCCAAAATAACTCTCACCCCTATGGAACTGGCAGTGCTAGATCATGGTCTGTCATTCGTACCGACTAACCAGTTCCAGGATCTTAACTGGAAAATTAAAACCACCCATCTTAACAGAAGCTTGAAGTTAAGGGAATACTTTAATCGTGAGGATCGAGCCATGGTGCCTAGAACTTTTTCAATATACAATGTTTTCAAACAAAAATCGACCTTTGATCCCCAATCCCATAATACTTCCATCCACAGCTTCATCAAAACCATGGAATCACGTGTCGACACTAACCTCAAGGAGCAGAGTGGTCCTCGCCACTCCAATCTTTCACCTAATGAATGGAGAGCCCTGAAAGATATGTCGACGATATCATGATACTCCCCACCGACAAGGGGAGAGGTATCGTGGTATGTGATGTGGATGACTATAAAAACGAGGTCTATTACCAACTGGCTGATCCAAACGTGTACCAGCTCCTGTCACACGATCCGACCCAAATGTATAAAAAGGAACTCGATCTAATTATCAATGAGGCAACTTCTACAGGAACGCTACCAGATAACGTTAAATCTTATCTCACTTCAGAGTTCCCAAAGACCCCCATTATGTATTGCCTACCTAAGGTTCATAAGAACCCATTGCGCCCACCCGGGCGGCCGATAATTTCGGCACGTGACTCTCTCTACAGTCCGGTGTACAGTTTTCTGGACATTTTTCTTCAGCCGTGTATCAAAAACACTTCAACCTATCTTGAAGATACCACGGATCTCCTTGTGGTGATGTCGACTCTGGGCAACCTGCCAACAGGTGTATGGCTGATCACTTTAGATATCTGCAGCCTATATACCAGTATCCCCCATGATGGGGGACTGGTAGCTGTATGCAAATTATTGTGTGACAACCCCCATTACTTCGGTCCTCCGGTCGATCTATTTATTCAATTGCTATCATTGACCCTCAATCGCAATTTCTTCTTGTGTAACAAGAAATTTTATGAACAGTGCTCTGGATGTGCGATGGGGTCCCCAGTGGCCCCATCGTACGTGAATGCCTATATGGCAGACCTTGAACAATCCCTGTTCTTTATTGATGACGTTGCACCATCGATTCTCTTCTATAAAAGATATATTGATGACGTCCTGGTATTCTGGACGGGCTCGCAAGAATTCTTCATTTCCACCATCGATAGTATCAATAACAAAGACTGCCCGATTAAGTTCACATACAATATGAGTCAAATCTCTGTGAACTATTTGGACGTATGCATACAAGTCACAAATGGAGCCATTGAGACATCGATTTATTCCAAGTCCACCAACAGAAACACTTTGCTCCAAGCCCAGAGCCATCACCCACCTGCGCTCAAACGGGGTCTCCCGTTTTCTCATTTACTTCGGGTAAAAAGGATAACAAGCTCCCCCAGTGTGTTAGAGCAAGACCTTGACACCATGTCGGCTAAATTTAAGCAACGCGGATATTCCCATGATACTCTGATTAAAGCAAGGAGCAGAATCGATGGATTATCACGAGCTGACACCCTGAAAAGAAAAAACTGAGACACACCTATCCCAAACAGACTGGGATGGGTGAGATCTTACATTACAGGTGACACACATATCTCGGCTGCCTCTAAGTTACTATGGCCGCTCATCCAGAATGACAAAGACCTGTCAAAACTGAAAAATACCCATCTGATGCCGATATACACGAGGGGACGAAACATCAGAGACTGGTTGGTTAGAACCGATTTATCGACTAGACTTCCACCTGGCACCCACAAAAAACCTGGTGGGTGCTATAGATGTACGGGATGTACCACCTGCAACGCCCTGATCAGCACCAAATTCTTTTCACACCCCCATTCCGGAGTCAAATTCAAAATCCACCATGCACTGTCTTGCACCAGTACCTACGTGGTCTATTTGTTGAAATGTCCATGCGGACCATGTCGGCAAGACCATCAGGACATTCCGCGAGAGAATCGCACAACACCGATCTGCCATCCGGGCTGCTTTGGCAAATAGACCAAATGAACAACCTGTCGCCAAGCACTTTGCTCTACTCAAACATAACCTTTTGAGTCTCAGATACACCCTTATTGATCATGTGCCTGACAATATGCGTGGTGGTGACAGGAACAGACGTCTTCTCCAGCTGGAGACCCGTTGGATTTGCAACGCACGCCAGACACCCGAACTTCCGGGTCCAGCAATACATAGACAGCCTTATGCCATGTGACCGGACAATCCAAAGTGATTGGACGGATTGCCGATCACCATGGCTACCATTCAATGGAATTATGCTAATTACTCTCTCGCCTTAACCGATTGGCTACTTGTCTTTTTCCTGTCAGAAGTTCTAATGCCTAAACTATATGAAGTAATACTCATTTTTTAATTGTTGATGTATATGTGCTTTGGTATATGAATTATTAACGTTTGCCTTCTGTTGATATCCGTTTTTTTTTTTTTACGTTTTATTACATGTGAAATAACCACACAGGTGTTAAGCCTTAATTACTTGTACAGGGGTATATAAACCCCATGGTGAACAGTAATCATTCTACCTTTGATAAAGCTGCACTGCCACAAGCAGCGAAACGTGTTAGGTTACAGCCTGGACCAGGACTAGCTGATCACTTTTGGACCTCATCACTCGGATTCCCCAGCGCTCTGGGTTGCCCACTCTCAAACCTTGAGAGATATCCGCTTCTTCACCATCCCGCATTTGCGGCTTATTATTGTTGTTACCACGTGGATACATTTCTAAGCAGGAATCAAGGTTTGTCACAACGAACTGAGATTACTGACCAGTTGGTCTTAAAATTCACCAACCCTGAGGACACCTGCCATTCTATGCCATCCCTATTATTGGAGCCTTTAGCGACGTGATACAACTGTGGCCAAAACAGCTTCCAGCCCTACTACACCAATTGGGTTTCTGACCAACTGTGGCCCCACAGTCGCATCCATTTGAGGACCATTTTGCTATTCAGCTTTCGGGACTGGATCATAATCACCATCAGTGGTAACTATTAGCCAACAGGGCAACCCAAATCATTCCAGATACTAACCTTTATTCACCATTTATTGGGTTAATTCCATTCAGCCTCCGGTCCAGTTATTGATTCACCTTTTATCTTATTGTTGTATGTAATTGATTTATGTCATGTTGTTTTAATTGATATTAAATATTTGTACGATTATTTCATCAATACCAGCGCCACTTCTTTTTGTTTTTTACTCTGGTTTATAAGTTACAGACCGTCTCTCCCAAAACAAATTTCATTTAACATTTTTCTTTGATATATTCATTGACATGCCTTTTTCGGCTGCCGGACGGGGTCCCGACAGTCGGGATCCCGACAGTCATTAAACCAAAGTCGGGATCCCGACTGTTAAAACACTGACGGCCGGGTTCCCGACGGCCGTCGGCTATTTTCCCTCATGGGGGTCCACGACCCCTATAGAGGGAGAATAGAATAGGTGGCGAGCGTAGCTCGCCACCGTGCCCGCAGCGTGGCGAGCGCAGTGAGCCCGCAAGGGGCTTTGTTGCGCTGGCCACGCTGTCTGAGACCAGGCAGTCAGGATCCCGATGTCGGGATAATGACTGTCGGGATCCCGACTGTCGGTGAATCATACCACACCCGCCTTTTTCTGCTGCTTTACTGTCAGAGTGCCCGGGCCGACGTCACGGCGGGGGGCGTGCCCGGGCTGCCGCGTCACGGCGGTGGGCGTTCCTGGGCCGCCGCGTCAATACAGGAGGCGTGCCCGGGCCGCTACGTCACCCCAGGAGGCGTGCCCGGGCCGCCGCAACACCCCAGGAGGCGTGCCCGGGCCGCCGCATCGATGAAGGGGCTTGCCCGACCATGACTACGTCACTGAGCTGCCGGGACGTAGCCATGGCCGGGCAAGCCCCCTTCAGCGATGTGACGGCCCGGGCACTCCGGCGGGCAGAATGCAGGCTGATTTAGCAGGGCGCTGCTAATGGGGCAGGGCGCATTTTGCCCTTTAAAAATCGGGCAGGGCGCAGCGCCCCGCTAAAACAGCCTAGCGGGAACACTATATATATATATATATATATATATATTAGGGTGGAGTGAAAAAACTGAAATTGAGATATTAAAAATCGGCTAGTGTGGGAAAGTTGTGACTTGACCTGAATAAGAAACGTGCAAAAGCATTTTGATCTGAGTCAACATCTTCTGTTCTGGCAAGAGGCCTAAAGTTTCACTTTTTAGGTGAAAATAATGAAACCTATGAAGATGCTCCAATATAGTTATAATTATGGTTACAATATGGGTGTGAGTCGGCACTGGCAAGTATAATTATTAACAATTGTAAATGTACAGATATATGTTAGACCAATGTTATTACCGCTCAACAGAAGAAATGAAAGGCGGTGTCCGGTTGGTGGTGCTCCCAAAAAATGTTCAGCAAACAAACTGAAAAAATATTTGTCACAAGGATGACAAAGGGAGAACAAAAATGTTTTTGGGGCACACTTGTAGAATGAAAAAGGTTTGTATATTTAAAATGGTCTCATTATTCTATTTGTAGCATGTTCATTTTGTGTATTGTCATTTATTACTATTACTATTTGTCATGCGTACTTATATTTTAGCTTAAGTTCTTCAATAAAAGTTACATTTTAAATATACAAACCTTTTTCATTCTACAAGTGTGCCCCAAAAACCCTTTTGTTCTCCCTTTGTCATCCTTGTGACAAATATTTTTTTTCAGTTTTATAGTTATAATTATGTCAGGATGTCTTAGAGTGGTTCATTAATATACTTTAGCATAGTAAAAAACAGTACGAGCTTGTCCTAGTGCAAAGTGACTGACTAGCGGGAGAAAAAATCCCTAATAATTGACCCATTTTCATGGTCACAATTGTGAATATTGTGTGTTTTCTCCTGAACGTGTTTATAATAGAAGAAGCACAAATACTCTAAATGGAATTTCAGTGACACTGGGTGAAATATAACACTGCATAATGGCCCTTAATCAGACCTGATCGCAGTACAAATTTGTTTTCAAAATGGGCAAAACAAATGCTGCATTGCAGGTGGGGCAGATGTAATGTGCGGAGAGAGTTAAATTTGGGTGGGGTGTGTTGAAACTGAAATCTAAATTGCAGTGTAAAAATAATGCAGCAGGTATTTACCCTGCACAGAAACAAAATAACTCACCCAAATAGAGCTGGCCATACATCTACAGATCGATTGTCAGATCTGGCTGGTTGGAACAAATACCTGGTAATATCTGAATGACAGTTTTTGGCAGTTTTCCAGCATTTCAAAGCAAAGTATCAGCATTTCAAAGCATCCATTACCAGTATTTTGTTCCAAACAGACATAAATCTGTAGATGTATGGCCACATTAACTCCCTCTGCACATATTACATCTGCCCCACCTGCAGCTACATTACAGCATATAATTATGCCAAAGATAAGACAATATATTAACAGTTAAATATATTAAAGTGCATTATGCTGTAATAAGTATTGCTGATCAATCCTGCCTAGCAGGGCTGTCTTTTTGTATGGGCTTAATGGGCACTTGCCCAGGGGCCCCAGGCGTATAAGGGCTCTATATTGATAGCTGAGGATCCCCTTTTTCCAGGGATACCAGAATTGCAGATATCCAACTTCAAAGCAGCAGTCCACATCCGACCTGTTAATTACAATTTCCAGTCATATTTCTCAGGTTCTCTATGACACTAGCGGCTTGTCTCTATCATGCCCAGAACCAGAGATATCAGCCTTCAAACAGCCAGTCCCTGCTCCAGCTCCAAACGTCTGGTGTACAGTTTTATATTTTTGTCAATGGATTTCTTTGGCTCCTGATCTCTGATCCCCAAGTTCCCAGCACCTCCTGAAAGTTGGGACTCTAGGTTTTTATACTAGGCTAAGAAATCTATTTCCAGATAATGGCGATATCTGCAGTCAAACAAGCTGCGCTTCCACCGGAAAATGACGAATATTAAGCCCACTCAATTATCTAACCGTCCCCTGTGTATAAAACACCCCCTACCTCCCTGGAAGTCATTTACAAGGGACCCTTCATACAGCTCAGTGCCCCCTTCCACACGTTAGTGTTCATCCTCCCACCACCTGTGCAGTAAAGGAGTAATTAGCAGAAGTTACTGCTCCAGGTCCTACATGTTGAATGGAAGATAGAGCACCACCTGCCACCCGTGGGACATCAAAGCTGCTGCTGATACCACCCCCCACCCCTAGGAGGGGAGAATGGGTAAGGGCCCCAGTGCATTGCTTTGCCCAGGTGCCCACACTGCTGTTAAGATGGCCCTGCTGCCTAGAAATGAACACGGTGATTGGCATATATGTACTGCTGGACACCACTCATAGAATGATTAACCTGTTATTTTTTGGAATCAATGTATTTGTTTATTTATTTATTTACAGTTTCTTATATAGCTCAGCAGATTCCGTTGCGTTTTACAATAGTAGACAGTGATAAAACAAACTGGGTAATGACAGACAGACTTGGGGGTTAGAGGGCCCTGCTGCAAGCTTACAATTTATTACATCATAATACACTTCAACATATTTAACAGTTAATATATTGGCTTATCTTTGGCATAATTATATGCTGTAATGCAGCCCAATCATGTTCCCAGTATAGGGGATGCAACACTGTTTTTCTGTCAATAACCAGAAGTGATATGTAAAATGATACATTAGACAGTTTACACTGTTACTTGTAATACTTAAGGGCCCCTTACACTTGTGAGATTTTGTGAGATTTCATCCAATTTGAGTCAATTTATCTGATGAGATCTGATGTGCCGTCTGACAAAATCTTATGTGCCTGATGTGTAGGACACAATCCACAATCCTGTGCCATTGAGTATAACCAAGAGATTGGAAGAGATTGAACCTCCTGCACATAAGATAAATCTCGAGTCAATCAGGTTCAATTTGTTGAGACAATAAGTTGACAAGTGTAAGGGGGCCTTTATTGTAACAGTTACTGTTTTTCAATAACAGACTGCAACAGTTATTTCTTATTTATGTACACAGGATAGTCTATCTTTGTACATGCACTGCAAAGAGAGCAGCATAAATCCAATTTCATGTAGTTCAGTGACACTGTGTGAAATATAACACTGCATAATGGCCCTTAATCAGACCTGATCGCAGTACAAATTTGTTCTCAAAATAGGCAAATAAATGCTGGACTGCAGGTGGGGCAGATGTAACATGTGCAGAGAGATTTAAGGTGGCCATACATCTACAGATTTATTGTCCGATCTGTCTGGTTGGAACAAAATCCTGGTAAAAGATGAGAGCAAATGACAGTTGACCATTTGCTTTGAAATGCTGAAAAACTGTCATTCAGATATTACCAACTGTTTGTTCCAATCGGCCCAATCTGACAATCGATCTGTAGATGTATGGCCACCTTTAGATTTGTGTGAGTTATTTTGTTTCTGTGCAAGGTAAATACCGGCTGCATTATTTTTACACTGTAATTTAGATTTCAGTTTCAACACACCCCACCCAAATTTAACTCTCTCAGCACGTTACATCTGCCCCACCTGCAATGCAGCATTTGTTTTGCCCATTTTGAGAACAAATTTGTACTGGGATCAGGTCTGATTAAGGGCTATTATGCAGTGTTATATTTCACACAGTGTCATTGAAATTCCATTTAGAGTATTTGTGCTTCTTCTATTATAAACAGGTTCAGGAGAAAACACACAATATTCACAATTGTGACCATGAAAATGGGTCAATTATTAGGGATTTTGTCTCAAACCAAAGTCATTCACTTTGCACTAGGACAATCTTGTACTCTCTTTTACTATGCTAAAGTATATTAATGAACCACTCTAAGACATCCTGATATAATTTTAACTAGATCGGAGCTTCTTCATAGTTTTCGTCATTTTCACCAAAAAAGTGAAACTTCAGGCCTCTTGCCAGAACAGAAGATGTTGACTCAGATCAAAATGCTTTTGCACGTTTCTTATTCAAGTCAAGTCACAACTTTTCCACACTAGCCGATTTTGAATTTCTCAATTTCAGTTTTTTCACTCCGCCCTAATATATATATATATATATACACAATAGAAGACAGGCGGCACCTGGAGTCTTCATCATCCTGATGAAGATGCAATAAAAGCATCGAAAACGTTTGATCACTGCAACAGCGTTGTCATACTTTATTACTATAGACTCCGGGTGCCGCCTGTCTTCCATTGCATTTGGGTTACCGAGGTAACGTTTGGCCTGGCACCGGAGCAAGGTATATCCGGTATTGGGACGTGCTGCCCTTCAATACTGTATTATAAGGGCACGGTAGTGCCCTTATATTAAGGCTGAATCCAACAAATGGATTTTTCCCATAGGGAACTTTTCGGATGGGGGCATGGTGTTTGAGGGACTGCACCTCAAAAGTGACTGGGCGTACTGAGCTGAAATTTGGCAAGTACGCGTAGAATCGTCAACTGGTGCTGCGTGCCAAATTTCAGGTCGAAATATAAAAAAATGACCAATTGGGAGCGATCTAAACTTCCAACTGTCAGTTTTTTTCTGACACTTGAGAAATGACACTTTGTCACCCATGTTAGTCTATGAGGGTTTTTTTGGGAAGGCATAACTCGGGGTAGGGGAACAATTGAGACTTGGGGTTTGTTTTATTAGGTAGATATTGTCCCAGTGGAGTGCCTTTTGGGGTTGAGGATTTTCAGATAGGTACAGTTTTTTTATAATTTAGTGAAACATGCCCCATAATAGAGATAGGGATTATCAACTTGTTGCGCATGCGCTGTGTCCACCAGCAGGGGGAGTACTTAATAGGCTTCACTTGGGTGTACCAAGATAGCCGACGGAGATGCGAGGGCAATTCACAGGGAGAAGAGTGCTGAGTGCGGGCTGCTGATAAGGTGACACATGGTGCACAGCAGAGTTGCCTACCCTCCCGCTGCCCCCGATTTTTCACAGAGCCTCCCAATGCCCCGCAAACTTTGAGCTTCAAGTTCCTCCCGCTTTTTGTGGGTCCCGGCGCCAAAACCCAGACTGCGCATGCTCGAGAATGGACACTAACCCTCAGGGTGCATCACGTTTCTTAGAAGCCGGACATCTGCACCCCGGACCAGTCTGCCCCTTCAGCCTAGAGCGGCAGACTGAAGAGAAAAAGAAGATTGGCGCTGCCCATGAAACTTCTCTCGCCGTGTATCAGTCCCCCGTCGCCGCTTCCCCTTATCAGAGTGGGGTTCCGCGGGATCGCTGTGTCAAAATGTCTCTAATGCTGCCCGGGTGAGTCGGCACACACCTCATGCACTGCTGATGTGTCCGACATTGCTGCCCAGCTGTTCCGGCTACAGAACACTGAGTGACACCGGTGTTAGTACCGCTGAGTAACACCGGTGTCACTCAGTGTTCTGTAGCCGGACCAGCTGGGCAGCACTGTCGGACACACCAGCAGTGCATTAGGTGTGTGCCGACTCACCCGGGCAGCATTAGAGACATTTGGACACAGCGATCCCGCGGCACCCCACTCTGATAAGGGGAAGCAGCGACGGGGGACTAATATACGGCGAGGGACCTGTCTGGACGGTGGACGGTAGATGCTAAATTATAGTGGGCTAAAGGACCTGTGATGTCGTCACGCCCACGTGACCCGCTGTGATCAGTGGGAGGAGTCAGTACACTGAGCTCCATTTCCTCCTTCCTTTCCTACTGCAGGGCTGGCAGGAGTATGCATCCTTGTGTTCTGACCAGCATGTGCTGCGGACTGAATGTGTGAGACATCCCAAGTATCAGGTACACATACACCCAGCGGCACCCCCTCCCCTCTCACCCGCCCAGTGGGCACCACCCACCACCCCTGATTTTACCACCCTCCTTGCCCGGTGGAACAAACACCCCCCCACCCCACGGCCACCTTCTCGCCCGGCAGCACCCTCCGCTCCCGTTCTTACCCTGCACCACCACCCGCACATCCTGCCCCCCCTACGCATACTGCCCCCACACTGTCCCCCCTGCGCATACTGCCCCCACACTGTCCCCCCTGCGCATACTGCCCCCACACTGTCCCCCCCTGCGCATACTGCCCCCCACACTGTCCCCCCTGCGCATACTGCCCCCACACTCTCCCCCCCTGCGCATACTGCCCCCACACTGGCCTGCCCTGCGCATACTGCCCCCACACTGGCCCCCCCTGCGCATACTGCCCCCACACTGCCCCCCCTGCGCATACTGCCCCCACACTGGCCCCCCCTGCGCATACTGCCCCCACACTGTCCCCCCTGCGCATACTGCCCCCACACTGGCCTCCCCTGCGCATACTGCCCCCACACTGTCCCCCCCTGCGCATACTGCCCCCACACTGTCCCCCCTGCGCATTCTGCCCCCACACTGTCCCCCCCTGCGCATACTGCCCCCACACTGTCCCCCCCTGCGCATACTGCCCCCACACTGCCCCCCCTGCGCATACTGCCCCCACACTGCCCCCCCTGCGCATACTGCCCCCACACTGTCCCCCCTGCGCATACTGCCCCCACACTGTTCCCCCTGCGCATACTGCCCCCACACTGTCCCCCCTGCGCATACTGCCCCTACACTGTCCCCCCTGCGCATACTGCCCCCACACTGTCCCCCCTGCACATACTGCCCCCCCCAATTAGCAGCTCCACCATTGTGTGAGTATAAATAAACAGGTCTGCAAGTATGTATTTAACATATTTAATTATGATTTATATATATAGGTCATTTTAAAGTGTGTCCTGCAAAATGTATCTCTTGAATTACTGGAAAAAAATCTGCCTTTGTTTAAAAATAAATATTTGGTTATCACTGTTTCATACTATGTTATTGTGGGCCTGATATAGAATGCAAAGTTGCTTTCACAAATGCATATTTGGGTTACTGTGGATCTGCAATATATCTGCATATATCTGCAATATACTAATTATGCAGGTGCAGAAATTTGGACAGAGATACCTACTGATGGTGTCTCTGATCTGCCACTTGGTTACAAAGACGCAAAATTAGTCACCACATCGGACCTTTTAGTAACCCTATGGTTGCTCAGAATGTCCATTACTTGTAAGCCGCTGTAGCCTTTATACTGAGGACCGTATTCACAGGTGAGCGCAATGTTTTTGAAATGCACAGATTGTTCGACGGGTGCATGCACCCAACATTGCGGCAGGGGGGTAGTGGGGCAGTGGGCCGGGGGACCTGCCCATGAGAATGCCCAGTGCTTCACAGTGAAAACACTGGCCGTTCCCATGGAAATCGCCCGCTGACATGGGCATCAGGGGCTGGTAGCTGACATCACCGGATGTCAGCTGCCTGCCCAATTCCTTCAGAATGGCCACGCACTTAGATGTGCATGTGCCTTCCACATCATGTGATGGTTGGGGTCATATAGCTATTTAAGGTAAGACAGGCTGCACCAGCCTTTTTTTCACGAGCACAGCATCACTTTACTCACACAGTACAAGTCTTGAAACGTTGACCATGTGTACTACCATGCTTTTTACTATAAATTAAACAAGAAACATCTTTAAGTCCGTGGAGTGCCGCTTCTCCTTACTAGGTCCAACTGGGCCAGGAGGTAATCTTTATTTTTTATATATATATATATATATATATATATATATATATATAATTAGGAAGAAAAGGGCACTCAGGGACTCCTGATAGCAGTGAAGACAAGTGGGCAAATTTATTCCATCTAAAGACAGCGGCAGCATGTGTGTGCAGGCTGACCGCGGGATTCCCTGAGCAGCTCTCTATGTTTTCCGCAGCATCTCTTCCTCCCTGCGCATGTGTCTGCTCTCTGCTGTGTCGAGCCATGACTGTAGGACAGGAGTCAGGCCAGCGTGGGCTGATGAAATGGAGCAGAAGCGGAGAGAAGCACAGTGCCTGCTACTGAACCAGAAGAAACGCGAGTCCCAGCGGCAAGGGTGGAGAACCGAGCTCCGGAGGATGGAGAAGAAGGCTGCATGGCACCTGGAAATGAAATTGATCCGGCGTGTCCCCAAAAGCAGCCTCTTTTCAAGCCCAGGTTAGTAACTACTAACCACACACAATCACCCACAGCCTTACTCTAACTATACACCCCCTCCCCTGCAAGCCTAACTATCTATACACCCCCGTTCCCCCGCAGCCTAAATATCTATACACCTCCCTCCCCCGCACCCCTGCTCCCCCGCAAGCCTAAGTATCTATACACCCTTCCCCCGCAAGCCTAACTATCTATACACCCCCTCCCCCCCACTGTATAGCAGGACACCCCTGGCCGCTCCCCCCTGGGTAGCTGGACATCCCAGGCCACTCCCCCATGGGTAGCGGGACATCCCTGGCCGCTCCCCCCTGTGTAGCGGGACACCCCAGGCCGCTCCCCCTGGGTAGCGGGACATCCCCGGCCGCTCCCCCCTGGGTAGCGGGACACCCCCGGCCGCTCCCCCTGGGTAGTATGACACCCCAGGCTGCTTCTTATGTATCGTAGCACACCCCAGGCCGCTGCCCCTGTGTAGTGGGACACCCCAGGCCGCACCCCCTGTGTAGTTGGACACCCCAGGCCGCTCCCCCTGTGTAGCGAGACACCCCAGGTCGCTCCCCCTGTGTAGTTGGACACCCCAGGCCGCTCCCCCTGTGTAGTGGGACACCCCAGGCCGCTCCCCCTGTGTAGTGGGACACCCCAGGCCGCTCCCCCTGTGTAGTGGGACACCCCAGGCCGCTCCACTGTGTAGTGGGACACCCCAGGCTGCTCCCCCTGTGTAGTAGGATACCCCAGGCCGCTCCCCCTGTGTAGTAGGACACCCCAGGCCGCTCCCCCTGTGTAGTAGGACACCTCAGGCCGCTCCCCCTGTATCGTAGGACATCCCAGGCCGCTTCCCCTGTGTCATAGGACACCCCACGCCGCTCCCCCTGTGTCGTAGGACACCCCAGGCCGCTCCCCCTGTGTCGTAGGACACCCCAGGCCACTCCCCCTGTGTTGTAGGAAACCCCAGGCGGCTATCCCTGTGTTGTAGGAAACCCCAGGCGGCTATCCCTGTGTTGTAGGAAACCCCAGGCGGCTATCCCTGTGTGGTAGAACACCCCATGCGGCTCCCCCAGTGTAGTAGGACAATCCAGGCCGCTACCCCTGTGTAGTAGGACATCCCAGGCCACTTTCCCTGTGTAGTAGGACACGCCAGGCCTCCCCCTGTGTGTAGTAGGACACCCCAGGCCGCTCCCCCTGTGTAGTAGGACACCCCAGGCTGCTCCCCTTGTGTAGTAGGACACCCCAGGCCGCCCCCCCCTGTGTAGTAGCACACCCCAGGCCTCTCCCCCTGTGTAGTAGGACACCCCAGGCCTCCCCCCCTGTGTCATAGGAAACCTCATGCCGCTCCCCCTGTGTAGTAGGACACCCCAGGCCTCTCCCCCTGTGTAGTAGGACACCCCAGGCCTCTCCCCCTGTGTAGTAGGACACCCCAGGCCTCTCCCTCTGTGTAGAAGAACACCCCAGGCCTCTCCCCCTGTGTAGAAGAACACCCAAGGCCTCTCCCCCTGTGAGGTAAGACACCCCAGGCGTCTCTCCCTGTGTAGTAGGACACCCCAGGCCTCTCCACCTGTATCAGAGGACACCCCAGGCCGCTCCCCCTGTGTAGTAGGATACCCCAGGCCGCTCCCCCTGTGTAGTAGGACACCTCAGGCCGCTCCCCCTGTGTCGTAGGACACCCCAGGCCGCTCCCCCGGTGTCGTAGGACACCCCAGGCCGCTCCCCCTGTGTAGTAGGACACCCCAGGCCGCTCCCCCTGTGTAGTAGGACACCCCAGGCCGCTCCCCCTGTGTAGTAGGACGCCCCAGGCCGCCCCCTGTGTAGTAGGACACCTCAGGCCGCTCCCCCTGTGTCGTAGGACACCCCAGGACGCTCCCCCTGTGTCGTAGGACACCCCAGGCTGCTCCCCCTGTGTCATAGGACACCCCAGGCCGCTTTGTAGGACACCCAAGGCCTCTCCCCCTGTGTAGTAGGACACCTCAGGCCGCTCCCCCTGTATCGTAGGACACCCCAGCACGCTCCCCCTGTGTCGTAGGACACCCCAGGCCGCTCCCCCTGTGTCATAGGACACCCCAGACCGCTTCGTAGGACACCCAAGTCCTCTCCCCCTGTGTAGTAGGATACCCCAGGCCGCTCCCCCAGTGTAGTAGGACACCCCAGGCCTCTCCCCGTGTCGTAGGACACCCCAGGCCTCTCCCCCTGTGTCGTAGGAAACCTCATGCCGCTCCCCGTGGCGTAGGAAACCTCATGCCGCTGCCCCTGTGTCGTAGGACACCCCAGGCCACTCCCCCTGTGTCGTAGGACACCCCAGGCCGCTCCCCCTGTGTCGTAGGACACCCCAGGCAGCTCCCCCTGTGTCGTAGGACACCCCAGGCCGCTCCCCCTGTGTCGTAGGACACCCCAGGCCTCTCCCCCTGTGTCGTAGGACACCCCAGGCTGCTCCCCCTGTGTCGTAGTACACCCCAGGACGATTCCCCTGTGTCGTAGGACACCCCAGGCCGCTCCCCCTGTGTAGTAGGACACCCCAGGCCTCTCCCCCTGTGTAGAAGAACACCCAAGGCCGCTCCCCCTGTGTCGTAGGACACCCCAGGACGCTCCCCCTGTGTCGTAGGACACCCCAGGCCGCTCCCCGTGTCGTAGGACACCCCAGGCCGCTTCGTAGGACACCCAAGGCCGCTCCCCCTGTGTAGTAGGACACCCCAGGCCTCTCCCCCTGTGTAGAGAGACACCCAAGGCGTCTCTCCCTGTGTAGTAGGACACCCCAGGCCACTCCCCCTGTGTAGTAGGACACCCCAGGCCGCTCCCCCTGTGAAGTAGGACACCCCAGGCCGCTCCCCCAGTGTAGTAGGACACCCCAGGCCTCTCCCCCAGTGTAGTAGGACACCCCAGGCCTCTCCCCCTGTGTAGTAGGACACCCCAGGCCTCTCCCCCTGTGTAGTAGGACACCCCAGGCCTCTCCCCCTGTGTAGAAGAACACCACAGGCCTCTACCCCTGTGTAGAAGAACACCCCAGGCCTCTCCCCCTGTGTAGGACACCCAAGGCCTCTCCCCCTGTGTAGTAGGACACCCCAGGCGTCTCTCCCTGTGTAGTAGGACACCCCAGGCCTCTCCACCTGTATCAGAGGACACCCCAGGCCGCTCCCCCTGTGTAGTAGGATACCCCAGGCCGCTCCCCCTGTGTAGTAGGACACCCCAGGCCGCTCCCCTTGTGTAGTAGGACACCCCAGGCCGCTCCCCCTGTGTAGTAGGACACCCCAGGCCGCTCCCCCTGTGTAGTAGGACACCCCAGGCCGCCCCCCTGTGTAGTAGGACACCCCAGGCCGCTCCCCCTGTGTCGTAGGACACCCCAGGCCGCTTCGTAGGACACCCAAGGCCTCTCCCCCTGTGTAGTAGGACACCCCAGGCCTCTCCCTCTGTGTAGTAGGACACCCCAGGCCTCTCCCCCTGTGTCGTAGGACACCCCAGGCCTCTCCCCCTGTGTAGAGAGACACCCCAGGCGTCTCTCCCTGTGTAGTAGGACACCCCAGGCCGCTCCCCCTGTGTAGTAGGACACCCCAGGCCGCTCCCCCTGTGAAGTAGGACACCCCAGGCCGCTCCCCCAGTGTAGTAGGACACCCCAGGCCTCTCCCCCTGTGTAGTAGGACACGCCAGGCCTCTCCCCCTGTGTAGAAGGACACCCCAGGCCTCTCCCCCTGTGTAGAAGAACACCACAGGCCTCTCCCCCTGTGTAGAAGAACACCCCAGGCCTCTCCCCCTGTGTAGAAGGACACCCAAGGCCTCTCCCCCTGTGTAGTAGGACACCCCAGGCGTCTCTCCCTGTGTAGTAGGACACCCCAGGCCTCTCCACCTGTATCAGAGGACACCCCAGGCCGCTCCCCCTGTGTAGTAGGATACCCCAGGCCGCTCCCCCTGTGTAGTAGGACACCCCAGGCCGCTCCCCTTGTGTAGTAGGACACCCCAGGCCGCTCCCCCTGTGTAGTAGGACACCCCAGGCCGCTCCCCCTGTGTAGTAGGACACCCCAGGCCGCCCCCCTGTGTAGTAGGACACCCCAGGCCGCTCCCCCTGTGTCGTAGGACACCCCAGGCCGCTTCGTAGGACACCCAAGGCCTCTCCCCCTGTGTAGTAGGACACCCCAGGCCTCTCCCCCTGTGTAGTAGGACACCCCAGGCCTCTCCCCCTGTGTAGTAGGACACCCCAGGCCTCTCCCCCTGTGTCGTAGAAAACCTCATGCCGCTCACCCTGTGTCGTAGGAAACCTCATGCCGCTCCCCCTGTGTCGTAGGACACCCCAGGCCGCTCCCCCTGTGTCGTAGGACACCCCAGGCCGCTCCCCTGTGTCGTAGGACACCCCAGGCCGCTCCTCCTGTGTCGTAGGACACCCCAGGCCGCTCCCCCTGTGTCGTAGGACACCCCAGGCCGCTCCGCCTGTGTCCTAGTACACCCCAGGCCGCTCCGCCTGTGTCGTAGTACACCCCAGGCCGCTCCCCATGTGTCGTAGGACACCACAGGCCGCTCCCCTTTGTAGAAGGACACCCCAGGCCTCTCCCCCTGTGTAGTAGGACACCCCAGGCCTCTCCCCCTGTGTAGTAGGACACCTCAGGCCGCTCCCCGTGTAGTAGGACACCCCAGGCCGCTCCCCCTGTGTAGTAGGACACCCCAGGCCGCTCCCCCTGTGTAGTAGGACACCCCAGGCCTCTCCCCCTGTGTAGTAGGACACCCCAGGCCGCTCCCCGTGTAGTAGGACACCCCAGGCCGCTCCCCCTGTGTAGTAGGACACCCCAGGCCGCTCCCCCTGTGTAGTAGGACACCCCAGGCCTCTCCCCCTGTGTAGTAGGACACCTCAGGCCGCTCCCCCTGTATCGTAGGACACCCCAGGACGCTCCCCCTGTGTCGTAGGACACCCCAGGCTGCTTCGTAGGACACCCAAGGCCGCTCCTCCTGTGTAGTAAGACACCCCAGGCCGCTCCCCCTGTGTAGTAGGATACCCCAGGCCTCTCCCCCTTTGTCATAGGAAACCTCATGCCGCTCCCCCTGTGTCGAAGGAAACCTCAGGCCGCTCCACCTGTGTAGTAGGACACCCCAGGCCGCTCCCCCTGTGTAGTAGGACCCCCCAGGCCGCTCCCCCTGTGTAGTAGGACCCCCCAGGCCGCTCCCCCTGTGTAGTAGGACCCCCAGGCCGCACCCCCTGTGTAGTAGGACCCCCCAGGCCGCTCACCCTGTGTAGTAGTACACCCCAGGCCGCTCCCCCTGTGTAGTAGGACACCTCAGCCTGCTTCCCCTGTGTAGTAGGACACCCCAGGCCGCTTCTTATGTATTGTAGGACACCCCAGGCCGCTCCCCCTGTATAGAAGGATAACCCAGGCCGCTCCCCCTGTATAGTAGGATACCCCAGGCCGATCCCCCTGTATAGTAGGATATCCCAGCCTGCTTCCCCTGTGTAGTAGGACACCACATGCCGCTCGCAGCCTATAACCCTAACCATGCGCACACATACACACCCCGCAGCCTATAACCCTACCCATGCACACACACACATCCCGCAGCCTATAACCCTAACCATGCATACACACACCCCGCAGCCTATAACTCTAACCATGCGCACACACACACACACACACAAACATACCCCGCAGTCTATAACCCTAACCATGCGCACACACACACACACAGGTCCCCCGCAGGCTATAACCCTAACCATGCGCACACACACACACAACGCAGCCTATAACCCTAACCATGCGCACACACACACACCCCGCAGCCTATAACCCTAAGAATACACACCCCGCAGCCTATAACCCTAAGTATACACATCGCGCAGCCTATAACCCTAAACATACACCTCCCCTTCGCAGCCTATAACCGTAACCATGCACACACCCTGCAGCCTATAACCGTAACCATGCACACACCCCGCAGCCTATAACCCTAACCATGCACACACCCTGGAGCCTATAACCCTAACCATGCACACACCCTGGAGCCTATAACCCTAACCATGCACACACCCTGGAGCCTATAACCCTAACCATGCACACACCCTGGAGCCTATAACCCTAACCATGCACACACCCTGCAGCCTTTAACCCTAAACATGCACACACCCTGAAGCCTATAACCCTAACTATGCACACACCCTGCAACCTATAACCCTAACCATGCACACACCCTGCAGCCTATAACCCTAACCATGCACACACCCTGCAGCCTATATCCCTAACCATGCACACCCCCTGCAGCCTATAACCCTGCAGCCTATAACCCTAAACATACACACCCCCCCGCAGCCTATAATTCTAACCATACACTTAGCTTATAACCCTAACCATACACACACACACATCCCGCAGCCTTTAACCCTAACCATACACACACACACACATCCCGCAGGCTATAACCCTAACCATACACGTACACCCCGCAGCTTATAACCCTAACCACACACACCGCAGCCTTGTACCCTAACCATACACACACACCGCAGCCTATAACCCTAACCATACACACACTGCAGCCTATAACACTATCCACACACACACCCCACAGCCTATAACCCTAACCATACACACACACACCCCGAAGTCTATAACCCTAAGCATACACACACACCGCAGCCTATAACCCTAACCATACACACACACCGCAGCCTATAACCCTAACCATACACACACACCGCAGCCTATAACCCTAACCATACATACACCCCGCAGCCTATAACCCTAACCATACACACACACACCCCAGCCTATAACCCTAACCATACACACACCCAGCCTATAACTCTAACCATACACACACACCACAGCCTATAACCCTAACCATACACACCGCAGCCTATAACCCTAACCATACACACACACCGCAGCCTATAACCCTAACCATACATACACCCCCCCAGCCTATAACCCTAACCATACACACACACCGCAGCCTATAACCCTAACCATACATACACCCAGCTCTTTTCTGACGGCTCCATCGCCTGAGCTTCAAGTGAGGTCTGCTGCTCCTATGTTCATTTCTTTTAATTAACTGGGACGCCAGCACCTTAAGTTACATTGTTTTACCATTAAATACATGTGATTTATGTATATTTTTGTATATATTATGTGTTTATAAAATATTTTTGATATTTCAATTGAACTGAGACTTGTGTTATTATTGAAAAGGGGGACTTATATTACATTTAATTTTTTACTTTAATCAAAGGTATAATTGCTAATGTTGTGACGGCTTTCCAATTGTTTTCTTTCATTTCTTACAAGCTGGTTTTCTTGTTATCATATGCGGCTTTCCTTGGCTATTAACTGTTTTATTCAATATAACACCAGAGGTATGGTGTGACTCACTACCTCCCTCCCTTTTTTTTACACTAAAATAGGTCACATTCCTCTTATTAGAATTTGATCGTAACTAAAAAACTAATTTGATCATTGCACAAAGCCAAAATGTTGACAAGGGTGTGTTATTGTTAAACATTTTTAAAAATCCAATGTTTATTCTTACAGTACAATTTTACATTTCTGAGTTCAAAAAATAAATTGAAAAAAAGCAATGAAATTCCATAGACAAAAAACCTTACGGTTTCACATGTCCCATTAAGGCTTCTTACACATGATCTCGCATTTCTGAAACCTGTTGTAACTCTTCCACTCAAACGCCAAAAAGCAATGAAATTCCGATCATTAAGGCTAACGCCTTAATGGACGTGTTCCTTGCGCAATACAGATATGGTACGCCATCACAGCCTGTGGGTAAGTGCAGATTCAGCACTCTCACAGAGTGAGATTGCTGTCACTCACACAATGGTGGAGCTGCTAATTCACAGATTTGTGTGCTCATTGGAATACACACATGCAGTCTATGCAACTGAAGGTCTGAGCAGTAAACAGAGCTGAGAGGATGGGGTAAAAGTGGTGTTTATTGGGTAGTAGGCAGTGTGGTGCGGATGGGGAGGAATAGAAATGCATAGATGGTAGGAAGGCTAAGCAGCACTGATGGGGGACTAACAAAGCAGATGGGTGGAAAAGAGTGGCACAGATTGGGGAAGGCAAGACAGAGTGATGCGATTGGGTGGGAAACAGAGGAGCAGTTGGAGGAAAGACAGCACTGATGGGGGAGGGGGTTCGGAGCAAATGTGATAAAGGGAAAACAGAGCAGTACAGATGGAGAGGGGAGAAAGCAGTACAGATGGAAGGAAACTGTCATGGATGAGGCAGGCAGAGCAGCATGGATGGAGGGGGAGACAGAGTATCACTAAAAGAGGGGAAGCCAGTGACACAAATAGAAGGAAACAGTGGCATCTGTGTGGAAAGGAAGGGCAGGGCAGATGGGAAAAGACACATTGGTGCAGATGAGGGAATACACACAGCAGTAGGGATTGGGGAAGACAGAGCAGCCTGAAGGCGTATAGGAGAAGAAAGTGTAGATGCATAGTAGTTGGGAGTATTATAGTTTTTGCAATTATGAAAGATGTTTCTGGTAACTGCATGTGAATATTAAATGAAATGGATAGATGTAGTGAGTGTGAAAGATGTTGGACCCTCAGTGGGATAGTTCTAGTAATAGTGTTTATTCTAGAACCCGCCATCTTTGAAAACCCATGCAGTTCCTCTTCCCTGTCTGGGGTGTTGCTGTCTGCTGTAGTGTTTCTAGCACAGGTCTGGTCTGCAGTGCGGATATACAGACCACACTGTGCTAGAATTACTATAGCAGACAGCTACACCCAAGACAGGGAAGAGGAACTGCATGGGTTTTTAAAGATGGTGGGTGCTAGAATGAACACTATAGTAACTCAGAGGTATAGACAATTTTAGATGATTGCAGGTACTTATTAGGATGAGTGTGCCACGTAACTGCTCAGACCTTCAGTTGCATAGACTGCATGTGTGTATTCCAATGAGCACACAAATCTGTGAATTAGCAGCTCCACCATTGTGTGAGTGACAGCAATCTCACTCTGTGAGAGTGCTGAATCTGCACTTACCCACAGGCTGTGATGGCGTACCATATCTGTATTGCGCAAGGAACACGTCCATTAAGGCGTTAGCCTTAATGATCGGAATTTCATTGCTTTTTGGCGTTTGAGTGGAAGAGTTACAACAGGTTTCAGAAATGCCAGATCATGTGTAAGAAGCCTTAATGGGACATGTGAAACCGTAAGGTTTTTTGTCAATGGAATATATATATATATATATATATATATATAACAAGGATTTTGGGGGGTCCGGCACTCCACTTTGTAATCCTAGGGCCTCGGTGCCTTCCACAGGGCAATGTAGAGACAGTGTACCGAAGTACTGGGGCGGCACTCAGAGGGCTTGTCACCAATGTCAAAAAACTGCAGACCACACTAGCAGTGAAGCTGACGTTTCGATAATTTAATATCGTTATCAAAGACAAAGAGGACATGAATCCACACTTACCTATAAAGGAGAGAGATCACCCGTGACTGCGTCTGCTGCGATGCACGGCGCGGCCCGTGGCGCTGGATGCATGACGTCACCGATAGCCGCCCGCTCTGTCCGACGGGTCCGCTGCCATAGCAACGCATTGACGCTAAGGAGAAAAAAATAGAATAAAAGATTTAAACCACACAACCTGCCACAGTGTAAAAAGCTGAGCACTCCCACCAGAGTGAGAGACGCTGAATGTATATACAAGATACAGGGGAAAGGAGAGAAGTGAAGCATATATACAGTATAAGTAATTAAGAAAAAAATCGACAAAACATCGAAACTAATATCGAAAAAATTCAAAAGATATATCACAATGAAAATGGAATGTATCAAAAAAAATATATATAAAAAATGTCCAAAATATAAAGAATAAGGTATGATGTAAAGTCCTGCAATGAAAGGGGAATAGATAGTACTCAGAGAAAGCAGCCGAGGGATAGGTATTCGTTCAGTCCTGCAGGGTGGATGGTATTTAATCTGAATATCCATCTCGCCTCCAATTGCAAAAGTTTTTTGTCTCTGTCTCCTCCTCGAATGTTATTGGCAATCTGATCAATTATTTTATATTTGAGTGTCGGAAGCGGGTGCTTCAGGTCCCTGAAGTGCCGTGCTACCGGCTGATCTGATGGTGCTCCCTCCAGTGCTGCTTTAATCGCTGAGCGATGGGCTGCCATCCGTTCTTTAAAAGTTCTCGTGGTTTTGCCCACATAGAGCAATCCACATGGACATCTTATAATGTAAATAATGTAGCGACTGGAGCAAGTGAGCACATGCCTTATTTTGATCCGTTGACCAGTATGTGGATGGGCAAAAGAGTCGCCCGGTTCCAGATATCCACAGGTGACGCACCCCGTACACCTGTAGTTACCAGGTTTTCTTGACAAAAAATGATGTTTAGGCATTTTGCCAAAGTCAGTGACGTCTGTTTTTACAATTTTGTCACGGATGTTCACACCTCTCCTATAGCATGGTATGATATTCTTATCGGAGAGGGCAGGCAAATCAGGATCATGTTTGGCTATTGGCCAAAACTTTTTTAATGCACCCACTGTTGCTGTGCTAGATGTAGAATACGTACTGATGAAAGGGATGGAATCACTAGTTTTTCTCTTGGTGGCGGAGCTGCACAAAGTGTCCTTTCTTGGGATTGATAATGCTTTATCCCTTGCTGATTTGAGTGTCACAGAATCATAACCTCTCTGTTCAAATCTGCCCATCATCTCGTCCATCTGATGTATAGTGGTCTGTTCATCACTACAAATGCGTCTTACCCTCAGCATTTGAGAGAAGGGCAGTCCACGCTTGGCTGCACTGGGATGGTGACTCCTGGCATCAAGAAGGGTGTTTCTGTCGGTCGTTTTGCGATAGATTGAAGTGGTTATGGAGTTGCTCTCATGTTTAATGAGGACATCGAGGTAATTGATACTGTCAGCATCGATGGTGGATGTGAACTTGATTCGGGTGTCACCTGCATTTGCTTGCAGCAAGGTTCTATCTAATTCTTCCCGAGTACCGGTCCAAATGAGCATGACATCATCGATGTACCTAACGTAAAAGGCAATGTGTGCTCTTGCTCCTGGTTGTGACAGAATAAGTTTTTCTTCCATCTGAAACATGAAGGCATTAGCATACGTCGGGGCTACGCAACTGCCCATTGCGCAACCCCGACGTTGCAGATAATACCCCCCGTCAAAATAAAAATAATTGCGGGTTAACGTAAGTCTAAGTAGACGTATATAGAATTCAACAGTAGGGCCATTATAAAGTGGGTTGTTAGTGATCAGCTGTTCAGTTGCAGATAGACCCACATCATGCTGGATATTAGTGTACAAGCTGACGATGTCGAGTGTACAAAACAGATAATCGTCTGGAAGGTCAGTCAGAGCCTGCAGCTTTAGGATGAGGTCTGTAGTGTCCTTCAAAAATGTTGTCTGAGCCTGTACCACAGGCTGCAGAAAGGCATCCAGATATTGTGATATGGTGTAGTAGAGAGAGCCACGGGCCGAAATTATTGGGCGACCAGGAGGTTTGTTCGGATTTTTGTGAAGCTTTGGCAGTGTGTACAGCATTGGGGTGATTGGGAAGTTGGTTATAAGCGCATCAGCGCATTTCTTCGATATGATTTTTTCATTAACTGCTGCGCTAATTATACCATCCAACTCCAATTTGAACTGCTTGGTGGGGTCGTTAGGAAGTTTCTGGTACGTTTCAAGATCGCCCAGCTGTTGGTAAATGTCGTCTTTGTACATCGACACGTCCATCACCACGACTGCCCCGCCTTTGTCGGCAGCTCGAATCACCACATCAGTATACAGGCTCAGATCTTTGAGAGCTTTGCGTTCTCTCAGACTTAGATTGTTGTGAACAATTTTGCTAGACATAGCTAATTTTGTATTAGTTTGGTCCAGGACCCTCGATAGGCATTTGATGCTTGGATTAATCGAGTGGGGATCGAAGGTGGAGGTGGATCGTACGGGTAATTGTTCCCCTGCTTGTTCCTCTTTTCTGGGACCAAAAAATTCTTTAAGTCTGAGACTGCGACTGAATCTGAAGTTGTCTACTTTATTGCCAAAACTGTCGTGAGGGTTGGTGGGTACATATGATAAGCCGTGATTGAGTACAGAAAGTTCATCCTTGGTGAGTACCCTGGATGACAAATTAAAAACTACTTCTTCCCTTTTCTGGCTGCTTTTTCTGCTTCTAGCCCACTGGTGACCTCTTCTGGTGTGAGGCCTAGGGCTCCTAGCTTGGCCCTGGTGTGTACCCCTAAAGGGGGCCTTTGGGAAGTTGCTTTAGAGGTGCCTGGTCTGTCGGAGTCGCTCTGAGATGAATTCCCAGTACTGGAGTTCTCATGTGTTTTCCTCCATCTGTCCTTTTGTTGATATCTCTTGCGGCCCCTTTGGCCTTGCGCTCTTACAGACGGTTGATTGGCCCACTCATAGACTTTATTCTCTTGGTAGTCTTTGTTTACTGCAATCACTTTGTCCCTTTTGAATTGGACCAAATCCCTGCGATATTTATCCAATTGCGTACGCATTTGTTCTATCCAATTGTTGGATTTGTCATCCAATATTTTCTGCATGTGTGTGGCCTCAAACAATTTGATTTTTTCTTGTGCAACACTTTCTTCTCTTGTTGCCTCCTGTATCACAAGAAGCATAAGGTCAAATGAGGCTTTGTTTAAAATGGCCGCCCATTTGTGGCAAAATTCAATGTTAAATTTCCCGATCGTCGGGATGTTCCTAATACGGAACCCCCTTGGGATTTTTCTATCCCTGTAATAGTCTGACAGCGAAATGCTGTGCAAGGAGAAGTCAATCTCACGCTTTTTTAAGCGTAGTAGTTGAGCGAAGAGGCGATCACACGATTCCTCCCCACCTTCTGTACCCAGATTCTTTTGGGACAGAATCTGTTCAGCCTCAGACTCAGAGAATGAGAGAATACGTCCACATTGGAACACCACTTTTCCAAACCCATCTGTGTTATGCTGTTCCATTGTGAATGGAAGATGGTATGCGGCTGTTGGTTGGTATAATCAAAGAGAGGATAAAAACAGGTGGTCTTTCTGTATAATGAAAGCACGGGGTGCCTTGACGAAATGAGCAGGCAGCGAGGTGATGGTCCCGCTGGATGTCCAATGTACAACAAGGATTTTGGGGGGTCCGGCACTCCACTTTGTAATCCTAGGGCCTCGGTGCCTTCCACAGGGCAATGTAGAGACAGTGTACCGAAGTACTGGGGCGGCACTCAGAGGGCTTGTCACCAATGTCAAAAAACTGCAGACCACACTAGCAGTGAAGCTGACGTTTCGATAATTTAATATCGTTATCAAAGACAAAGAGGACATGAATCCACACTTACCTATAAAGGAGAGAGATCACCCGTGACTGCGTCTGCTGCGATGCACGGCGCGGCCCGTGGCGCTGGATGCATGACGTCACCGATAGCCGCCCGCTCTGTCCGACGGGTCCGCTGCCATAGCAACGCATTGACGCTAAGGAGAAAAAAATAGAATAAAAGATTTAAACCACACAACCTGCCACAGTGTAAAAAGCTGAGCACTCCCACCAGAGTGAGAGACGCTGAATGTATATACAAGATACAGGGGAAAGGAGAGAAGTGAAGCATATATACAGTATAAGTAATTAAGAAAAAAATCGACAAAACATCGAAACTAATATCGAAAAAATTCAAAAGATATATCACAATGAAAATGGAATGTATCAAAAAAAATATATATAAAAAATGTCCAAAATATAAAGAATAAGGTATGATGTAAAGTCCTGCAATGAAAGGGGAATAGATAGTACTCAGAGAAAGCAGCCGAGGGATAGGTATTCGTTCAGTCCTGCAGGGTGGATGGTATTTAATCTGAATATCCATCTCGCCTCCAATTGCAAAAGTTTTTTGTCTCTGTCTCCTCCTCGAATGTTATTGGCAATCTGATCAATTATTTTATATTTGAGTGTCGGAAGCGGGTGCTTCAGGTCCCTGAAGTGCCGTGCTACCGGCTGATCTGATGGTGCTCCCTCCAGTGCTGCTTTAATCGCTGAGCGATGGGCTGCCATCCGTTCTTTAAAAGTTCTCGTGGTTTTGCCCACATAGAGCAATCCACATGGACATCTTATAATGTAAATAATGTAGCGACTGGAGCAAGTGAGCACATGCCTTATTTTGATCCGTTGACCAGTATGTGGATGGGCAAAAGAGTCGCCCGGTTCCAGATATCCACAGGTGACGCACCCCGTACACCTGTAGTTACCAGGTTTTCTTGACAAAAAATGATGTTTAGGCATTTTGCCAAAGTCAGTGACGTCTGTTTTTACAATTTTGTCACGGATGTTCACACCTCTCCTATAGCATGGTATGATATTCTTATCGGAGAGGGCAGGCAAATCAGGATCATGTTTGGCTATTGGCCAAAACTTTTTTAATGCACCCACTGTTGCTGTGCTAGATGTAGAATACGTACTGATGAAAGGGATGGAATCACTAGTTTTTCTCTTGGTGGCGGAGCTGCACAAAGTGTCCTTTCTTGGGATTGATAATGCTTTATCCCTTGCTGATTTGAGTGTCACAGAATCATAACCTCTCTGTTCAAATCTGCCCATCATCTCGTCCATCTGATGTATAGTGGTCTGTTCATCACTACAAATGCGTCTTACCCTCAGCATTTGAGAGAAGGGCAGTCCACGCTTGGCTGCACTGGGATGGTGACTCCTGGCATCAAGAAGGGTGTTTCTGTCGGTCGTTTTGCGATAGATTGAAGTGGTTATGGAGTTGCTCTCATGTTTAATGAGGACATCGAGGTAATTGATACTGTCAGCATCGATGGTGGATGTGAACTTGATTCGGGTGTCACCTGCATTTGCTTGCAGCAAGGTTCTATCTAATTCTTCCCGAGTACCGGTCCAAATGAGCATGACATCATCGATGTACCTAACGTAAAAGGCAATGTGTGCTCTTGCTCCTGGTTGTGACAGAATAAGTTTTTCTTCCATCTGAAACATGAAGGCATTAGCATACGTCGGGGCTACGCAACTGCCCATTGCGCAACCCCGACGTTGCAGATAATACCCCCCGTCAAAATAAAAATAATTGCGGGTTAACGTAAGTCTAAGTAGACGTATATAGAATTCAACAGTAGGGCCATTATAAAGTGGGTTGTTAGTGATCAGCTGTTCAGTTGCAGATAGACCCACATCATGCTGGATATTAGTGTACAAGCTGACGATGTCGAGTGTACAAAACAGATAATCGTCTGGAAGGTCAGTCAGAGCCTGCAGCTTTAGGATGAGGTCTGTAGTGTCCTTCAAAAATGTTGTCTGAGCCTGTACCACAGGCTGCAGAAAGGCATCCAGATATTGTGATATGGTGTAGTAGAGAGAGCCACGGGCCGAAATTATTGGGCGACCAGGAGGTTTGTTCGGATTTTTGTGAAGCTTTGGCAGTGTGTACAGCATTGGGGTGATTGGGAAGTTGGTTATAAGCGCATCAGCGCATTTCTTCGATATGATTTTTTCATTAACTGCTGCGCTAATTATACCATCCAACTCCAATTTGAACTGCTTGGTGGGGTCGTTAGGAAGTTTCTGGTACGTTTCAAGATCGCCCAGCTGTTGGTAAATGTCGTCTTTGTACATCGACACGTCCATCACCACGACTGCCCCGCCTTTGTCGGCAGCTCGAATCACCACATCAGTATACAGGCTCAGATCTTTGAGAGCTTTGCGTTCTCTCAGACTTAGATTGTTGTGAACAATTTTGCTAGACATAGCTAATTTTGTATTAGTTTGGTCCAGGACCCTCGATAGGCATTTGATGCTTGGATTAATCGAGTGGGGATCGAAGGTGGAGGTGGATCGTACGGGTAATTGTTCCCCTGCTTGTTCCTCTTTTCTGGGACCAAAAAATTCTTTAAGTCTGAGACTGCGACTGAATCTGAAGTTGTCTACTTTATTGCCAAAACTGTCGTGAGGGTTGGTGGGTACATATGATAAGCCGTGATTGAGTACAGAAAGTTCATCCTTGGTGAGTACCCTGGATGACAAATTAAAAACTACTTCTTCCCTTTTCTGGCTGCTTTTTCTGCTTCTAGCCCACTGGTGACCTCTTCTGGTGTGAGGCCTAGGGCTCCTAGCTTGGCCCTGGTGTGTACCCCTAAAGGGGGCCTTTGGGAAGTTGCTTTAGAGGTGCCTGGTCTGTCGGAGTCGCTCTGAGATGAATTCCCAGTACTGGAGTTCTCATGTGTTTTCCTCCATCTGTCCTTTTGTTGATATCTCTTGCGGCCCCTTTGGCCTTGCGCTCTTACAGACGGTTGATTGGCCCACTCATAGACTTTATTCTCTTGGTAGTCTTTGTTTACTGCAATCACTTTGTCCCTTTTGAATTGGACCAAATCCCTGCGATATTTATCCAATTGCGTACGCATTTGTTCTATCCAATTGTTGGATTTGTCATCCAATATTTTCTGCATGTGTGTGGCCTCAAACAATTTGATTTTTTCTTGTGCAACACTTTCTTCTCTTGTTGCCTCCTGTATCACAAGAAGCATAAGGTCAAATGAGGCTTTGTTTAAAATGGCCGCCCATTTGTGGCAAAATTCAATGTTAAATTTCCCGATTTTTTCTCCTTAGCGTCAATGCGTTGCTATGGCAGCGGACCCGTCGGACAGAGCGGGCGGCTATCGGTGACGTCATGCATCCAGCGCCACGGGCCGCGCCGTGCATCGCAGCAGACGCAGTCACGGGTGATCTCTCTCCTTTATAGGTAAGTGTGGATTCATGTCCTCTTTGTCTTTGATAACGATATTAAATTATCGAAACGTCAGCTTCACTGCTAGTGTGGTCTGCAGTTTTTTGACATTGGTGACAAGCCCTCTGAGTGCCGCCCCAGTACTTCGGTACACTGTCTCTACATTGCCCTGTGGAAGGCACCGAGGCCCTAGGATTACAAAGTGGAGTGCCGGACCCCCCAAAATCCTTGTTGTACATTGGACATCCAGCGGGACCATCACCTCGCTGCCTGCTCATTTCGTCAAGGCACCCCGTGCTTTCATTATACAGAAAGACCACCTGTTTTTATCCTCTCTTTGATTATACCAACCAACAGCCGCATACCATCTTCCATTCACAATGGAACAGCATAACACAGATGGGTTTGGAAAAGTGGTGTTCCAATGTGGACGTATTCTCTCATTCTCTGAGTCTGAGGCTGAACAGATTCTGTCCCAAAAGAATCTGGGTACAGAAGGTGGGGAGGAATCGTGTGATCGCCTCTTCGCTCAACTACTACGCTTAAAAAAGCGTGAGATTGACTTCTCCTTGCACAGCATTTCGCTGTCAGACTATTACAGGGATAGAAAAATCCCAAGGGGGTTCCGTATTAGGAACATCCCGACGATCGGGAAATTTAACATTGAATTTTGCCACAAATGGGCGGCCATTTTAAACAAAGCCTCATTTGACCTTATGCTTCTTGTGATACAGGAGGCAACAAGAGAAGAAAGTGTTGCACAAGAAAAAATCAAATTGTTTGAGGCCACACACATGCAGAAAATATTGGATGACAAATCCAACAATTGGATAGAACAAATGCGTACGCAATTGGATAAATATCGCAGGGATTTGGTCCAATTCAAAAGGGACAAAGTGATTGCAGTAAACAAAGACTACCAAGAGAATAAAGTCTATGAGTGGGCCAATCAACCGTCTGTAAGAGCGCAAGGCCAAAGGGGCCGCAAGAGATATCAACAAAAGGACAGATGGAGGAAAACACATGAGAACTCCAGTACTGGGAATTCATCTCAGAGCGACTCCGACAGACCAGGCACCTCTAAAGCAACTTCCCAAAGGCCCCCTTTAGGGGTACACACCAGGGCCAAGCTAGGAGCCCTAGGCCTCACACCAGAAGAGGTCACCAGTGGGCTAGAAGCAGAAAAAGCAGCCAGAAAAGGGAAGAAGTAGTTTTTAATTTGTCATCCAGGGTACTCACCAAGGATGAACTTTCTGTACTCAATCACAGCTTATCATATGTACCCACCAACCCTCACGACAGTTTTGGCAATAAAGTAGACAACTTCAGATTCAGTCGCAGTCTCAGACTTAAAGAATTTTTTGGTCCCAGAAAAGAGGAACAAGCAGGGGAACAATTACCCGTACGATCCACCTCCACCTTCGATCCCCACTCGATTAATCCAAGCATCAAATGCCTATCGAGGGTCCTGGACCAAACTAATACAAAATTAGCTATGTCTAGCAAAATTGTTCACAACAATCTAAGTCTGAGAGAACGCAAAGCTCTCAAAGATCTGAGCCTGTATACTGATGTGGTGATTCGAGCTGCCGACAAAGGCGGGGCAGTCGTGGTGATGGACGTGTCGATGTACAAAGACGACATTTACCAACAGCTGGGCGATCTTGAAACGTACCAGAAACTTCCTAACGACCCCACCAAGCAGTTCAAATTGGAGTTGGATGGTATAATTAGCGCAGCAGTTAATGAAAAAATCATATCGAAGAAATGCGCTGATGCGCTTATAACCAACTTCCCAATCACCCCAATGCTGTACACACTGCCAAAGCTTCACAAAAATCCGAACAAACCTCCTGGTCGCCCAATAATTTCGGCCCGTGGCTCTCTCTACTACACCATATCACAATATCTGGATGCCTTTCTGCAGCCTGTGGTACAGGCTCAGACAACATTTTTGAAGGACACTACAGACCTCATCCTAAAGCTGCAGGCTCTGACTGACCTTCCAGACGATTATCTGTTTTGTACACTCGACATCGTCAGCTTGTACACTAATATCCAGCATGATGTGGGTCTATCTGCAACTGAACAGCTGATCACTAACAACCCACTTTATAATGGCCCTACTGTTGAATTCTATATACGTCTACTTAGACTTACGTTAACCCGCAATTATTTTTATTTTGACGGGGGGTATTATCTGCAACGTCGGGGTTGCGCAATGGGCAGTTGCGTAGCCCCGACGTATGCTAATGCCTTCATGTTTCAGATGGAAGAAAAACTTATTCTGTCACAACCAGGAGCAAGAGCACACATTGCCTTTTACGTTAGGTACATCGATGATGTCATGCTCATTTGGACCGGTACTCGGGAAGAATTAGATAGAACCTTGCTGCAAGCAAATGCAGGTGACACCCGAATCAAGTTCACATCCACCATCGATGCTGACAGTATCAATTACCTCGATGTCCTCATTAAACATGAGAGCAACTCCATAACCACTTCAATCTATCGCAAAACGACCGACAGAAACACCCTTCTTGATGCCAGGAGTCACCATCCCAGTGCAGCCAAGCGTGGACTGCCCTTCTCTCAAATGCTGAGGGTAAGACGCATTTGTAGTGATGAACAGACCACTATACATCAGATGGACGAGATGATGGGCAGATTTGAACAGAGAGGTTATGATTCTGTGACACTCAAATCAGCAAGGGATAAAGCATTATCAATCCCAAGAAAGGACACTTTGTGCAGCTCCGCCACCAAGAGAAAAACTAGTGATTCCATCCCTTTCATCAGTACGTATTCTACATCTAGCACAGCAACAGTGGGTGCATTAAAAAAGTTTTGGCCAATAGCCAAACATGATCCTGATTTGCCTGCCCTCTCCGATAAGAATATCATACCATGCTATAGGAGAGGTGTGAACATCCGTGACAAAATTGTAAAAACAGACGTCACTGACTTTGGCAAAATGCCTAAACATCATTTTTTGTCAAGAAAACCTGGTAACTACAGGTGTACGGGGTGCGTCACCTGTGGATATCTGGAACCGGGCGACTCTTTTGCCCATCCACATACTGGTCAACGGATCAAAATAAGGCATGTGCTCACTTGCTCCAGTCGCTACATTATTTACATTATAAGATGTCCATGTGGATTGCTCTATGTGGGCAAAACCACGAGAACTTTTAAAGAACGGATGGCAGCCCATCGCTCAGCGATTAAAGCAGCACTGGAGGGAGCACCATCAGATCAGCCGGTAGCACGGCACTTCAGGGACCTGAAGCACCCGCTTCCGACACTCAAATATAAAATAATTGATCAGATTGCCAATAACATTCGAGGAGGAGACAGAGACAAAAAACTTTTGCAATTGGAGGCGAGATGGATATTCAGATTAAATACCATCCACCCTGCAGGACTGAACGAATACCTATCCCTCGGCTGCTTTCTCTGAGTACTATCTATTCCCCTTTCATTGCAGGACTTTACATCATACCTTATTCTTTATATTTTGGACATTTTTTATATATATTTTTTTTGATACATTCCATTTTCATTGTGATATATCTTTTGAATTTTTTCGATATTAGTTTCGATGTTTTGTCGATTTTTTTCTTAATTACTTATACTGTATATATGCTTCACTTCTCTCCTTTCCCCTGTATCTTGTATATACATTCAGCGTCTCTCACTCTGGTGGGAGTGCTCAGCTTTTTACACTGTGGCAGGTTGTGTGGTTTAAATCTTTTATTCTATTTTTTTCTCCTTAGCGTCAATGCGTTGCTATGGCAGCGGACCCGTCGGACAGAGCGGGCGGCTATCGGTGACGTCATGCATCCAGCGCCACGGGCCGCGCCTTGCATCGCAGCAGACGCAGTCACGGGTGATCTCTCTCCTTTATAGGTAAGTGTGGATTCATGTCCTCTTTGTCTTTGATAACGATATTAAATTATCGAAACGTCAGCTTCACTGCTAGTGTGGTCTGCAGTTTTTTGACATTGGTGACAAGCCCTCTGAGTGCCGCCCCAGTACTTCGGTACACTGTCTCTATATATATATATATATATATATATATATAACACAATACTCCACGACGTGCTTAACAATATCAAACAGAAGAACTTTCTTTTAACAATATATACTGAGGCTGCTATACCACAATGTTACCCGAGGGCCGGGTAACTTACATACAACATACACTTCCCAAATGTGGTTCAGCGCCCTTTACTCAATTGATAGTCCATACGTCATTTCTCCAAGATAACAATTTATTAAAATCTTCAAAGTTTCTTTCCCTATCTATCTGCAAGGGGCTGGAAGGTCCCTATCGTTGGCACCTGGGCAATTACAATCCCTTTGGCTACCCCAAGACCTGTTGTGCCGGATCCTCCTCTGTGTATATATATATATATATATCTGTGTTCCCCAGTCAGCAGAATGGGGATGTGGGGCACTCGCCACAACACAGCTCACAGGGATGTGTGTCGTTTACTCTTAAAGTCAAAAATAGTCCACAAGGTGATGTCAAATTGTAAAAAAGTTTTGAAGACAATTTATTTATAAATCCATTCACATTCCCCGACGTTTCGGTCCGAGCAAAAGGACCTTTTTCAAGGAGCTTAAATGTGAAGACAAAACCAGCATCAGGCGGACAAACGGGAATAGGTACCTCTTCCTAGAGGGGACAGCCTGTCCCCTCTAGGAAGAGGTACCTATTCCCGTTTGTCCGCCTGATGCTGGTTTTGTCTTCACATTTAAGCTCCTTGAAAAAGGTCCTTTTGCTCGGACCGAAACGTCGGGGCATGTGAATGGATTTATAAATAAATTGTCTTCAAAACTTTTTTACAATTTGACATCACCTTGTGGACTATTTTTGACTTTAAGAGTAAACGACACACATCCCTGTGAGCTGTGTTGTGGCGAGTGCCCCACATCCCCATTCTGCTGACTGGGGAACACAAATATATTGTGGGTACACATTCCCTTTGTTGGGCACCCCACTGTTGTCTCTATTCAGTGCGAGTTCGGTCTCTCCAATCAAATATATATATATATATATATATATATATATATATAGATACAGAAGTACCAACATACTCGCCATTCCTAGGAATGGGGTGCAAACAGCACCCACATCCCAGGGTAGGGTGCGGTGGCCTGTGACCACACACTCTAGTAAATACAAACACAGGGGGCCCAGCACTCACTACAACAAACTAACTCACCTTAACATTCAAATAATCAATAAATAAATAATGGGGTTTTAGTTCATGAATTGATATATATATATATATATATATATATATATATATATATATATATATATATATATATATACAGGTTGAGTATCCCGTATCCGAATATCCGTTATCCGAATTATTCCGAAATACGGACATTCCAGAAAGTGAAATTTTTTTTTTTTTCTGCTAAAAACTCACTGGGGTCATTTGTAACAGCATCACTGGGGACATGATATGTAACTGGCACTATATATGTGCAAGACAATGATTGCTTGGCATTCAAATTCAGTGCTGAGATAGTACACACATTTTGTTTCATGTTTTGAAACCTTGTTTTTTGAACAATTAAAATATATTTGTGTGTATTTTATGTGGTAATAAAATATATTTGTGTGTATATTATGTGTTTATACAGCATAAATGCAAGATACTTCAAAATACATCATTGAAATATTAAAATATTCCGAAATACGGAATAATCCGTTATCCAAAATTATCCTGGTCCCGAGCATTTTGGATAAGGGATACTCAACCTGTATATATAAAATCACACAAAATCCCCAAATATTTTCTATATGGGTCGCTATGACACTAGGTTCCCGACTTGTAGGAACCAGCAACACCACTCTCTACCACAGTAGTGTCGACAGCACCCCATATTCAAAATGGAAGTTATTCCATATTTACAAACAAATGTTTTAAAAAATGTGTATTTATGTTTATTTATAAAATACAAGTAAAATGTCCAGAAATGGTATCTCCTTTTGGCTGGAGTATGTCTTGATGTTAACAATTGTTTGTAATCACAAATGAAAGCATACCCAACACATTTCATCACAAAGACTTCATCAGGGGTAAAAAATCTACAATCATAAAATATAATAATACAATAATAAATGCCACCATACATAAAACATTTGTATTATTGGATAACATATATTTGTAAAAAAAGACCATATCCGCAAAAAAAGGAGAAATGAGGGGAGCGAGAGGAAGGTAAGTGGTAAGAAAAATAAAATCGCATCACATGCCTTATGGTCTGTGATGGGCGACGGGTGCTAGTACACAAGTACCCAAATAACTGTTAACATCAAGACGTACTCCAGCCACAAGTAAATACCACTTCTGTACATTTTACTTGTATTTTATAAAGGTTTTAAAAAATTTGTAATTACTTTGTTTGTAAATATGGAATAACTTCCATTTTGAATACAGGGCGCTGTTGACAATACTGTGGTCAAATATCCACAAGGGGTGATACGGGGTGGGAAAGGCAGGTAAAAAGTTTGTACCTTCACTCCCATCCTCTCCTTATAATTAATGGCATAGAGGTAATTGAAAAGCTCTGTTAACCTCTGCTGCAGCCGTGGTCCCGGCTTTCAACTGTGTAGACAAGTAGATTTCTATGGAGAGACAATCCCTGCAGGAGCTGTCTATGCAGGAGTTACTATCGTGCGGCCGGCTTTTGATCCTCCCCGTGCCGCCTGTGATTGAGATTTCTATTGCAGACGCTGGTTCTCTCCCAGCTTTTTGTGATAGAATGCCGGCTTTGAGCTGTCAACGCAGCAAGTTCCTTGTGGATGCTTTTCTTTTTTGTAAATCCCCAGGGTTAGCTGGAGAAAGTCAAGTGAGATAAAATGAATAAGGGTGACCACATCCACCCACCGCCAACGCATTTCAATCCACTAAGGGATCTTCATCAATGCTCAGGTGAAGGTGATCACGTGGTCAACTTTATACCCATAGGTATCTTTCATCCATGTTCCTTATGGGACTAATTTCATATGCCTATTCTAGGGTTCTCTTAAAGCTATCTCATCATTTTTGATCGTTTGTCATGATTAATCGAAAACTGTGTTATATTTATATAAGACATATTCCCTCTTTTTACATGTACATCCTTTGAAGAAAACTCATTTATAATTTTCAATGGCTAAGGAAAAATTATAGCAACTTAGTTTATTTTGAAAGAAATATAAAAAAATTCAATTGTAATGATGAAATAACACTGCACTAGATTTATAAACTAATTTAGTAAAAATGTATTTTCTTTTTTCCTACATGAACCACTTTAGCTCGAAGTCCCCATTTAATCCTTGGGGACTTAAGAGTCTTGAGTTCATAGAGCAAGCGCATCTCAGCCTGCGCTAAAGCCACTTATATATTCTTTTTGCGCCAATTGCCCTTCACTTTTTCTTTGACTTTAAAAAATGTATTAATACATTTATAGAGCAGTTGTGTGATTGTTTAAAGTGGGCCGACATACAGTGACTGTCTACCCCAATTCTTATATTTCTGAAGTGATCTCCTAAGCGGGTTTTTAGAGCTCGGCTGGTTTTACCAATATATTGTTTCTGACACCTGCACTGCATCAAATAATTCATGTTTTTACTGTTGCAGGTGGCAAAACTTTTAATTTTATATTCCTTTTTTATTGTGCATGATACAAAAGGCAGCACAGCGTGCCAAGCCTGGGGCACCCCTTTTAAAGGTCATCCATCAGGATTAACTCTCTTGCACTTGTGTCCAACACATTATATCAGCCCATAAGTGTCAAACTTTCCAAGGCGAATGCCGCAATGTCACCGCCATATTCAAAAAGTAAAGAACGCCAAAATTCACACAGACTCGCCGGGCAGACGCTTCCGGAACCGGAAGTAGCATCTGTGCGTTCCACTGGGCCGAAAGCATTGTGGATAGGCGTTCCACGCCTGCAAACATACGGCGCCCAGGACAATAAGCTAGTAAACATACCAAACTGCTCAAAACCACCTCTACATAAATATACTGTATGGACAGCAACCGTGGGGGTTATTAGTCAATATCCAATGTACAGTAGCCACTATACCACCCACAATATGGCTGTGTGTTCCAACAGATACCTGTGGGATGCACAATTAAAGCTGAAGTTGACTCATTGAATAATATTAAGACGGTGCAGAAAACCGAGTTCACATTGATATGTGCAACACTCAACCAGTGCTGGTGACATAATACAAATATCTCATCGTCACATATGAAAAATTATTACACAAACACTTATAAACATAGAAAAACATTAAAAAAAACTATTTTTGTGCATTATCTACATTTTTACTATATTTTGATGTTTTTAATATCAGATTTTACCATTTTTATATATTATTTCTTACATTTTTCAATAATTATCTTTGCTCCACAAAATTGAATACGGCGCAACAACCAAGTGTGTCAGATGATGATCCACTAAAAACACCCGTAAAATGCAATAAAAGAAGCATAGGCAAGACACCCATAACCGATATCAAACTAGGTCATCATATCAAGGTTCCAAATTATATAAGCTCATCACAAAACACAATAACATACAACATGCAAACAAACAAGATACATATACACTATATACTGTACATATATACAAATCTCATAACAGCTAACTGTCTTCAAAGTACTGAACATCCATATCAATGCCAATTTCACACCACACAAAAATCTGGTATGTGTGGGGAAAAAAGGCAAGTTTGCAGTGTCATTCGGCACCAATAGTCAACAGTCCACACTCATGTACCTAAAAAACAATTTAAAGGGTTGGGTTAATTTAATCCTTGTGGTACAATGGTATCTAGTTGATGAATCCACCGAGCTTCAAGACAACGGAGTGCCAGTTTACGGTCACCTCCTCTACTTAGTTTGGGGACATGATCCACCACCATGCACCTAAGAGTTGCGACCTGTAACAACCAACCAGTGCTGTTCTGAGCACAGCCCTGTCATCATGGAAAATCAAAAACGGTGACTTACAGGATAAGGCACCCAACTCTGACACACACCTAGCTGAGGCAATGGCCAATAAAAATGTAAGTTTCCAAGAAACATATTTGAGATCAGCCGTTCTCAGTGGCTCAAATGGAGGTTTTTGCAACACAGACAGAACAAGAGACAAATCCCACGGTGCCTGTATGGGGGTTTAATCCTGGTCACACCCTGTAAAAAGGTCTGAACCTCTGGTAACAGAGCCACCCTTTTTTGAAAGAAAATGGATAGTGCAGAAATCTGCACTTCCAAAGACTGTCAGCTAAGTCAAGACAAAAGACCATCCTGTAGAAACTCCAGTAGCCTCGCCATCTTAAACCTAGATGTGTGAACTCTCTGTCGTTCACACCACCTGATGTAAATCTTCCAGACCCGATGGTAATTGGCTGCTGACACCGGTTTTCGGGCCCTGAGCATGGTCTGTATAACCGCATCCGATAAGCCCTTCTTTTTTAATTAGGAGCACTCATAAGCCATGCCATCAAATTGAGACGAGCTAGGTCCAGGTGTAGGAACGGTCCTTGTCTTAGCAAATCCAGACAAAGAGGTAGTTGCCAAGAGTCCATTGACAATCTCAGTATGTCAGAGTACCATGACCTCCTGGGCCATTCTGGTGCAATCAGTTTGGCTGGTACACTCTGGTTCTTTTTTCTCTTCAACACCCTCGAGATCATTGGAAACAGGGGAAATATGTATACCAGGCTGAAACACCAAGGGATTGTCATGGCATCCACCGCCCAAGCTGACGGGTCCCTCGACCGGGAGCAAAACCTTGGTACCTGACAGTTGTTTCTTGACGCCATTAGATCTATTTCTGGCAGTCCCCAGCGGTCTACAATCTCTTGGAAAACTTTGTGTTGAAGTTACCATTCCCCCTCCAGCAGATCCGCTCTGCTGAGAAAGTCTGCTTCTACATTTCGGATCCCCGGAATGAACACAGCCGACAGTGCCGGCACCTGTACTTCCGCCCAGGTGAAGATCCGCACTCTCTCTTCCATTGCCATCTTGCTGCGAGTTCCTCCCTGATGGTTCAGGTATGCCACTGTTGTGGCATTGTCGGATTGAACTCGTAGTGGTAATCCCTTCAGAAACTCTTCTGCTTGACATAAGGCATTCCATACTGCTCTCAGTTCCAGTACGTTGATAGGAAGCCTGGATTCTCCCTTGGACCAAAGACCCTGTAGCCGTAGGTGAAGGACAACTGCTCCCCAACCCCTGAGGCTGGCATCTGTCATAATGACCAGCCAATCCCAGGAGCAAAGGGAACGCCCCAGCTGCAGAGTCTCTATATCTGACCACCATTCCAGGGATACTCTCGACTCCTAAGACAGAACTAACCGTTCTTGCTTCATAGTCTTTGCATTCCCTGACCAGCACGATAGAATGTTCCACTGGAAACTCCTCGAATGGAATATTGCAAACTGCACTGTCTCGAAGGTTGCTACCATTTTGCCCAGCAACCTTACTCCCTGCCACACCGTTGGTGCAGAAGCCTGAAGGATTGACAGCACCATCTGACGAATCTCCACTGCCTTGGAATGTGGTAAAAACACCCTGTGAAGGTGTGAGTCCAAAATCACTCAGAGAAATTGCAGACGCTGCGTGGGTGAGTAGGAGAGGATGTTTAGCACCCAACCCTGATCTTGCAAGAACTGTGTTGCGATACTCAGGTGTTCCTGAAGATTTCCCGCCGACTACACCTTGAATAAAAGGTCGTCCAGGTAAGGAATAATTACTATTCCCTTCAGACGGAGAGCTGCAGCCATGACCGCCATCACTTTCGTGAATACTCTCGGAGCCGTTGCCAAACCAAACGGCAAAGCTTGAAACGGCCAATGGTTTTCTCCTATTGAAAATTGACTGGTGTTCTTTGTAAATGGGCACATGGAGGTACGCATCCTGAATATCCACAGATGCCACAAACTATCCCGGCTCTATGCTTAAGAGCACAGAACGCAGCTACTCCATACGAAAATGATCTACCTATAAGTGAACATTTAAAGATTTTAAATTTAGAATAGGCCTGAAAGACCCGTCTGGTTTGGGGACTAGGAAAATAATCAAATAAAATCCCTTTTTCCTTTCCTCCTGAGGTACTGGAATCTCCTTGAGAGACAAGGTTGCCCCCAGAAGGACGGACCTCTGTGCTGTGGTCCGTGGCAAAGGTGTAGGAAGAAATCTCTTTGGTGGGGTGCCCCTGAGATTTATCCGGTAACCTTTGGAAATAATGGAATGGACCCAAAGATCTCTTATGGAGTCCTTCCACCTGTCCCGAAAGTGCAGGAGGCGACCCCCCACTCTGAGCCCAGAACATGCAGAGGACTTATCACCTTTTGCTGCATGCTTTTTTGTAAAGGCCCCAAAGCGAGATTTGGAGTTCTTTCCTCTATTGGCCTGAAATCTACCACAGCCTGTCTGTCCTCTATTGGATGCTCCTCCTCGAAAGGATGAGCAAAAGGACGGCTTGAATACTCCAAACTTGGAGCCTGTACTCTTGGATGTGGTAGGGAGAAATGTACTCTTACCACCAGTAGCCTGCTTAATAATGGCTTCCAGTTCCGAACCGAACAATAACTCACCCTTAAACGGCAAGGTTTCCAGGGACTTTTTTGATTCGCTATCAGAGTCCCAAGCTTTTAGCCAAAGAGCCCTTCTAGCAGTAACAGAGGTGACAGATACTCTGGACGCCATCTTAGCTCCTTCCTCACCGGCCTCCCAAACATACTCTGCAGCACATCTCAGCTTTTCAGCCAGTATAAAAGCTTCAGCATTTTGGTGAAGCTGACTACTCAGATCCTCTGCCCACTTGATCATTGCTTTTGCAACCCAAGCAGAGGCAATAACGGGATGCAGTGTGAATCCCACGCCTTCAAAGATAGCTTTCAAGCAACCTTCTACCTTTTTGTCCACTGGATCTTTTAAGGCAGCGCCCACTTGAACAGGCAATGCTGTGGATTTTGACAGTCTAGCCACCAATGCATCCACCCATCAATGGGGCTTTTTCCCATAACTTGCTATGTTCCTCCGGCATGGGGTACATATTAGCATATTTCGGAGCCATTAATAGCCTTTTGTCAGGAGTCTTTCCTGCTTCACTCAATAAAGAAATCATTCCCTCATCAGAAGGGAAACACACAGGGTCCCTGCGACAGTTTTTTAAGACACCGTGTGCAGGAGTTTTTTCTTCCACTGAAAGATTCAGAGTCTGTTTTACAGCCACAATCAAATCCTCAATGCCTGAAGCTAATCACTCTTGTCCCAACTCCAATTCTCCTCACACACACCATCATCCCCAGAATCTCCCTCTAAGAGGGGTGGTGTAGAAACAGGGTGTCTAAGCACACTATTGTCAGAGGATTTAGTGAACTGCTCCATCAAGGCTGTCATTTTATGTACTCCCTGAGCAGTATCTTGCATAGCTTGCAACCAAATGGGGTCCCCCTGAGTCGGGGTAATTGACCCCCCAGAAACCTGAGAAGAGGGGAAATGGCAAGGGGAAATGGCCAGGAGACCCTAACAAGGAGTCCTTCTGCCTATTCAAAGCCTCTGTTAAGGCATTTATAGACCTGCCTAATGCCACAACCCAGGCTGGCTCAGCTATCTCAGTTCTTGGGGCGCGTGACCAACTGAGAACAGCTTCACAGGAAGGGCATAAATCCCCCTGGTCCTCTTGTTCACATGTATATTTTGCTTCACATTTTTTGCAATAATTAAACATGTCCAGCGCTCCCTCCTCCATTGCAAAAGAAGTGAACCCTTCAGCCATGCAAATAACACAATGCAAAATGACAGGCACCGCACAGAGCAATGTATCAGAGTACTTATCTTGTGCTGTTTTCCTGTCAGCGATCAGTGAGGGAAACGCTTCTCAGAAGAGACTGGAGTCTGTGTAGCATGGGTCCTCAAACTGCGGCCCTCCAGATGTGGTGAAACTACAATTCCCAGCATGCCTTGCCACAGTTTTAACACTCCCTTATAGGAACACTGTGGCAAGGCATGCTGGGATTTGTAGTTTCACCACATCTGGAGGGCCGCAGTTTGAGGACCCATGCTGTGTAGTAATCCACCTTGCTCCGCAGCACGGAGAAAAGGCACCAAAAACACAGTGCAGGAAGAGACCAAGTCTCTGCTTCAGAGGGGAGACTAGCCAATTTGGTGCTTTCTCCCCCTTCAGCTGCTCCCACTCTTCTTACCTCCGTGTATATGGGACCACTTGGAGTTGTCCGGCAGCGCCGGACTCCTGTAAAAGACTTCAACTCCCTGGCGGGATTTCAGTCTTTAAGCCTTTCCAAGATGGCGGCCGCCATCGCGGGGGGTCCGTCCCCCAAGATCCCCCTCTGTAAGGAGCCGGTTAGGACACCCTTGGGGCCCAGGAAAACCTCTATTGATGAGAGGTTAAGCACTGTGCAGAGGGAGTAAAAAGTGTCCCTCTGCACACAGAGAGCTGACAGGACATGCTTCTGTCAGCCTCTGCTGCGCTCTCACTGTGTGTGAACTTCAGTATGAAGTAACACACTGGAAAACCTGCTCTAAGCTAGTGAATTAATAAAATAATAAAAATCTAACTATCTTTAGCAAAAATCCAAAAAGAATACTGCCGCTGCGAAGCATAGCACCCACTCATGTGGGCACCTAAAACGAACTGAAGCATTTTGGGATGCGGTAGGGAGGAGCCTGCTCCCAAAGACTTTAAAGCATAGGTGCCTGGCTCCTGCGGACCCCTCCTACATCCCATCATGAGCTGTGTCACCGGACTGGACGAAAGAGAAAAACCCATTGAAAAACCACAGCGAATTGCGGTGACTATCAGACAGCGAATTGTCAGTCATTCACTGTTCGTTGTCGGCGATTCACTTCTTGACACAAATAAATCGTCTTCCACGAAAATAGCACACATTCGCTGTAGAACATGGCAAAATAGCCTCATTGAATACTGCCCAATTGTCACAATATGTAGTATTCAGTGTTACCTGCTTGCAAAATCCTGCTGGCTCTGTCTATTGCTGCTGACAGCTCTGTGTGGTTGAACTCTGCATGCTGATTTCAGCTTCTGATCCACTCCATGCTGCAGGAAAGTCTGTGTGATCTGAGCTCTGCTGATTAGTTGCAACACCTGGTAACTCTCTCCTGCAGGAGAGTTCAGTGTGAACTGACCATGCTCAGCCTTCATTGATTAGGGCACCTGTGAGTAATTAGCTCCCTGTGCTTCCTATAAAACGGCAGTCTATGACAAACAGAGGCTGCCAGAGTATAGGCTCACAACCTGCTCCAGCGTCCCTTGTACTTTACTGTGTTCCTGATCACCAGATACTGACTTTGACTTGTTTCCTGACTATCCTTTGGCTTAATCCCTGTGTACCGTGAATCGTGGGTTACCTGTGTATGACCTCAGCCTGCCTCCTGACCACTCTCCAGCCTGATCCTCGCGTACCGTACCCAGTGATTACCAGTGGATGACCTTGGCTTGCATTCTGACTATTCTCCTGTCTGATCCTTGTGTACTATGCTCCGTGACATACCAGTGTATGACCCGGCTAAAATGACTACGCATAATCCTGAATCCACGCTACCTGTTTCCAAGGGGTTACCAGTGCCACATGGGGAACCTGCTCAGGGGACCGCGACTGGCATGTCCATAGCAGCGAAGCCCAAATCCCAACTGGAGGGGTCACTGGTGAACACCTATGGCGTGGTAAGACTCCGCACCCCTGTGTCAGGTCTAGCCAATCCCCGGCCTGGTGACCAGCGTAATGTACCTGAGACCGTGACAGAATACTCTGGCCCAAAAAAGGAGCTATGGGAGCAACTGTCTGCTAGGGTCTGTAAGCAAGAGCAGAACCAAGCTCTGATCATACAAAGCATACAGACTCTGTTACAGCGGATGGACTTGGCTTCATCTCCTCCAATATCTGTGGAACCAGTGTCAGAGGCATTAAAGATTATTCACCTTTTAATGCAGCAGTTGCAGGAGCTACTGACTAAGGTTGTTTTCAGTGATTACCGTCTTACTAGGCAGTCCTTCTAGTGGCACGGTACCTTCCACTCTAGGTTCAGTGCCTGTGAAACCGTCTGATGACATTCCGGGCACTCCAGTGGCATCTACATCTGTGCCCTGCAAGGACAGGTACCTGAGTCATCCTCATCCCCAGTTGTCTGATGAGGAGCGCCAGCGGCGTAGATCCCTCAGCCTATGCTTTTATTGTGGAGCCCAAGATCATTTCATCGGGGATTGTTCCCTACGTGGGACCCGAAATAGAGCAGTAGGTTCCGTTCTAACCCAGAGGGAATCCTATGGTTACAACTGGGGTCCTAGGACCAAAATTTCTTTGAAGAACTGTATAGCCCAGGTCCAGCCTCAGGAAGGTGTTCATGGTCGCAAGCCCCAAGAGGGGGTCCTGTTGGTCCAAGTCCATGAGAGGGTCCAGCCAGCCTCACCCCAAGAGGGGCCCCTGTTGGTCCAAACTCAAGAGGGAGTCCATTCAGTCTCACCACGAGAGGGGGTCCCATCAGTCCAACCCCAGGTGGGGGTCCTGTCCATCCAGCCCCAGGAGGGGGTTCATGGTTACAAGCCCCAGGAGGGGAGTATCAAACCCAAAGATGGAGTCCTGTCAGTCCAGTCCAAGAAGGGGCTTCCGAGTAATGTGCTCCAGGAGGAGCTTCCTAGTGTCTTGCCCAAAGAGGGGCTTCCTAGTGTTAAGTCCCAGGAAGGGCATCAAAGTGCTGTACTCCAAAATGAATTCCCCAGTGTTGAGTTCCGAGAGGGGTCTCAGAGTGACGAGCCCCAAGAAGGGTTTCAGAGTCTTTCACCTCAGAAGGGGTCTCGGAGGGTCATACCCCAGGAAGGGCCTTCAGACTGTCATTTCCCCGGAGGGTTCTCAGAGTTTCAAGCCTCAGGAAGGGGTTCAGAGTATAGTACCCCAAGAGGGGTCTCTGAAAGTGGTACCCCAAAAAGGTTCTCTGAGTATATTACCCCAAGAGGGATCTCCGAGCATTGCACCCCAGAAAGGTACTCTGGTCGTCACACCCAAGGAGGAGTCTCTGAGTGCGGCTTCCCAAGTGGGGCCACTGAGCACTTTGCCTCAAGAAGGGGCTCTGTACGTCACCCCAAGTGGGGTTCCGAGTCTATAACCCCAAGTGGGGGTTCCGAGTCCATCACCCCAAGTGGGGGTTCCGAGTCCGTCACCCCAAGTGGGGGTTCCGAGTCCGTCACCCCACGTGGGGTTCCGAGTCCGTCACCCCACGTGGGGGTCCCGAGTCCGTCACCCCACGTGGGGGTCCCGAGTCCGTCACCCCACGTGGGGGTCCCGAGTCCGTCACCCCACGTGGGGGTCCCGAGTCCGTCACCCCACGTGGGGGTCCCGAGTCCGTCACCCCACGTGGGGGTCCCGAGTCCGTCACCCCACGTGGGGGTCCCGAGTCCGTCACCCCACGTGGGGGTCCCGAGTCCGTCACCCCACGTGGGGGTCCCGAGTCCGTCACCCCACGTGGGGGTCCCGAGTCCGTCTCCCCACGTGGGGGTCCCGAGTCCGTCTCCCCACGTGGGGGTCCCGAGTCCGTCTCCCCACGTGGGGGTCCCGAGTCCGTCTCCCCACGTGGGGGTCCCGAGTCCGTCTCCCCACGTGGGGGTCCCGAGTCCGTCACCCCTGGTGGGGGTCCCGAGTCCGTCACCCCTGGTGGGGGTCCCGAATCTGCCCTTGCCTCTGGGCATGAGGACTTGTATGCTGTGGCCTCCGGGCCAGTCTCCGTGGCCTCCGGGCCAGTCTCCGCGGCCTCCGGGCCTGTCTCCAGTGCCTCCATGGTCTCTAAGGTTCCAATGCCTGCCATTCAAGAAGATTTGCCTGTCTTGCTGGGAGTCCCTGCTCTACCCAAACTGTCCTCCCAGTCCATTTTCCAGGAGGATCCAGTTCAATTGGATTCATCTAAAGAGCCTCAGTTTGTCCAATTTGATGGAGATCTCACCCATTTCCAAGCCCTAGCAGACTATTATTTAGATGCTCTGAACTCTGATCCATCCTCTGGGGTTAATTTGGCAAACATTGTCAAGTACTTAGTCTTGTCATTCAGGGGGGAAGCCATGAAGTGGGTTAGTCCACTCATTGAGACTCATGACCCCCGAATAAAAAACCTAATTTCTTTTTCAAGGGCTGTGGTTAAAAGATATGGACCCAAGACTCCCGGTGAGAGGTCTATTCTTGATGCACCTGAGGTCAGTCAGAGTGGTGAGTCAGCTAGACTACATTCTAAAACTCCCAGAGCATCTCAAAAAAAAAATTTTGAGACCCAACTCCTTGGACTTAAGAGATGGAGTTATGTGTGTAGGTTCATCCAAGTTGGTGGATCCTCAAGAAGTCCCTACACGGACCATGGACCAGGATTCAAGTTCAGAGTGCGGCTCAGATCATGATGTCACTTCTTTTCTGGGACGTCCAATATTATCTACTGCCCATTTTGTAGAGCCAAAGGTCACACATCAGTCAACAAAATCCAAACAGTCTTCCAAAAAGAAGAAGCACCGCAGACGACCTTGAAAATTTCCTTGTGGGGTGTTCGGAGCCCACCCCTAGAGGGAGGGGTAATGTCACAATATGTAGTATTCAGTGTTACCTGCTTGCAAAATCCTGCTGGCTCTGTCTATTGCTGCTGACAGCTCTGTGTGGTTGAACTCTGCATGCTGATTTCAGCTTCTGATCCACTCCATGCTGCAGGAAAGTCTGTGTGATCTGAGCTCTGCTGATTAGTTGCAACACCTGGTAACTCTCTCCTGCAGGAGAGTTCAGTGTGAACTGACCATGCTCAGCCTTCATTGATTAGGGCACCTGTGAGTAATTAGCTCCCTGTGCTTCCTATAAAAAGGCAGTCTCTGGCAGACAGAGGCTGCCAGAGTATAGGCTCACGACCTGCTCCAGCGTCCCTTGTACTTTACTGTGTTCCTGATCACCAGATACTGACTTCGGCTTGTTTCCTGACTATCCTTCGGCTTAATCCCTGTGTACCGTGAATCGTGGGTTACCTGTGTATGACCTCAGCCTGCCTCCTGACCACTCTCCTGCCTGATCCTCGCGTACCGTACCCAGTGATTACCAGTGGAAGACCTTGGCTTGCCTTCTGACTATTCTCCTGTCTGATCCTTGTGTACTGTGCTCCGTGACATACCAGTGTACGACCCCGCTAAAATGACTACGCATAATCCTGAATCCACGCTACCTGTTCCAAGGGGTTACCAGTGCCACATGGGGAACCTGCTCAGGGGACTAAGAGTAAGACTCCGCACCCCTGTGTCAGGTCTAGCCAATCCCCGGCCTGGTGACCAGTGTAATGTACCTGAGACCGTGACACCAATGAGTCAACTGCAGCTTTAATTGTGCGTCCCACAGGTATCTGTGTTGGAATGCACTGCCATGTTGTGGGTGGTATAGTGGCTACATTGGATATTGACTAATAACCCCCATGGTTAGCATTGTTCCTATATAGCAGCTCTTGTCCATACAGTAGATTTATGTAGAGGTGGTTTTGAGCAGTTTGGTATGTTTATTAGCTCTGAGTCTCCCGGGTGCCATATGTTTCCAGGCGTGGAACGCATATCCACGATGCTTCTGGCCCAATGGAATGCACAGACGCTACTTCCGGTTCCAGAAGTGTCTGCCCGGCCAGTCTGTGTGAATTTTGGCGTTCTTTACTTTTTGAATATGGCGGTGACAGTGCGGTGTTCGTCTTGGTAAGTTTGACACTTATGGGCTGATGTAATGTGTTGGATACAGGTGCAAGAAAGTTAATCCTGATGGATGACCTTTAAAAAAGGCGCTCCAGGCTTGGCTCACTGTGCTGCCCACTGCCCTGCTGTGTTGATGACATGTGACCTGTCTTGACAACGGACTGTTTACCTGGTCCGAAACATTGGCTAATTACGTGGTGATGTATTAAAGGACTTTACTTTGGATATTATTTGAAGTTTGGAGTGTGCTCTGTTATGCAGATGTCTAGAAATCTTCACCCTAGTGCTATATACTGTATGGTGTACCTAGTGTATACTTCAGATAGGAGAAACAACAGTGAGGTGCTCTATCTGATCTGGATTGGAGTGTGGATTCCTCTATGTGTGTGAATATATATATATATATATATATATATATATATATATCCTTGTTGTGAGGATAGCACTCTCCACTTTCATATGCCAACAGCCAGGGTGCCAATGCCAGAAAGCTACCACACTCCAGGTACTTCCATATCACAGGACTTGCTTGTAGCTTTTTACTAAGTCACCTTAATTAGTGCATAACAGTGGGTACAGGTCTGCCTATATATAGGCAGACACAAGTACACTACACAAGTCGAACTTTTCTTCTTTCAGTTTTTAAAGAAATGTAAGCATTCAAGTCCTTTGAACAGCATGTGATGGTATATATTAACCTAGATTTCAGTTGTTACAGAAAAAAAAAGGAGGGGGTTTATACAAGGAGTAATGGGTTAAGAAAAGCTGTTTTGCAGCAATGGAGTTATAGTGTGCATTAAACATTTCATATACTGTAGGTGTCCAACTTATGTTGATTAATTGTTTAATGATTAATTGTATCAAAGTAGTGTTGGAACAGACTGTTAAGTGCCATCCATTTAAAACTAGGTACTCAGATTTGGGGGCCCATTTATCAAAATTGTAAAAAAATATGTAATCAAATGATAATAACGATTAAATTTGCATTGCGATTTTCCTTAAAATCGCATGAATTTATCATTATTCACCTTGCAGGACAGGGCTTGCGAAAAAGCCCTGTCTCTGCGAATCCAGCTGCCTGCTCTCCCCCGTTATTGGCATGTATTCAATGCCGGTGCGAGCAGCCGGCGAGGGGGTTAAACTGCGAGGATCGCAGAAAACCAGTGATCCTCGCAGTTTAACCCCCGCGCCGGCCGCTCGCACTATGCAACGCTCCGGGGGAATCCTCGCCGTCACAGAACGGCGAGGATTCCCCTAAACTGCGAGAGCCGCGGCTAGTGCAGCAAACTCGCTGTAATTAGCCTCGATTCTCGCAGCTTTTGGAGGCACATACGCAAATTCTCCCTCGCTCAAAAAACGTAGTGAGGGGGAATTTGCGTATAAGGGGGGTCAGTTGAATACTGACAGGGTGAGCGGTGACTGCGAGCAAAAAGTCCTGCGAGCAAAAAGTCCTGCTTGCAGTCACCGCTCGCCCACGGCTTTGAATATATGCCATTATCGCAATGCGATGGCCTTTTAATCATACTGCACATGCGCAGCTCATAGAACGTTGGACAGCCGGCTTTTACTTTCACTTTCCCCCGGCGTGTCCTGTGTAGCTCCTTGCTAGTAAAGCAAGCAGCCAGGACTGGAGCTGGGGAAGCTGATCGGAGGAGAGGGCTAGGTGCTTCACTAAAGTTCTTTAATAAAACTGTGTAAAGAGGTGAGCTCTGTATCCAACATCCGCTCCTGCTTTTATTAGTATGGGGGAGAGATCCTTGCAGCCCCGTCCCTCCCCAGTGCTGCTGTCGTAGATGGGGGAATGTACAGCAGCCAGGAGCTCAGGCAGGAGAGTCCCTGTGTACTCCTGAAGAATCAGTGGGCTCCGCTGCCTGCGCTGGAAGTGCTGCTGTACAGTGATGTCCCCGGCAGCAGCGAGGAGGGGGATAGAGGGGGGGAAGACAGGAGAGAGAGACGGAGATCACCTGCCCATATGCGTGTAACGAGCAGGAGCTGGCAGCTGCTTGTAAATCAGAGGAAGGTTCTGTGCTCCTCTTAAATATATGTGTGCTCCAAGTCCTGCTAAACATTCCTGTCCCTGACAGCAGCGACCAGAGGGAGGGAGAGAGGGAGGGGGGATACAGGGGAGACAGGGTAGACATGGAGCTGCAGGAATCTCTAACCCCAATACAGTGCACGGAGGCAGACTAGATTACAATAATAAAAGGTCTCTATTCCCCTGAGACTGAGGGGTCCATGTAATAAACATACACATAGGGGAGAAAAGAGGAAGAGGGGGCTGCTATAATAGGCTGATAGCACATATGTAGACACACAAACAGGGATAACTCCACTAAGAAGTGGCGATATTATCACACAGGACCCTTCCGAATTTATTTTACAATTGAAGTTTAATAAATATGAGTAGATCACATTTCCCATTATGTTTATGTGAAATGCGATCTACTTTCTAAAAAAATGCGATAAATCGGTTTATGAAGAGAAATTTGCGAAAACCTCTACAATTCATAATTAGTACATTTCAGTGAAACTAAAATAATGTTAAAAGAGTGCGAAAACACCCGTTTTCACATTATTTTAGTAAAAATAATGTTAATAAATAGGCCCCTTTCTGAGTACCTAGGAAAATATGATGCTACTCTGATGTTTATGAAATACTGTACTTCTGATTGCACGATGTATACATAAAGATTATTGAAAATAGTGTGGAGGAGAGAAGAGAGAACATTTCCCCAAAATGTTCTATTCTTTGGTCACAATCAGTTGTTATGAAAACGGTTGCATGAGGGAATTTACACACTGGGCAGCATTAGGACTTCCTTTGGGTGTGGTATGACACACCGACAGTCGGGATTCCGACAGTCATTTCTCCAACGTCGGAATCCCGACTGCACAGCGGGGGGAGCGAAACGAAGCCCCTTGCGGGCTCGCTGCGCTCGCCATACTACGGGCACGGTGGCTCGCCACCTATTTTATTCTCCCTCTATGGGGGTCGTGGACCCCCACGAGGGAGCAGTCGGGATTCTGACGTCGGAGCAATGACTGTCGGAATCCCGATTGTCGGGGGAGCCGTCCGGCACCCCTTCCTTCACTATGTGCTCTCTCCATGCTGCAGATTATGAGAGACCCTCTGGTCCATCTCAGTGCTAATTTTACTGATTGAGAGATGGGTTTTAAAGAGAATAATCAGACCCCTATGTCCTTACTGGAATTTTTTCTCTGGCTAAAAGAGCCATTTCATTAAATTGGACAACATCTACATCCCCATTTTGATGTCAGCAAAGTCTCTACTTCAAATTTTGTGCTTTTATAGGAAGACCTTGTTAACAGCTCTTGAAACTGGGGTCCCTGCTTTTTTTTTTTTTAATAAGGCTTTGATGTTGAAAAACATTTGAAGTTACAGTACATCAAGCGCCTGTAAGATTTTTGTGGACTGGATGGCCCAGTACTAAGCTGGTTCAAACTATTTCTCACTGGCAGATCACAGTATCTGGAGTACACTCATCTTTATCAGTGCCACTGCCATGTGATGTCCCAAAATGTTCTATACTATCCACCATGCTTTTTGCAGTGTACATGCTGCCACTTGGTGAAATAATTAGGCGCCGTGGCCTGGTCTACCACTGCTATGCAGATGATACACAACAGTACTTGTCCTTTGCTCTGGGCACTGAGAATCCAATAACCACCCTAAATGGCTGTCTAGCTGAGCTCCAAGAATGGATGAGTGCAAGTTAGCTGAGACTGAATTCTGATAAAACAGAGGTCCTAATGATAGGGCCTTGACATCAAATGCGAGCATAGCCAACCAACCAACAGGACTGGTACAGAAATACAAAACTCTGATCATGTGCGGAATCTTGGGGTGGTGCTGGATGGTGGTTTGACACTTAAATGACACTTAAAATCAGCCACAATCAAATCCTCATTCTGGAACATAGCCAGAATCAAACACTTAATTCCCCCTGAAGATCTGCCAAAAGTCATAAACGAATTTCTATCATCTCGATTGGATTACTGTAATGACCTCTACCTTGACATCCCAGCAAAAGAATCGCACCGGTTACAGCTGGTAGAAAACACAGCTGCCAGGCTGTTAACCAACCAGCCCCAATCTAGCCACATAACTCCCATTATCTACTCCCTTCACGTCATTTTATTCGTCATAAAATGACGAATCATTTTAAATATTAACTTTTCAAAGCACTACATGACCAAGGCCCAAGGTAACTGAAGCTGATTCTGATTCCATACTGTCCCACCCAATTACTGCAATCTGTAGATGGACTTTTAGCAGTACATAGAATGTCCCTTAAGTCATCTGGGGGTTGTTTTTAGCCATGCAGCTCTGACTATGGAACTCCCTTCCCCACACAGTTCGAGAAGCCCCCACTCTAGAATCCTTCAAAAACAGACTCAAAACTTTCTTATTTATTATAGCATTTCCTTCATTTTATTAAGTATTGTTTATGAAAAGCTTTTCTGTACTTCAGTGTTCCTGTACTGTATTACATTCATTCTGTTAAGAGCCTTCAGTCCTATTGATGAAATAGCGCTACATAAATAAAATTATTATTATTATATAAACAAACGTCTTGTGGTAACAGGTGTTCTGTTTGTGGTTGAAGCTGCTTTCTGTATATTGATGGCTGCTTACAGTACCTTTGGTGAAAGGTGCATGATTTGGACTTTTGCTTAAAAACATATTCAGCTCCTTATATCTCACTCCTTTTTCTGTTTTTATTTGTTGTTTATATATTAGGTTTTTGTATATATTCTAAATTTGATATCTTTTATTTTTTAACAATTCTTCCTCTACTTCTACATTCCTTCTACATTAGATATTGTGATTGCTGTCCATGAAATATATTGTGCTTGCTTGTCCCGCTGTTTTGCGAAATAATAAAAAAAAAAATATTTTCTACAGTAAATAAATTTATTCCATGTAAAAGGACTCCCGGGGAGCTGTCAAGGAAGTCCAAGTAAAAGTGGGATGCGATACATCACAGGTGCTAAAAAGCACCCGCGATGTTCCAATGATGGCTAAACATACGATTTATCTTAAAAACCTCCAAAATCAAAACGGATGTCAAACAAATCCGATTTGGCTCGATTTTGATCTGTCAGGTGAAATAAAGAAAAATTGCACAAATGTATGGAGCCTTATTTCTGAATTTAGCTGTAATTTCATACGTACATATTTTCCCATATGTCCAAAGTTAAATATTTAGTCTAAAATTATAAATGATCCAGAGGTAGAGCTAATTACTTCACTTGTGATTCTGTGAGGAGACCTGGAGTTGAGGAGATCTGTGAATTAACTGTTGGTGGCTCTCGAAGACTGGAGTTGGCTACCCCTGGTCTAAAGTATACAAAGAATCTGAGCCTATACTCATGGTTTTAAGCAATGGTTAAATAATTAGAAACTGGGTACCATGTGTTAAATGTATTCAAAGTTACATTAAAAAATGGGATTTTGGTACCTACCGGTAAATCCTTTTCTCTGAATCCGCAGGGGCCACTGGCGTTCACAATGGGTAATAGAGCTTGGCTTGCTGGGAGCTAGCACACTAAAAAAAAACTTTAGAAAAGACTGGCTCCTCCCCTCTATTACCCAGCAACCCCCAGTTAGGATTTTTGGGGACGAGAGGAGATAGAAACAGAAATTAACAATGAAACAACATTCGAACAACTGATACAACTCTAAACTAGAACTACAACGGGCAGATCCTCCGAGCAGGGCGGGAGGCCAGTGGCCCCTGCGGATTCAGAGAAAAGGATTTACCGGTAGGTACCAAAATCCCATTTTCTCTTTCATCCAGCAGGGGCCACTGGCGTTCACAATGGGGAGGTTCCAAAGTCAATCCCCTGGGAGGGAAAGCTCGATGGATCCTGTAACACCAAACGACCTACAGCAGAGGAAGCTGAGGCAAAGGTGTCAAATTTGTAAAACCTAATGAAGGTATTTACCGAGGACCAAGTTGCAGCCCTGCAAAGCTGCGAAATGGATGCCCCTCTGTGCGCTGCCCATGAAGCGCCCACTGCTCTAGTAGAATGGGCTGACAAAGAAGAAGGTGGCTGCTTACCTACCTGCGTATAAGCCATACGAATTGTGGAACAGATCCACCTGGCTAGGGTCTGCTTGGATGCAGGCCAACCTCTCTTGACCGCGTCATGAAGGACAAACAGGCAGTCCGTCTTCCGCACGGATTTCGTTCTGGTCACATAGATCTTTAATGCACGGACGACATCCAGCAGTGCCGTCCGCCAGATCCCTCTTGAAATGCAGGAACCACGATAGGCTGGTTGACGTGGAAGGAGGATACTACCTTTGGCAGGAAAGCGGCATGCGTTCTTAGTTCTGCCCGGTCGTCGTGAAAAATTAGATACGGCGATTTACAAGACAGAGCGCCCAGCTCTGATACACGACGTGCCGAGGCCAATGCCAGAAGTATGAGTGTCTTCCAGGACAAGTACTTAAGCTCCACCCTCTCAAGCGGTTCAAACGTAGAAGATTGCAAGAACTCTAGGACCAGATTGAGGTCCCAAGGTTCCGTTGGTGGAACAAATGGAGTCTGAACTCGTAACACCCCTTGAAGAAAAGTCTGGATCTCTGGAATCTGGGCTAATTTTCTCTGGAAGAGAACAGATAATGCCGATACCTGAACCTTCAAGGTAGCCAGGCGCAGACCAGCATCCAGACCTGATTGTAAGAACAACAGAATTCTGGATAACTTAAAGGTCCTGAAGGGGCAACCTCGGTTAGCACACCATACCGCATAGGCCTTCCAGATACGGTGATAATGTGCCGCAGAAACCGGTTTCCGGGCCCTCAGCATGGTTGGAATAACCGCCGAAGGTACTCCTTTGCTCCTTAATACCTCGGTTTCAACAGCCACGCCGTTAAACGTAACTGGAGAACGTTGTGGTGGTGAAATGGACCCTGGAGTAGTAAGTCTGGTCGCAGAGGAAGTGTCCACGGATCTTCCATCAGCAGCTGTTGTAGGTCGGAGAACCAACTTCTGCGGGGCCAGTACGGTGCTATGAGAATGGTTTTTACCCTTTTCTCTTTTTATCCTTTTTAGTACCGGACCTAGAAGTGGAAGCGGTGGGAACAGGTAAATGAAGTGGAACCTCCATGGAATGGTGAGAGCGTCCACTGCCATTGCTGCCGGATCTCTTGTCCGAGAGACATAAGTCGGTAGCTGATGGTTTTGACGTGAGGCCATCAGGTCCACCTGTGGAGTCCCCCACCGCTGTGTTATCTGCTGGAAGACCTCTGGATGTAACGACCATTCCCCCGGGTGGAGATCCTGCCGACTTAGAAAGTCGGCCTCCCAGTTGTCCACGCCGGGTAGAAACACTGCTGTTAGGATGACATTGAACTTTTCCGCCCAGCGAAGAATCTTGGAAGCCTCTCGCATTGCTCCTCGACTTCTTGTGCCGCCCTGACGATTTATGTATGCGACGGCCGTCGCATTGTCCGATCTCACCTTGATTGGCTGGTCTCTCAAGATCGTCTGAGCGCTCAGCAGTGCATTGAGAATTGCTCGCAACTCCAATATATTTATGGACAGGCGGGACTCCCATTCCGACCACCGACCCTGCAATCGAAGGTCGAGGACTACCGCCCCCCAACCTCGGAGACTCGCGTCCGTGGTCAGTATTACAGAGTCCCAGACCGCGAACCTGCGTCCTGCCTTGAGGTTGTCCGCGATGGTCCACCACAGAAGGGAGGTCCGAGTCTGGGCTGACAACCGCACTGTCCGGTGAATGAACAGATGTGAGCCCGACCACTGGCTCAGGAGGTCCCACTGTAAGGTTCTGGAGTGGAATCGGCCGAATTGCAGAGCCGGAAAGGCCGCCACCATCTTCCCTAAGAGTCTGATGCAAAGGTGGATAGTCACCTGCCTGTGTCGCAATACCTGAGCCACCATCCGCTGAATTGAAGATGTCTTGTCGTCCGGTAAGAAAATCCTCTTGGCATTTGTGTCCAGAATTAACCCCAGAAATTGTAACCTCTGGGAAGGAATTAAGTTTGACTTCTGAAAGTTCACCATCCACCCGTGTTTGACGAGCATCTGGTAAGTCTGATTGGCATGTTCCAACAACAGTTGGATTGACGGGGCCTTGATGAGGAGGTCGTCTAAATACGGTATGATCGTGACCCCTTCTACTCGGAGGGCCGCGATCATCACGGATAGGACCTTCGTAAATATCCTGGGCGCTGATGACAACCCAAAGGGAAGAGCCCTGAACTGAAAGTGATCTCTGCCCACCGCAAAACGGAGAAATTGTTGATGTGGGATCCATATCGGTACGTGGAGGTAGGCGTCCTTGATGTCCAAGGACACCATAAACTCGCCCGGTTCCAGGGAGTGAATTACCGAGTGAATGGACTCCATTTTGAACCGATGGTACACAATGGATACATTCAGGGACTTTAAGTTCAGGATAGGCCTGACGGAACCATCCGGTTTCGGCACCACAAAGAGGGTGGAGTAAAACCCCTGCCCCCTCTGTTGTGACGGCACCGGCACTACCACCTGAGCGTCTAGTAGTCTTTGTACTGCCGCTAGTAGAGCAATTCTCTTTTGCTGATCTCCCGGTAGAGGTGTTGTTAGGAACCGTCGTGGAGGTCTTTCTGTGAACTCGAGTTTGTATCCTTCTCTTATCAGCTGTCGAATCCAGGTGTCCGAGGTGGTGTCGTTCCACTGAGTCTGAAAGTCTATTAGACGAGCACCCACCTGAGACCTTCCCAAGAAGGCCGGAAGACCGTCATGCCACCGGTTTTGCTGGTGGCTTGGGTTCCTGTCGACGAGCGGTGGACTGTGCTCTAGCACGGCCTCTTCCACCCCGAAAGGACTGCGAGAACCTATGGCCTCTGCCACGAAAGGAATGCTGTTGCGGCCGAAAGGAATTAAAGGAATTAAATGACGGACCAGTGTACTGCCGACGAGCCGGCGGTGCAGCTGACGGTAGAAATGCCGACTTCCCCCCAGTGGCCTGTGAAATCCACTTGTCCAATTCTGGACCGAAGAGTATGTCCCCAGTAAAGGGCAACCCTTCCACTGCCCTCTTGGATTCTGCATCTGCAGTCCAGGAGCGGAGCCATAGAGCCCTGCGGGCAGCGATTGCATTAGCTGAGATTTTGGCCGAAATCTGGGTGACATCTCTTGAGGTTTCCCCCAAAAAGGAAGCAGCTTCCTGGATATGCTCGGCCAAAAGTTTAAGTTCCTGTCTGGAGGTGCCTGCCTCTAACCCATCTCTAAGCTGTTCCGCCCATTTAAGGATTGCTTTATTTACCCAGGCAGAAACAATAGCTGGTCTTAATTGAGTACCTGCTGCAGTGTAGACTGCCTTCAGTGTCGCCTCCAGCTTTCTGTCTGACGGGTCCTTTAGCGAAGCAGCTCCAGGGACCGGCAGCGTGGTCTTCTTTGACAGACGGGATACCGAGGCATCTACTGGAGGTGGAGTCTCCCATCTGGTGAATGCAGAAGCCTGGAAAGGATATATTGTTGAAAAACGTTTAGGGGTAATGAAACGTTTGTCTGGGGTTTTCCAGGGCGCTGCCAACTGATCTTGTCCTGGGAAAGGAAAGACTGCCCTAGGGGAAGGTTCCTTACCAAACAAGTCAAACTCCTGAGGTTCCTGTATGGGATCCTGAGGGATATTTAAAACCTGGCGTACTGCCAGGATAAGGGAATCTACCCCAGAGTGTGTTGGCTCTGGCTTTTCGGGAATTTCCTCAGGTAGCTCCTCCCACTCCTCATCTTCCTCCTCCTCAGCCTCCTCCTGAGGACCATCCTCGTCGTCGGAGGTGATAATTGGGAGGGGCCGTTTGGCCCTAACTACCGGAGTCTTAGGGGCCGAAGTGAGAGTTGTCATAAAATGATCAACCGACCTTGTTAGGGAGGCCGCCCAGGCCGGCTCAGTCCGACGGCTTTCTGCTAACTCAGCTGACAGGTTAGTCATAGCGCCTGTCAAAAGAGAGGCCCACGATGGGGCTGTGCTAGGATCCCCTTCTGTGGACACATGTGAGGAACAATTTGTACATACGGTGCTTCTAGTCTCTGATGACTGAGTAAACTTGTCCCCACATGAGGAACAAGCAAATGCCTTCTGGGCTGCCTTTGTAGAAGACCTGCCCGTCATCGTTCCAGCCACAGAAGTACCAGTTAATGACACACTTCAGACACACCACAGTATAGTGAACAAGCAGGGAGACCAGGGGCTGCTGGGCACCAGAGGGAATCTGCCTAAACCCACAATAAGGAAACCCCTAAAACTCCCCACTACAGTCAGCAAGGAAGGGGTTACCACTGCAGCAAGGTCTTGACCTGCAGCTGTGTGATCCTCTGTATAGGAAAAAACAGCATAGTTTTAAAAGACATGTACTGTTTTGCATCTACAGTACATATAACTTGGCTGCGCCTAGCCTGCCACCTCCAAGATGGCGCCCGCCGCGTGCTCAACCCCACTCTCTTCCCCGCGCGCAGACACCTGCCTTTTTCAGCGTCTCCCTCTCCCCACGCCGGCTCTAGCAGGCGGCCATCAAAGCGCTTAGTAGCGCTAATCATTCCGCCCGCCGGGGAGCACGTGCGCCGCGTCAGAGGGAGAGACGCCATATATCAGCGGTGACAGGCGTCGGAGCTGGAGCGGGGGCAGTCGCGGGGGCGCAATGCGGTTACTTACCGCTGAGGCTGGCTTGCTTCTCCGGTGTATGACGGCCCCTTTGTCCAGGGGCCGCAGGCACACTGAGCACGTCCCGGCAGGCACCTTTAAAGAGGTCCTGACCGAAGTCTGGCTGCTGCCAGGGCGCTTCAGACCCGGACCCAAGCTTTTGAAGAAGCTGGGAAGGGCTGCTTTGAAAGTTTAAAATGAGAGTAATATATAAAAAAAAATAAAGAAAAAATTTATATATATATGTGCAAGTTATGTGGAGCAGTACTCCACTGTGACTAGCTCCCTTGGGCACAAAAATCTAACTGGGGGTTGCTGGGTAATAGAGGGGAGGAGCCAGTCTTTTCTAAAGTTTTTTTTTAGTGTGCTAGCTCCCAGCAAGCCAAGCTCTATTACCCATTGTGAACGCCAGTGGCCCCTGCTGGATGAAAGAGAAATACAGGATATTTTATCCAAGGCCTATACCTTCTCACACCAAATTCACATCTCTTTATTGTATACCATATACAGGTAAGGGTAAGGTGCATTTTTTTGTTCTGGATGTCAACACGGACACCAAAATAGTGCACCGCTGTCCCCTCGCATGGCTGACACCAAAGGCAAACTTCTTACTGATTTAGTGACAAAGCATTATATGTACAAAGCAGTGATAAGGGAGAAGTGAGCCAGAAGCTCATGGTAACCAATCAGCTGCTATGAATCTTATATTATGAAAATTACAGATGTTACTTCAGTGCTTATTGGTTGCCATGGGCCACTTATCCTCTGGCCCACTCCATAAATCTACCCATGACATACTAGAGAGGGCACGGTTATGCAATTATAGGATGTGTTTAGCATTACGACAGTCGTGATGCCAGCAGTCAAAATCCATCCACTGAATCTCAAGCGCAACACCAGTGCCTGAATCCTGACATCATTGGAAATGCAGACACAGGAATCCTGGCAGCCAATGCTCCAATCATAAGTATGCTGGGATCAGAGGGGGTTTTGCGGTTTAGGCACTACGGGGGGGGGGGGGGGGGTGGTAGTTAGGGTTAAGCATGAGTTAGGGAGGGTAGTGTGATTGCGTAACTAAGTATACTTACCAAACCCCTTCGGATTCTAACTGCCGCGGTACGTCTTTTGACTGCCGGCATTCCGCAACTCTGCAATACAAATGTATTCCATAATTATATCTAGTTAACAACTGATACCATTTTGAAACCTCAAGGTCTGAATGAATACCAATGTATATAAAAAATTACAGATCATAACACTCAGTTGAACTAGAACAGTTATTACCCAAAACCACTCAAAAAAGAGTCTCTCTGTATCACATTCATAAGAGCAATGAAAAATTATTCTGACACCTCAATTAAAGAATAAACATAATTGAAATGCAACAGAGATTCCTTTAAGTGGTGATACCATCTGAAAATAATTGATATTAGGGTTAGCTTGGATTTATCAAAAAAAGATCATGCCAGACTAATTTAATTAGCTTCTATGAAGAAGTCAGTAGGGGGTGGACTTATAGAAATCTATTGATGTAATACTCCTTGATTTCACTAAAGTTTTTGACACAGTGCCTCATAAAAGGTTATTAATAAATCTATGTAACTGAGAGGTAGGAGAAACAATTTGTAATTGCCTTAAAAACTGGTTGCACAATCAGGGACAGAGTTCAATATTGGGACCAACGTTGTTTAATGTATCTATTACCATATAGGTAGTAAACCAGACAATAAGAGTGCAATATTTGCGGACAACATGAAATTGAGTAAGGAAATTAACTCAGGAGAGGATGTAGATAAACTACAAAGCGACTTAATTAAAGTGGAAAAGGTGGAAAATGCAGTATAATGTTGAAAAATTTAAAATAATTCATTATGGGAACAAAAATGAACAATCTACTTATAGGCTAAATTGAGCTAATATAGGGAATTCTGCAGTGGATAAGGACTTAGGGGTCATCATACAGTAGTTAATAAATTGAGTAATAGTGCACAATTCTCAGGTGCAGCAGCAAAAGCAAACAGGATACTGGCATGCATTAACAGTGTAATGGATTCAAGAGATGCCAATGTGATAGTGCTTCTTTACAAGGCATTAGTGTGAGACCATACTTAGAATACTATGTTCAGTTCTGGGCACGCACCTTAAAAAGGACATAAATGAATTGGAGCAGCTGCAGAGAAGGGCGACTAAACTAGTAAAAGGTCTCAAATCACTAGAATACAAAGAAAGGCTAACCAGGCTAAATAGGTTTTCACTGGAGAAACAGAGGTTAGGAGTGATATGATTAGTATGTTCAGATAAAGTATTGGAAATCATAAGAAACTGGGAGATGATTTGTTCAGTAACAGGCTTATACTTAGGACAAGCGGGCATGTACTGAGGCTCGAAGAAAATACATTCTGTACTGAATTAAGAGGAGGATTTGTCACCAATAGAGCAGTAAAAATCTGGAAATCATTGCCAGTGGGGATGGTTGCATACATCTTTTGGTATGTATGCCCTTTTATTAAGAGATCTAATAAAAGTACATTTTTAATTTCTTAAAACCGTCTCACCCTATTTGTCATTAAATGGGGGCGTGGCTTGGCCAAGCATGTGAGCGGTAGTACCCTCATAGAGCTCCTCATAAATCCGACAAAAAATCCTTACTCCTGTGCCTTACTAACTACCTGGACTCGTCTAACCCCCTATATACCTCAGCTGGAGCTTGTGGTGCTGTTTGAATTGTCCTACAGCTGACCCGGAGAGGCTTGGTGGTGGGGCCTGCTGGTCCAGCGTGAACGGACTCCGCCATCTTGGGGACCGGAGCGGACGGGGATCAGGCTCTCTGGGATTCTCCCCCCTCTCTGGAGGACAGCCTGGTGACCTGCGCCTCTCCCCTGCCGCTTACCTTGCCGCCCGCCTGAAGACCCGGCGCGCGGCTCCGACGCGCGCCCCATCCCCCTGCTCGGCTGCTCGTGCCTGGAGCAGGTGACTGGACGCGGGGATCTAGCGCCTCCCACACTGACATCCTTTGGAAGGCAGCAGTCCCCCTCAGCGGTCGGTGAGCTGGTGAGTCGGGCCTGTGCGCCCGGTCCGGTGCTTGGCGCCGGTCTAATTGATGGTGGAGGCGGGCGGCGCCATTTTTAATCATCCCTGCGGAGCCTGCCCTGATCAGCCCTGATCCCCTGGTCAGTACTGCGCAACAGAGACCTGCCCTTTATGCACATCCTCCTCTCACAAACTCTCCTCAGCCCATACAGTGCCTTTGGTGCTATCTGAAATCTCTGTGAGACTCTGCCCTCCACTACACCCATTACTCTGCCCTCCATTACACTTGGTGTCTCCCTGATATTGCTTGTGTGACCCTCCACTATACTCAGCACTTGGTGGATGTACCGGTGCTGCAGTGCCCCTGCAGCCCTTGGATATTGCTTCTGTGACCCTGCTCTCCATTATACCCAGCAATTGCTGGGTGGGCATGTGCCTCAGTGACTCTGTGTCTCCCTGATATTGCCTCTGTGACTCTGCCCTCTACTTTACCCGGCACTGGGTGGGTGGGCTGGCGCTGCAGTGTCACTGCAACTCTCTGATATTGCCACTTTGACTCTGCCCTCCATTATACTCAGCACTTGGTTCATGAACCTATGCTCCAGTGGCTTTGTGACTCTCTGATATTGCTTTTGGGACTCTACCCACCGTTATACCCAGCGTTGAGTGAGGGACCCCATGCTGCAGTGGCTTTGCTACCCTCTGATTTCTGTGGCACCCCTGCCCCCCGCTACACCCAGCATTTGGTTAAGGGGCCCGGATTGGAGACTCCCTGCCGTTTCTTCCCCCTGCCATTAATACCTGGCCTGCTACCCCCTCTCTGATATACAGCGGGGGCTGCTGTACCCACCATCCCGAGCCATGGGGAAAACCGGCACCACATCTGGAGAAATACGCCTGCGGCTCCCAATCCTCCTCAGCGCAGTCCTCCCAATCCTCAAACCCCCCTCCATCCCCTCAGACAGAGGAGGAGTCACCTCCTGCTGAAAATCCCATTCAATCCACCCAACAGATCCTTTTAGCCATATCAGCATCTGAACAGAGTCATGGACAAAATTGGCCAGGTCCAATCCGATATCTCCCTCATCCGCCATGATATGCAAAAAGTCAGGGAGAGCGTGGGAGAGGCGGAGCACCGCATATCGGACCTGGAGGATGCAACTAACCCTCTCAAATCTGCGGTTGCTGATCTCACCTCACAGATGTCGGCTGTCAAAACCAAACTATCCGATATGGAGGGGCGTCTACGCCGTAACAATATCCGGTTTGTAGGTCTTCCTGAGAGAGCGGAGGGCTCCTCCCCTGAGAAATTCCTCGAGAGATGGCTTTTGGAGATGTTTACTTCTGAGGACTTCAGCCGACACTTCACCGTGGAGAGGGCTCATCGTTTACCTACCGGGGCTCCGCCACCGGGCGCACCCCCACGCACGTTCATCGCCCGCTTCCTGCACTACAAAGACAGAGATGCGGTGCTCCGACTGGCTCGTGAACGAGGCCCTCTTAATTTTGACAACCAGGTGGTGGCAGCGTACCCAGATTTTGCAGCGGACATCCAGAAAACACGTGCCCAATTTCTCCAGGTCAAGAGGAAGCTGCGCGACCGTCAAGTCCAATATTCTATGCTCTTCCCAGAACGTCTGCAGGTTGTGGCGGATGGCAGCACCCACTTCTTCAATTCTCCTCAGGAGGCTGAGCAGTGGCTGGACCGCAGGCCACAGCGGCCAAACTGACATTAATTTCGTGAGCATAACGGTTCTTATCCATGCTAAGTGGGCCATTTGTCTCTTTTGGCACATTTATTAATGTTTATTTCTGCTTAAGGTCCAGGTAACGTTATCCTTCTTCTGCTATAATCTTTATTCAGCACAGGATATCTATCTCTTAAAGGAGCTCAATGCAAGGAAATAGTTTTTTCTTTTATAGGTGACCACTGGTCTCTATACCCCTAGGTTAACATAGTTTACTTACTGGTTGAGTGGATTTAGTTTTAGCTGTTTATTGGGATCCAAAGTGTATCTAATGTTTGATAGGTATACCGGGAGGGTTAGGGAGTTGGGGATTTTCCTTTTGATGTTTTTACTATTTTTTTTTTTTTTTTTTATAACATAATAATATGGAAACGATGCTCATAAGATGTGCTTATACTGACTACTATGACCATGACCCCAGGCGATGGAGACGCAATTCTGCTACTTTCACACTTGGTTGGGTGGTGCAGGGATGGACAGGGTCTGTTTGAAATTTGTGCTCCCAGTACTACCCATTCTCTCCTACTCTCCAATGATCTGTCTTTCCTCCTTTGGCCTCACTGGCAACCATCTCTTACCCTTGCCTTCCCATATCCTTCTTTTGTCATGTCTCACTCACAGGGTGTAGCGGGGCTCCGCATAGTTGGCTGGAATGTAAGGGGTCTTAATGACCGGTTTAAGCGCTCCCTTGTCCTCTTCGAGATCAAAAGACACGGAGCTGACTTGGTGTGCCTCTCGGAAACGCACCTGTTTGACACTAAGACACTGTCGCTTAAAAAACCCTGGGTGGGACATATGTTTCATTCCACCTTCGCTAATAATGCTAGAGGAGTAACAATACTGATTAAAAAACACATCAATTTACACCTCACCCATCATCAAATTGACCAATATGGCCGTTATATATTCCTTAGAGCCAGCGTTAACCACATCATTATGAATATTCTAGCTATTCCTCCCCCCTATAATAACGATATCCTTAGGAAGGCTGTGATGTTTCTCGCCTCCTTCCCTTCAGCCCCTGTTGTTTGTATAGGGGACTTCAACAATATCCTTGATAAATCTCTTGACAGGTGGACTGGTGCTGGCAACCCCAGCCCTTCCCCCCCTCCCCCCCACTCCGTTCGCCAAACTGATAAACGAACTTGATCTAATAAATGCCCGGAGACACAGAAATCCGAACCAGAGGCAATTCTCTTGCTTCTCGGCAAGACACCAATCCTTATCTAGAATAGACCTTGTATTGGTCTCTCCAGACTTGCTACCTAAAACTACATTAGTAGAATATCTCCAGAGAGGGATATCGGATCATTCCCCTGTGCTTATTACATTGGACCTGATGCCCTCTAGAGGTGCAAGCACCTGGAAGCTTTATCCCTCTTGGCTTACTCTACTGACAGACGGTGATGTGCTTCTTGGGGAGTGGTCGGATTTCCACGTGGACAATGCTTCGTGCACTAACCCTATTATTAGACACGAGACATTTAAAACTGTTATCCGGGGTTCCCTTATTAAAAGAATAGCTATCAAAAAAGCTGGTAGGGAGGAGGAGACTAAGTTAGAAAACCTGTGCTCTCAGAGCGAAAGTACATACCTGAGTTCTGGCCTCGTGGAAGACAAATTAAGGTGGGATGTGGCACGTAAATCATGGACTGACCACCTACTTGATAAGTCCAAGCGTAAACTTCTTTTTTCAGCGCACGCTAGGTACTCCCAATCAGATGTGGGGGGAAGCTATATGGCATACCTCGCCCGGGATGATAGATTATCCGGCTCCATTCAAAAATATGCAATTCACAGGGAGTGAAACATTTCACCACACCTGAGATTGCCCAAATTTTCCTATCCTTCTATTCCTCACTATATTCATCCCGGGCGACATACACTACTTACCAACTGGAGCAGTACCTCTCACGAGTCTATATACCTCCCCTCTCTCAGCAGTCAGTAGACCTTCTGGAGGCAGATATAACGACCTCTGAGATTGAGTCCGCTATTGCCTCCTTCCCAAATAAAAAAGCCCCTGGCAGCGATGGTATATAGAGGTATATAAAAAGTATAAAGATTATTTTGTACCCTATCTTCTACAGTTATACGCTGATCTAGGAAAGGATGGTGCTCTCCCCCCATCCATGGCGGAGGCCATTATTGTAGTAATCCCTAAACCTGGGAAGGACCCCACCCTCCCAGACTCTTACCGTCCCATATCACTCCTCTCGACAGACGTGAAAATACTGGCCAAAATTTTAGCTACTAGGCTTAATGTGGTGGTCACCTCAGTTATCCATGAGGACCAATCCGGCTTCATGCCGGGCCGATCCACCACTCAGAACTTTAGGAGGCTCTTCTGCCATTTGCAGGGGGGCATGGGCGCTGGGTCGGGGGCTGTGGTGGTTTCTCTTGATGCCGCCAAGGCCTTTGACTCAGTTGAGTGAGGCTATCTGTGGGAGGTTTTGCGTCGCTTCGCCTTTGGCCCCAACTTTATTACCTGGGTCCGCCTGCTATATTCCTCCCCCATGGCCCGTATATCGGTGAATGGGTTTGTGACCTCCGCGTTCCCACTTGGCAGGGGCACCAGGCAGGGCTGTCCACTGTCACCTGCCCTCTTTGCCCTTGCCATTGAACCTCTAGCCATTATGCTCCGCGACTCCCTGGTGGTTCGCGGTATCCCCTTGGGTGGATGGGAGGATGTGGTTGCCCTATATGCCGATGACACTCTTCTCTTTCTCAATGATGCTGAGGCTTCCTTGGAAGCAATGTTGCAGATAGTGGAGTCCTTTGGGTCCTTCTCTGGCTTGCTTATAAACTGGGGAAGTCGAGTATTCTTCCTCTCTCGGGTAAAATTCCAGATAGATTGACCTCCCCCTTCAGTGGGTCCTCAAATTTAAATACTTGGGAGTCTGGATCACCCCTAGGGTGTCTGACTTTTTACCCCTTAACATTGATGTAGTCACTGCGGAATTGAAGAATAAAATACACCAATGGAAAAAGCTCCCCCTAATCGTTATGGGCCGAATTAATCTTATTAAAATGACTATTCTCCCCAAATACCTATACCTGCTGCAACACTCCCCGATATACATACCTAAATATATCTTCACGAGCATTAATACTCTTCTCTCGTCCTTCATTTGGGCGAATAGACCACCTAGAGTCGCCTTGAGGACTCTCATTAAACCCAGAGCTGATGGGGGACTGGGACTCCCGGACTTTCGAGCCTACTACCTAGCAGCCCAGCTAATGCATCTATCAGACTGGATACTGGGTAGGTCTGGAACTACCTTTGAGTGCTCCTATGCCGAGTGTGTGGGGTCCCGTCCCTCCCCTGCAATTTCTTCTGTCCTTTCCTTTCACACCTACCCTTTCCCCTCTCTTCTGACAGGCACTACTGGTCTGGCGGCAAGCCCATAAAATTTGCGGTTGGGGTGGGATGGATGGGGAGACCCCTCTGTGGCACAATAAGGCATACCCTGAGTTTAAACAACTTTCCTCCGATTGTTTTTGGCTGGGGGTGGGTCTCCTGTCCATTTCCCAGTTGTTTTTAGAGGGTACCATTAAAATATTCCAACAACTCTCGGGGGAATTTAAACTGTCGAATAGATCCTTCTATCGCTACTTGCAACTTAGACACGCCGCTCAAGCTCAGTTTACCAGCACTCCCCCCTTTACCTCTGACTCCCCTTCTTCAAAATCTGGCCACGACAAAGCAGGTCTCTACTATATATAAAAGCATTGTTAGTCAGGTAGACGCCAATAGTCTTAACCCCCTCAAATCCAAATGGGAAATCAACATTGGCACTCTGGATGGGGAGCAGTGGGCCGAGATCCTTGACTCGGTCAGATACGCGACCCCCTGCTTGAAATACCAACAAATTTCATTCTATGTACTCCACAGGGCCTATCGCTCTCCGGTATCTATGTTTCGAGCAGGCCTCAGAGATGACGACGCTTGCCCTAGGTCTGCCTCGCCAGGCGCGGACTTCTGGCACATGCTCTGGTCCTGCCCGCCGGTGTTGGCCTTCTAGGAAGCGGTTTGGACTGATATAACTGTCACCGAACCATCTCTTCCCCCCATTGACCCCAGATACTGCATATTTGCTCTTGGCCTTGAGGAGGCCCAATCACCTCCAGTGTATAAATATGTTCTATGCCTGACCTCCTTGGCCAAGGTCCTCATTGCCAGAAAATGGTTTGATACCTCCTACCCAAATATATACCACTGGTGGGCTCTGGTCAACGAGGTTTCGGGACATGAGAGATTCACTTACAGGTCTAGGGGCTCACTTGCCCCCTATATAGCTAAGTGGAATAGATGGACCTCCTCGAGATTTGCCCTGTCCACTGATCCCCAGCAGGACCCAGCTCACGCAACACGCGGATCCACTGCTTTCCTTCCTCTGGTCTGAGTAGCTCAACTCTCCATTTAGCCTACATCTTAAGCAAATAACCTGTTAGTAGTAATACACCCTTATTACATTTGATTGTATCCTATAATTTTTACTTGTGTTTTTTTTTTTTTTTTTCTGGGGGGGAGGGCGGGAGTTACCCTAGATCAAGGGTATGGGGCTAAGTTTATAGGGGAAAAAGTAAATCAATAACTGGACAACTCATTTGCATAATGTGTGCAGTGCTAATGCCTACTCAAGCGAATATCAGTAACAAGGCAACAAGAGACTCAATCATGGACACTGCTGCAAAACTTTAGTTTATTAACCCTTGCCTATTTCCATGATGACTACATTTGTTCAATGCAATACTTACTGACTGTACAATTGTGCACTGATTAACCTTGTTGGATAAAAACAACTTAATTAAAAAAAAAAAGAAAAGAGTGCACAGAAAAGCATTTTTGTCTTTTGTTTGCATCTATGCAAACACATCCCCCTGTATACTCAGTAGATAGACAATGTCTAGGTAGACACTGAAAAATGGTCGACATACCTTAGGTTGACACTGCCAAAAGAAGGTTGACATGAGCTTATGGTCGACATAGGCAAGGTCAACAGTTAAAAAGGTCTACATGCTTTTTCATGTTTTTTTTTCCCTCCAAAAAAGCAGTTTTTTCATACTTTACTATCCAAGTGGGTATAGAGTGAGAATATAATAGTGTACTGCACTGGTGGCCAACCCGTGGCTCTTGAGCCTCATGCGGCTCTCCCCCTTGTAAAGTGAGGCTCCTGCTCCCACTGCTGCCCGCCTCCCACTGTCCGTCCCAGTCCCCCCTGCTGCCGGTTCCCTGATTCCCTTCTCCTTCTGAGGGGAGGAGAGCACGCATCGCACATCTCTCCTACCCCTTACTGTGCATCCTTGTGACTGGGCCGTCCGCCAATCAGAGCTCGCAGGCCAGCAGCCAATCAGGAGCCGGCCAGCGAGCTTTGATTGGTGGACAGCCCAGTCACAGGGAAGTGAGGGGGAAGGAGACGCGCGGTGTGCTGTGCTCTCCTCCCATCAGTGACATGACAGGAGGACTGCAGGGGGACACCAGACTGTCCTCTCCCCGCCTGGCAGCAGCAGCAATGGTGATTGCTGCTGCTGGGAAATTTGCACTGTGGGGGCATAGCAGTTTGTGGCACTGTGGGGGCATACCAGCTTTCTGGCACCATAGGGGCATACCCGGCACCGTGTGGTGCATTCCTGGCACCGTGGGGGGCATATGTATATATGGCACTGCACTATTGGAGGCATATTTGTATCACACCCACCCAAGGGGTCAAAATAAACTACGCCCCTTTTTTTGGTGCATGCGCCTGCGGCGCGCGCATGATGTCGGCTCTTTAGCTTGACTACCGATATTTTTCGGCTCTTTACCTCTGACCGGTTGGCCACCCCTGGTGTACTGAGTGCCGCAGAGTACCATGCCCAAAGCATGGCGAGCAAGGTGGTACATATATATATGGTGTACGTGTCTACGTACGATTACATAGACAATCTAGACCTAGTGACTGTCAACATTGTATATGATCTATAGCGTGACCATATAAATGTTGGGCGTTCCATAAGCAATTATCATATTAATAAGGAATTTGGTACTTACCGATAATTCCCTTTCACTGAATCAACAGGGGACACTGCAGTCATCACATATGGGGATAGTATAGGTGTGTGTACTGGAGAAGTGCCACTTTAAGAAAACTTTACTGCTGTAGGCTCCTCCCTCCTCTATAACCACCCAGATCCCAGTCTTAGAAAAACTGTGTCCGAGAGAAGAAGGGAGACCGGGCCAACCCAGTAGGGAAAAGAGCTTAAAACATAAACAAGGTTAGTAGACATAGCACAACAATGCGAAAATGCTACTGTAAACAGGACATAAAACAACAACTATAGTCCCTATAAGAAAAAAGGAAGTATGCAACAAGCATATTTAACGACAAACAGAATGAGCATATCAGTCAAACCCATACAAACACTAACAAAAGGGTAGAAGAACCAGTGCTGGGTGGGTGTACAGTGTCCCCTGCTGATTCGGTGAAAGGGAATTATCGGTAAGTACCAAATTCCTTATTTCACCTACATGCAGCAGGGGCCGCCACAGTCATCACATATGGGGATATATATACAAGCTTTTAAGTCCGGGTGGGAGAGACCTGGGGCTCCTGCAACACTGCCCTGCTAAAAGCTGTAGATGAGCTGGTATCAAACCTATAGAAAAGTGCAAAGGTGTTTGACCCAGGCCAGGTGGCCGCCTTGCACACTTGTGTTAAAGACGCGCCTCTAGCCATAGCCCAAGAGGTACTTACAGATTTCGTGGAGTGGGCCGACAAACCCGAGGGGACCTTTTTTGTGCGTACAAATAGGCCTCTCTAATTGTTCAACAGATCCAGCAAGCTAGGGTCTGCTTGGATGCTCGCCAACCCTTTTCAGTGCATCATACAGCAAGAAAAGGCAATCAGACTTCCTGAGATGTTGTGTCCGCTGAACATACGTCTGTAAAGCCCGGACAGCCCTAGGTATACCTCTCCTCTTTAATAGTTCGGCTTCAACCGCCATGCCGTCTGGACGTCAGACTAGGCAAGTCGGGGTAAACAAATGGATCTTGTAGCAACAGATCTTCTCGTAGCGGGAGTCGTCAAGGGTTGTCTGCCAGAAGATCCTTGAGGTCGAAGTACCAAGGACGGCAAGGCCAGTCCGGGGCTATCAGAATGGCCTTCGCTGCCTCCTTCTTTATCCGTTTGAGTACTTTTTGTATTAACGGAATAGGTGGAAACAGGAGGACTAGGTGGTAGTCCCAAGGAATGGACAGGGCATCCACCGCAACCGCTGCAGGGTCCTGAGATCTGGCACAGTACTGTGGAAGCATGTGATTTAGCCTGGATGCCATGAGATCAATTTGGAAACTGCGGCCTTGTGTCAGATTGGCGTTGTTGAGCCACCATTGAAGGGAGAGTCTCACTTTCCTGGAGAAGACAATGGTCTTGTGAAGGTGAAGATGGGGCCCTAACCATTGTGCCAGGAGATTTCCTTAAAAAAGTCCTGGAATTAAATCTTCCGAAGGGCAGTGCCTCGAAGGAGGCCACCATCAATTCTAAGAGTTTTGTGCATAAGTGCACCGAAACTCTGCCAGGTAGAAGAACCTGTCGACTCTCTTCTGGAGAGCTGTGACCTTCGTCAGAGAAAGAAAGACCTTTTCCTGTACTACATTGAAAAGCAGACCTAGAAAAATGATTGTCTGCGTCGGTTGTAACTGGGATTTCTTGAAGTTAAGAACCCAACCATTCTGTGCAAGAAATTGGCATGTAATACGGGCATCCTCCTGGAGTTTTAGGGGGGAATGAGCTTTTAGGAGAAGGTCGTCTAGGTAGGGTACTATTGTTATCCCCTGAATCCGAAGGGCTGATATCATGCAAGCCATAACCTTTGTAAAGGTTCTTGATGCTGATGACAGACCGAAAGGGAGTGTCCTGAACTGAAAGTGCTGGTGGCGAATTGCAAATCGTAGGAACCTCTGGTGGGGTTCCCAGATGGGGATGTGTAAGTAGGCATCCTTCATATCCAGCAACAGTAGATTCTCCCTTGGCTCTAAGCATGAAATGACCGATCTTATGGATTCCATCTTGAATCAGTGATACACTACATAGTCGTTTAGATGCTTCAAATTGAGGATTGGTCGTACCGATCGATCTGGTTTTGGTACCACGAAAAGATTGAAGTAATACTCCAGTCTTTCCTGGGCTTGGGGTACCGGTATAATAACCCTTGCCTGTAGGGATTTTTGGATAGATCCATTTATGGCTAACTGTGCCTCTGCCGAAGAAGGGAGGCCTGTGGTGAAAAATCTGTTCGGGGGTGGTTGAACAAATTCTAGTTTGTAGCCATGTTCCACAATTTGAAGTACCCAATTTTCTCTGCAGTGAGACTTCCAAACTGTTTGGAAAAGAGAATCTGGCGCCCACCTTGGGGTCCCCCAAATGGACGGGAAGCCCGTCATGCCACAGGCTTGTCTGTACCCTTAGGTTCTGCTCTGCGGACTGAGGTGGCGATGGAAGCAGCAGCTCTAGCTCCTCTGCCTCTTCGTCCTCAAAAGGATGCAAATCCACCTCTGGAGCGTCCTCTAAAGGTTACACCGCCTCAAAAGGCATGAAAGGATGGGGCTGTGTATTGGCGCTTAGGTGGAGGGGCCGATGAGGGAAGGAAAGTAGACTTCCCTCCTGTGGCTTGCGCAATGAGCTTATCTAGCTCTGGGCCGAACAGCATATCCCCATTGTTGGGTAATGCCTCAACTGCCTTCTTTATATAAGCTTTGGCCTGCCATGACCGTAGCCAAATAGTGCATCTGGCTAAGACAGCTGATGCGGAAACCTTTGCACCTAATTCTGCTATATCTGCAGCCGCCTCACCAGTATATAGCGCTGTATTCTTCAGGTATAGGGCCAGTTGGAGCAGTTCCGACCGAGGTCTGCCGCCTTGTAAACCAAGAGCCAGCTCATTTACCCATTTTTCCATGGCCTTGCTCACCCAGGCCGAAGCCAAAGCCGGCCTGATTAAAACCCCTGAGGTAATGTAAAACTACTTTACCGTAGTTTCCAGTCGACGGTCAGGAGCCTCCTTCAACATCACTGCGGCCGGGAGCGTAGTGTGTTTCGACAAGCGTGACAGCGATAAATCAGCAGGAGGGGGGTTTTCCCATTTTTCTCTACACTCTGCTGAGAGAGGGTACAACAATTTTATGCGCCTGGACAACTGGAATTTCTTGTTTGGCGTTTTCCACACGGCCACTAAAGGTTTACCCAGCTCTGTTGAGTCAGGAAAAGTAACCTGGTGTTTCTGTGTGCCATGGACATAGGGGCAGGAGTATCCTCCTCTACCAAATTAAGTGTCGTTCTGAATGCCTGTATAAGGCCGTCCACCCAAGGGTCCTCTTCACTTAAAACCTCCTCCTGTAAGGGTTCAGGATCATCCAACGCGGGCATATCTGCGTCATCATTAGAGTCGTTCCCAGACTCCTGTAGGAGACAAATGGGTGACCCGACCCGTTTTTGAGGAGCCGGGCGTGAAGGGCCGCTACTGAGTTGGACAGGGAATCTACTGACTGAATAAGGGTTCTTGCCCAGGTTGGCTCAGTATTGGTTATAAGAGAGAGATTAGTTTGAAAACGTTCTCTATCTTTGCGAGAAGCAGCTAACTCTGCAGCTAAGCCTGCTAATACATTTTGTAGTAAGGCCCCAGGTGCATCAGGCTGAGAAGCCTGAGGTTGAGACTCTACTTCCTGTGTCTGATCTGCAGTATAGCAAGATTCACACAGGGAAACACCCTTAATATGCTGGGTGTACTGTTCCTTGCATTTCTTGCAAGTGAACACTTTTAAAGCAGCCTTAAGGTCCATACACACTGGGTGACTATGCCCAGCATGCAGGGAAAACCGCTCAGTGCATACACACTGAGAGGCTTTCCCCATGCCCGTTGCCGACGGAGGGGGGAGGACAGCTTTGCATAGCGCATAGCCGTCCTGAAAGCCGCTCATCTGCTGGTATAACCAGCAGATGAACGGCTTTCCCGGTGATGATGCAGGTGCACGCAGCAACGCTCACCTCTCATCGCCGGGCCATACACACTGGGCGGCTTTGAGCTGAAAGCCGCTCAAACTGGGTGTTGGGCCTTTAGAAGTAGATTTGCCTGCCATAATGCTAGTAAAAGAGGATATTAGTAACACAGAAAATACACAGGCACACTGAAGAAAAAGCCCTTATGCACCCCAGAGACTTTTACCAGAGTCTGGGCTATGATAGGGAGGGGGAGCCTTACAAACCCCCCTAAATCAGAGGGCACAAACCCCTCACAGAACGTACAGACCTTCCCAGCAGAACGTGAGGGAGCGCTGGACTGCAGTGTCTGCGGCAATGCTGTGCTATCACTGGGTCCCCAGGTATAAAGCAAGTGGGACTTGTGTAGTGGCGCCGTTAGTGGAGAGGAGACAGGAAAAGGGCGCCAGATGTGAAGTCGTCCAAGCCCCACCCTCTCCCTCCGGCGCGCTTGTGAAGGAGAGCGGAGCGCTGTATACTGCCTCCGCTCTGTGTAATAGGTCCCCGACAGCTCGCTGAAGCAGCGGCTGTCAGGTCCTGCTATATATATATATATATATATATATATATATATATATATATATAATAAATCTCCACTGCTGGTCGGCACTCGTTTCAATGGGCCAAATCCAGGTGCACTCTGCAATATTACATACAGGTCCAAAGAAAGAGGCACTCCGGTAGTGATATTCAAAAGCGGTTGTATTGATAGCGCCAAGCGCTTTCGGGGATGAAAGCCCCTTCCTCAGGGCACAACAGCAACAACCAACATTACAACAATCCCCCAAATAAATACCTTATCCTGAGCAGCAGCCGCCCCTTCGTATCGCGCGCCGGCGTCCGACTCGCCGGAAGTCGTCATCTAGGAACTTCCGGTGGGACGCGCTGTCAGCCAACGGGGAGCGTTCATGCGTTCCACCCGTCGCTGGCTTGCGTTCCACCCATCCTCCGGACATCCTCTTCCCTGCTGAGACCGTTGCCAGGCGCCCTATAGATACAAAAGATTTTGTATCTATAGGGCGCCTGGCAACGGTCTCAGCAGGGAAGAGGATGTCCGGAGGATGGGTGGAACGCAAGCCAGCGACGGGTGGAACGCATGAACGCTCCCCGTTGGCTGACAGCGCGTCCCACCGGAAGTTCCTGGATGATGACTTCCGGCGAGTCGGACGCCGGCGCGCGATACGAAGGGGCGGCTGCTGCTCAGGATAAGGTATTTATTTGGGGGATTGTTGTAATGTTGGTTGTTGCTGTTGTGCCCTGAGGAAGGGGCTTTCATCCCCGAAAGCGCTTGGCGCTATCAATACAACCGCTTTTGAATATCACTACCGGAGTGCCTCTTTCTTTGGACCTGTATATATATATATATAATGACGGTGCGCCACCCTGTCTCCGGCCACTCCCAAGCAAAGCGCCGCTTACCTTCAGCTTGCGGCTCCTGCTGCTGTACCTCCTGGAATAGTGGTAGGTTTTTAGTGCTGCACTCTGTCTAAGGACAATATTCAATGAGAAAAATTCTCCGTGCATGGCGAGAGATTTTTTCTCTCGCCATGCACTCGCCCTGTTCCGGAGGGTTCGCTGCCACTCCTGTTCCCACTATTCAATGTGGTTAAGACTCGCCGTCACTCGCGGCGAGTCTTAACCCCTGCAGCTGACGAGCGTCCGCGGCAGGGAGCTGGGAGACGGTGGCAGCCAGGGAGATTAAAGTCTCCCTGGCTGCCCCAGAACATATGTGGAGGGGAGGAGGGCTCCCCGGGACCCAGGCAGCACAAGCTGCCCCCCCTATAGCCAGCGGGGGACACAGTATTCACTGCACCCGATCTTGCATATGTAATGATCGGGTGCAGTGAATATATGAATATCTAATGAGCGGCTCGAGAGCTCCGGCCCCCTGCTGGCTGCTCTGTGTAAAAAAAAAAGTATATATTTTTTAATTAAATATATATTCATGTGCTATAAGCACATGAATAAAAATAACATGCCCCTTCACAGAAAAAAAAAATCCTGATTTTTTTACACCAAAATTAAAAAAAAACCTTTTAGTTTAAAAGTTCACATTCCAGTTCTCCATGAAAAGATGGAGAATTGCTACACGGAGAGACACGGCGAAAATCACTTAAAAAGACGGCGAAAATATCACATTGAATAGGGTGGTTCACTTTTGGAGAGCAAAATGCTCCTTCCAACGCGAAAATAGCACAAACTTGCCATAAAACACGGCGAATTTTTCTCATTGAATACTGCCCTAAATGTTATATTGTGTGGGATCTGGTGTTAATAATACAATGGTTAATTGTACTTGTGGATTTGAAAAAACATATAAAAACATAAATCTGCATATATCTTGCATACGAGTGAATAACTTCTGATAACCTGCGTAGCTAGCAGCGATTGCACAGTCTAAATATCCCAAATGTTCATGAGGAATATTTGTAAATTGTCTCCAATGCGCATACAATCCCCAATGTTTCACATTGGAGACAATTTACAAATATTCCTCATGAACATTTGGGATATTTATTTTTTTCATGTTTTTTCAAATCCACAAGTAAAGTGTGTTTTGCAATTAACCATTTTTATTATTAACACCAGATCCCACACAATATAACATTTAGGCAGAACGCAGCACTAAAAACCTACTACTATTGAGCAACCTAAAGGAATTAGTCATCCTTCAGTGCAGCTGTTAGCCGCTAAGATTCAGTGCCCTGATAGCAAATCAATTTATCTGTACTCCTGGAGTAGTGGACTGGCCTTGGACCCATAACGCGAACTGCGGGCAGTTGCGGCGGGTTCCTGGTGCGGTGCCACAAGTGGCCGGGTGCATGGAAAGCGCACTGCGGGCAGTGGTGGCCAGCTCCCCTCCAGGGTCCCACGGAGCAGGCAGACCCTGCTGGGGAGTCTGCCTGTTGTTGAAAAAAGTAAAAATCAAAAATAAGATAAAAAAAATAAGAACTAATCTCCCTGAGGAGAAGAGGCCCAGAGAACCTACTCCTCCAGCCACTTTTTCTAAGACTGGGGTCTGGGTGGGGATAGAGGAGGGAGGAGCCTGCAGCAGTAAAGTTTTCTTAAAGTGCCACTCCTCCAGTACACCTACTCTATCCCCCATATGTGATGGATGCAGTGGCCCCTGCATGTAGGTGAAATTAAGGATGAAAACCTTTCGTCCATCAAGTTCAACCTATTTGACTTGTAACTACAGACTTGAGTAAGTCACATCTATGTGATTCCCTTAGTGGCCAAAAATGTATCCAGTTTTCCCTGTAATATGATTGGTAACAGGGTGACACACTGCGACAGATCAAAAGTAGAAGTGTCCTTTATCTTTAGCTCCAATTACAGATAACCTTGCACTCTCATTTGGCGGTTGCAACTAATATACCGACATACTGTACTTCACTGCAGTGCCCAAAGCCTGCCGAGCTTGTAAGCGAAAGCAAGTATTGGGGTAGTAGACTCCCTGAGAATATCTGGTGTGGCACCATATTAAGGCCCTTATTCTGGTTGGTGCGGTCAGAGCCGCACACGGGGCTCCGACCGCACAAACCAAGGGCCGCCCACCAGACGGATCGCCACGGCCGTCCATACACGGACGGCTGGCGATCCGCTCAAAAATGGTGGAGGCTACGCCTCCACCATGGTGGGAGCTGCCCCCTGCCTTCGATGGTCGACGACCATCGAAGGCAGGCCCGCACGCCGCGGCAGCTCCCGCAAGCTCAGACCACACGGACAATCGTCCGTGTGGGAGCTTGTAAGGGGGCTGAAAGCTGACATCCGGCGACGTCAGCTTTCCGCCCCCATGTCATGGTAATGAGGGCGTCATGCCCTCATTACCATGCATACGCCCCGCGTTTGCATGGGAACGCCCATGAAACGCGGGGCGTACACATAGGGAAATGAGGGGCTGAAGCCCCTCACGCCCCTATCCGCCCCCTTTGCGGCGGACGAAATCCGTCTGCGGCGAAGGGGGCTGCACATGCGCAGAATGACCTCTGCGCATGTGCAGACAAAAAACATCGGCGGTACGGCCGCACGCGGGCCGTACCGCACGATTCTGAATAAGGGCCTAAGGTAGGAGACTCCCTGAGAATATCTAGTGTGTTACATAGTTACATACAGTAGTAGTTAAGGCTGAAAAAAGACTTGCGTCCATCCAGTTCAACCTTGGTTTGTTAGCTTAAGTCTTGTTTTATGCAGTGAAAACTGATATTTTATTTTAAAGACAGATTATTATTCTTATTTGTACCCCTAGATGTTTTTCACCAATAAATGTTTGTCCAACCTTATTTTAAACGTATTTATTGTGTCTGACGACACCACCTCACCAGGAAGAGAGTTCCATAGTTTGGTTGCCCTGACCGTGAATTTTTTTTTCCTTCTAAGGTAACTATATCTTTTTTCTTCTAATCTAAACTCGTGCCCACGTGTCCTTCCTTGTGGTAAAAAGGGCGCTTGACAGTTCCGTATATTGGCCCCTGATATATTTGTACATGTTAAGCATGTCCCCCCCTTAAAATCTCTTCTCTAGCGTAAACAATCCCAATTTGTTCAATCTGTCCTTGCAGCTTAAATTCTCCATTCCCTTTATTAGCTTTATTGCTCTTCTTTGGATTCTTTCCAGTTCTATAGAGTGTCCTTTTTATAGTGAGGGGCCCAGAATTGTACTCCAAATTCAAGATGTGGTCTAACCAATGCTAGTTTCCATACCCCTTTTTATACATGCTAGTATTCGGTTTGCCTTGTTTGTTGCTATAGGACATTGAGCACAGCACCCCAATTTGTTATTTATTTGGACTCCTAGATCCTTTTCAAGTTCTGAATTACCCAATTCCTCCCCGCTAAGGTTATAACTAGCATATTGGTTATATCTCCCAAGGTGCATAACCTTGCATTTATCCACATTGAACCTCATTTTCCACTTGTTCGCCCATTCATCTAGTTTATTAAGATCGTTCTGAAGTGCGGAGACATCCTCGGTTGATCTAATTACTCTGCTCCCGTTTGTGTTGTCAGCAAAGATGGAAACTTTTCTGAGTATTCCCACCCCAATATCAATAATAAATATGTTAAATAAAATGGGCACTAGTACTGACCCTTGAGGTACTCCACTTAGTACTGTTATCATATTTGATACTGCTCCATTCACAACCACTCTCTGTTCTCTATTACACAGCCAGTTCCCTACCCATCTACAAATTCTTACCCCTAGTCCCAGTTCCTCCATTTTGTTTATCAACCTCTTGTGTATCACTGTATCAAAGGCCTTAGCAAAATCTAAGAAGACCACGTCTACAGCTTTTCCATTATCAAGATTTTTGCTGACATCCTCATAGAAACCTAGTAAATTTGTTTGGCATGAATGATTTTTCACAAACCCATGTTGGTTGATACTAATTAAACTATTAAGATCTACAAAAATTCCTGGATACCATCCCGTAAAAATCCCTCAAATAATTTACCCACTATTGAGGTTAAGCTCACAGGTCTTGTATTAGCTGGGTCATCCCTTTTTCCTTTTTTGAATTTTGGCACTACCTCAGCTAATCTCCAGTCTTTTAGTACCTTACCCAATTTAAGTGAGTTTTCAAGTGTGGTTCCATAGATACATTGCATACAAACAGCAGATGCACAGGAGTTGCCCTCTGCATGAGTGTAATTTCAGCATCTCGATGCAATTCTTTCCACAATCCTGTACGACCTGTCTTTTATGGTTATACTGACTTTTCCGTACTGTGACATCAGTTCTGACTATTTTCAGTGTTTATTGAGCGATACATTGTGTACGAATCCCACTAATAACTCTCGTGCTATGGCATATTATTAGTTTCTATGGTATCGCGATTTAAATAATTTTTTGCATCGTATGCAATTGATTCAATTTATTACTATATCCGCCAATTGTTGTTGTTTTTTGATGCATGCACCAACTGATTTATTTGCTAATTATATTTGGTATATATCTTCTGCCCTTTCTCAGTTACTTTTACTGAATGCTGGGTGCACCACCAACCCATAACTACACAATTATTTCTGCAGGTAGTTTTTTATGTTGGTTCTATACAATTTACTTTCTCTGATTATGTTCCTCATGGAGAAAAAGTTGTTTTACACTGAAGTAGTTTTGGACCTGTTGATAATATGGAGAGATCCTGAAGATGCTTTGGGAAGCAAAACAAGTTAGGTAGTGTAGTCAAATTTACATACAAAATTAGTAGTATCAATATCCAATTTTTGGATAAGAATATAGCAGTAATAGACCTCGATTTTAAAGACATCTCTGTATGTGAGAAGTTTATCTGATCACCTTTCCTTGTGTATGGCCCAACATAGAACTGAAATCTGACAGGCCATCAAAGTAGGGTTTATCAAGTTGGCCAGTTACTCGCCATTGTCTTCAAGCAAAACAATGTAGCCAGCATTCAAGCAGTTATAATAGATCAAGTCTCGGTTAAATTAAGTTGATGCGATAGAGCTAAACAATTATTCTAAAAAGAGAGTAGGTGGATCTACACTCCAAATATACTCACACCTAAAAGGTCTGAATAACTTCCTTTGTTAACAGTGTTTTCCTAAAGGATGGCCTGCCTTGATCTGAAAGATCCTGGCACCTAATGGGTCTGTCATAAATGTCTCCTATACATTATAATTCACCCTTTATTGATTCATAATCACATCTATTTCTTTCACATTTTCACATTTTCATTCATTGATGCATAGTAATGTATTATGCCTTCACAATTAAGTTGGGCATTTTCTCGTAAATGAAACATCTGAGTAGAGCATATTTACTGTCATCTATTACTTTCCACTATACTGGTTCGCGTAGGACTCTAGGTGGGTACTACACATACAGTTCACCTTGACTCCCTCACCTTGAAGCAGCACCATGCCCACCTGATCTAAATGGTCCAACCAGTCTGATCCCTGGTATCCAGGCTGCACTAAAACTAAAGGCACAATTAAGTTAAGTACTGAAAATTTGTAAAATAGGCTAGTCTTAGGGATGGATTTGGGGCGCGGCTCCCCTTGTGTTGGCGCAGCTGGGTTTCCTTTCCATAATATTTACAATATTTGGCACTATTTATTTATTTTTCCACTAATTATACTTTCTAGCATTTTCACTTATCTGACACTTTTTAACCCCTGCTATTGCTTCTTTCTTATTAACCCATTAATACCTTAGTTTTTTTCACTTGTGTGCTGTGCTGGGGTGACTGGCTTTTTTGGGGTGCTGTGACCCAGGTTAAGACTTAGTATTATGGACCCACCAGAAAATATACGAGGTCACAGATGCGGTTGGTGGGCTAGTATTTCTTGGCCAACAAAAATTCCAAGAACCTCCATATGCTCAATATGAGATAGCAGAGTTTAATATTATGGAGTGTGCATGTCCTTCTTTGTAGAACTAGCATGATAGCACCTCATGATACATGTACATTAATAGGGTGTGCATTAATAGGGTGTGCATTTCAAGATTCCACACCCCCAATATACCCCAGAAAGTATCTGATTATCGATGAGAAAGGCCACCCTGCATTCCGGATCCCGCTCCATATTGCAACCGTAAAAAAAAGGGATTTTTGTAAGAACATACCATTCGAATCCCTTTCTCTGATATGGTCCTGGTGACACAGCTCAACATTGGGATGTAGGAGGGTCTGTAGGAGCCATGCACCTATCCTAAAGCTTTTGGAGGTAGGCTCCTCCCTTCTGCATCCCAGACTCCTCAGTTCAATCTTTCAAAGCCACTGGAATACATTAACTCAGTACAAACGCCTGCACATATTATATGCACAATTTCAAAAATAACTTTTAAACCATATATAACATGAAACATCATGAACACTGGCATACTTACTGAGCGTAAGGGAGGGATCGCTGTGTCACCAGGACCATATCAGAGAAAGGGATTCGAAAGGTAAGTTCTTACAAAAATCCCTTTTTCTCTTTCAATGGTCCTGGTGACACAGCTCAACATTGGGACGTTCCAGAGCCGGTCCTTTGGGTGGGTACGCTCAGGTCTGCAGCTCTCATCACTGCTCACCCGAATGATGCGTCCTCCGAAGCAAACTCATGGAACCTATAGAATTTGGCAAAAGTGTGAACAGATGACCAAGTGGCGGCCCTGCAAACCTGCTCAGCTGTGGCCCCATGTCGAACCGACCCAAGAGGTGGCGACCGACCTGGTGGTATGCGCATTAATCCTGGCCGGCACCGCCTTAGTATATGCAAAGGCAATGACAGGACGCAACCACCTAGCAATGGTCTGCTTAGAGGCAGGCCAACCAATCTTGTGCACATCATACAAGACTGGCAAAGTGTCAGTCTTCCTGACACCCTTCACCCTGTCCACATAAAAGCACAAGGCGCGCACAACATTGAAATTCCTCAATTTGTCCCTTTTTCTTGAACCCTCTGGGGTTTGAAACACAGGCAGAACTATCTCCTGATTCAGATGAAAAGCAGAGACTACTTTTGGCAAAAATTGGGGTACTGTTCGAAGAACAGCCCTGTCATCATGAAAAATAAGAAAAGGAGACTTGCATGACAACACTCCCAACTCTGATACTCTCTTTGCTAAAGCAACAGCCAACAAAAATATAAGCTTCCATGTAAGGAACTTAAGGTCAGCCGACCTCAGCAGCTCAAAGAGCGCCTTTTGAAGACACTCCAGTACCAGCGATAAATCCCATGGAGCCACTGGTTGCTTGTAGGGAGGTTTCAATCGTGAAACCCCTTGCATGAAAGTTTGCACCTCCGGTAGCAAAGCTATCCTTTTCTGGAAATAAATCGAAAAGGCCGATATCTGTACCTTGAGTGCTTGCAGGCTTAACCCAGACGAAATACCATCCTGCAAAAACTCCAACAATTTTGAAAGTCAAAACCGCTTCTGCCTTTCACACCACCTAATATAGGTCTTCCAGACCCTATAATAGTTTGCTGAAGACACTGACTTCCTAGCTTTTACCATGGTGTTAACCGCAGCCTCCGAGAAACCCTTGTTCTTCAAGATGGCGGTTTCAATAGCCAAGCCGTCAAATGTAGCCGAGCTGAATCCATGTGTAAGAATGGCCCTTGGTTTAACAGATCTGACCTCAGAGGTAGACGCCACGAGTCCACAGACAATCTCTGAAGCCTCGAGTACCAGGACCTCCTTGGCCAATCCGGGGCTACTAGAATCACTGAAATTCCTTGGGACTGGATTCTTTTCAATACTCTCGCCAGCATTGGAAAGGGCGGAAAGGCATAAAGCAGATTCCCCTCCCAGGGAATAGTCATTGCATCCACTGCTTCGGCCAGTGGATCTCTTGTCCTGGCATAGAACCTGGGCACCTGATGATTTAAAATCGATGCCATCAGGTCCACCTCCGGAGTGCCACACTTCAGTGTAATCTGATGAAACACCTGTGGGTTCAGGCTCCATTCCCCTTCTAGCAGCTCCTCCCTGCTCAGGAAATCGGCCTCGATATTCTCCACCCCCGGGATGAATATCGCTGACAACGCTGGAACGTTCTGTTCCGCCCACAAGAAGATCCTGGAAACCTCCCACATGGCCAGCTTGCTGCGTGTGTCTCCCTGATGATTCAGGTACGCCAAAGCCGTGGCGTTGTCGGTCTGAATCCTTAAAGGAAGACCCTGCAATCTTTCTCCTGCCAGAGATATCACTTTCCACACAGCCCGCAGTTCCAGGATATTGAAAGGCAAGGCAGACTCCTCCGAGGTCCATAAGCACTGGAGGTGCAGGTCCAAAACCACTGCCCCCCAGCCCCTGAGACTGGCGTCGGTAGTGACTACCAGCCAGTCCCAGGACTGCAGAGACCGACCCCACTGAAGGGAATCCACCTCCATCCACCAATGCAGGGAAGACCGTGTCTCTTTAGACAACACTATGTGCTCTGACTTCATGGTCTGAGTATTCCCTGACCAAGATGTCAGGATGTTCCACTGGAACACTCGAGAGTGGAACCTGGCGAACTTTAGCGTCTCGAAAGTCGCCACCATTTTCCCCAACAAACCGATGGGCTCTGAGACGCCAGGATCTCCCGCACCAAGGAGGCCAGGTCCCTGGCCTTTGTCTCTGGTAGGAATACCCCATGTAGATGGGTATCCAGGACAACTCCCAGGAAATGGAGTCTCTGTGACGGCACCAACTGAGACTTTTGTAAATTTAAAAGCCAACGGTGAGCCTGCAAAAACCTGATGGCTTCTGCCAAGTGACTCTGCAACTTTTCCGCCGACTCTGCTTTGAACAGCAGGTCGTCCAAATACGGAATCACAGTGATTCCCCTCAGTCGGAGGGCCGCCGCCATTACTGACATTATTTTAGTGAATACCCTTGGTGCTGTGGCCAGATCAAAGGGCAACACCTGGAATTGCAAAAGCAAGTCTCCTATCACAAACCATTATCCGCATCAAAGGCTTTAAGCCAAAGCACTCTCCTGGCATTGACGGACACTGTGGAAACTCTGGAAGCCATTTTGAGAGCTTCCTCCTCAGCCTCAAGCACATACTCCGCAGCTGCTTTAAGCTTCTCAGCAAGCAGCAACACACATGGATCAGCTTGTAAAATTGTACACAGGTCATTGGCCCACACAATCATGGCCTTAGAAACCCAGGCTGTTGCTATAAGAGGGCGTAAAGTGTAGCCTACCCTCTCAAATATTGCCTTGATGTTACCTTCCAGCTTCTTGTCTACGGGGTCCTTAAAGGCTGCCCCCCCCCCTGGACAGGTAGCACCGTGGCTTTAGAAAGCCATCCCACAGAAGCATCTACCACCGGAACTTTTTCCCAGAGGTCTGCATGAGCCTCAGGCATGGGGTATAGACTTAAAAATCTCTTAGGCATCTGCAGCCTTTTATCGGGCGTTTTCCAAGCCCCTTCCAATAAATCCTGTAAACCTTCATCCGCAGGAAAGGTAACAGTTTCCATACGCTGCCTTTTAAAAACACCTTTTGCAGGAGTTTCATCCTCCACAGACAAGTTCAAAGTCTGTTTAACAGCAGTAATCAAATCCTCCACCCCTGAGGCAAAGGAATCCTCAGAGTCATCACCCTGATCCCAGGGGATGTCTGTGTACTCTCCCTCCTCTTCAGCAACAAGCAATGGCACTGAATAAGACCTTTTAGGGGTCCCCACAGTATCACCATCAAATTTGTCTAACAAATCATTAAACCTGCTGATCCCCTTAGCAGTATCCTGCATGACCTGTAAGAAGCCAGGATCTGCCTGGGTCAGAGGCAAGGAGCCAGAGGACTGCTGAGATGATGACATAGGTCTCAGGGAAGCTACCAACACATCACTCTGCCTGTCCAGCAATTGCACTAAGGCATTAACAGACCTGCCCAGGGCACTGGCCCACGCAGGTTCCGATTGCTCTACTCTCTGGGGTTCACTCCCCATGGGTCTCACAGCAGCGCAAGTAATACACAAGCCCCCCTTGGCCATCTGCTCAGGGACAAAATTCAGTGTACAAACACTGCAGGCGCTCAATGCATTAAGGGCTTCCCCAAAGCCACAGACTGTTGCTCAGACATGATGCAAAATTAACACAGTCACAGTGCAAAATGTACAGGCGTTTTATAGAGAGCCAATGTACTCAGTCACTTATCTGTCTGAAGCGTTCACAGTGGGGAAAACGATGCCCAGGAAATTCAATCACTCTGCCAGGATCTGTCAGCCAGCTCAGCTCCGCTGCAAGCATTCCGAATGGCGCCAAAACAAGTGAGGGAAGAGACCAAGTCCCTGCTGCTGCGGGGTCCGTGGCTTTTGGCGCCAACCGCCCCCAGACAGCCGCTCCCACTGCAGGATCTCCAAGTTCCAGTGTCTCCCCCTCTGCTGGGGACCACTTGGAACATGCCTGTAACACACTGCTGTCCTCTCATATAGGAGCTCAGTGTGTAAGCTCCGCAGAAAATGGCCGCCGCCATCACGGAGCGCCTGTCCCCCATGATCCCCACCTAGCGTGAAGCCGGTTTCAGAGCGCTACGGAGCCCAGGCAGCTTCTTAATAGAAGCTGTAAGCGCTGCACAGGGAGACCAGACAGTGTCTCCCCCGTGCACAGTGAGCTGACAGGACACGCTTCTGTCAGCTCCTGCTGCGCTGTCAGTGTGAGGATTCAGTAAGAATCCTCACACTGTGCCTACCTAGCTAGTGTAAAAGTTAATAAAATAAAAAACTCCTAACTAACTCTAATCCTTCGGCTGTTCCAGCAGCCCTTTAGAATAGCACCCACTCCAGTGGGCACCTAACACGAACTGACGAGTCTGGGATGCAGAAGGTAGGAGCCTACCCTCCAAAAGCTTTAGGATAGGTGCCTGGCTCCTACATCCCAATGTTGAGCTGTGTCACCAGGACCATTGAAAGAGAAGTGTTGTGTTTGCATTGCTGAAGTGTGAGTGATTTGCAAAGTGAAGCACTTGCATCCTGGCTGCGTAGCCTAGTTACAAAGCCAATCTTAAAAAGCCTAGGAAATCATAAACCCTAAAGAGAATTTATGGTTACAGCATAAAGCGTCAACAGTGTCTAGGTAAACAAAGACAAAAGCTGAAACAAGGAAAAGGTAGACAGAAAAAATAGGATTTTAATACCTACCGGTAAATCCTTTTCTCTGAGTTCTTATGGGATACAGGGAAGTCGTTCATAACGATGGGGAAAAGAGGATATCCGAATGAGACAGGCACATATAAAACTTTATACTTGGTGTACTGGCTCCTCCCCTCTGCTCCCCTCCCTCTAGTCAGTTAATAGAAACTGTGCCGAAGGAGAAGAACAATGTGGCCCTTATTCTGGTTGGTGCGGTCGAGCCGCATATGCGGCTCCGACCGCACCAGACGAATCCCCGCCCACCATACGGTTCGCCACGGCCGTCCGTACACGGACGGCTGGCGAACCGCACGAAAATGGTGGAGGCGTACGCCTCCACCATGCTGGGAGCTGCCCCCTGCATTCGATGGTCGACGACCATCGAAGGCAGGACCGCACGCCGCGGCAGCTCCCGCAAGCTGAGACCACACGGACAATCGTCCGTGTGGTAGCTTGTATGGGGGCTGAAAGCTGACATCCGGCGACGTCAGCTTTCCGCCCCCATGAGTGGCGTCATGCCCTCATTACCATGCGTACGCCCCGCGTTTGCATGGGAACGCCCATGAAACGCGGGGCGTACACATAGGGAAATGAGGGGATGAAGCCCCTCACGCCCCTATACGCCCCCTTTGCGGCGTCTAAATTTTTAACACGGAGAATTCCCCTGCACATGCGCAGAGTGACCTCTGCGCATGTGCAGAGAGAAAACATCGGCGGTACGGCCGCACGCGGGCCGTACCGAGCCGATTAGAATAAGGGCCAATATGAGAGGAATATGTGTAATATTTAACGTGGTGAGATTCATCCAGCACACCCAACATACTTTCAACATACATAGACCACTGTAGCGACCACAGAACATGGGAAATCTCAGGGCCTTAGAACATGTCAACCATGACAACCTTTGTAACTGTGTTCCAACTGGAACCACTTAATAAGAAAAATCACCTAATTGACAACATACACTCGTGAACAGTTGAGGTACACGATGTAAACAGTAAGGTTACCTTGGTAACCTACACCCTTATGCCCGCAAGGAACAAAAGGTAGCAGGAGGACCCAGTATTGGTCCACCTCTCACCATAGTGAGTAAGGCAGAACTCCGCACAGAGGCGGGAGCTCTGTATCCCATAAGAACTCCGAGAAAAGGATTTACCGGTAGGATACAGGGTCGTTCATAACGATGGGGATATACCAAAGACATCAGAACGGGCGGGATTGTGCGGAGACTGCCACAGCACCGCTTGCCCAAACTGAGTATCTTCAGAGGCCAAAGCATCAAATTTGTAAAACTTGACAAAAGTGTGTTGGCCTGACCATGTAGCGGCTCTACACAATTGTAAGGCCGACACTCCTCGGGCAGCCGCCCAGGAAGTCCCCACTGAACGAGTTGAGTGGGCTTTCACCCCAGCAGGCATAGGAAGCTTCGCTACCACATAAGCCTGTTTAATGGTTGCACAGATCCAGCGTGCAATAGACTGCTTAGAAGCAGGACGCCCAATCTTTTGGGCATCATAAAGGACAAAAAGTCCATCAGTCTTGCAAATTCTTGCTGTTCTCCTGATGTATACACGGAGAATCCTTACCACATCCAAAGATGTCGGCACCTCAGAATGAGGCCCACTAGCAGGAACCACAATTGGCTGGTTCTCATGGAACGCAGACACTACTTTGCGAAGAAAACGCGGGTTTGTGCGTAATTCTGCCCTGTCTTCATAGAAGATCAAATATGGGCTCTTGCATGTTAACGCCCCTAGCTCAGAGACCCGCCTAGCCGAAGCTAGGGCTAGTAAGACCACCGTCTTCCATGTCAGATATTTTAACTCAATTTCCTCCAATGGCTCAAACCAGGAGGATTTTAGGAACGTCAGAACGACATCCAAGTCCCATGGTGGAGTAGGGGCCACAAAAGGAGGCTGTATATGCAATACTCATTGCAGAAATGTCTGCACTTCAGGTATATTAGCCAGCTTCTTTTGAAAAAAAGACAGATAATGCAGATACCTGCACCTTCAAGGAGCCTAAACGTAGGCCCAGATCCAAACCAGATTGAAGAAATCTGAGAAATCTTTCAAGTTTAAACTCTGATGGAGTAAACTTTTCCTGTTCACACCATCCCACATATCTCTTCCAGATATGGTGGTAATGTGCAGCCGTTACTGGTTTCCCTGCACTTGTCATAGTTTTGATGACTGATGTGTGAAATCCCATTTGTGTCAGGATCTGCCGCTCAACTTCCAGGCCATCAAACGAAGCTGTTCCAAGGCCTGGAAGACGCACGGGCCTTGCATGAGCAGGTCTCTTTGCAGAGGTAGGCGCCATGAGTCCCTTTGAAGACTTAGTAGATCTGGGTACCACGCTCTTCGTGGCCAGTCCGGAGCCACAAGAATTACCTCGGCTCCGTCTCTTCTTATCTTCCTTAACACCCGAGCCACTAGGGGAATCAGTGGGAAGACATAAATCAGGCTGTTGAACGTCCACGGTATGGAGAGGGCGTCCACTCCTTCTGCCTGAGGGTCTCTCGCCCTGGAGAAGTACCTGGATACTTTCCAATTGTGTCTTGATGCCATCAAGTCTACTAGTGGGGTCCCCCACCGAGCCACCAGAGCACTGAACACCTGGTGGTGTAGACTCCATTCCCCGGGATGGAGCTCATGGCGACTGAGGAAGTCGGCTTCCCAGTTGTCCACCCCGGGTATGAATATGGCAGATAGAGCCTGACAGTGACTCTCTGCCCAGGACAGGATCTTTGTTGCTTCCCGCATGCAGGGCCTGCTCTTGGTCCCGCCCTGCCTGTTCAGAAATGCCACAGTAGTGGCATTGTCTGATTGGATGCAGACCGCCTGTCTGCTGAGGAGAGGGGCCGCCTTCAGAAGTGCATAATACACAGCACGTAACTCCAAATTGTTGATGTGGAGGCGTGTTTCCCATAGGGTCCATTTGCCCTGAAAGGACTGATTATTAGGTAATTTGTAAGGCTGCCTGCAATTCCTCTGGTGACCGCGACTTTACCAGCAGGTCGTCCAAGTATGGTATAACACAAATCCCTTGTTTACTGAGAACCACCATCATCTCCGCCATCACCTTGGTGAATATGCGCGGGGCAGAGGACAGGCCGAACGGCAGTGCGCGGAACTGATAGTGATTGTTCAACAGCGCAAACCTCAGATATTTTTGATGAGGGCCCCAGATTGGGATGTGAAGGTAGGCGTCCTTCACATCCAAGGACGCCAAGAACTCCCCTTCCTCCAGTGCCGCTATAACGGCCCGCAAGGACTCCATCTTGAACTTGGTTACAGTCAAGAATGGGTTCACGGATTTTAGGTTCAGTATCGGGCGTACTGACCCGTCCAGTTTTGGGACTACAAATAAATTAATGAGTAATAACCCTGCCCCCTCTCCAGGGGAGGGACCGGGGTTATTACCTTGGCCTGTACCAGTTTTTGAATTGCTTGCTGCAAAACCATTTGGTCCCCTGGGGACACTGGAAGGCCTGATTTGAAAAACCTCTGAGGTGGCTGTACTGCAAACTCCAGCTTGTAGCCTTGCGTAATAAGAGCCTGTACCCAAGAATTGAGGCACAAGGCTTCCCAAACATGGCCGAAGAACGCCAGTCTGGCTCCCACCTCGGCCGGAGCTATTGTTGGAGCCCCACTGTCATGCTGCGGGTTTACCAGCAGCTGCCCCGGATGGCCGCTCTGTGGTGTCCGAAGCAGAAGGCTTCCTGAATTTACCTCGGGAGCCTCTGGCAGCATTTGAGCCACCCCTGGCTTTTGGGCGGAATTTACTTGTCCGAAAGGACTGCTGGAAGTGTGTCACAGCCCTCAAAAACATTGGAAGCATATCTTTGAACACTTCTCTACATGTAAAGGGGCGCATCTCGTCGAGGACACCCACGATCCCAGTGGGCAAATACCTATCCTCCAGCGTCTCTTATCCAGCAAGGTTTATGGACCCCACCTACAACCAACTACAGACCATACAATAATATCAACCACCTCCAAAAAAGGACATTCCTATATCCAGCCTATAAGTATACACCCATTTTATTATTTCAATGTCATTGTATGTAACCTTTTTAAAAATTTGAATTGTAACTGTGTACACAGATATATACCTGTTTATGTGGATATTCTCCACTCATTTTAGCAATAAATAGATTGTTGAATTTATCCTACCATATTGATTCAAACCTTTGTAGCACTCCACATTTTGCTTTTTTCTATACAAACTTATCACTGCACACCATACATGTAAGTTTCCTCGCCATTGTGACAAACAAACAGTCTCCCCTCACACACAGAGCAAACACAGTTATGCAGTGTGATTTAGACAGATAATTACTATGTGTAGTACTATCTGAGTTGTTTATAGCTTAACAATCTAGTGGGGTGGTGTACAGAGGGTAATGGAGGGGACCAATACACCAAACAACCTTAGCTCTCCAATTTTAAGAGCTGGTAAACAGTCCAGTAATCTAACAGTACTTTACAGTGTATGCAGGCAAGTGTACAAGTACACAAGCGCTGAAAACCTGAAGCTGTCTCTGCAAGCAGATTCCCTCTGTTCCACACCGCTGAGGAGTGTCTGGAGCAGTACAATGGCATTTCCAGCAGCCAGGGAAGAAGCAGGAAGCAGGTTTTGGCGCCCTCACAGAGCTATGGTCCCACTCTGGGTAAGCTCCGCCCAGCGTAATGGCGCCGGAGCTTACCTGCATTTTAGACTGACATTGAGGAATGTCCAAACCCTTTGGTAAACTGCCCTGGACAATACAGGAGGCAGTACCCTGTCCCAATGTAGGCAGGGGGTTGCGCGGTCCCTGTGCAGGGCACCGCCGATACCGCCGCCGCCATCTTGCCGCACCGTTACCCGGGGACCCCACGGCGGGGGACCCTGGGGTAATACTCACCACACGACGTCTTCAGACTGGACTAGGTGTGTGCGGCATGCCAGGGGTGTGCGTGCTGCAGCGCAATGCCCGCGGTAATCACCCACGCAGGACAGTGGTCCTGTGGCAGGGACAGCTCGGTACCATGAAGTGGCCTGCAGCTGAACCCTTCCCCTAGTCTCCCACGACGCAGGACTGCTGTTAAGTCCAAACAGCAGTCCCAAAATAATAAAGAAATTAAACAGAAGACAAAACTCTCTGGAGCTCTTCCTTATGCGTGCTTCTCCTGAGGCACATTTCTAAAACTAGAGGGAGGGGAGCAGAGGGGAGGAGCCAGTAGACCCAGTATAAAGTTTTATATGTGCCTGTCTCCTTCTGATATCCTCTTTTCCCCATCGTTATTCCCTGTATCCCATAAGAATGTAAGAGAAACAAGTTGACACGCAAAATGTTAAGAGGAGTTTTCCTTTTTTTGTGTAAATGTCAGAGCCTGAGCACGTGGATCCCCAAAAAAGTGTACCATTTGCTTGCCATGCTTTGGGACAGGTGCCTTTTTGTGCTCGGCACACTTTAAAGTTCCCAATAAGGGTCCATGTGGATGTAAACTATGAAAAAGTAAATAAAAATTCCATTAAATAACCCATGTTGACATTGTGACCATAAAGGGGGAAATTTACTAAAGGAAATTTGTAAAAAAAAATAGGTGTATTTGTATCCAGAAATACACTTATTTTTGACATTTACTATCCCGAAAATGCAGCAATTCATAGTCGTATTGATGTGCTATCAATACAAATACGAATTGCCGTATTTTCGGGATAGTAAATGTCAAAAATAAGTGTATTTCTGGATACAAATACACCTATGTTTTACAAATTTCCTTTAGTAAATTTCCCCCAAAGTGTCAACCTATTGTCCGGATACCAGAATGAATTTATGCTAGCAGGTTAAAAATAAAAAAAAACAAAGAGACAAGCATTACAAAAATTCCATTGATGAGACAAAATAAACAATCATACCTTTTATTCATGGAAAGATCGATTGGGGATTCCCATAAATTCCCAGATTCTTCCATCGTATAATCAACAGGCATTCCAGGATTAACTATTTTTTAAAGGGATAAAAAATGAAACCAAATTAAATAGTGTTCATTTGTATTACTTATAAATTGACCTTCATTTATGTAGTTTTGTCAATATTGAATTAACGTTAACCATAAAAAAAAATATTAGAAAAAAAAGTATTAAAAGGTAAATCCTTTTCTCGTAGTCCATATGGGATACTGGGTTATACTATGGGGATAGAGATCCTCCGCAGGAGAGACAGGCACATTAAAGCTTTCAGTGTGGGTGCACTGGCTCCTCCCCTCTATCTTCCTCCACTAGTCAGTTAATGAAAAACTGTGCCGAAGGAGAGCTATGTGAGGAGGTATGTGAACAATAACGTGGTGAGATTCTCACAGCACACCCAAACCAAAATAATAAACATAAAATAACAAAGAGGTGAATCATAACAACTTCTGAGTTCACCATAATCCTTGAAGAAGGTCAATATATGACAATAAGGCAACAAGCCCGAACCGTGTTAGTAACAGTGTCGTTACAGCAGAAAGCCGCACAGAGGCGGGCTCCCAGTATCCCATATGGACTATGAGAAAAGGATTTACCGGTAGGTACCCAAAATCCTATTTTCTCTACCGTCCAATGGGATACTGGGTTATACTATGGGGAGGTCCCAAAGCTACCAGAACGGGCGGGAACGTGCGGAGTCTGCTGTAGAACCGCTTGTCCGAACTGGGAATCCTCCCTGGCCAGAGTGTCAAATCTGTAAAACTTGACAAACGTGTTACTCCTTGACCAAGTTGCGGCCCTGCACAGCTGCAGAGCCGAAACCCCTCGGGCAGCCGCCCAAGAAGTCCCAACAGATCTTGTGGAATGGGCCTTCAACGCTGGAGGAAGGGACAACCCAGCCGATGCATAGGACTGTTGTATCGTGCATCGAATCCACCGGGCTATGGTCCTTGTAGATGCAGGAGAGCCCTTCTTTTGCGCATCATACAATACAAACAAACTATCCGACTTCCGGATTCTAGCCGTACGTTTAACATACGCCTTGAGGGTATGTACCACATCCAAAGAGAGAGGTACAGTATATCAGGATGTACAGCGCTGGAAGGAACCACAATAGGTTGGTTCAGATGGAATGCGGACACAACCTTTGGCAGAAACTGTGGCCTGGTCCTGAGCTCTGCCCGATCTTCCTGGAATACCAGGTAAGGGCTTTTACAAGACAATGCCCCAAGCTCAGACACCCGCCTGGCTGAGGCTAAGGCCAGCAGGACAACAGTCTTCCAAGTAAGACGTTTCAACTCCGATTGTTCCAAAGGAACAAACCAAGAGGACTTAAGGAAGGTGAGGACCACATCCAAGTCCCAAGGCACGGTGGGTGGTACAAAGGGAGGCTGAATCCTCAGCACCCCTTGCAGGAAGGTGTGGACCTCTGGCAACAGCGCCAGTTTCTTCTGAAAAAATACTGACAGAGCCGAGATCTGTACCTTTAAGGACCCCAACCGGAGGCCCAAGTCCAAACCGGCTTGAAGGAATCTTAACAGATTGTTAAGACGAAATACTGCTGGTGGCAAAGCATTTTTCTCACACCAGGCTATGTACTTCTTCCATATCACATGGTAGTGAGAAGCCGTGACTGGTTTCCTGGCACGCGTCATGGTTGTAATTACAGAGGGATGTAGTCCCTTGAGGCCTAATATCTGCCGCTCAACCTCCAGGCCGTTAAACGCAGCCGCGATAAGTCCTGAAAGACAAACGGTCCCTAAATGTCCCCATACCAGGCCCTTCGAGGCCAGTCTGGAGCCACTAGAATGGCTTCTACTCTCTGGTGTTGAATCCTCTTTAGCACACGTGCCAGCAACGGGAGCGGTGGGAACAGGTACACCAGCTGAAAATCCCACGTCCAAGTCAGGGCATCTACTGCTGTTGCCCCTGGATCCCTGGTCCGAGCACAGTACCTGTCCAGCTTGTGGTTCAACCGTGAGGCCATAAGGTCGATCTGAGGGAGCCCCCAAAGATCTACCAGGTCCTGGAACACCTGAGGGTGAAGTCCCCACTCCACGGGGTGGAGATCGTGACGACTGAGGAAATCCGCCTCACAGTTGTCGACTCCTGGTATAAAGATGGCCGACACGGCTTTTACATGGCGTTCCGCCCAGGAGAATATCCTGGTTGTTTCCCTCATACAGGGCATGCTCCTTGTCCCTTCTTGGCGGTTGATGTAGGCAACTGTAGTTGCATTGTCCGACTGAACTTGTACCGCCCTGCCCTGCAGCATAGGCTCCGCCTGTAATAAGGCATAGTGAACAGCCTTCAGTTTGAGGTTGTTTATATGCAGCATGGATTCCATCGGAGACCAACGGCCCTGCAAGCGGACTCCCTGTATCACGGCTCCCCAGCCTCTGAGACTGGCATCTGTGGTAATCAGAAGCCAGTCCTGTATCTGGAAGCAGCGACCCGCCAATAGAATTGGCGAATCTAGCCACCACTGCAGGGAGAGTTTGGTCTGCGCAGACAGGAAAATCCTCCTGTGCATTTGGTGGGGGGATCCTGACCATTTCGTGAGGATATCCAGCTGAAAAGTCCTGGAGTGGAACCTGGCATACTGGATGGCTTCGAATGAAGCAACCATCTTGCCCAAGAGCATCAGGCAGAGGTGCACCGAGACCCAAGGGTTTGATAGGACCTCTCTTACCAATTACTGTAAAGCTGACGCCTTTACGGCCGGCAGGAACACCTTTAGCTCCATCGTGTCCAGAGTCATACCCAGGAACACCATTCTCTGGCTCGGGAGCAACGAGGATTTTGGTATGTTTAAAATCCACCCGTGGTCTCTCAACACCTGCATAGTCAGGTTTAACGCACTTCTCAGGGCCTCCTTCGATCCTGCCTTGATCAGCAGATCGTCCAGGTAGAGTATGACATATACCCGCTGGAGCCTGAGAAAGACCATAATTTCTGCCATGAGCTTGGTAAAGACGCGCGGGGCAGTTGACAGCCCGAAGGGTAGCGCCTGAAACTGGAAATGGCTGTTTCCCACCGCAAATCTTAGAAAGACTTGATGGGGAGGCCAAATTGGGACGTGTAAATAGGCGTCCTTGACGTCTACAGAGGCCAGAAATTCTCCTTTTTCCAGGGAGGCAATCACCGACCTGAGCGACTCCATTTTGAATTTGAACACCTGCAGGAAGGGGTTCAGCGACTTCAGAATCAAAATGGGCCTTACTGAACCGTCCGGTTTGGGGACAAGGAACAGGTTTGAATAGTAACCCTGGCCTTGCTCCTGTCTTGGTACAGGTAGGATTACTTTGGACAGGAGGAGCTTGTGAATTGCTCCCTGAAGGAGCAACTGATCCTCCACTGACGCTGGGAGGGCCGACTTGAAGTATCGTCGAGTAGGGCGACTGGCGAACTCCAGCCTGTAACCTAGCGAAATAAGACTCCTGGCCCAGGAATCTAGGCACGAGGCGTCCCACACCTTGCTGAAGTGTAACAGCCGGGCCCCCACCTCGAGACAGTCTCGTGGTGGGTGCACCCCGTTATGCTGCCGGCTTGGAAGCGGCAGGGGCGGTGGAACAGTCCTGATGACCTGAGGGGTTTGGCTTCCTGAATTTCCCTCTAGTGCCTCTGCTAGCATTAGAGGCGCCTCTGGCCTTAGGGCGGAACTTGGACCCACGAAAGGACTGCTGGGAGGGACCAGTGAAAGGGCGTTTTGCCGGAGTGGGAGCTGATGTGAGGAACGTGGATTTCCCTGCAGTAGCCTTAGAAATCCAGTCGTCCAGCTCACTACCAAAGAGCCTCTCCCCTGTGAAAGGTATGTTTTCCACACTCTTCTTGGAATCCACATCAGCCACCCACTGGCGCAACCACAGAGCCCGCCTAGCTGACACGGCCATTGCAGAATTCCGCGCATTTATAGCGCCCAATTCCTTCTGTGCCTCACAAAGCACCCGTGTCGTGTCGTGTCCTGAATGTGACGCAGGTTTTCACCTATCTGAGCCACGGTCATATCCCCCAGCAAACCCTCTTGGATCTGCGTGGACCAAGTATAAATGGCCTTAGCCATCCAGCAACTGGCCAATACCGGGCGTTGTGAAGCCCCACTGGCCGTGAACATAGACTTAAGTGTTGCTTCAAGTCTCCTATCTGCACCATCCTTGAGGGTAGACACCCCAGGAACTGGTAACAGCACCTTCTTTGAAAGGTGGGAAACAGAGGAATCCACCGTTGGCGGTTCCTCCCACTTCTTCCTACCAACAGAATCAAAGGGATACGCATTTGTGAACCTCTTTGAAAGCTGGAACCTCTTTTCAGGGTTCTGCCAAGCACCTTTAAAAGCACTTTCGAATTCAGCCTGTTCTGGGAAATACACCGGCTGTTTTCTCTGGGTCATGAAAAAGGAATCTCCCTCAGAGGGTTCCTCCATAGGAAGCTCTAACACTTCCCTAATGGCCTTAATTAAAGCCTCAGAACCATGAACTAAAGACTGCTCCTGAACAGTATCCTGTTCATTTTCCCCATCTCCCACTTCAAGGATGATGTCATCATCATCATCAGAGTCAGGGGCCATTGCAGTAGCAGGCCGCTTTGGAGGCTGAGCAGGGGGAGGGATGAGAATATCAACCCTGGCAGACAACATGACTAATTCACTTTGCACCCTCTGCGTCTGCTGTGTATTTGCAGAAAGCTGGGAAGCAAAAGAGTCCATCAGCATTTTTATGCTGCTGGCCCAGGAAGGCTCTTGACTATCAGCCTGTGACCCATCCACAAGTTGTGGGGGCACCCCATTGACCTGAGTGGTTACACCACTGGGCTGTGGCAGCATACACGGCTCACAGGTAACCTGTGACTGTGAAGCTGAAATAAAGTTTGTGCTGCACACCATGCATGTTAACTTTTTCACCATGATGAAACAACAGGACACCCCCAGCAGCGCACACACAACACCCACACCTGATGTACTGTAACTCTACACAGTATAAGTGTAATACACCTCTGTATTAGAGACTATGGTGTGTGTACAAGTGGTTAACTAGCCAGTGGGGTAGACAGAGCAATATGAGACCAGTACACCATAAACCTTATCTCACGGATTTGAGTGAGCTGGTTACGCACAAAACACACAGTGATATGTCATAGACAGTGTAATTAACACAGCCAAGCAACGCTGCTGCGCTGTTATAACTTGCTGTCTCTGCCGCTGCTACAAAGGATCAAATCCACCACGCCGCTGAGGAGCTATAATGGCAACCTCTGGATGCGTGAAGAAGCAGGAAGCAGAGACAGAGCGTGCCCAGCAGAGCCTGGTCCCGCTCTGAGCAAAGCCCCGCCCCCTTTACACGGAGCTGGCGCTTCCAGTATATTTAAACTGGCATAAGAAGCGCTTTTCACATAAAATGCTTAAAAATGCCCTGGGCATCCCTGGTGGTCCAGCGGCATCACCCTATGCCAGTGTGATGAGGGGGGGTCGCGCGGTCCCTGCGAGAGGGCTGCCGCTACTGCCGCCATCTTGCCGCACGGAACGGTTTGGGGTGTCCCCTTGTGGGACCCCCAACATGTACTCACCACAGACGTCTACGGACCAGTCAGGGGGTGCGCGGCAGCTGGGGGGCCTGCTCGCTACAGCGCAATGCTGTGTGGTGACAGGCCCCACTCAGGACAGATTATCCTGCAGCAGGGTCAGCTCTGCACCTTAAGAGGTCGGGGACTGACCCTACCCCTGACACCCTCGAAGTAGGAAAGCTGCCTGGTCAAAGCAGCGCCTCAAAATAATAAACTTAATAAAATTTGAAGAAAAAGTCTGGAGCATCCAGAAAGCACTGCCTCTCCTGAGGCACATTTTTCTAAACTGACTAGTGGAGGGAGATAGAGGGGAGGAGCCAGTGCACCCCCACTGAAAGCTTTAATGTGCCTGTCTCTCCTGGGGAGGATCTCTATCCCCATATTATAACCCAGTATCCCATTGGACGGTAGAGAAAAACAGGATTTTGTACTTGCATTAAATCCTTTAAGGTCCATACACACTGGGTGACTATGGACAGCGATGATCGCGGTCATTGCTGCGGGGAAAGCCGCTTTCCTCCCTGCTCGGCGCCAATGGGAGGGGGGGGGGATAGCGTTGCATAGTCGAGCACTATGCAAAGCCGTCCTGAAAGCCACTCATCTGCTGGTATAACCAGCAGATGAACGACCTTTCCCGGCGATGTTGCGGGAGCACGCAGCAGCGCTCACCACTTATCGCCGGGCCATACACACTGGGCAGCTTTGAGCTGAAAGCCGCTCAAACCTGACTTTCAGCTCAAAGTCGCCCAGTGTGTATGAGCCTTTACTCTGATTCCACTAGAACAGTGGTTCTCAAACTCGGCCCTCAGGATCCCACACAATTCAGGTTTTCCTGGACACCCCACAGGTGCACGAATTACTTACAAACACATTACTTACAAACACAAAATCTACAGGTGGAGCTAATTATTTCACTTGATTCTGTGAGGAGACCTGCAAAACATGCACTTTTTTCCTCAGGTCTCCTTACCTGCACCTCATGTTACCTGTCTGTATCCCCCTCCCTCTAGATTGTAAGCTCCTTAGAGCAGGGCCCTCCTCTCTCCTGTTCTCACAGCACTCTTCTTGTATTTCAACTACTGCTCTCTTACTCATCTACAATCTATACCTGCATCTCTTCTCATTCACTTCCTTATATCTCTGCTGTATTGTGTACTAATGGCCCCCACATACAGCACGATATTCAGGCATTTTCTGAGCGATTCTAACAAATCGCTCAGAAAATGCCTGAAGATGCATGTAAATCGCTGTGTATATAGCCCACACAGCGATTTACATGCGCGCACCCGCCGTTCTGAATCTGTCCAAGATTCAGAACGGACGGGCTGTACAATTCAGAGCAGTCGCTCAGAAAGCTCCTGCTCATCTCCCGCATGTGTGGCTGCGGGCAGATGAGCAGGGCCGAGCGACTGCGGATGCCGCAGACCCGCCGCACCCCACGCCGCAGAACCCGCCGCCGCCTCCCCTGACCCCCCTCCCCCACCAGCAGTAGCACCCATCGCCACCCCCACCTCACCTCTCCTCTCGGCGGCAGCGGGGCGGCAGTGCGGCGGAAATGTTTAAAAAAAAATTCAAAATGGCCGCGGCCAGCCAATCACGGCTCGCCGCGTCATTGCCCCGCCCCCTAGAGCTGGCTATATTAGCCAGCTCGAGACGGGGTAGGGGCAGTCAGTTCGATGGCGGAGAAGGAGAGAAGAGCTCCTGAAGTCCTGGGAGGCGCGGCCAATGCAAAAGAGCTTAAAAGGCCGCCGCCCCCAGGTGAAGAACACAGATGAAGAGGCAGAAGCCCTGGGAGGCGGCAGCCATGCAAAAGAGCTTAGGCGGCTGCCGCCCCCAGGTGAAGATGCCGCAGAAGCCCTGGGGGTCTGAGCTCCCCTGGGTGAAAAAAGAATCAGATTACCGTATTTGCCGGCGTATAAGACGACTGGGCATATAAGACGACCCCCCCAACATTTCCACTCAAAATGTAGAGTTTGTTATATACTCGCCCCATAAGACTACCCCCTCTTCCACACACCAAATAAAACGTACCGTGCGATACTGGATGGGATATAGCAAGTAACCAGTCTGTGTATCCTGGAGGGAATACTGCTGGGCTGTCAATCACAGGGGGCGTCCGGAGGACCTAGTGTCCCTCAGGCAGGGGTGCTAGAACTGGAGGCAGAGGGTTAGGCTGGAGGGGTTCCCCGACTACCGGCATAATCTGCTGCTGTTAACTGGAGTGCCTGTCCCTGATCCCCCTCTGCTGTGGTGCGTGGTCGAGTGGGTGGGAGCTGTACCTGTGGGGAGCCTCTCCCCCTGAGTGCCATGACTCCGGTCTCCACGTGTGCTGCGGCGGGTGGCGGGTCCCTGGTGCTGCTGTCCCCGGCACCTCCGTCTGCTCTGGCCTCGGCTACACTGTGTGGTCTCCCTTTTCAGTGGCTGTGCTGCGTCGGTGTGGGAAACGGTCATCACAGCACTAGTGCGGCACCCTCTCTCTGGCTACACGTGAGTTCCCTGCACGGTGCACGCTCCTTCCTCCCAGCGCCAGCCAATCCTGTGGCTTCCTCTTCTTCCTGTCACTCAGGAATGCTGCTGCAGCTCCCCTCCATTAACCCTGCACAGCCTGGCCTGATCCCAACTGAAGTGTACCCGGCGTATAAGACGACCCCCCCACTTGGAGGCAAATTTTTCTGGGGTAAAAAGTCGTCTTATACGCCGGAAAATACGGTAATAAAATATTTTAAAACCAGTGTTTGTGTGTTATATTTTAATATTTCCTTTACAGGGGGGCTATAGGTACCGGCGGGCCTTTAATGCCCCACATGCTGGTACCTGTGGTTCTCCCAAGTACCAGCATGTGGGGCAGGCTTGCTGGGACCTGTAGTCCTACTGTAAAAGACAATATTACTGTTAAACAAGCTATCAACCCTGCACCCACCGCCCAGGGGTGCAGGGGATAGCCCCGGGCTGCAGCCCAGGCCTGGGGTGCCCTGGAGAGGGGGGACCCCCTTATTTGGGGGGTCCCCACCTCCCCAAAAACTCCCGGCCTGGGCTGACTAGTTAGGGTGGGTAATGCTTTGGCCACGGGACACCATCAAGCGTGTCCCCTGGCTATGCCATTACACCCCCTGCTAGTGGAGCCTGGTGCTGGTCTCCAAAGTACGGGGGACCCCTATTCATTTCGTCCCCCGTATTTTGGAAACCAGGGCCAGCTCAAGAGCCTGGTGCTGGTCCCCAAAATCCGGGGGACCCCACGCACTTTGTCCTCTGGATTTTGGGAACCAGGACCACTCAAAAAGCCCGGGGCTGGTCATGCCTGGGGGGGGACCCCATGCCATTTTTTTATTTTACAAAATGATTGTCTGTATGACAGGACGAGACGCTGGACCCCGGACTTGGTAAGTATTTTTTTTTATGTCCGTTCCCACTGTACCACCAATGTTTAAAAGTTTGCATATGGGGGGGTCGGTCGGTGCAGGGGGAACCACTAGCCACCAATGATTAACTTTTTTTTTGGGGGGGGGGGGCAATATTAGGGGGAGGTGAAAGAATACTTATTAAAGAGTAATAAGTAATGTTCAGTAATAATAACATTTTTGTGATGAAGTGCAGTGTTTCACTTTCTGTGACAGATTTGAAATCTCCCGTGCTGAATCTCCCAATTTGAATCTCTGACATAAATCTCTCTGTATGTGGCTCATTGTCTGAAATGAGCCACAAGAGTGAAATCTCTTGTGCTGAATCTCCCGTTATGTATCTCTGGCACACATCTCTGCGTATGTAGGGCCCTTAAGACCTGTGCTTTAATTGTGTTATGACTAGTTCTGTGTACCCTGTACTGTTCTTTTGTGTTCTATATGTACGGTGCTGGCTGTGCAATCACCATGTGGCGCCGCTGAATGGCTGCCTGGGTACTGAACAGCTCGGTAAATATGTTCCACATGTCCGTGTACCTTAATAGAATGCGTCTTGTGCATATCTGTATGTGTGATGTACATCTGTACTACCATTGTTGCCTGTTCCTTGTACTGATAACCCTTTGTATTGCAGTATGTGCATTGTTATTTTTAATGTCTGTAAAGCGCCTTGAGTCCTGTTGGAGAAAGTGCGCTATATAAATAAAACTTACTTACACTGTGTGAGGAGACACTGGAGTTCTACAGTGAGGAATAAAAGGCCACTACAAGGAGCATGGGAACTTTCCATTTTAATCAACTGGATTAACTTTCCATTTTAATCAACTGGAGGCCAACTCCTCCCATTCTACTTCCTCTCCTAGGCAGTATTAACCAATTGTGCATGAAGGTAGCTGCAAGAAAACATACAGTACTTCCGAAAAGGAGGTGAAACAGCACACATTTCAACATAAAGAAATATAAGATAAGTACCGAAACACAGTGAGAAAGAACACTAGAGAGATAAAACCCCACAAATCGAAAAGGGAGTTCCAATACACATAAATGAAATGAACCAAGGCAGGAAGCTTCAAACAAACAGAAGGTTAACAAAAGTTTTCCGACCCGACCAAGTGCTGAATGGAAACCCCACAGGCAGCCGTCCACTTAGGTCCCAAAGAACAAGTGGAATGTGCGGAAATGGAAGAAGGCGGAACCAGGAAGGCCACCACATAAGCCTGCCAATGGAAAGGTCAACTTGGTTCTGCTGAATCTTATAGGACAAACAAGGCGCCTGACATGCGGAAAGAAGCAGTTTTGTCAACATAGATGCGAAATCGTACGAACCACATCTAGATACTTGGAGTCGGGATCCTCGTCACGAAAAGCCGGAATCACAATTATCTGATTGATATGGAAGGCCAACAACTTTTAGAAAGAAAGAAACTGGCACATAGCTTAGCCCGATCCTCATGAAATATCAAGAAAGGAGGATGGTAGGACAGCGCACTTAAGTCAAAGACACGTTGAAGCCAAAGTGAGTAACAAGACAAGATCTTTCATGTACGATATTTAATCTCCACTGACTACATTGGTTCTAACGAGGATTGGAGGAAGAAGAGAACCAGATCCAAATCCCACAGAGCCGTGGGGGCTCGGAAAGGAGATTGAATCCAAAACAGAAAGTATGGACTTGAGGCAATAAGGCCAGCTTCTTTTAATAGAAGATTGAAAGAAGAATCCTGCGCCTTCAACAATCCAAGGCGTAGGGCCAAAGAAAAGACCTCCTTGCAAGAAAAGGAGAACATGTGCCATCTTGAAGGCAGTCGAAGAAACCTTATGACTCTCGCACCAGGAGACATAAGACTGTTGTATGGGCGGACGGTACCTATTTACTAGAACTCATAATTTTAGGGATTACCGCAGAGGAAATGTCTGTCTTCATCAGGTTGGACTTCTCAATAACCATGTCGTCAAATGAAGATGCCTTAAGTCCGGATAGATGAAAGGGCCTTGAGACAGCAAGTCATCAAGCAGAGGCAGGGGCCTTGGCTCCTCTATGAGGAGAGATGCGAGATCTGCGAGGCCAATACAAGGTGATCAGCAGAAACGTGACCTTCTCCATGTGGATGTGTTGCAGAACCCGAGGCAATATCAGGAACAGAGGGAAGAGGTAGAGGAACTGGTAACACCAGGAAGCGGTGAGCGCATCTACTGCTACCACTGCTGAATCCTGTGTCCGAGCACAATGGGGGGGTAACTGATTGTTTTGAGATACCATCATGTTGATCTGAGGACACCCTCAATGTCTCACCAGCCTCTGAAAAATCTGGGGAAGACACCCTCTCCCTAACGAACGTCCTGCCTAATAGGTAGTCAGCCTCCCAATTGTTGATGCCAGGTATGAAGACAGCTGATATGCCCTCGGCATGATCCTGAGTTCAGAGGAGAGTTTTCGTTTTGTATTCTTCTCTCTTCTTATATGTGCTATACTTTTTTCTATCTTTTGTATCATTGGTGATCAATTTATGTCTATGAGGCAATATGTAATGTTATATGCAGGCAGTTTGATGCCTGTATATATTGCATGCATGCTTATATGTAACTTTTATTCTCTCAATAGGGCTTGACTCCCCCTGACCAGAAGGGGTCGCCGTATCTCTTCAGAAGCCTGAACGGGAGCAGCAGTTCGGGTGAACCGCAAGGAAGCTCCGGCTGGAACGCAAGTGACACGTTTCCGGCTGGGACGTCTGCGCAACCCGTAAGTGTGCACCCCGGGACTTCCGTGGATGGAGGCGGCGACGCCGGGCGGGAGGAGACGCCTGAGGTGAGTGAATGGGTAATTAGAAGGGTGAGTATCTTTTTTCTGTGCTTCCCCCCTGTGTATTGATGCCCTGAAGACGGGGATATTCCCCGAAAGCGCTTGGCGCTATAATACACTTTTTTCACTGATGACTATTTGAGCGAGTTGTTATTTTTTCTGAGTGCCCCCCCCCCCCCCCCCCCCCCAGCTGGATTTGTATATTGAACTTATTGGGAAGGCACCTACTTTTGATCTTATCCACCCTGAGTGCCGGCATATTGTAGCTGTATATATATATATATATATATCTGTCTATCTATTTATATATAGATAAGCCATAGGGCACCCCAAAACTAGGAAAGGTGAGTGCCGATGTTAAGTGTATATATATATATATATATATATATATATATATAATAATCCAAATGATGCCTGGCACTCCGCACAACCAAATTCTAACTTCTGCGGTGTCCTGTCCTCCCAGATGGGAAACATAAGAAACAAAGGATGCTGGACGGTACTCGCATTCACAACTTATTTGACTGACTGCTTTAGTTGTGAATGCGAGTGCCGTCCAGCATCCTTTGTTTCTTATATCTATATATAAATAGACAGACAGACACACATATATGAGAAGAAAAAGGGTATAGAGGTGCCTGAAATAACCCTTTGCCTTTCTTCAGGGGTAACCGAGGATCGAATTGGGTGAACAGCTAGTTCTCTTAGATGATTATGAGATATACCATGGAATAAATCAAATTGAACGGTATCAAAGCATTGAATCATATAACATGATGTGGCTGCAATAGCGATCAGAAATTAAGAACATAATTAGACAGCTGTCCAACTGATGTCTTCACAAAGTTAGCATTTAGTGGTACATTCGATTACTGGGGTGCAAATCATATCATCAGTCAGAGAGCCGGAGTCCCCATGCAGGCCAGACACAGGAGAGTATGGACGGCTTTGCATAGCGCAGTGCTATGCAAAGCTGTTCTCAAAGCCGCTCATCTGCTGGTAATACTTGCAGATGAGCAGATGAGCGCCTTTCCCGGCGATGATGCAGCAGCACTCACCGCCGGGGCATACACACTGGTCGGCTTTGAGCTGAAAGCCGCTCAAACTTGCTGTTTTAAGCAGCTTTCAGCTCAAAGTCGCCAAGTGTGTATGGGCCTTAACTCTCTCTGCACATGTTACATCAGCCCCCCTGCAGTGCACATGGTTTTGTCCATTAGAATTTGCTTTTGCCAGTGAACCAGAATCAGGCCTTCAGTTCCAGCCATCCTCTGCTTACTATTGGGCTCTGGGGGTCACAGCTGTCATTCTTTTATCTTTTTAAAATAATATTTAATCATTTTTTATTCCATTATTTTCCCTGCTGCACTAAAGAGGACAGCATGGCTGGATGCTGGCACTTCTGATTCTCCTAATGCAGTGATGGCTAACTTTGCTAATAAGCTGTTGTTGAACTACACATCCCAGCATGCCTTGATACAGTTTCACTATTTTACCATGCTAAAACTGATGCAGGGCATGCTGGGATGTGTAGTTCAACAACAGCTGGAGTGTCAAGAATAGCCATCACTGTCCTAATACCTTTATGTCCCGCAACCATATTTAGAAGAAGGAATGGTACTTATGTATTTTGGCGGCACCCATCGCATCGCATACCATAAGGCATGCAATGGTATGCGATGCGATATTGAGCGTTATTGTACAATGTCATACAATTTTAAAATTGTATGACATTGTATATGGCATACAATGCCATACAATGCGATGCGATGAAACATTGTATAAGCACCCTAATGGATGCTTATACAATGTTAAATGCACCCCCACGTTGAAGAAAAATGAGTGCTAATACCAGAGTTGTTACCTTTAGCAGCTGCTTGAGTAAGGGAATGGTCAGTCCCTTGGGGTATGCAAGAAAAAAAGGTGTTTAAGCAGCGCTATCAGTGAGAAACAGCCAATGATAAATGAATTAACAGTTTATTACACAATAAAACATTTTAAAAAATCATATAAAATTGTAATACATGATATGTAGGGGCAAATGTGAAAGGACCAAGGTGTTGGGGGGACCAAAGTGATATGACCTGCACTGATCCACTGAAGATTGTCCCGATGGAAACCAACGCGTTTCGCCGGATCTAAATGGCAGCTTTATCAAAGACCTTGATAAAGCTGGCATTTAGATCCGGCGAAACGCGTTGGTGCCCCCGTTTGGACCTTGGCTGCAGATTTGGACCACCTTCAGCTCATTTCTCTGATCACCATCTGAAACAATTGGAGGTTCCACCCACACCCCGTCATTTGGATGCTACAGACCGTTATTGGGACATTCATCGCAAACTGGTTGAGGTTTAAGATTGGTCCTGTAACAGCAACATCTCTCAGGACCGATCCCTCCAGCGACACCCGAAAATAACACCAATCAGGACTGCATTCCATCAGGACAATCTTTAGTGGATCAGTGCAGGTCATATCACTTTGGTCCCCCCAACACCTTGGACCATTTGCCCCTACATATCATGTATTACAATTTTATATGATTTTTTAATGTTTTATTGTGTAATAAACTGTTCATTCATTTATCATTGGCTGTTTCTCACTGATAGCGCTGCTTAAACACCTTTTTTTCTTTGTCACAAGATAAGTCTATAAAACCAACAGGAATCGCATATACCAGACAAGCATATTCCTATTCATTTTGTCCATACCAGTAACTCAATGCAGCATAAATTGTTTTGGCAGGAATGTTGACTACCGTGTTTTAATTATTTATTGTACCATTGCTTGTTTTCTTTTTGTTTTTCTTCGTACACAAACTAATGCAAAATGTCAATAAAAACTATTGAATTAAAAAAAAAAACAGGAACCTGGGGCCAAATGTAATAGGGTGAGGGTTTCAAAAAGTGAGTGATTTTGGGAGAGTTTTCCCATGTTTTTTAAAGCAGCAATCAATTACACTGCAAAACCAGATTGATTTTGCCAATTGCTGCTTTAAAAAACATGGGAAAACTCTCCCAAAATCTCTCACTTTCTGAAACTCTCACCCTATTACATTTGGCCCCTAGTGTGGATTTTTAGAAGGTCAATACTACACACTGGGAGATTTTAGGATCAAAGCAACTCACTTTTACCATTTCAGCTGCTGTCATCTCAAAAGCTGCGTTTTTGCCCAGCATGTATGCAGAGCGATGATGGGGAAAATTGCTGGGCTGAAAATCACTCAGTGTGTACACACTGATGGGCAGATTTATTAAGCTCTGTGAAGTGATAAAGTGTCTGGTTTTTATCACAGGCCAATCAGCTCCTACCTGTGAAGTTACAAGCTTGGTTTGAAAAATGACAGGTGTGAGCTGATTGGCTGGTGATAAAAAACAGACACTTTATCACTTCACCGAGCTTAATAAATCTACCCCTCAGTGATTTTCGCCCATCCAATCCATTTACCCTGGTGTTGGGCCAGGTACTGACACCGCGTCCCGTTGCCATGCAAATGGGGGCATGTTTGACAACGTTGCCTGGGTTACCATTGACCAGGACCATACGGCCGGGGGCTGGAAGAAAATAGAAATGAAAGGGGTGATGTGGTTACTAAGTGAATAAAACATACGTACGGCCGTATGGTTCTGGTCAATGGTAACCCAGGCAATGTTGTCAAACACGCCCCCGTTTGCATGGCAACGGGACGCGGTGTCAGTACATGGAGCAGGGAGCAGTCTGGGTACCGGAAGTGTGTCTCCGTGCTGAGCGCGGTTTCCGGCCTCTTCCATCCCAGCGCCGAACAGGATCCTAGTCTAATGGGTGGCCCTTCATACACTGCACTATAAGGTAGGCACCTTGTCACATTTTTTAACTGTTTTTGCTGTTAGCCTGACGAAGGAGCGTGAAGCTCCGAAACTGTTGCACAAATAAATTGAAGTTTTTCACCATTTTACTGGAGTGCCGTGAGAGATATATAGATATATATATATATATATATATATATAGAGTAGGAGAATTCCTGGCACTCGCTATATAAATCAGCGACCTGGGTGCCTTGCTGACCCTGTGTGAGCAGGGTAATGTAGAGATGCTGAACGGCTGGCACTCTCAGGATTTTATCAATCATATGAAATTCATTCAAAGAAGATACCGACACAAGGGTATGGTGTCAACGTTTCGGGCCGTGTGCCCTTTATCAAGACATATAGGTGAATGAAAAGGTACTTACATTTATAGTGAAACAAGCAAACAGCAACTCGTGTGCAACCGTCACCTGTTCAAACGGCTGTCGGGGAACTGATGACGTTGGGGTGTCAGCAGGGTGAAGCCGTGTGGGGGCGGGTGCCGATCCGTGTAACGGGTAACCATGGTGACCCAATAACAAAGGGAGAGACAAGTGAGTGGTGGAATGTTCAATGGTGCGCACGTAATGCAGTCTAAATAAACTGCGTCAAACTTAATTGTAGAAGGGGCATTGAACAGATGACGTTTACATAGCTGGTTGTACAGTAAGGCAAATAAAGAAAAAGCGGATGAAGTACATGACTGAACAATCTGACGTAAAAAATACAGGCAAAGAGAGTCCAGCGCGTATGACCAAAGTCAGCAGACCGTAAACCAACGTCTATGCATGGTGCTATATCCGTGTCAAACAGAGCGCTAAGTCGACCAGCTGTGTCACTCTTTGGCTGTGAGTGGTTTCACAGCCTGTCGACAGCTCGTATGGGAGACCTGAGTATGCGAGTCCGGCGTGTCAGTCCAATTTCAGTGAGCAATAACCATACAACTGTTTAACTCAGCGGCGTTGCGTCTGTGTCAAACAGGGTCCCATGTTGACAGGATGTTTCTCCTTTTGACTCACGGAAGATGAATAGTCAGTAGATGGCTGTAAATTCATAGGAAACAGGACATAGGTTGTAATTCGTTTAAGCCGTGAGGCTTGACAGTTCCAAGTTTATGTATCCAGCGTGCCTCTAGTCTGAGGAGCAACCTGCCTCTGTCACCTCCTCGGGCGTTAGGTGGAACACAATCAATCATTTTGTAGCGAAGGCTGGGTATAGTGTGTTTATGTTCTTTCCAATGCCTTGCCACAGGCTGATCCGAACCTTTGCTACTGAGTGCCGCTTTGATGTTAGATTTGTGGAGCGCAATGCGCTCTTTAAACTGTCTAATCGTTTTACCGACATACAATAGTCCACAGGGGCATTTTATATAGTAGACCACGTACTGGCTACTGCAGGTCAGTGGGTACCGTATTTGTAATTTGACTCCAGTTCTGGGGTGTTGAAAGGTATCTCCAATCTCCAATGCGCTACAAGTTACACATTTTAAACATCTGTAGTTCCCGTTTTTGCGTACTAGGAAGGTTTGTACACTATTGTCTTTCACAGTAGAAACATCGTTATGTACAATAATGTCTTTTATGTTTTTGCTTCTTTTGAAGGCTGGCATTATTCTGTTGTTTCGTAGAGCTGGGAGATTAGTGTCCATAGTGATAATGGGCCAGATTTTTTTGGCTTCTGAGATCAATTGTTTGCTGTAGGTGCTGAAGCACTGCGTCCACACCATGCAATCTTTTGTGGACTGTTTTTCTTTGGGCTTCAATAATGTTTCTCTGTCCAGAGTCATTACTTTGTCTTTTGTTTTAGACAGCAGTTGTTTAGGGTAGCCTCTGTTCTGAAATTTGTGCGTCATGAGCGCAATTTCTTTAATGGTATCCTCAGTGGACGTACAGATGCGTCTCGCCCGCAGAAATTGCGAATATGGTAAAGCCCATTTGGAGGCTGGTTGATGAAAGCTGTTGGCAGACAGCAGTGTATTTCTATCAGTAGGTTTGTGATAGACTTTGGTGGTTAGGCGAAAGTCATTAGTTTGTTGAATCAACACATCCAAGAAGTTGATCTCTTCGTAGCTGGAGTTGCTGGTAAATTTGATGTCAGGATCACTGGTATTAATTTTTGCCATAAGTTCTGCAAAAGACTCTTGAGTGTCATTATAAATAACGAAAATATCGTCTATATAGCGGACAAAGGTGGTGATTTTTGATGAGATATTGGGATCCGTGAAGAATAGGTCTCTTTCTATGTCGTGCATGAACACGTTGGCAACACTCGGGGCCACACAGGATCCCATCGCGACCCCCGATTGTTGGATGAAGAATTTATTGTCAAACATAAAGTAGTTGTTTGATAAAGTCATATCAAGAAGTTCCATGAAGAAGCTGCTATCTGGGCCTTTGTACAGACCGCTCCCCTCAACAGCCCGCTGTACTGCGCTGATCCCTCTCTGGTGGGGTATGCTAGTATATAGCGATACCACGTCAATGGTGCAGAGTAAACTGCGTGCAGGTAAAGGTGAAATTTCTTGCAAACACAATAATAAAGAATTAGTATCTTTGAGGTAGGTACTCTGTTTTTGCACTATAGGCTGCAAAAACATGTCCAAGAATTGTGACGAGGTGTAATAAAGGGAGTCTCTTGCGGCTATAATCGGGCGTCCGGGGGGGTTCGTAGCATTCTTGTGCAGTTTGGGTAGGGTATAGATCAGCAGGACTTTGGGGAAGTCTACTGTCAAGGCGGTTTTAATAGAGTCTGGGATCAAGTTGTTACTGACAGCCTCTGTAAGAAATGTGTCAAATTGTCGCTTGAAAGTGGGTGTAGGGTCCTTTGGTAATTCGCGGTAAGTCTGTCCATCTGACAGTTGGCGGTATATTTCATTTTTGTAATCCGTGGTGTTTTGGACCACAATGCCACCCCCCTTGTCCGCGCTGCGGATAACTATGTCCGTGTATTTACTCAGATTCTGTAAGGCTTGATTTTCAGCCATAGTCAGATTTTTCTGTTTTTCAGCCGGTGCAGCTTGCAGGATTTGTATTTGTTGCTGCATGCAGTTTGTAAAACTCTTGATGGCAGGATTGTAGGACACTGGGTCAAAGTTACTTTTCTTCTGCAGTGTAGGGTTCAGTTTAGGGGTAGTGATTTCACAACCAAAGTATTCTTTTAACCTCAGTTTACGTCCAAAGCGATAAAGATCAATCTGATCATCAAAGGGGTCCGGGTTGCGGGTGGGGACAAATGAGAGTCCTTTGTTAAGAACAGTCAATTCAGAGGGAGTCAGGATCCGATTTGACAGGTTGAACACTATCATCTCTTCCCTGCTTTCTTTTTGGAAGTTCCTGAAGTTTTGGCCGCCCCGACGGGTAAACCCTCTTCTAATGGGCCTCCTCTGGCTCTTGTGCTGACCCCAAGTGGAGGTTTCTTGGCCCTTGCACCTCCGTAGTTTTTTGAACGGTCTGTATCACTGGAGGATTTGTCGCTGGAATTATCGGTATCAAATTTAGGTTTGTATCTGCGTCTGGGACGAGTGGATCGCTCATGCGTCTGTCCTCTGCCGTATACCCAGCTGTAGACCTTGAATTCTGAATAGTCTTTATTTACAGTCTCTAGTTTGGTTTTTTTGAACTGAGTCAACTCTTGTCTGTATTTGGTGATCTGTGTACTTAGCTGCGACAGCCAATCTTGGCTTTTGTCAGCTTTAATAGTGGGTAGGTAGGTGTTCTCAAATTCGGCAATTTTTTCTTTAGTGTTGTTAAGTTCCCGTTTGGACTCCTCAATTACTAAAAGAATTAAATCATATGAACATTTGTTCAGTACTGAGGTCCATCTTTTACAGAAGTCAGGGTTATGCCTGCCAATCGTAGGAACATTTTTAATCCGGAATCCTTTTGGGATTTTTTTCTCCCTAAAATAATCCGACAGAGTTACACCATGTAGGAAAAAGTCAATTTCACGTTTTTTCAGGCGGGTAAGTAGATTGACCAGATGTTCAGTTGGAGGTAGATCATCCTTATCTGTGAATCTTTCTTTGAACAGAATGGTGTCTGCATCAGAGTCTGTCAAGACTAGGGCTTCACCAATTTGTAGTTGAATATCTTTAAATCCAGGGATGCTATTGTCGCTGGTCATGTCCAATCTCAGTGCGGTGTGTAGTGGTGAAGGTGATCGGTGGTGAGGTGGACGAACAACGTGTGCTGTCTTGGGGTAGACGAAGGAAGCGGTGCCTCGGTGTTTCTCGGTGTCCAGGGACGCTGGTCACAGAGGAAAATGCAGAGTAGGAGAATTCCTGGCACTCGCTATATAAATCAGCGACCTGGGTGCCTTGCTGACCCTGTGTGAGCAGGGTAATGTAGAGATGCTGAACGGCTGGCACTCTCAGGATTTTATCAATCATATGAAATTCATTCAAAGAAGATACCGACACAAGGGTATGGTGTCAACGTTTCGGGCCGTGTGCCCTTTATCAAGACATATAGGTGAATGAAAAGGTACTTACATTTATAGTGAAACAAGCAAACAGCAACTCGTGTGCAACCGTCACCTGTTCAAACGGCTGTCGGGGAACTGATGACGTTGGGGTGTCAGCAGGGTGAAGCCGTGTGGGGGCGGGTGCCGATCCGTGTAACGGGTAACCATGGTGACCCAATAACAAAGGGAGAGACAAGTGAGTGGTGGAATGTTCAATGGTGCGCACGTAATGCAGTCTAAATAAACTGCGTCAAACTTAATTGTAGAAGGGGCATTGAACAGATGACGTTTACATAGCTGGTTGTACAGTAAGGCAAATAAAGAAAAAGCGGATGAAGTACATGACTGAACAATCTGACGTAAAAAATACAGGCAAAGAGAGTCCAGCGCGTATGACCAAAGTCAGCAGACCGTAAACCAACGTCTATGCATGGTGCTATATCCGTGTCAAACAGAGCGCTAAGTCGACCAGCTGTGTCACTCTTTGGCTGTGAGTGGTTTCACAGCCTGTCGACAGCTCGTATGGGAGACCTGAGTATGCGAGTCCGGCGTGTCAGTCCAATTTCAGTGAGCAATAACCATACAACTGTTTAACTCAGCGGCGTTGCGTCTGTGTCAAACAGGGTCCCATGTTGACAGGATGTTTCTCCTTTTGACTCACGGAAGATGTGGCAAGGCATTGGAAAGAACATAAACACACTATACCCAGCCTTCGCTACAAAATGATTGATTGTGTTCCACCTAACGCCCGAGGAGGTGACAGAGGCAGGTTGCTCCTCAGACTAGAGGCACGCTGGATACATAAACTTGGAACTGTCAAGCCTCACGGCTTAAACGAATTACAACCTATGTCCTGTTTCCTATGAATTTACAGCCATCTACTGACTATTCATCTTCCGTGAGTCAAAAGGAGAAACATCCTGTCAACATGGGACCCTGTTTGACACAGACGCAACGCCGCTGAGTTAAACAGTTGTATGGTTATTGCTCACTGAAATTGGACTGACACGCCGGACTCGCATACTCAGGTCTCCCATACGAGCTGTCGACAGGCTGTGAAACCACTCACAGCCAAAGAGTGACACAGCTGGTCGACTTAGCGCTCTGTTTGACACGGATATAGCACCATGCATAGACGTTGGTTTACGGTCTGCTGACTTTGGTCATACGCGCTGGACTCTCTTTGCCTGTATTTTTTACGTCAGATTGTTCAGTCATGTACTTCATCCGCTTTTTCTTTATTTGCCTTACTGTACAACCAGCTATGTAAACGTCATCTGTTCAATGCCCCTTCTACAATTAAGTTTGACGCAGTTTATTTAGACTGCATTACGTGCGCACCATTGAACATTCCACCACTCACTTGTCTCTCCCTTTGTTATTGGGTCACCATGGTTACCCGTTACACGGATCGGCACCCGCCCCCACACGGCTTCACCCTGCTGACACCCCAACGTCATCAGTTCCCCGACAGCCGTTTGAACAGGTGACGGTTGCACACGAGTTGCTGTTTGCTTGTTTCACTATAAATGTAAGTACCTTTTCATTCACCTATATGTCTTGATAAAGGGCACACGGCCCGAAACGTTGACACCATACCCTTGTGTCGGTATCTTCTTTGAATGAATTTCATATGATTGATAAAATCCTGAGAGTGCCAGCCGTTCAGCATCTCTATATATATATATATATATATATATTTTAGTGTTCACTATAGAAATTTTTTAGGGCAGGGTGCGGACCACGGGAAGGGCACATTTTTCAATTGTGAGGGCACATTTTTCCGTCAGGAAGGCACATTTTAATACTAACTTTAATCTAGCATCCCAGTTAGGATAAAAAAAAAAAGCCTCTTCACAAAAGCTTATTATTGACTCGATTGTGTGCGGCCAGATTAAAACAAAAAAAAAACATAATGACACACACCATAATACCCATCACACAGTAATGCCGGTACTTGTGTACTAGCACGGTGCCCATCGCATCGCAGACCATAAGGCATGCGATGGTATGCGATGCGATGTTATACAATTTTAAATGCACCCCCACTATGGGGGCTTACAATGTTAAATGCACCCCCACTATGAAGGTGAACCCGAAGCGTGGCGAGCGCAGCGAGCCCACGAGGGGCGGCGGTACGCGTCCTACAACCTTTTCATACCCCCACTAGCCACGTCGGAGTTGATTTTATATAGTGTGGCGAGCGCAGCGAGCCTGAAGCGTGGCGAGCGCAGCGAGGGTATGCGGAATACATGTAAAGTAATACGCGTCCCCTCGCTGCACTCGCCACACTATATAAAATTAACTCCACGCCGACGTGGATAGTGGGGGTATGAAAAGTTCGTAGGACACGTACCGCCGCCCCTCGCGGGCTCGCTGCGCTCGCCACACTTCGGGTTCACGTTCATAGTGGGGGTGGCGTGGGGGTGAATTTAACATTGTAAGCCCCCATTAGGTTGCTTATACAATTAAACATCGTATAGGGGGCTTATACAATTTTTTATTGCAGTGCATCAGGTGTATGCCATGCGATGCGATTATATGTTGTGCGACCAAATATCGTGGGCACCGTGCTAGTACACAAGTATCGTAATGCCCATTCCACATGATACCAATATAATGGCCACTACACATAATGCCACACACCATTATGTCCATTACACATGGCAGGGCCTGACAAATTTCTACAAAACAGGGACGTTCGGGACAGTGCGCGCCGAAGCTGCGCGCCAAAAATTCACGCCGTAATGTCCATTACACATCACACACCCATTACATAGTATACCACATGCCGTTATGCCCAATACACATTATACCAAACACTGTAATGCCCATTAGGCCACACACCGAAATGCCAATTACTAGTTGTGCCTCATGCCGTGATGTCCATTACACGTTGCGCATCACACTGTGATGCCCATCACACATTACGCCTCACACCATGATGCCCATTACACATTATGCCACACACTGTAATGCATATTACATATTATGCTGTGCTGCTTATCTACATGCTTGTTTCCAGGGGTTTCATGATTGATGCCCTGAGCTGAGGGTGGGGTACACTTTGCACTGTACCATTTGCACAGAGACCTGATGAAAAGACCACTATGGGTCTTGAAACGTCGTCTTAACCTGGTGTAATGTATTTTTTATCTATACAAATATAAAACACTGAATCTAAAGTCCGACGAGTGCAGCCTCTTCTTTCTGACAGAACACCCGGCCAGGGCAGGCGACAGGGGGGGGTCAAGGGGGACAAGTGTGACGGGCCCCAGAGTTTCCATACCCCTGCACGGTCACTGCCTGTACTAGCTGGCCTGTCAGTGACCCTTGCGGCCCTGCCATCTACTGTGCACCATCTGTTGTTGGCTGAGTCTGACTGACTCACTGTGTGCCACTGCAGTCTACTGTGTGTGAGCCCTGCCACTTGGCACACAGAGCCATCTACTCTGTGTGTGCGCATGGCCTGGGGACGCAGGCGCACAGCCGTACCCGCCACTGGTGCTGTGGCCTCAGTCTCTGGCTCTTGTACTTTTACTGCGCAAGCGCGGGTCGTCGGTTCTGCACCTGCCCTGCCTGCTCGTAGTGCTCAGCATTCTTTTGTGAAAGTGACAGTCCAGCAGCAGCAAGAGCCAGCAGGAGGCAACAGCCAGGAGCCGGGCCAGCAGGACTGAGAACGAGAGAAGTGCGCACCTGAAAGCAGGATCTGGAGCAGCAAAAGGTTAAATGAGGCTCATGCAGAAGAGCGTTGTGTGGATTTGGGATTAGGTGGGGGGCCCCAGAAATATCATTGTACAGGGCCCCGAGATTTCTGAAGCCGGCCCTGCACCCGGCTGGGTACTGGAAGAAAATCTGCGTTTATATATATATATATATATATATATATATGATTTATTTAAAATAAGTCTGGTTAAGAGATCAAGTTGAAATAAAGTCAGTTAGGAGTTGATTGGCTTGTGGGTTACCACCTTCCACTTTATATCTTTACCAGGCTTAATACACCTGCTCCAAAGTCTGTTGTCAATGCTCTCTTGAACAAGAGTTTACCATTACTATGGATAGGAAGTACAACTGAGATTGAGAAACATCACTACACCATTAAGACCTACAGGGGGGGGGGGGATCAATTGTGCCGACTGATATAGCTGCATTGCCATCCTGCACACATATTGGGTGGGATGCTCTAACGCAAAAATGCAGAAAAAAAACTGTTATCGGAGGTTTTACAGCATTTTGATATGCTGGGTTTTCGCTGACTATGAGCTTCATAACGCGACAGCTCGACCCCGCAAGAACCCCCGCAGTGCTGTGCTGCCCGGCCAGTGACCTCCTCCTCCCTGTACTGTACATCCTCTTCCAGATACAGGGAGAAGGAGGAGAGCCCACCCCACAGAAGCTAGTCATGGGCAAAGTGATTCATAGAAATGAGTTGAGACGCAAGGCTCAGCTCAGTGCAGTGTGTTGAGTCAGTGTATCAGCTCACGAGTCACGACTCATTTGGAATTGCAGGCACAAAGAGACAGTGCAGGGCTCACAGCACAGTGCTGGGCTCATGAATCATAGGGAATTACAGGCACAGAGAGACAGTGCAAGGGGCTCACGGCACATTAAGGTCCACATTTATAAAGTAATATTTGCTAAATCTTAACCGCAAATATTAAGTATCCCCCAAATGTATTAAAGGGGGACCGCAGGAATCTCCGATCCCTGCTGCGATCCCCCCTAGGTTTCTATGGGGGATGCGAAGCTGCCCGATGTATCAACATCAGGCAGCACAGCTTCGCACCCCTGGGCTATCGCCATTCTGATATGGCGATAGCCCATTGTAGCCTATGGCTACACATCGCACTGCCCGAGCGGCAGTGCAATCAGCTCGGTCGCAGAGGGGGTCAGCGCATAACCGCGCATGCGCAGACTCCCCGGCTTCCGGGTCAGGGCTTCGCAGGGACAGGCTCCTTTCAGAGCCCTGTCCCTGCACCCTTTCATTTGATAAATCCCGGCGGTATTGCACGATACCGCAATGCGATGTCACCGCGCCGTCATCGCTCTGTAATGATAAATGCGCCCCTTAGTGAGTTGCAGAGTCTCTGTCCCTCAGTGTGCTGGCAGACAGGAAGTAAGACAGTGGCTGGGCCCATGACTCATAGGGAATTGCAGGCAGAGAGAGACAGTGCACAGTTCACAGCACAGGCTTGACTTGGACTCCACTGTTACTGCACTCTCCTTCCTCCTGCTGAGCCTAACGACTCAGGGAGGAGGGGCTGAGCCTGCTATGCTATAATGCTGCTGCTGTCTCGACTCTTGCAACAGTGAGTGACTCGAATCATGCATTCAGCTTAATGATTCCAGTCACTGAGTAGGGATGGCCATCGTTGCCATTGCCATCGATGGTAATTCTGCAGCTGGCCATCGATAGTGCTAAACTATGCAATGGATGACCATTGATATTTTTACATATCGATGGTCATCCATTGTGTTTGTTTGATTGATTGGCCTGTGGGTCAATCAAAACACAGGGCTGGGCTTCACAGGTGTCGGGCGGAGCTAGGCTCCGTGTCCCGGCACTTTGAAAAAAAAAAAAGCAAACCATCGTTTTGCTGTTCCATCGATGGAGGGAAACCAACTGGTTCTCCCCCATCGATGGCAAAAGTATTCAACATCGGCAATGAACCATTGATTATTTAAAATCATCGATGGTCGATGGCCTTCCCTATCACTGAGTCGAGACAGTGATTCACTAGCCATCTCTAACAGCAGCATCAGCACCGTGTAAGGGAGAGAAGGGGAGCTGCTGTGGACCTGCTGCACATGGCCACTGCAACGCAAAGGGCAGCTCTTAACACAAGAGCTGTCCTTTGCAATAATTATTGCATGTCAGTGCATATGGCATATGCAATAATTATCTATGTGGTAGCCGGCAATGTGCCTGTAATATGCTAGCGGACACAATATGGGTCATGATGATGCCAGGTAAATTGGAGGGATATACTAAAAGGATGATCACAAAAAGGGATGATCAGGATGATTGCCTGCAGTTCCAGTTCACACCTCTAGATGTCACTATTTTTTTTTTTTTACTTTAACAGAATATAGTAAATACAGAAATCACATTAAGCTTTTCAATTATATTTATAGTTAAAAAAAGTTACAGGATTTATGTAGCATCTTTTCTATTTACATGGGATGATCACGTTTTTATCGCAGATAATTACACCTGGGACAGTTTTCAATGCGTTTCCAGGGGGATGATGGCTATATCTTTTCTATTTACGTGGGATGATCACCTTTTTATCGCAGATAATTACACCTGGGACAGTTTTCAATGCGTTTCCAGGGGGATGATGGCTATATCTTTTCTATTTACGTGGGATGATCACCTTTTTATCGCAGATAATTATACCTGGGACAGTTTTCTTTGCGTTTCCAGGGGGATGATGGCTATATCTTTTCTATTTACGTGGGATGATCACCTTTTTATCGCTGATAATTATACCTGGGACAGTTATCTATGCGTTTCCAGGGGGATGATGGCTATATCTTTTCTATTTACGTGGGATGATCAGCTTTTTATCGCAGATAATTACACCTGGGACAGTTTTCAATGCGTTTCCAGGGGGATGATGGCTATATCTTTTCTATTTACGTGGGATGATCACCTTTTTATCGCAGATAATTATACCTGGGACAGTTTTCTTTGCGTTTCCAGGGGGATGATGGCTATATCTTTTCTATTTACGTGGGATGATCACCTTTTTATCGCTGATAATTATACCTGGGACAGTTATCTATGCGTTTCCAGGGGGATGATGGCTATATCTTTTCTATTTACGTGGGATGATCACAATTTCATCGCAGATAATTACACCTGGGACAGTTTTCTTTGCGTTTCCAGGGGGAGGATGGCTATATCTTTTCTATTTACGTGGGATGATCACCTTTTTATCGCAGATAATTACACCTGGGACAGTTTTCAATGCGTTTCCATGGGGATTATGGCTATATCTTTTCTATTTACGTGTGATGATCACAATTTCATCGCAGATAATTACACCTGGGACAGTTTTGAATGCGTTTCCAGGGGGATGATGGCTATATCTTTTCTATTTACGTGGGATGATCACCTTTTTATCGCAGATAATTACACCTGGGACAGTTTTCAATGCGTTTCCAGGGGGATGGTGGCTATATCTTTTCTATTTACGTGGGATGATCAACTTTTTATCGCAGATAATTACACCTGGGACAGTTTTCAATGCGTTTCCATGGGGATTATGGCTATATATTTTCTATTTACGTGGGATGATCACAATTTCATCGCAGATAATTACACCTGGGACAGTTTTCTTTGCGTTTCCAGGGGGAGGATGGCTATATCTTTTCTATTTACGTGGGATGATCACCTTTTTATCGCAGATAATTATACCTGGGACAGTTTTCAATGCGTTTCCAGGGGGATGATGGCTATATCTTTTCTATTTACGTGGGATGATCACCTTTTTATCGCAGATAATTACACCTGGGACAGTTTTCAATGCGTTTCCAGGGGGATGATGGCTATATCTTTTCTATTTACGTGGGATGATCACCTTTTTATCGCAGATAATTATACCTGGGACAGTTTTCTTTGCGTTTCCAGGGGGATGATGGCTATATCTTTTCTATTTACGTGGGATGATCACCTTTTTATCGCTGATAATTATACCTGGGACAGTTATCTATGCGTTTCCAGGGGGATGATGGCTATATCTTTTCTATTTACGTGGGATGATCAGCTTTTTATCGCAGATAATTACACCTGGGACAGTTTTCAATGCGTTTCCAGGGGGATGATGGCTATATCTTTTCTATTTACGTGGGATGATCACCTTTTTATCGCAGATAATTATACCTGGGACAGTTTTCTTTGCGTTTCCAGGGGGATGATGGCTATATCTTTTCTATTTACGTGGGATGATCACCTTTTTATCGCTGATAATTATACCTGGGACAGTTATCTATGCGTTTCCAGGGGGATGATGGCTATATCTTTTCTATTTACGTGGGATGATCACAATTTCATCGCAGATAATTACACCTGGGACAGTTTTCTTTGCGTTTCCAGGGGGAGGATGGCTATATCTTTTCTATTTACGTGGGATGATCACCTTTTTATCGCAGATAATTACACCTGGGACAGTTTTCAATGCGTTTCCATGGGGATTATGGCTATATCTTTTCTATTTACGTGTGATGATCACAATTTCATCGCAGATAATTACACCTGGGACAGTTTTGAATGCGTTTCCAGGGGGATGATGGCTATATCTTTTCTATTTACGTGGGATGATCACCTTTTTATCGCAGATAATTACACCTGGGACAGTTTTCAATGCGTTTCCAGGGGGATGGTGGCTATATCTTTTCTATTTACGTGGGATGATCACCTTTTTATCGCAGATAATTACACCTGGGACAGTTTTCAATGCGTTTCCATGGGGATTATGGCTATATATTTTCTATTTACGTGGGATGATCACAATTTCATCGCAGATAATTACACCTGGGACAGTTTTCTTTGCGTTTCCAGGGGGAGGATGGCTATATCTTTTCTATTTACGTGGGATGATCACCTTTTTATCGCAGATAATTATACCTGGGACAGTTTTCAATGCGTTTCCAGGGGGATGGTGGCTATATCTTTTCTATTTACGTGGGATGATCACCTTTTTATCGCAGATAATTACACCTGGGACAGTTTTCAATGCGTTTCCATGGGGATTATGGCTATATATTTTCTATTTACGTGGGATGATCACAATTTCATCGCAGATAATTACACCTGGGACAGTTTTCTTTGCGTTTCCAGGGGGAGGATGGCTATATCTTTTCTATTTACGTGGGATGATCACCTTTTTATCGCAGATAATTACACCTGGGACAGTTTTCAATGCGTTTCCAGGGGGATGGTGGCTATATCTTTTCTATTTACGTGGGATGATCACCTTTTTATCGCAGATAATTACACCTGGGACAGTTTTCTTTGCGTTTCCAGGGGGAGGATGGCTATATCTTTTCTATTTACGTGGGATGATCACCTTTTTATCGCTGATAATTATACCTGGGACAGTTATCTATGCGTTTCCAGGGGGATGATGGCTATATCTTTTCTATTTACGTGGGATGATCAGCTTTTTATCGCAGATAATTATACCTGGGACAGTTATCTATGCGTTTCCAGGGGGATGATGGCTATATCTTTTCTATTTACGTGGGATGATCAGCTTTTTATCGCAGATAATTATACCTGGGACAGTTTTCAATGCGTTTCCAGGGGGATGGTGGCTATATCTTTTCTATTTACGTAGGATGATCACCTTTTTATCGCAGATAATTACACCTGGGACAGTTTTCTTTGCGTTTCCAGGGGGAGGATGGCTATATCTTTTCTATTTACGTGGGATGATCAGCTTTTTATCGCAGATAATTATACCTGGGACAGTTTTCAATGCGTTTCCAGGGGGATGGTGGCTATATCTTTTCTATTTACGTGGGATGATCACGTTTTTATCGCAGATAATTACACCTGGGACAGTTTTCAATGCGTTTCCAGGGGGAGGATGGCTATATCTTTTCTATTTACGTGGGATGATCACCTTTTTATCGCAGATAATTACACCTGGGACAGTTTTCAATGCGTTTCCAGGGGGATGATGGCTATATCTTTTCTATTTACGTGGGATGATCAGCTTTTTATCGCAGATAATTATACCTGGGATAGTTTTCAATGCGTTTCCAGGGGGATGGTGGCTATATCTTTTCTATTTACGTGGGATGATCACCTTTTTATCGCAGATAATTACACCTGGGACAGTTTTCTTTGCGTTTCCAGGGGGACGATGGCTATATCTTTTCTATTTACGTGGGATGATCACCTTTTTATCACTGATAATTATACCTGGGACAGTTTTCAATGCGTTTCCAGGGGGATGATGGCTATATCTTTTCTATTTACGTGGGATGATCAGCTTTTTATCGCAGATAATTATACCTGGGACAGTTTTCAATGCGTTTCCAGGGGGATGATGGCTATATCTTTTCTATTTACGTGGGATGATCACCTTTTTATCGCAGATAATTACACCTGGGATAGTTTTCAATCCGTTTCCAGGGGGATGATAAATATAAAAGTTATAGCCATGTGGGATGATCAGGTTTTTATTGCCAGTATGTATACCTGGGACTGTTTTTTATATGCGTTTCCAAGGAGGTGAAGGCTATAACATTTTTATTTACGTGGGATGATCAGGTTTTTATCGCAGATATGTATACCTGGGACCATTTTCTATGTGCTTTTATGGAGATGATGGCTATATGTTTTTTTTTTATTTACAAGGGATGATCACGTTTTATGGGCCTTATTCTGATTCACTCCTTCTGCCAAATTCCTTCTTAGTTGGACAAAACCATGTGCACTGCAGGTGGGGTAGATGTGACATGTGCAGAGAGAGTTAGATTTGAGTGGGGTTTTACTTCATAGTGAGATCTATATTGCAGTGTAAAAATAAAGCAGTCAGTATTTGCCCTGCACAGAAGCCAAATAACTCACCCAAATCTAATTCTCTCTGGACATTTACACCTGCAGTGCACATGGTTTTATCCATCTAAGAAGGAATTTGCCAAAAGGAGTGAACCAGAACAAGGCCCTTAACCCCTTGAGTGGTATTCTCGGAGATATTCCTGGCTCAGCTGCGCTGCCGCAGCGGGCTGTCCCGGAATATTTCCGGTCATATCACTAATGCAGAATAGGTGTGCACCAGTGGTGTCCAGGTGTGCAACACTGGTGCAGCACCTCTAGAGGCCTCTCCCACACCCTTCCAGTCCCCCCGTCACCTTCGCTCCGTCAATCAATACCCTGGACCTCCGGAGACCCGCCAGCCGCCCGCCGGCGGCAGGCTCGGGTGTGGTCGGCGCGGCTCGAGGGGACTCGGGAGTGCTCAGGCACCAGACTCCTCCCGAGCCGCCGCGAACATCCCCCAGCTTGCCGCCGACTTCACTGCTGAATGTGACAGGCGGCTTAGGCAGAGGGGACAGCGGCAGCACTAAAGGGAAGCGCTGGCGTACTATCGCCGGAGCGGAGGCGAGGGAGGGGGGCTTGCAACTTTATGTGGTGGGTACTTCTGGGGCAGGACAAACCTGCCCTGATAGGTTTGTCCTGCCCCAGCAAAACCCACCACTCAAGGGTTAGTCCCAGGTATAATTATCTGCGATAAAGACGTGATCATCCCACGTAAATATAAAATAAATAGCCATCATCCCCCTGGAAACGCAAAGAAAACTGTCCCAGGTGTAATTATCTGCGATGAAATTGTGATCATCCCATGTAAATAGAAAAGATATAGCCATCATCCCCCTGGAAACGCATTGAAAACTGTCCCAGGTGTAATTATCTGCGATAAAAAGCTGATCATCCCACGTAAATAGAAAAGATATAGCCATTATCCCCCTGGAAACGCAATGAAAACTGTCCCAGGTGTAATTATCTGCAATAAAAACGTGATCATCCCACGTAAATAGAAAAGATATAGCCATCCTCCCCCTGGAAACGCAAAGAAAACTGTCCCAGGTGTAATTATCTGCGATGAAATTGTGATCATCCCACGTAAATAGAAAAGATATAGCCATAATCCCCATGGAAACGCATTGAAAACTGTCCCAGGTGTAATTATCTGCGATAAAAACGTGATCATCCCACGTAAATAGAAAAGATATAGCCATAATCCCCATGGAAATGCATAGATAACTGTCCCAGGTGTAATTATCTGCGATAAAAAGGTGATCATCCCACGTAAATAGAAAAGATATAGCCACCATCCCCCTGGAAACACATTCACAACCATCCCAGGTATAATTATCTGCGATAAAAAGCTGATCATCCCACGTAAATAGAAAAGATATAGCCATCATCCCCCTGGAAACGCAATGAAAACGGTCCCAGGTGTAATTATCTGCAATAAAAACGTGATCATCCCACGTAAATAGAAAAGATATAGCCACCATCCCCCTGGAAACGCATTGAAAACTGTCCCAGGTATAATTATCAGCGATAAAAAGCTGATCATCCCACGTAAATAGAAAATATATAGCCATCATCCCCCTGGAAACGCATAGATAACTGTCCCAGGTGTAATTATCTGCGATGAAATTGTGATCATCCCACGTAAATAGAAAAGATTTAGCCATAATCCCCATGGAAACGCAAAGAAAACTGTCCCAGGTGTAATTATCTGCGATAAAAAGGTGATCATCCCACGTAAATAGAAAATATATAGCCATCATCCCCCTGGAAACGCACTGAAAACTGTCCCAGGTGTAATTATCTGCGATGAAATTGTGATCATCCCACGTAAATAGAAAAGATATAGCTATAATCCCCATGGAAACGCATATAAAACGGTCCCAGGTATAATTATCTGCGATAAAAACGTGATCATCCCACGTAAATATAAAATAAATAGCCATCATCACCCTGGAAACGCAAAGAAAACTGTCCCAGGTGTAATTATCTGCGATGAAAATGTGATCATCTCACGTAAATAGAAAAGATATAGCCATCCTCCCCCTGGAAACACATAGATAACTGTCCCAGGTTTAATTATCTGCGATAAAAACCTGATCATCCCACGTAAATAGAAAAGATATAGCATCATTCCACTAAAAATAAATATAGGTATGTGTAGTTTAATATACAATAAAAATGGGATAATGCACTTTTTACTGCAAATTATAAGGACAAAAGACACTTAGATGGTCTGAATGACATATAATTTGATGTTTACACCTTTTTTTTTTTAGTTCGTTAAGGTTGAAATCAGTAAAAATTGTGACATCTAGTGTATTGGAGGTGAACTGCACTCAATCATCCCGATCATCCCTTTCTGCAATCATCCTTTTAGTACATCCCTAAATTGGAGCAGACAAGGGTATTGCCAGGGGATGTACTCAAAGGTTTTATATGCTGAGCCACTTTTCTAGCACAAGGTCTAATTAATTTAGCATTTTACTTTCAGCTTCAATACCACCAAAATTATACATTTTATATAGGAGTTCAAACAAACATGGGCAGAACCCACTGATCTGTGACATTAAAGTAGTATAATAAAAAGTTACACAGGCATCTGATGCCAGCACCCCACAATAGGCAGGTCCGGGGTTGTTTTTTTTAGTAACTTCATCCCCTTTTATACAAACTTATTTCCAGGTGGGCATTTCCCCTATCCAAGGGCAGATCCAGGAGAAAATTACAGGGTGGGCACCAAGATAGGAGAGAGGGGGTGGGGGGGGGGTTCTGGTGCCAGTGTGCACGCTCTCAGAGAGCGTAGAGAGAGGAGAGCAGAGAAAGGGCGAGAATGGGATGGAAAATAGGTCCTGGCATTTAAAGTTCACAGGCCGACCCAACCCCATTGCACTCTAGTGCCCCCATCACACATGTCCTGTCCCCATTACTCCTGCCCCACACTGTCCCCATTACTCCTGCCCCACACTGTCCTCATTGCTCCTGCCTCACACTGTCCCCATTGCACCTGCCCCACACTGTCCCCGTCCGTCCCCCCGTGCAGAGTGCGGGCGGCGCTGGCGAGGTGACGCCAGCAGAGCTCTCCTCTCCGCAGACAGACCTCAATGCCGGCGCTGCGCTGCTCACTCACCACAGGTGTGTCGGCTCCCAGGATAGTGACTGCGTCTCTACTGGCGCTCCGGCTCCGACGGGAAGGGGAGAAGGCGGCGTCCGCGGATTGGCTCCTCTGCCCTGCACAGACCATGTGTGCAGGGCAGGCCAATCATCTCACACACAGGTGACCGAGGGCGGGCTTACAGGCTGACTAGCAGCCAGCCCAGCCCTATTATATATACATTTGATATACATTGAACGGGGCAGCAGGTAAAATCCGCCCATGCCCCGATCAGCCAGCATCAGCTGTCATATTCCACATTTCCCTGCGTCATCCAAGCCTTACACCAGACCAGCTTTCATCCAACTAGTGGTGGTGGTATAAGTTGTGTTCAGGAAAAAGGAGACGGAGAATGTAAATAGTGTTATAACGCGCGCGCCGCGCCCGCCCCCCCCCCCCCCCCCAAAAAAAACCACACACACACAAGACGCCCCACTTGCGTATTACCAGCTAGTTTGTATCCTCCTTTGCGGGTCGGGTGGCACAGGCTCGTTTGTATCCTCCTTTGTGGGTTGGTTGGCACAAGCTGGAGCACGGCACACCGCTCCTCCCCTGTAAGGCAAGCCCGGGACTAGTGCGAGCTTCTGCAGCCGCGCACGTGCTATACCGCTTCCTCTGATGACACGTGCGCACCCACCGGCGTGTAGGCTCTTCCTTTCATGTGCCGCGATAGTAACGATCACACATACCTAGCATGCGCAGTGGTGATCCATCGCTGTCTGCTATTGTACGGCACGTGTACTGTACGTTGCAGTGTTGTGCTGCAGTGCTGGCTGGATGGCACACTGCTGCTGCTGCACCACCACTTGTACACTTGCAGTGCATGCGTCCAGAAAATATGCAAATAGCACTTTTGTCTTTTGGAAAGCAGCCTATCTTTTTAAACTGATGAAGTGCTGCATTTATCATCAATCGCAATTCTATGCAATCTGTAAGCAATGTTAGCACCTAAGATGACAGTGTGCAGGATGGATCTTATCCTATACAATGTGCGGTGCCTACTACAGAGCACCTCCTGCGCATGTATGCACATGCACACCACAAATGTGCAGCTGCAATTACATCGAAGGGTTCCTGACAACCCTTTGCATATACCTCCCAACTGTCCCAATTAGAGCGGGACAGTCCCGCTTATTGCAGACCGTCCAGCTGCAGTCCTTCCTGGGGTTTTGCAGTGGGTATGGGAAGCCAGTGATCACCAGTTCATTGTGGAAAGGGAGCCAGGGGCTGATAAGGCATGCCCCCAAAATAACGCCAAGCGGAGGTCCCTCTGTAGGGTTGATGCCAGGCGATCAACTGAGGGAGGGGCACATACTACCACAAAGTGTACCAGGCGGCCATGAAGTGTGCAGGTGCTGGCAAGAGAGAAAGAAATTGAAGGGGGTACATAGCCAGAGACCCCGCAGACGTGTGATGCCGTCACCGGCCGGGGTGTCAGTGGGTCTCTGGGGAGATGATTATGCTGAGAAGCCGTATCAATTGACACAGACGCAGCAGCGTCAACGCAGCAGCCAATCGGGGAGTAGGCTGGGGGCAGGGAGTCACATAGAAATAATATGACCCAGAGAGTGGCGGTGGATGAACTCTGTATGGCCCTGGAGGGGCTGTCTGTCTACGTGACTGAGGTCTGTGTCCTTCCCGTCTGTCAAGTGCTGCGCTGCGGCTCAAAACCGGTACATTGGTTTTTAGCCTGTACAGACCATTAAAAAATGGTACTGTACCGGCTATATCAGAGACACACTAGTAGATTTCATTTAAAAAAACTTTGCCAAAATCTCTCATAAGGTCCATACACACTGGGCGATTATGCCCAGCGTGTATGGACAGTGATAATCGCTATCATCGCTGGGGGGAAAGCCCCTCAGTGCATACACACTGAGCCGCTTTTCCCCCTGCCCGGCACCAACAGCGGGGGGGGGGGGCGCCCAGCTTTGCATAGCCCAGAGCTATGCAAAGCCGCTTATCTGCTGGTAATTCCATACACACTGGGCGGCTTTGAGCTGAAAGCTGCTCAAACTTGCTGTTTTGAGCGGCTTTCAGTTCAAAGTCGCCCGGTGTGTATGGGCCTATAGATTTATCTTTCACCAAAGTAGTCCGTACACACTGAGCTATTTTCCTAAAGAGCAAAACATTTTCAGGAGGCAAAAGACTTTGCTTAAAATCTTCCATTATAAGGCTATTTACATAATGGGCGGGGTTTGAATTCTGAGTCCGGCCAGTCGGGATACCGACGTCGGGCTAATGACTGTCGGGATTCTGACTGTAGGACCCCTATACCACACCCATTGGAGGGCAGTGGCGGTGGTGACATATACATTACCGCCATTACAAAATATACGGTACTTATGTATTATCTGGCCGCCCGATTTTTTCATTGCATGCCACTACTTAAGGCATGCGATGCGATGCGATTTATCATTGTAAAGACCCGATTTTTAATTGTATAGTCAACCAAGGGTGATTTCATACCCCCACTATCCAACTACGCATGGAGTTGATTTTATATAGTGTGGCGAGCCACCGAGCCCGAAGCGTGGCGAGCGCAGCGTGCCCCGCGAGGAGACGCGGATTACTTTACATGTATTCTGCGTCCCCTCTTGGGGCTCGCTGCGCTCGCCACGCTTCGGGCTCGGTGGCTCGCTGTGCTCGCCACACTATATAAAATCAAATCCATGCATAGTTGGATAGTGGGGGTATGAAATCACCCATGGGTGACTATACAATTAAAAATTGAGTCTTTACAATGAAAAATCGCATCTCATGAATTGTATGCCACTATATTGCATGCGATGCGATGTCAAAATCGGGACTCAGGACAGGCACAGAGGGGGTTATTCTGGTTGGTCCGGTTGGACCGCGTTCGCACAGGACAGAGTTTTTTTTCAACTGCGCATGCGTACCATTCGCTATGCGCATGTGCGGTGACAGCACACTGCACACGAACGGACTTTCCCGAGCAAAAAATCCTATCCGCAAGCGCGCGGTCACAGTGGGCGTGATGTGGGCATTTTCGGGGAGAGGCCAGAAAAGTGGGCAAATCTGGGCTTATACCTGTGCGTACAAGGGGGTGTGCACTAAAACTGCACGGAGGGACAACCGCCTCACTCGGCGAGCGCACAGTGCATTTTTGGCCCAAAACAGTCGGACGCCAAAGAGTGCTCAATACCACTGTTAGAGTTTCCGCCTGAGTACGGACGCCCTGGGTCTGCTATTTTATACCAAATACAAGTGAATTACATACACCTGACTGCAATATTATCCAATGCTGCAGCCTATTTAGTGAAAAAACTAGTTTCAGTACCTGCAAGCGGTACTTGTTTCCTAGCACGGCGCCACCGATTTTAATTGTATGCAATCGGGTTGCAAAAACTGGTTCAATTGCATCGCATGCAACCAAATCACATGCGATGCGATCGACCCGACCGATCGCAGCGAGCCTGCGAGGGGCGGCGGTACGCATCCTCCGACCTTTTCATACCCCCACTATCCACGTCAGCATGGAGTTGATTTCATATAGTGTGGCGAGCGCAGCAAGCCACCGAGCCCGAAGCGTGTCGAGCACAGTATGCCCCGCGAGGGGACGCGCATTACTTCACAGGTATTATGCGTCCCCTTGCTGCGCTCGCCACACTATATAAAATCAACTCCACGCCGACGCGGATAGCGGGAGTATGAAAAGGTCGGAGGACGCGTACTCCGACCTCACGGGCTCGCTGCGCTCGCCTCGCTTCGGGTTGGCGTTCGTCGGGGGGTGGCGTTAACAATGGGGAGCATCTGACATAGAAATTACCCATCAGGGTGGGTATACAATCAAAAATTGGGTATGGGGGGCCATTTAACATTGGTTCCTATGTAAAATCGGGTCCATCGCATTGGTCGCATTGTATGCCATTATAATGGCATACAATGGACCCGATTTTACATAGCAATTTAACATTACATACAATGCTTACAATGTAAAATCGGGTTGGTCGCGTCGGTCGCATCACATGCCATTATAATGGCATGCGATGGACCCGATTTTACATTTGTCGTGAAACCTCAAAAAAAGCCTGAAATCATGTCGGTCGGGTCCCATCGCAAACCTTAAGTTAAGGTATGCGATGGGACCCGATGGGCGCCGTGTTAGGAAACAAGTACACTGCAAGCCATACACAGCACTGAAATACATTGCAAGGTTCTCTTTCTACACTTCTCACCATTTCAAGGTAGGTTTATTTTTATGTCGTATTAATCCACACATGTTTCAATGTGTCCATTTAGTTACTTTTTAACCATCTACACCCTTAATGCAAGTGTGCTTTTAATGTTAGGAAAACAGGATACACAATTCATAGGAGTCGACATGTGTCAACTTTTTCACTGCAACACAAACATACAATTCACAAAATTTATTTACACACCTCTATCACGTGTAACACCACCAATGTGGTTTTGTTTCACATTCCCTACTTGCAATGTTTGTAAAATGTCTTATGCTCATGGACACAATTTTGCCCTCAATCTATGTATAAATAGTTACTTTAGTTAGTTTCTTGATCACACTCTGTATGTAAGATGCCAGGAAGCATAATATTGAAAAAACATATCTGTAGCAAAGGTTTCCAACATCTGCACATCATTCTGTAATGTCTTTTTATTTAATTCTTAGGTGATGGTTTCCCACTAACCATTTTGTCATGCTTGGTCCATTCACACATCTTCACCTCTATCAGTCACTATCAGCATCTATCACTGTTGTTTGGGAAGGGAGGAAACATATGTATTCCTCTCTTATAAATGTCTCATTAACCCCATGGTTGCCTACCTGACCCACTCCATGAGGGAGACAATGCTCTGTTGCTGGACTTAACTGGTAATGTATGAGTAACGGATGCGGTCATCTATTAGAATGAACTTAGGTCTACAGTCATTAGGTCGACCCCACTAGGTCGACTGGCAGGAAGGTCGACCTGACTTAAGGTCGACATGGGCCAAGGTCGACATGACTTAAGGTCGAATTTGCATAAAGGTCGACATGAGGAAGGTCGACTGGTCATAAGGTCGACATGGGTTTTTCACTGTTTTTTTGAGCCGACATGTGCCGACAGGCGGTATTTCATGCCCTACCATCCACTAGGCCGTGGTGGGAGAATAAAATAGTGTGCCGAGCGCAGCGAGGCACCGTGCCCGAAGCATCGCGAGCGATGCGAGGGTCCGATTCTCATTGCCAACTGTGTCCATGTCGACTGTGTCGACATTCGGATAAAAAAACAGTGAAAAACCCATGCCGACCTTATGACCAGTCGACTTTCCTCATGTCGACCTTTATGCAAATTCGACCTTAAGTCATGTCGACCTTGGCCCATGTCGACCTTAAGTCAGGTCGACCTTCCTGACAGTCGACCTAGTGGGGTAGACCTAATGACTGTAGACCTAAGTTCATTCTGACAGATGTCCCGATTCCATGAGTAACATCACCTGCAGTCAAACACCTTTCTAAGCTATTAAGTAGCTGACAATTAGAAATTACCTGCTAAATGGTGGAGCTGAACATTTTCTTCCTCATGGAGGCAACCATGATCAAGCCATCATTGCAACCAACTCAACACCATACTCATTGATGTGTATGTACACACAAATAATGTATTGTTACACAATGAGCAACAAAAAATCAACATCAAACAGGTTCTTTTAATGTTGTAAAAAATTATTTAATGCTGTTAAGCATCACAGCTAATTTTATTTTGTTTTTAAACTGAAAATAATATTAACATGTAATTTGAAAAAGCAACCAGACAGAACAAAAAGTGCCATTACATAAAACATGTGAGACACAGCAGGTGCATGGTGAAATGAAAGGCCACACCACCATCCGAACTGCATCATCCAGGAATAATGCTAACCAGGATCCACAGCATCAAACGAATACCCTGCATTTCAAGATTGAGAAATACAGATTTTAGTACCCTTTGCACGGGAATGAATAGAGTTAGCACACAGGAAGTGGCGCACCACAGCAAAGGACAAGATTTGGGGCCAAATCGCACACAAAGTCAATAAGGTGACACCAGATAATTTATTCCGCCCTCTTTTCCCCTTGGTTGGTGGGGACTTGGGGGCAGCGAGTTTTCGCTCTCTTCGTACAGTGGCCAGAGGAGGCTCAGATGATGAGGAAGGTGGTGGTGCAACTTGGGGTGGGGCAGCAGATGGAATTGCTGCTTGGCCCGCCATAAGCGACCTGGCGGTGGTGGCAAGGATCTGCCAGAATGTCATTCTGGCGGCTGATTTGCTGGGCGGTGGTGGCAATGGCAGCTGCCAGAATGTCATTCTGGTGGATGGACTGCTCATACATCTTAGTCATGGCAGCCACCCACTCCGCCTTTAATGCCGCTCATGACGGGCCCCAGTCTCCACCCCTTGCTGCAAGATATTATTAAGCAGCTGGCTTCCAATGGGATCCACAGGCGTTGGGGGAGCCTGTGGGCGAGCTGATGGTAGAGGCTGCTGTAGTGGTGGGCATGAAGAGGAAGGGTCTGGTGACTGTCCACCTGAGCTATGTAAAAAAATATATATATTGTCACCATCACATCAATAAACAATGTATGTTACCATCAACAATACAGTTCACACATTTACCTGATATCTCAGCAGCAAAAGCCTCCGCCGGGAGCTCATTATCCATATTGGATACCCCCCTGATCTCTACCTCATCGATTATATCCAAGGCAAAGGACTCCAGGGGGTATACTCCAAGGTGGAGGGCAATGGGCCACTCCCGGTGGACATGCTGGGAGCATACCAGTCAGTCATCTTCCTCTTCATGCCCCCTTTGAAATCCTGCCACCTAAAAAACATGACAACAATGTTTAGTCACAACATATCTTAAGCCCTCTGCTACTGCACAGCATTAGTACTGATAATTTAACATGGTTGCAGATATGGTATGTATCTGTATACGTTTGCAGCCCACACATTTCTGTAACCATTAATAAGCATCACACTATCACATACTTAACTCTATTGAAGCCTAATGGGCAGAACATATGTCAGTATGTTTTATTTAGAGGATTCTTATGACACATTTTTCGGTTCCTACATTTTTGAAACACAAGTATGGATGACCCGTCACATAATTAACATGACCTCAAATGTGGCCCTAAGCTCACCTCACCCCAAGGGTGCAATTCACCTCATGTCAAGCACTCCCCTCTGATTGTGTTCACATGTGTCATTGAATTTTCATACTATGTACAAACACACCTTGATATTAATTGCTATAGACAAATTTAACATATGTACAAAAATATTTATATATCAGGAGAAACAACACACTTGCCTTTTCCTCACCGACTTCACATCCCTCTGCACTGTTGCCACCTTATTTATTTATTTACAGTTTCTTATATAGCGCAGCAGATTCCGTTGCACTTTACAATAGTAGACAGTGATAAGACAAACTGGGTAACAACAGACAGACTTGGAGGTAGGAGGGCCCTGCTGCAAGCTTACAATCTATAGGGATATAGGGGGGAAACATAAGGACAGGCACCAGTAATAGCATAGCAGTTACAAGTCAAGAAGGGAAGCTATATAATACATAAGTGCCTCGGAGGGTTATGCATGTAGAACTTAAATATGATAGGCTTGCCTGAAGAGGTGAGTTTTCAGGGAACGCTTGAAAGTTTGGAGACTGGTGGAGAGTCTTAATGTGCGTGAAAGGGCATTCCATAGGATGGGAGCAGCCCGATAAAAGTCCTGTAATAATGAATGGGAGCTAGTGATCCGTGCAGAAGAGAGACGCAGATCTTGCGTAGAGCGTAGTGGTCGAGATGGGAGATATTTTGTGATAAGTACAGAGATATATGCTGGTGCAGTATGGCTTTATAAGCAAGTAGAAGTTTTATATTGAATACGGTAAAATACAGGCAACCAATGGAGGGACTGGCAGAGCGGATCAGCAGACGTTGAGCGTCTTGCAAGGAAGATCAGCCTAGCAGCAGCATTTAAAATTGATTGCAGTGGTGAGAGTCTGTTCTTGGGAAGACCAGTTAGGAGACTATTGCAATAATCAATGCGGGATATAATGAGTGCATGGATAAGAGATTTGGTAGTGTCTTGTGTGAGATAGGGTCGTATTTTGGATATGTTTTTTAGATGCATGTAACATGATTTGGAGACAGATTGAATGTGGGGAAGAAAGGACAGTTCAGAGTCGAGGATGACCCCTAAGCAACAAGCTTGTGGGGTAGGGTAGATTATCGAGTTGTCAACAGTGATGGAGATGTCAGGATGGTAACTGTTCTTAGTTGGTGGGAATATAAGTAATTCCGTTTTGGAAATATTGAGTTTGAGTTGGCGACAAGACATCCAAGATGAGATGGCAGAGAGACAATCAGAGACTCGACCGAAAACCACTGGTGACAACTCTGGGGTTGATAGATAGATTTGAGTATCATCAGCATACAAGTGATACTGAAATCCGAAAGAGCTGATTAGTTTGCCAAGAGAGGAGGTATAGATTGAGAAAAGCAGAGGACCTAAGACTGAACCTTGCGGAACTCCGACTGACAGAGGTAATGAAGAGGAAGTAGAGTTGGAGAAGCGAACACTGAAAGAGCGATCAGATAGGTAAGATGTGAACCAGGAAAGGGCTGTATCATTAAGACCTAGGGAGTATAGTGTTTGTAAGAGAAGAGAGTGATCGACGGTGTCAAATGCAGCAGAAAGATCACGAAGAATAAGTAGTGAGTAATTGCCTTTAGACTTAGCCGTTACCAGATCATTCACCACTTTAGTCAGTGCTGTGTCAGTGGAGTGTTGAGAGCGAAAACCTGACTGAAGTGTTGACTTCATCTGTGATTTTCTCCCAAATCTTGTCCTTCGCAGAGGAAGTCAGCCTCTTGATGCTTAACTCTATCCATTCCCATGCTCGGGGGACCAAAATCTATAATTCTCGCTCCTGAAATGCAGGGTTTTTTTTTTTTGCTGGGATCCTGGCTAACACACTACCTAGATGATGCCCCCCCGTTTCCTGGTGCGACCAGTCACCTCACCATGCACCTGCTCGGTCTCAGATGTTTCAAGCAATGGCACATCTTGTTCTGGCTGGTTGCTTGGCCCTGCTTGAGGGTCAGGACTTGGCCCAGGGTCTGGTTGAGAGCCTGACCCTTGGTCTGCCTGGTCTCTTTGGCTGCGGCTCCCTCTACTCCTCCTCCGCTCCTCTTCCCTGCTCATGATAGCCTCAGTCATGGACTGCAGTTTAGCAAGACTCATCTGACCCTGACCCAGACATGTTTGCAGCAAGTTTACTATGCTGCTGGTGAGCTATATATAGGCCAGAATCCGCCCCTTTTTATTTAAAAACATAAAACATGTTAATTCACACCAACTTCCCCCCAAAATCACGGCGTAGTTACGGCGTAGTAACGGCATAAGTAACGCAACAACACAATCAGCTTATATGTCCCTGTAAGCATAGGCTTCGTGTATGTGGCTGCGTGCATTTCTGTGAATTATCATTTACAAAAAAAATATAAGAAAACTACGCACAATACTTGAGTAAGCATGTGTACGCACATGCAGATTGTACAGGCTTGCTAACAGTACAACGCATACATACTGTTAATACTAAATGGATTAATAAACTTTACACAAAATAAGAGTGTTTTCAACCAATCAGAGAGCAGCATAAGTTATATATGGGGCTGCAATTAATAGCTGCGCCATTGCCAATATGACTACCACGAGGGCAGCGCCATTCTCACTGAGGGAACTTGTGGCCCTCGTTAGGTTAATGGACCAGCGTCTGGGGCCCATGGGCCCCTACATATGCAACAAAGATAAGCGCGGGCATATAATTCTGCCCGGCACTTAATCTGAGACCGCACCGGGGTCCGGCGAACGATCGGCCAGCTTGAAAGACGCTGTTCCGACCTTCAGGAGGAGACAGCCGGAGTTACTGGCTAGGATCCGCCATTATGTAAATCGATGTAAGTATTGTGCAAATCTTTAGAAAATTTTCGTTTTTTTTATTTATTTTTTTATTTCTATGTGTATGTTATGGGTAGAGGTGTATGGGTATAAGTGTATGGGTATAAGTGTATTAGTAGAGGTGTAGGGATAGAGGTGTATGGGTGTGGATTATTACAAGAATTAAAAAAAAAATGGACACTTTATAATACGCTTGATTTATTAGTGCACTCATCATTTATCAATTTTTTTTGTAATTTATAACTAATTGCATATCAATTATCCCTCAACATTGTTATTGCAGCACGCGCAAGGGCACGACAGAGAGCCAGAGAGGAGGCTGAGCAGCCGGAAGAGGAGGCTGAGCAGCCGGAATAGGAGGCTGAAGTTGTCCTGCAGGAGGAGGCAGCAGCAGCCTCTTCCCACCCCTGTGTGTACACCATCTCCTCTACCTCCACCCACTCCCCAGCCTCATCACATTCCTCGCCCAACACCCACTCCTCTGCCTCCATCCATTTCCCACCACCCCCTTTCCAAACATCCTACCACTCCCCAACACCCACCCCCAATCCCCACCACACCCAACTACCTTGGCCTATACTCCTCTCCCTGCATCACCCCTCATTACATTGCAACGGAATCTGCTGCGCTATATAAGAAACTGTAAATAAATAAATAAATTACATCCCCAATCGAGCATCAACAATTTGAGGACACAGTGGCCCAGCTGATGGGGACAATATTATTTGTTGGCATACTTCTTGGGCTAACACATGGCCACAATTAAAAATTAGATTTTTGATTATTCTTTTTTTTTTAATAAAAATTTGTTAACAGTTAGAAGTTTTATGTGGTTTCTATAGTTACATGTTAGAGTGTTTCATAGTGCAGGTGGACATAGGTACATGTCAGATTTATATGTAATTTAAAGTGAAGGTTATGGCTTGTTGTGGTTATGGAATGTTGTGGGCATGTGTGGGTTGTAGGGGTAAATTAGACATGATTGTTATTTGTGGGTCCAGTAAAACATCACACATATCATTAGTGTAGCAAGACATGTAAATAAATAGGAACATATTAAGTATGCTCATTAATTATACAATGTCCAAAAAAAAAAAACCTCTCACTAATACACATTGGGGTAAACATAGATGCTATAACCATTTCAACATTAGTACACATTAAATAGACATGTAATTAGGGTTAAATTGTATTAATATTAAGGGAGACAAATGAGGTAATTAGAAGGAAATCAAACATGATACTTAGGATAATTGGAAAAGTGATAGCATCCAACTTTAAAGGGATTTCTCTTTAAAGATGTATACTACCAATTTTCTCATTAGCGGACCAATTGCTGGTCCAGAAAAGTACGATCCCGTGCTCAGGCATACGCCACTGCTTGTGATCGGAGCTGTCTCTGATCGTCGAGACTGTGGACCATCCATGCACGGGAGCGTACGCTCATATGAACGCCACTCACCATTGTCGGTTGCTGACTCTGTCCGTGTATGGATGCATTGTGGGCGGCATCACGCTCGTAAGAACCTATGCGTGAAGTGCTAGGACAGACTGTACGCACAGGGTCTGACCGAACCAACCAGAATAACCCCCAGAGTCACAGACAGAAGCGCCTGACTGCAGTACAATATATGCATCAGCTGGCTGCATGACACACCCAACAGCTGTCATATCACTGCGCTGAGCCTGCTAGGGTCTGGACGTATTTAGGATGTGATTCCAGTTCATTCGGATGGGGCTGAATTCGGCCTGGTCTGTTGTTTGATGGCCTGCGCATGGTCTTTTATGCGCATGTGCAGGTCCCCTTTGTGAATGGGCTGAGCAACTTGCTTGGTGCTGAGCTGTTCGCAGGGATCGGGGCAGATGGGAATGGGTGTTGCCTATGATAATGCCCAGCATTTCATGGGTGTCTCCATGAAGATGCTGGGCATTCCCATGGGTACACGAGCGGGATGATGTGTGCCAGGGGCGGCGGCTGGCGCCACATGATGTCAGTCGCTCATCCTGTCTTTGTCCCGCCACTCGCAAATAAAAGTCTATTCCCACTGCCTTTTATTTGTGAATACAGGAGAAATCATCCGATGGTCAGTGACCATCAAATTATTTCTCCTGCTGCGATGCATGCAAGAAGATGTGTTTTCATAACACATCCCATCGCATGGCTGTGAGGGGAAATGGCGACGGGGGTGGGGGGGATGGATTTTCGGTGGTGCAGATTTTCAGCAGGTTAGGCTCTCTGGCACCCGGTAAGCTGTGATCTTCACAGCTTGAGTCAAAAAGAATTAAGCCCTTGGTCAGCCTAGCCCGCAATTTCACACATGCGGCTGACTCCATAATACTACCCGTGACCCGCAGGGCCCTAAGAGTCCACCTATGTTGTCTAGCAGTAAATCTGCTTCTGCAGAGGTGAGTGTATTAAGGCTAGAGATAGGGTAGTAGGGTTAATCTTTAGGGTGAGTAGGCTGCTATAGATACACACAATAGATACACACAATGGGCGGTATTGACCATGACCCGACAGGAACACTGTAGTGACTGTCACCCAGCACCAGTGGTAAAGTGCCCTACTACATGTAGGCTATGTTGTAACTTGTATGTATATAAGTATAGGGGGATGTATATATGGGGGGTGGGATGGGCTGTGTGTGTGTGTATATTATATATATATATATATATATATATATATATATATATATATATACAAACAGATAAGGAGCGCACTCACCAGACTTGAGATAAAACTTCAAACTTTTATTGATCCATTTAAAATTTCCAAGGCAAGGTCGACGTTTCAGGTCACCGCATGACCCTTTTTCAAGACTGCATAAGCCTGGATCCCTGAAGCAGTATGACACCCCAGCCGTTGCTTAGGAAATTTGAGAGTGCTGTTTTCTTCTATCAATATATATATATATATATATATATATATATATATATATATATATATATAAGGGCCGCGGATTCATGTTATATGTGGCATCCTTAAGAGTATGAAAATGTGGATGGGTCTTTTTACTCTGGAAAACCTACAATAAATGTCCATTTGTTTTTTTAAAAAAAAGTATTATTTCTTGTATCATTGCTTATATACAGCCACTGAGTGGTAATTTACTATAGCGCACCTCTATTCTCCTATATATATATATATATATATATATATATATATATATATATATATATATATATATATATATATATATATGTAGAAAGAAATTGGAGAAAAAGCGCAGATATGAGCAAAGTGTAAAACAAATTTTACTAAAAGTGCAGGCTCACATACATCATAGATAACAGCAAACAGCTTGCCACAGTGATATCCAACACGGTGCACCAACGACTTGAATAGCCGGGACCAGCCTTTTCGCCGCCGTCAGGGCCTCCGTGGTCAGGAACTCCAAAAGCACAACGTTGTCAGTTTAGGCCACGCCCAACCGGTTTCGTCATCTGGGGACTTCGTCATCTGGGGACACCCCCTGACGAAGTCCCCAGATGACGAAACCGGTTGGGCGTGGCCTAAACTGACAACGTTGTGCTTTTGGAGTTCCTGACCACGGAGGCCCTGACGGCGGCGAAAAGGCTGGTCCCGGCTATTCAAGTCGTTGGTGCACCGTGTTGGATATCACTGTGGCAAGCTGTTTGCTGTTATCTATGATGTATGTGAGCCTGCACTTTTAGTAAAAAATTTTTACACTTTGCTCATATCTGCGCTTTTTCTCCAATTTCTTTCTACATGTGATTGGGACAATTAAAGCTAAGGTCTGGCTTTATTTGGAGAGAGCTGCACTACATCCTGACCCAAGGACGCACTCCTATATTCTGAAGCTTGTGGCTGTGCGCAGTCTGGATCAACATTTTGTCTATATATATATATATATATATATATATATATATGCAGATGTAGTGCGGCACTCTCGGCATAATAAGACACACTTAGTCAGCTTGACCACAAGCTGACTAAGTGTGTCTTATTATGCCGAGAGTGCCGCACCACACCTGCCCATACCCTTACCTGTGAGGGCACTGGCTCAAGCTACAAGCTCGTTTATGGGAGTGCCGATTCTTGGACAAGTATATATATATATATATATATTTCCACAAAAAAGTAGGCGGCACTCAAAGTCTTGTGCAAAAGTTTTTAGTGTATTAAGAAAAGTAGTAACACATACATCTACGTCAGGATACAGTGTGTGCTTACAAAGTGATTTAAATAGTGTCTTACCAAGTGGCGTAAAGACCATCAGCTGCTCCATGGCATCGCGGCCTGCAGCCCCGCTGCATCTGGTGCCGGCTTCCTCCCTCCACTCACTGTCTATTTGGATATGTTTCTTCAACCGTGCATACAGAAAACCTTTACCTATCTAAAAGTCCAATGTGTTACTGCAAAAATTTGTTATGAATCCTGATGTACCTAATGATGCCATGCTGGCTACCTTAGATATAGCCAGCTTATACACATGCATACCGCATGCTGCGGGTATAGAAGCTGTAAGACTATTGTTAATTGGTAACGATGCATACACAGGGCCTTACATCACTTTCTTTTTGTCATTGCTACAATTTACTTTTAAACACAACTATTTTTTGTTTAATGGGAGGTTTTACAAACAGCTCAACGGGTGTGCCAAGGGTTCTCCCGTGGCGCCGTCGTTAGCTAATGCCTACATGTGGGTAGTAGAGAGAAACATTTTCTTCCTCAATCCAGATTTAGCTGAGGGCATCTGTATGTATTATCGCTATATAGATGACCTATTCCTCAACTGGTCAAAATCTGCTCGGGAATTGGAAAAGGTAGTGGAAGAACAGAATGGATCAGAATCCCCCATCAAATTAACCTTGACCCACAGCACTACAGATATCTGTTTTTTAGATTTGAAAATCAAAATATCCGCAGGAAAAATTGAGACCTGTCTGTATTCAAAACCGACAGACAGGAACACCCTGCTGCGATACAACAGCTTCCACCCCATCGCCACCACTAGAGGATTGCCGTACACACAGTTTTTAAGACTATGCAGATCCAATAGTGCAACCTCAGAAAGGGACATAGAATTAGACACCATGACAGAAAAATTTCGAAATCGAGGGTATCCAGAACAAATTATGTTGCAGGCCAGACATAGAGCCCTGGAGAGCCCCAGAGAAGAACTCCTGTCACAGACTAGCATAGCTAAAAAGAAGCAAGCTAATGCATTCCCTTGGGTGAACGCATACAATCCCAATAGCAGATTCACCACAAAAAGAGCTAAACAGTTGAGGCCAATAGTTTCAACTGATCCGGAACTCAAATGCTTTTGCAATACCCACATTCTACCTAGCTACACGGCAAGAGCATCCAAGATTATGTAGTGAAGATCAATGTCAGTGAACCCAAGCCAGTGATACAACAACATTTTTTGTCCAGAAAGAACGGATGTTTTAAATGCCTGGGTTGCACGATGTGCAACTACATGGCCACAGGAGATAGCATCAACCATCCCCATACAGGCAAAAAATATACTATTAATTGGGCATTGACATGCAGCACCAAATTCGTGATATATGTTATCCAATGCCCATGCGGTCTCTACTATGTAGGGAAAACCGAGTGCCCGTTTAAAATACGCATGGCACAACATCACCTTGCGATACGCACCGCCCTACAAAATGGCTCAGGAGTTCAACCAGTTGACAGGCATTTTGCCCAGGCTAAACATGGAATGGCAACACTAAAACATAAAATTATTGACCATGTGCCAGAGTCACCTAGAGGCGGGGATAGATCAAAAAGGCTATTACAACTAGAATCCAGATGGATTTTCCATTTAGAGACCCTACGCCCCAAAGGGCTAAATGACACACTGGGTTTAATCAACTTCATCTAAAACATGTTCGATGGTTGTCACAATATTCTGCGATATACTTTATTATTAACTACATTAGCCCCAGCGATGTGTCACCACATTATGTGGCTTTATACCCGTAATTAAGTAAAGTCGCGTTACCTTGTAAGGATGATGCAATATACATAGATAATATGTTCAAAATATAATATGAAATAGGAAGCAGAGCCATTCTCCATTACAGTTCCTTTAGTCATGATTATGATGTACTTTTTTTTTTAAAAGCGTTGTTCACATTATAATTGCACATGTTTTTTAACTCGTATATGGCACTTGTAAATATAACATGCTTTTATAGTTCAGCACTAAGCACTTTATATCTGCCTCTGTTAGACAGATTCTTATTTTGCGCACAGCATGGTTTTTAAATGCACATGTGTTTATGTTTACAGTGTCTCCACGGCAACGCAGCTGGGCATGCTGACGTCACCAGGGCCGGAAGTGGAGGGAGGAAGCCGGCACCAGACGCAGCGGGGCTGCGGGCCGCGATGTCATGGAGCAGCTGATGGTCTTTACGCCACTTGGTAAGACACTATTTAAAGCACTTTGGGCCTTATTCTGGTTAGGTCGGTGCAGCGTACGTACGGTCCGTCACACCGCATGTTTCCCGTACGCAAGCGGTGAGCGAAAGTCCGCCCACAGAACAGCCGCACACGGACGGTCACAAAAACCAACAATGGGGAGTGGCGTACACTTGAGTGTACACCACTGCGTACGGACGGATTTCCCCCCACCGATACCTGGCGTACATCAGAGCGTACGCCAAAGTGCACGGACGGATCTCGTCCATTTTCACACCGACAACTTCCGTATATCTGAGCGTATGCCACATTGCAAGTAGAAATTGAGTCCAAAAACATAATTGTTGCTCTTAGATGTGATTTATGTGTCTTTTTCCATATAAAAAACTGGTATGTTTGTGCCACAGTGAAAAAGTTGACACATGTCGACTTCTGTGAATTGAGTGTCCTGCTTTTTAAAGTATACAAAAACACTTTCTGAATGGGTGTAGATGGTTATAAAATAACTACCTTGACATATATAAGCAGGTCTTAGAATAAATCTTACCTAAAATCATGGGCGGATTGGCATGCCGGGAAACCAGGCCATTTCCCTGTGGGCCGGCCCATACTTGACAAAAAGTGGCTGCTCACCCCCCCTGGCTGGGCTGTGGACTGCACAGCCATGGCCACAGCAGTTTTTCTTAAACAAATATGGCTGCGGCATGCATCATTAATTAGAAGTAATAGTAAGCAGCCAGTACTAAAAATGGCCGCGGGAGGGCTGGTGCGCATGTGCAGCCGCACGCAGCTGCTCCCGCGGTTCTGTTATACCCCTTTTCCACTAGCAAACTGGGTCGGACCCGGTAAATTGTACCCGGTTCGAACCCGGGTTGGACATACATTTCCACTACAGTGCTACCCGGTAAATTGCCTGATCATCCCCTTTTACACGTAAGGCCTTTTTTCCCCTATAGATTACATAAGGAAAAAGCCTTTTTAAAGGGCTTTACCATGGGAGGTCACAAAATAGGGCCACCATTACACCAATAGGGCCACCATTAAAAATATTACCATATTAGAAGAAGAGACCACACTCATTTATTTTAAAATAACTTTTTTTTTATTTTACTGGCAAATATTACCACACTCATTTCTTTTAAAATAACTTTTTTTTTTATTTTACTGCCAAATATTAAATCTTTGGAACTTTCAAAAGTTTCTTCACACAACACAAGAAAAGACATGCAAAAAAAGGGTAACAAACAGAGTCCTGGGCGCTTCTTTCTGGTGTTACAGTACGAGGGCTATTCCTTCTTTGCCCCAATAGAAGCAATGCAAATAGTTTTTTTGGTAAGGAATCTGATGTAGCGCCTTATTCATAGAAACATAGAAACATAGAATTTGACGGCAAATAAGAACCATTGGGCCCATCTAGGCCCTTATTCAGATCGGTGCGTACTTTCCCGAATTCCTACGGAGCGGTCCGCACGCCACGCTGTGTGGTGGCGTGCGGACATCGTCCGTAGAAACGCCCACCGGTCCTCCGCATTCGGACGGAGTCACTCTTTAAGAACAGGGCGTGTTCACGGACGACATACAAACCATGCGTGTGCTGTGATTCTTCTTACAGCGTATGCACGGTCTGACCGCGTATGCACGGCCTTACCGCGTCAGAACGGACGGGAACCTGCCAGTACGCACCGATGCGGTGTATTTACGCACAAATCACCACCACTCTTATCTGAATTCCCAAATGGATCACATGACACACTTAGGCAATTAGCAAACCTCATTGAAAAGATATTGTGTATCCTGCTCATCTATTATTTATCTAATTGATAATTAAACACTTCCAACCACTTTACATTAACCCTACCATTCCCTATGCAATAAAAACAGCTATCTACCCTTTATCACCTTACATAAGTAAACATCAACATTTTTTCTATTTTCCTTATATTTATACTTATACTGTAAAATACTCAAATAACACACAGACAACTTCGTACTTAAACGTTAACATTTATTTACATACAATATCAAAATAAATACAAAAAAAAACAAAAGTTAATCAAGCAGGAGGTCGCAGAGGTCCTGCACATGGCCAGCCATTCTCATGAGGTCCTCCCGCAGCCTCATTAGGGCCCCTCTCACACCCTGGGCTTCTTCCGGGTCATCTGTGGGCATGAGAAAGGGGGTTCAACATTAATTATGCTACTCAGGTACACCTTGTACAGTCAATCCTAAGTACCTACAGCATGAGAAATCATACATACAAACAATTACTTAGCCAATCCTGTATCTAATGGCAGAAAATATATGATCATGATGCTGCCACCACACACACACACACACACACACACACACACACACACACACACACACACACACACTTGACAATGTATATATCAAAATCACAACAACACTTGAGGATCACTCACACTTCTCCTGGCCAAACACTCCCCAATCTACTCGAAACCTACACCCACTACAACATGCCACATTTAGCCATACATATATACCTGCCAGAGCCGAATTTCCCATTAGGCACGTGAGGCACCGGCCTAGGGGCGGCACATGTTTGGGGGCGGCACTTGGATGCCTGTGATAGTACTGTCAGCCCAAAATGTACCAATAACTGCAAAATATCCACTGTACTGTACTATATTCCATCTTAAATAGAGTGTAAATGGATAGGACATGCAGATACTGCCCCTATAAACTGTCCTACTTAGTAAACATTATTGTTGTGCCTAGGGGCGCCCTCCTCCCTAAATCCGCCCCTGATACCTGCATGTTACTGCTTAATAGCTAAACTGCATGATAGATAGATACATAGATAGATAGATAATAGTAGATAACACATTAAAAGCCTACGCTAGTCACTCTACCCTATTACTTCATGATTCCTTGTCACATTGCCAGACAGGTGAAAGTGCAGCACTAATCTGCTTCCATACACCAAACAATTTCTAAGTTCAATACATCCTACATAAGTCCTTTCAAAAATACATGGCAACAACACAGGACCACTGGCTACAGGGGGGCCGAGGGGAACTGGACACTTGAGACTCCGTTAGAAATCTGGCCTGCCCATATTCCATTGATGTTTTTTTTGGCTTCTATACAAAGACCCTGCTTAAATAAACACTCATCACCTACATGAGCCTCCACATTGCACGGTTGCAGCATGGCCCTATAAGGCCAAAGTGTGTCTGTTGTTTTCCATTTGTTTGGACTACTCTTTACTCTATTATAGCAAAATGTCATCATCTTTGCCACATAACTAACTGTACCTAAGTTAGTCATGAGTCATTACGTCTACTTACCTCTGCCAGACACCTCCACCGGCTCTTCTTCCTCCAGACTTGGAGGTGGTGGAAACTCCTCGAGGGGTAGGGCGAGCTCCTCCTCTTGGTACACGGGGGGGGGGGAGGTAGATAGTGGAGGTTGGTGAGTGGCTAGGGGGAGGGGTGTGTGTAGGGGTGGTGGAGGTGAGGTATTCCACCTCATGGTGGTCCTCAACCTCCTCCTCCATCTCCACCTGTCCCGTCTCCTCCTCCTCCACCTCAACCTGGCCCTCCACTTCCACCTCCAGGGCGACATCCTGGACCTCCTGGACCTCCTGGGCCTCCTGGCCCTCCTCTGCGGCCTCCTGGCCCTCCTCTGTGGCCTCCTGGACCTCCTCCTCTCTAGCCTGTCTGGCTCTCTCCCGTGCTGTGGGTTAACCAAACAAAATGGGTCAGTGTCATTTGACATTGTAATCACTATAACAAGTACATATCATAACCACATTATATATGTGTTATATATCACACATATAGTATATGGCATTTCTATGTCATAAACACCCAACTGACCTCATGTAATCTTATTATTCAATAATGTGAAAAAGATATCATTCACTGGGCCAGATGCACTAAGCTTTAAAAGTGATATAATGGAGAGTGTAAAACAGGCAGTCAATCAGCTCATACCTGCCATGTCACAGACTGTCTTTGAAAAATGTCAGGTAGGAGCTGATTGGCTGGCTGTTTATTACTCTCCATTTTATCACTTTAGAAGCTTAGAGAATGTGGCCCACTGTCAATTATGTGTATTTTGCGTCAATACTTACAGCGTTGAAGTCGCCGCCTCAGTGCGTGCAGCAGCTCCGGCTGGCGCCTCCGCAGGTCGGACCATCGCCTCTCCAATTGGGCGATGGTCCTCCGCACATTTGTGCGGGCGAATATTCTGCGCCGGGCTGCAACGTAGGCCCGGCGCTTGTCCCTATTAGAGACATAGGGCCCTGCATGTCCTAGCCTCCGCTCCATAACGGAGACCAGGGACAGCAGCTCCGCAGTGCTGAAGGGCGCAGCTCTCTGGTAGGAAGCCATTTTACCAATGGCACATGAAAATACTTCCTGTCGTGTGATTGGTTGTTAACTTTACTATTTGGTATTAACTTTATTATCCATATTGACATGGACATTGTGTATGCGCCCAACCATCGGCGATAACATCGCACCGCCAAGCAACGCGTGCTATAGCTTGGCATCGCTTAGCTGTACTTCGTATTACTTACTGTATGCATTTATGTGTATGCGTACATTTATGAGAAAAAACACATACACATACTAGCACTTCTGATTATACCATTATATTGGACACCTGCCTGGCTGCCTGCCTGCCTACCTCCTACTGCTTATATATTTTGAACTAAACACCCCAAATAAACATATATATATATGTGATCATAAAAATTACATCTCCAAATAAAATAATCACACCCACATCCCACACATACATGGTGAAAAAAGTAAGAAATTCAATGTACTCACCAGACACGGATGATAAGCTCAGCTAAAAAAATGAAAACATAAAATATTTTTTTCAAATCTATGGACAATACGTGCAATATTGGGCTTAAACCAATACACCTCAAACCTAATACGTAGTGCTATTGCTATTGCCATTAAGAGGCCATGCTGCCTAATGTTTAATTAGGAGGACACTAAATTTAAATCATTGTCAACCTTGACGTGGATAATAGATCGGAAAGAGGTTTGGTCTGGACAACATTCAGAAATGTACCTGAAGTATCTCATGGCCACAGAGTCCCGCAGCTGGTATCCACGTCTGCTTTCAGGGGAGCGGGATGGGCGCATGGGCGGGTCTTGCGGCTCATATGGGTATCTCCCACTCATCAAAGGGTATCTCACGCCGCACAGCTATGTTGTGAAAGCAAACACACAGGCCCACAATCCTCGACACCATTTCAGACGCATACTCTAAGTCACCACCAGTGCGGTGGAGCACTCTAAATCGACCCTTCAACAGGCCAATTGAGCGCTCCACCACTTGCCTGGTGGCAACATGCGCCCTATTGAATGCCTCCTGTGGGCCTGGTTCTGGGGAGCTGCACGGCATAAGTAGCCAGGGCGTACATGGGTAACCGGAGTTACCCAGAACCCACGCATCACTGCCTTCAAGCTCTTGTAGTCTTTGCCAAATCCCGGTTTTTTGGATGACATGAGAGTCATGGGCACTTCCGGGAAACTTTGAGTTGAAGGCGAGAATTTCCATGGATGGGCCACATACCACCATCACGTTCAGTGAGTGGAACAATTTTCGGTTCCTATAGATCTTCTCACTTCTTGATGGAGGCACAAATGGTACATGGGTGCCATCCACAGCCCCTATAACATTAGGGAAGCCAGCAATTTGATGGAATGCCTGCTGGCTTCGGTGAAGGGTCTCTTGGGCAAAAGACATGGCCATGAAGTGCCCCTTGCGCCTAAACATAGCTGACGTCACACGCCTCAGGATTCGGCTGAAAGCCGGCTGAGATATTCCAGCAAGTACTGCCACTACTTGTTGGAAGGATCCCGAGGCGCAGAAATGCAACACCGCCAGCAGCTGAGTGTGAGGCGGAATTGCTGTTGTGAGCCCATGAAGAGGTTCTAGATCACTCTCAATTAAAGAGAGTATATCTACAATTACATGTGGGGGTAACCTGTACCTAGTAAGTACCTCATCATCGGGCATCCCAAAGAGTGTCACCCGTGTGCGGAAGCTTCTAGCACGTCCTGGCCTCCTTGGCCGACGAGTGGGGTGAGCCGCAAGTGCCCTTAGCCTATCACCCATATACTGCATCATTGCTTTAGCAACCTACAACAAAAGGTTCATAAATAAGGAGACACCTATGCAAAGATTGGTCATGCTCAAAAATGTGTCACATTTGATGCAACTATACGTACAATACAGGGGCGCCCAGTGTAGTCCCACAGATCCATAGTAATCTATAATGAAGTTACAATAATATTACCTCACCACACACCTTCTTAAAGGCAAATGTATTTAAAACATGTAACAACTAAACACTAAGTAAGTATTACAGGTGTGATCAACTGATCAATAACTAAAATGAAACATTTCAAATAATGCTGGGACATGTAGTTCACCATTATATGGTGCCACACAGGTTTAACATCTGTCAGTTAAATGGTGGGCAGGAAACATGTTTCTGTAATGCTAACAAGACTTTGCTGTACCAACAATCTGGACCATGCGAGTGCTTACCTTAGAACCTGGCCCAATACAGCTCTGGAGACAAATGCACCTAGCAGCAAAGCACTATTTATAGGCCTAGCACATGTGTTGTGCATGACATCAGTGATCACTATTGCATAACTTCTGGGCCGGATTTGAAAATGGATTGGGTTACTTACTTTTTATGGACAATCTCAACAATAGCACAGTACTACTGAACATTTACAGATAGCATTTAGGATTGCATAACGTTACAGGTGTCCATTACAACAAATCTTTAAACAGGTCACCTAAATTATAGTTTGATGTTACGCCAGGTTTTGCACAAGCGAGTTGCCGCTACTATGGGCGTGGCCTATGCGCCGCACACACACCACGGCGTACGCTGCCGTACGTGACACTGCCGCACGGAACGCAGGTTGTAGCTGATTTACGCCAATTACAGAAATAGTATTTAAAGTTGTGCTACAAAGGCAAAAAGTTGTTGCAAACATGGCTGGCTCTGAATCAGAGGAAGAACAGGTGTTGCAGAACCTCTTTGCCCAGATGGACTCCAACACCACCTATGTCCCCCTCAACCCAGACCAGCCAGTGGGAGAAGAGCAGCCAGCTGGGCCATCTACATCAGGCCAATCGGCAGCTGGCCCATCTTCAGCCTCAGCAGAATCATTGGGATCACAACAGGTGGCTTCCCAACAGAGTAGCCTGGCCAGCACTTCGAGTACAGCGACAGGTGGCCGTGGCCGTGGGCGTGTCCGAAAGAGGCCAACAGAGGAACCAAGCAGCAGGAACATGGCATACGAAGCGCAGGAGCTTGCCATCCTGGTGCCCCAGGCACGGGATTGGATCGAGTGTCCACAGGACAGGTTGACACACACAAGGAGATGGAAGATCTGGGAGGACATAACGGCGGAGATTAATACGGTGGCTCCACAAGTTCGTGAGGCGGAGCACGTTAAGAAGAGGCAAGTTCATGTGTGTTACATTTGATAAGTACAAGACCACTAATGTTGACATTACATGTTAGATGGAGTTGCCTAATGGCTTGTCACGTTGGCTGGAGCCACGGACATGTTTGCCATGTCATTTAATCTATAGTTATTGTAGGGTGAGTGTGAGTGTATCTTCTAAGGCTTGGTTTCCCATTTAACGATTATGTAAGTTTGGTGTGATGAAGCACATGTTGTAATATGTTGCAGATTGCAATGGGTGCTACAGCAAACATGAGGAGTGACATGTAGTAATATGTAAACTTTGATTGCAGGTGGCACGACTTCAAAGCCAACCTCAAGAAGAAACTGACCAAGCGGTGGGAACACAGCCACACCTCTGGGGCTGGCCCCATGCCATCAAAGCTGCAGCTCACCCCCCTGGAAGAGATGGCAGAGTGCTGCATTGCAGTCGAGGAGGTCCGGGGGGTGAGCACCATGGACAGCGAGTCCCCAGCGGAAGTCATGGCTTCTTTGCTTGAAGGTAATTATTTGCCATGCCATAAATAGCTGGTTCTAATTTTGCATGGAATGTGTTGTAATTGTAATGTTCTCTTTCAACAGCATCCCCACCGCTTGGTCAAGAATCTCTTGAGGAGGTTGAGGAGTCTGTGCCACCTGCCCCCAGTAGCAGGCCTGTGCAGCAGCAGCAGCCACTGACCGAGGCTGAATTGACCAGGTGGGTGCAGGTGCTTGGCCATATTCAGCAGCAGGGAGAGTCGGCATCAGAGCGGGTGCGTAGGACCGAGGAGGTCTTGCAGGGTTTGGTCAGCAGCCACCAGAGTATCGCTGGGAGCCTGCAGGCTATGGCTGCCACCCAGCAATCAATTGCTGCTAGCCTGCAGGTGCTGGCTGATCAAGCCCTGTGGCAAAATGACCTCCTCCTCCACCATAATGAGCTTATGGTGGAGCTAGTTGCCAGCAATAGGGTCCTAATGTCATCCGTTTCTGGTGCATTCCCACCATCAGCACTCCCTGCTGCCAGAGGGGGAAGACCATCCACCCCCTTACCAGCATCTGTTCCACCTGGGCCACCATCTGACCGTGGCCGTGGCCGAAGAGCTGCTGCACGTGGCAAGGAGCCTGCCAGGGGCAAACGTGCCTGCAAATGAACTTGTGTCCGCATTAATCTCCACCCTTATATCTTCCCAAATCTTTCATTGAGCTGTGTGTGTCAGCTTCCTGTGTCCAATTCCGTGCCAAGGGCAGGGCTGCCAAGAGAAATCCTGGGCCCCGGTACATCAACTTCCAGGGGCCCCCATGGGGGGGGGGGTTGTGACCACGGCATGTTAAGGGCGTGTTTAGCACATGAGAAGAACCCACTCACAGAAGTGTGGCATGCATGCCTCCCAGCAGCTGGGTCATAAGTATTATATATATATATCTTAAGGCTGGGGTAGCCAACTCCAGTCCTCGAGAGCTACCAACAGTTAATGTTTTCCAGCTCTCCTCACAGAATCACAAGTGAAGTACTTACTTACCTCCACCTGTGGATCTTTTAAAATGTTTCAGCTAGTAATGAGTGCACCTTTGCAGCAGCTAGGTTGTCTGGAAAATGGGCACTGTTGGTAGCTCTCGAGGACCGTGGTTGGCTACCACTGGCTTAAGGGGATGCGGCGGCACTCAGAATGAAGACACAGCAGGCCACCAACAGTTTCAAAGCCACAAGGCTCCTTTATCAAGGTGCTTTAGAGAACACACACACACATATATATATATATATATATATATATATATATATATATATATATATATATATAGAGGGAGAATCAGCCTGGCACTCCCGATGCTTGAGGTGCAACTGCTGCGGGTGCTCGGAGGAAACAAATTTGTAGTAGACGATTCAAACAAGCTCTGTCACTCCAGCGGTCTTTTAGTGAGAAAAGGTTTTAATGTGGTCCGACGTTTCGGGGCTACAACAACGCCCCTTCTTCAAGGTGTACAAAAAAAACACCTGTACACCTTGAAGAAGGGGCGTTGTTGTAGCCCCGAAACGTCGGACCACATTAAAACCTTTTCTCACTAAAAGACCGCTGGAGTGACAGAGCTTGTTTGAATCGTCTACTATATATATATATATATATATATATATATATATATATATATATATATATAATATATATATATATATATATATATATAATAGTAGTAAGTGGATCCCTCCTTGAGATGATACACTGCACGGCACTCCAGTAGTGAAAAAGGTTTCAATTTATTGTGAGCAACAGTTTCGGAGCTCTAAGCTCCTTCGTCAGGCTTACAGCATAAACTCGTTTATGCTGTAAGCCTGACGAAGGAGCTTAGAGCTCCGAAACTGTTGCTCACAATAAATTGAAACCTTTTTCACTACTGGAGTGCCGTGCAGTGTATCATCTCAAGGAGGGATCCACTTACTACTATTATCTAATGCTGGCAGGGGCACCCAGTCACATTTATCTAGTCAGCATGAGTGCCGGATCTACAACCCATATATATATATATATATATATATATATATATATATATATATATATATATATAATCCTCCAAAGATGGCAGCACTCGGTCAGACTTCTTTAAAAATGTCCCTTATTGCTGCTGTCTTTGGATGAAAATATTTTATATTTGTATATACAGCATATATACATACAGATCCTTTTTACTGTAGATTTTTGTGCAGCCTACAAAACTATACAAAATGCCTTTGCCTTTGCTTTATATCATATACTGGATATATATATATATATATATATATATATATATATATATATATATATATAGATATATATAGATATATATATATATATATAGTGTGTGGGTGGCCCGGCACTCCCAACAAAATTAACAGCGATTCCGGTGCCCTCACTAAAACAATTTGCATACGCTGTAGGACGCTGTTTGCACTCAGGACAAAATATGCGCTGACATTTGGAGACGTATTCTCGTAGTCTCCAAGTGTCAGCGCATATTTTGTCCTGAGTGAGTCCACTATTATGTCGGCACTCCACCTTTCCAAGGTAGTGGAACAGGTGTACTCCAGAAGTCTGTACAGGTAATCCAATGAAGGAGGCACTGGCACACAAGGAATTATGCAGAAATTACTGTATTAGCGCCTAGCCAGCGCCTTTCAGGGTCTCTCTTGTCCTCAGGGCGATACAGAATAAATATACACACAAAAAGATATTCACTTACCCCTATAAATATCCCCACTGTAGTCCCATCTCTCCATCCCCGCCAGGCTCCTGGGTCCGACCTACCGGAAGTGCTTTGCACCGTACTTCCAATAGGAAGTAAGGACACACTCACCCGAGTTCCACTGATCACCCTCCGCGTTCCACAGACCGGCAGTACCAAGCTACATCATAAAAGTGGATCCACGGCACTCATTCACTGGGGTTTAAAATCGCCTCTTCTGTTACAGCTGGGTGCCGTGGATCCGCCTGTCATGAGCTGGGTACTGCCAGCCAGTGGAACGCGGAGGGGGAGCAGTGGAATGAATGCGAGTGTGCCCTGACTTCCTACTGTGCGCGATACGGGAAGTATGGTGCCAAGCACTTTTAGTATGATGGACCCAGGTGCCCAGCGGAGACTACAGTGGGGGTATTTATATGGGAAATGTAATGTCTTTTTGAGTGTATACAGTATTTATGCTGTATCGCCCTGAGGACGGGGGAGACCCTGCAAGTGCTAGGTGCTAATACAGTCATTTCTGCATAATTGCTAGTGTGCTTTCTTCATTGGATTATCAATATATAGATATATATCTATATCTATAGATATATATACATAGATATATATAATTTGAGATATATTGATATATATATATATATATATATATATATGTATATATATATACTGTATATCTATATATATATATATATATCTATATATCTATATATTGATGATCCAATGATGAAGGCACATATATACATTTATATGGAGAACAATTTAGTATTAAGAAAGGCAGGGCAGAACAAAAATGCACTTACAGGGCAGGACTCGAGTCAGACAGTAGATTCAGGATCTCCTCCGGTTCCAGCCTCCCTGACACATGCCGCGCTTCCTGCACCTGACCTTTGACCTTCCCCTCGCTCTCACATCAAGTGTTGTGAAAGCAGCTGCAGTCTGCAGACACACAGAGTTTCTCTGCAGACGCTCCGCAGCAGTGGATGGGGCCTCTGTCACTGTCTGCAGACTGCAGCACACTCCACACACAGTGAGTGAAAGTGACACAGGCTGCCGCTGCTGATCCGCTCTCACCGGCCAGCAGCCACCAACCCTTCTCCCGCCCACGCTGCTGCTACACCGCTGCCATTAAAAAAAATTGTAAGTGTGACTATCCCCTGGCCCGGGCCCCCCTGACAGGCCCGGGCCCAGGTAAAATGTACCCGCCCCCCCTGCCTCTCGGCGGCCCTGGCCAAGGGTACCCACATTTGCCCTCGTTTCAAATGTCATGTTTGGTTCCCCTGTTGGCCTCTTTCGGCTAGCATTACTGTCTGCTGTACTTGAAGTGTTGGTGCTATACTTTTGTTGTGAAGCCACCTGATGTGTTCCTAATGATTCTGCTGTGGCTATGTATGGGCAAAAATCATGTCTTCATTATATATTATTTAATTTTATTCCTTGCATGGTATTTATTTTTTGCCGGTTTCCATTTTATTTTATAACTTCTGGTAATAAAAAAGTTTTTTCACCCCCAAATGTGTGGTTCAATTGATACATGTCGAAGTGACATGTGTATTTCGGTACTTATGTAGTATCTGGGCTGCCGATTTTTTGATTGTATGCCTTAAGTTAAGGCATACAATCAGATGCGATGCGATGCGATATCGCATCGCATCGCATCGCATGCGACCATCGGATGCGATGACCCGATTTTTCCATAGGAATCAATGTTAAAATGGACTGAGTCCATTTTAACATGGAATTCAATGGGAAAAAGGGGTCCTTTTCATACCCCTACTATCCAAGTGGGCATGGAGTTGGATATAAACCTGTGGCGAGCGCAGCGAGCCACCGAGCCCGAAGCGTGGCGAGCGAAGCGAGCCCCGCGAGGGGACGGTATTCTGTGTCCCCTCGCGGGGCTCGCTACGCTCGCCACGCTTCGGGCTCGGTGGCTCGCTACGCTCGCCACAGGTTTATATCCAACTCCATGCCCACTTGGATAGTAGGGGTATGAAAAGGACCCCTTTTTCCCATTGAATTCCATGTTAAAATGGACTCAGTCCATTTTAACATTGATTCCTATGGAAAAATCGGGGCATCGCATCGCATCGCATCGCATCCGATGGTCGCATGCGATGCGATGCGATGTACCCGATTTAGAAATCGGCAGCCCAGATACTACATAAGTACCTGTATTTCTCTTATTAATATTAAGTTGTGTCCACTATTTGCAATGTAAAAGTGTGTGAAAAATGCAGCATATATGTGTGTGTTTAGTAATGGACCATTTAAGCTGCAATGGTTCCAATTGAAGCAGTGACAAGCGTGTAATTAATGAGTAATGAGTAAAGGAGTGGATTGTATTGTGTTCAGCTGACATTGCTTGTAGTGATTAGGCGTTTCGATTGCCTAGCGCATGAACGAGTGGTGTCCGCAAAGCAATACTTGCTTATGGACACCGCATATTTCTTGCCATTTTGTTTGCGTGCATTCGGTGTGCTGTCCGAATGCACGCCTACCAAAAAAGTGCACTCCCCCGTGTCCGCCCATGTTTCCGCCCAGTTTAGCCCACTTTGAAAGTACGCCCCTGTGTAGTTCCGAATGACGCCCATAATACGCCCATATTTCCCGAGTGATTGCGGTGCACATTTCTGTACGGTATTAGTGAGTACAAGTACGGAGACCATGCGTGGCACATGCGCATAGCGCTCCCCACGCATGCGCAGTCGGCTAAAAACCGCCATCCGAAAGTACTCGGAAATATACGCACCAACCAGAATAAGGGCCCTAGTCTGCCCCTTTTTTTACCCTTCAGGTAAACTCAACCCTTTTTAATCCTTATTTCTTTGTAAGGATATTCATATGCCTATCCCAAGCATGTTTAAATTGTTCTACTGTCTTAGCCTCTACCACCTCTGATGGGAGGCTATTCCACTTATCCACTACCCTTTCTGTGAAGTAATTCTTTCTAACATTTCCCCTGAACCTACCTCCCTCCAGTTTCAGTGCATGTCCTCGTGTTTTATTACTTGTTTTCCTTTGAAGAAAATTTCCCACCTGTACTATGTTAAAACCCTTGATATATTTGAAGATTTCTATCATGTCCCCCCTTTCCCTTCTCTGCTCCAAACTATACATGTTAAGATCTTTTAGTCTATCCAGGTAAGTTTTGTGATGTAGGCCATTTTAGTTGCCCTTCTTTGTACACTCTCCAATGTATTTATATCCTTCTGAAGATATGGTCTCCAGAACTGGACACAGTATTCCAGATGAGGTCGTACCAATGACCTATAAAGTGGCATTATTACGTATTTTTTCTGCTACTGATTCCTCTCCCTATGCAACCAAGCATCTGACTAGCCTTCCTCATTGCTTTGTTACATTGCCTCCCTGCCTTTAAGTCACTTGAAATAGTGACTCCTAGATCTCTTTCCTCCTCAGTAGTTTCCATTATAGTACCCTTGATACTATATTGAGTCCCAAGTGCATAATTTTGCATTTTTTAGCATTAAACTGTAGTTGCCATTCTCTTGGCCAATTCTCAAGTTTACTTAGATCATCAGTCATTTGATTTACCCCTCCTGGTGTGTCTAATCTGTTGCATATCTTTGTATCATCTGCAAAAAGGCATACTTTCCCTTCAATACCATTTGCAATGTCACTAACAAAGATATTAAAGAGCACTGGTCCAAGTACAGATCCCTGGGGTACTCCACTGGTAACATGTCCCTCCATAGAATGCACTCCATTTACTACAACTGTCTGTTTCCTATCCTGCAACCAGGTTCTTATCCATTTAATTGTTTTATAATCCAATCCCACACTTTCAAGTTTATTTAGCAGCCTGCGATGTGGCACAGTGTCAAATGCCTTACTAAAGTCTAGATATGCCACATCTACAGCCCCCCTTCATCTAGTATTTTGGTCACGGAGTCAAAAAAGTCAATGAGACTTGTTTGGCATGATCTCCCTGCAGAAAACCATGCTGTTTTGGATCATGTAAGTTGTTTAATTTAAGGAACTCCTGTTACTCAGGGGGCGTGACCACGGAACGTAGGGAGTAGGACGTGTGCGTTGCTCTCTCCCGCCCTGTGATGTGAAGCAGCTATCCTTGGCGTCTCCCCCCCCTGATAGCGGCGAGCACATGCCTGAATAGTGAAGGCGAAATACGAGGCAATCCCCTGGAGGTTAGAGCCGGTCCACCGTAACGCCGCCTGGATACCACAGCAAAGCCCCGTGAGTTCAGAGCGTCCGGCGCAGTTTGGTGACGCACGAGCGGGCGAGCCAGGTGGACGCGGCGTGCAGGAAGCCACGCTAGCCAGCGGTGAGCACATACCTGAACGGGGAGGTCGAAATACGAGGCAATCTCCTGGTGGAAGAGCCGGACCACCATAACGCCGTCTGGAGACCGCAGGAAAGTGGGTTCAGAGCTCCTGGCGCAGATTGCTGACGCACAAGCGGGTGAGCCGGGTGGACGCGGCGTGCTGGAAGCCACGTTAGCCAGCGCGGCAGACTCGGCGGGGGGAACTCTGACTGGAGAAGCTGGAGAGGAGAGCCACGGGGGTCGTGAGAGGACCCAGTGAGCGAGATCAAGTGCCTGGCAGGAAAGAAGAAGGCGAATCGGGGCAGCTGAGCCCAGCGGCAATGTTCCGGAATACTGGAGGAGAGGCAGACATCGGGGAACCGAGCTGGTGAGCCTACAAACGGAGGTACCATTCCCCTGTTAATAAGCTAATTAAGACTGTTGCGTGTCAATATCGTTATATAGCTGGCTCCTATTTCATGCCCTGAAACGCCTTGTATGCTCCTTAACGAATAAAACTGTGAAGTCGAACCAATACTCCCCCTGGTACAGGGTGGAAAAGGATTGGACTATTTTGGGTCTATGCTGGGGATATACTAAGAGGCTCCCTGGAGGTAATGGATAAATGTATCTGCGCCCCTATTTGTGGAACTTTAAGCCGCAATAGAATGGAGTAGAGCTGGGGGGACACCTTATGATAACACGCTGAGGATTTAAAATCAGATCTGCTGTCCTGCTGTCCTGCCCAGAGTAGGGGCTCAGGGGGTAGCAGTGTATCAGGGGAGCAAGGAGCGAAGGTGGTGCGTTTGGACTGGGGGCCTAACGGTGCCTGAGAGCCGATTGATCAGAGGACACGGTCTGTACCTCGTTCAGAGTTTGGCCAAAACAATACCCAGCAAAATGGGGAAATCCAAGGACACTACTGCGGCAAATAAACTTGCTAAATTCGCTAGAACCCCAGCCACCCCAACATCAGCGGCCAAAGGAGATGGAACCCCCCCTACCACCCCCCCAGAAGGTGCAGATAAAGCACTAGAGTCTGCCTCTATACAGAAAGTACTGGATGCTTTATCGGCAAGTGAGGGACGCCTAGCAACCAAGATCGGGAAAATCCAGGAGGATCTCGATGTTATACGCCTCACAGTCCAAAAAGTTAAGGAGCGGACTACCGAAGTAGAAAAACAGACTTCTGTGCTAGAAGATCTAGTAACCCCAATGGTCAAAAATATGGAGAATATGAGGGTACAAGTGAAGAGCATGGACAGTAAAATAACCGATATTGAGGGGCGCCTAAGGCGTAACAACCTTAGATTCCTGGGATTCCCAGAGCATTCGGAAGGGTCTAACCCTGAGCAGTTTCTCCAGAGCTGGCTGTTAGAGGCGTTCGGGAAGGAAGCCTTTTCCAACTTCTTTACAATCGAAAGAGCCCATAGGGTTCCAATGAAGCCTTTGCCCCCAGGGGCTCCAGACTGAACCCTAATCGCCAAACTGCTGTACTATCCCGACAGAGATTTAATCCTGCGCTTGAGTCGTGAAAAAGGACCTTTGATGTGGGATAATAAGAAAAGCTCGGTGTTCCCCCGATTATGCCCAAGGGGTTCAAAGGGACAGGGCTCAATTTGTGGCAGTGAAGAGGAGATTAAGAGAACTGCACCTTGACTATGCGATGCTCTTTCCAGCTAAGCTGAGAATAGTCTCCGAGGGGAAGACTCACTTGTTCATGAGCCCTAATGACGCCTCAGACTGGCTTGATAGGAACTTTCCGGCAAGCCGGCCAATGGGCATTGCTTGAGATAATTTTGTGTCCTTTTTTGCCTTTTTTTATCCACTTCTCCTTTCTCGGGTTTTTTTCTTTTTTTCTCCTATTCTCGAGTCTATTATGGCAATGTTGGCATGCATCTGAGCTAGACAATACTTATACATGGCGAGTGCAGACATGTGATTGGCATGCGCTAAATGGGATACTAGTATCTCTTATGTGAATAGGGGGGAGGTAAATTATGTGAGTGTTGTTTCAGGGGCGGGAGAGAGCCCTTACTGGGTGGTCATGAAATTTGATGCCCCAAGGCTAGCCCAAGGGGGGTACGCCTGGAGGAGGGAGAGGGGTGGGGGGATTGGGGATAGGCATGTCAGGAGGAGGGGGAGGCATGCAGGGAGGGAGGAGGGGGGGAGGGGGGGGGAGGTTTGGGAGCAAGTTTACCACTTCGGGTCTGGGCATGGAGCAGGATCAGTTAGAGGGATGCTTCCCCTTGTTAGAGGTTAAATTGTTTAAAGAAACGGAATGGGGGTGATGAAGTATAGTATCCTCACATGGAATGTGAGGGGACTCAATAATAGTATTAAGAGGGCTTTGGTCTTACGGGAATTACGTGAATATGCCGTGGATATCATATGCCTCCAGGAGACCCACCTGGAGGGGGGTAGAGTCTTATCTTTAAAAAAGGCTTGGATCGGGTGGACATTCCACTCTACCTTTACCTCAGCCTCCAGGGGGGTGTCTGTGTTGGTAAGAAAGGGGATTCCCTTTTCAGTTGAATCAACTTCAGTGGACCCTAATGGGAAATATATTAATGGGAAATAAGTGTTCTTGAAATGCAGGTTAGATACATTTGTGTTTCTGCTGATGGCGGTCTATATTCCCCCACCATTTAATTACGTGGTACTCAAGAGAGTTGCGGAATTTATGGCCCTGTCCCCGGGGACACCAGCTATGGTCTTAGGGGACTTTAACAATGTGTTGGACCCACAATTAGATAAATGGGGTTCTAAGAGCCAGGGGAATACTGGTCAAAAGTCCGGTTTTTCCTTAATGATAGAGGAGATGGGCCTGAGGGATGTCTGGAGAAGGGACCACCCAGAGGTACATGAATATTCCTGTTTTTCTGGGACACATGAGACGTTTTCCAGGCTGGATATGGCCCTGGCTACTGAGGACTGTCTGACGAAAGTGTGTGGGGCGGTCTACAGAGCCAGGGGCATATCTGACCACTCCCCTCTGGAGGTTACCCTTGCTCCTGGGGGGCAAAGGGGATTTGTATACTGGAAGCTAAATACACACTGGCTGTCCAAATTAGCGCCAGGGGCAGGAATGGAAGAATTGTGGGAAGATTTCTTAATTCTTAACGAGGGGTCGGCATCAGCAGACATAATATGGGATGCATTCAAAGCTAGTATCCGGGGATCACTAATTAAAAAGATTGCTTGCCTAAAAGCTTCCTATAGGCAAGAAGAACAGATGCTAGAGAACAAATGTAAAAAATTAGAGCAGAAATACCTACAGGAGAAAACCCTCCGTAGCAAGGAGGAATGGGTGGAGGCCCAGGCAGCCTGGAACAAGAAGCTTGCGGATAAAACGATGCTGGGAGAAGTGTTTAAACAACATCATAGATACACAGACGGGGATAGACCCGGAAGTTTTTTGGCTAACTTAGTAAAAGCAGATCAACCACCCAATATAGTCCTGGAGATTCGGGATGACGGGGGAAGTTTGATGAACACGACCCCCAGCATCGCACAGAGCTTTGCCCAGTACTATCAAGGTCTGTATGAATCAAAGTCTGTTAGTCCACCTGAGGAGATACAAAAATACCTAGCACAGATAACTCCCCCTAAACTATCGGAAAGGATAAAAAATAGGCTAGATGCCCCATTTACGCTACAAGAGATAAATGACGCAATAAGAACAATTCCCAGTGGTAAAGCCCCAGGGACGGATGGCATCCCCCAAGAATTATATAAGCTTTATTCTCAGTTTTTTTCCCCAAAGCTGTTAGAGCTTTTCAATAGGCTATACGAGGATGGGACACTGCCCCCCTCTATGTCCGAAGCATTAATAATAAACCTCCTAAAGAAAGACAAAGACCCAAGGTCGAGAGAATCATATAGGCCTATATCCTTGTTGACTAATGACGTAAAGATACTGGCCAAGCTTTTATCCACCCGTCAGAACAGCGCCTTGGGGGAAATAATCCATATTGACAAGACCGGGTTTATACCTGGAAGGTCTTCCACTACAAATTTAAGAAGGCTGTTTTGCCATTTACAAGGTAAACATGGAGAGATTGGGGCACCTGCGGTGGTCTCCATAGACGCCGCTAAGGCGTTTGACACTGTGGAATGGGTGTACCTTTGGAAGGCGCTGGAGTGGATAGGAGTCGGGCCAGTGTTTATAAATTGGGTTAAACTGTTATACTCGGACCCCAAGGCACGAGTAATGGTAAATAACTTTATCTCCCCCAGCTTTCCTATAAAAAGAGGTACCCGTCAGGGCTGCCCGCTGTCGCCAGCACTTTTTGCGATTGCAATGGAGCCACTGGCATGCAGAATTAGATCTAGTGGAAAGCTTCAAGGTCTCTGCGTGGGAGGAAAGGAAGATCGTATAGCACTATACGCGGATGATGTTTTACTTTTTCTTCACAACTATATTCTAGATATGCCTGAGTTATTGGAGATAGTAAACCAGTTCGGGTTTTTTTCGGGGCTACCATTAAGGGACATTAAGGGACTCGGCAGTGATAGTCAGGGCAGCTAACAACCCATTAAAAGTCGTGGAGAAATTCCAGTATTTAGGAATTATGATTTCTAATAAAGCGGAGGAGTACGAGGCTCTGAATATTACCCCGCTTGTAAACTATATTAAATCTAAAATTGTGTCATGGGAGAGGCTGCCACTGACCGTTACTGGAAGGGTTAACCTCGTAAAAATGGTGGTACAACCAAAAGTGCTTTATGTTATTCAACATGCTCCAATTTATCTCCCCCGGAAAATATTCCGAACACTGGAAGGGCTTATCTCGTCCCTGATATGGAATAAGAAATGGGTCCGAATAAAGCAAAGTAATATGACAAGGCCCAAGGCAGAAGGGGGTTTAGCATTACCAGATTTCTGGTTGTATTACCTTGCGACCCAGATGGCTTTTTTGAGCTCATGGATAAAAAAGGGGCAGGACTCGGAGATAATCTATGCCCTGGTAGGGACAGTGTCCTTGGGCCATTCCCCTTTGCACCTGTTACTGTCCAGAAATAGACATCACAAATGGCCTCCCATAATCAAGCAAGCAATAGAGGTATGGAAACAGGTTGAGAGAATTCTGGGCAGTAGTGGGATAGATCCGGAGACATCCCTCTATAATACGCGACACTTAGGAGAACTGGGTGCTCTTCAGGTGACTAGGTATGGGGGGAAAAAGGCCTTGTGGAAATCGGGCAGTTGTATGATAGGGCAGGCATTCGAACCTTTCTGTCATTAAAAGAGGAGTTTAATTTGGTGAATAGCTTTCAGTATCGTTATTTCCAGCTGAGGCATGCTTTGGGAACTCAATTTAGATCGGGGAACCCTATGCTGGAGGAGTCGCTGACTAAAAAATTTCTTAAAAGAATCCAGCCCCGTCATACGATTGCCCAATGCTATAAACATCTTATACAAGAATCGAAGAAAGACAACTTGGGGGCATTGTGTAATAAATGGGAGGTGGACCTGGGGGAGATAAAAGAGGACGAATGGAAGGAGGCGTTGTCCAATGTACAGAGGGCAACTGGACAGGCCAAATTCCAGCAGGTCCAATTGCATATAACCCATAGATCATATTTAACACCAGCTCGCCTGTACAAGTTTGGCAGTAGGGGCGACAAGATCTGCCCTAAGTGTAAGAGTGGAGAAGGGTCCTTTTATCATTTACTTTGGGAATGCCCCACAGTGGAGAGGTTTTGGGCCCAGGTTATTCGGACTCTTGAGCGGTTGGGTGTTCCCCAAGGTAAATGTACTCCCAAATTGTGTTTACTATCTATAAAGGGTGAACTTGTTATGCAAAGGAACCTTTGGCTTTTGGTGATTAATCTATGTACACTAGCAAAAATCTGTATAGCGAGGAAATGGATGGCAGAAGGGGGACCGGTGTTTGCTGACTGGGTTCCTTTTGTTGACAGCACAATGGAACACGAAAAATATAGGTATACAGCCAGGGGGACAGAAGGGAAGTTCCATGAGGTCTGGGACAGTTGGATTAACTTAAGATAAATAATACTTGTTACAAGGAGGAAGCAATCTGGAATGATATGAGAGTGAAAAGAATGGTGGATCCTGTGATAGATGACCTGGACCTGGGAGGGTAGAGTAAACTTGCTGGGTTTTAAAAGTGTGCTGGCTTTAAAGTAAGGATCTAATGATGGGAAGTGCGGAGAATGTGGTAGTAGGAAGGTAGGGCGGTGCATGGTGGTCATGGGTTACTGGGTCAGTATAATGCACGTAATTTATATTTTTTCTTGTCACCTTTTGATTGGTGGTTTTGTGTCAATGTACAATATGTATTTCAGCACTGAACATGTACTGCAGGATATGTGGAACAATATGGAGAGTATGGTGTCACAACTTGGAAGGGGGATTAAGGTATATATAGGGGGGATATAGTCCGAACATTAAATAAACGATAAGGGTAGTAATAAACGATAAGGGTAGTTCGGGGGAATAAGTTTAATAATATACACATATATAAAAAGAAAAGAGAAAGAGGAAATTTCCCCCCCCTTTTTTTTTTTTCCTTACTTATCCAATTGTATCAATATGGGTGGATATAATGGGGTGAACCCCTCTGAAAAATGATAGAATTTAGATATTATAACACCGGGTAGAGGGAAGATAGGGGTTAATGAATCTATCTAGTATTAATAGAATACTCACCGAACACGGGGTAACATACTGAGATTCGGTAACACCGAGCCCAATTCCATGTTGAGGCGCCAAACTCCTACTGCTGGGGATGTACCACTGATTATGCTGACATTCACCAGAAGATCCAAGTGACACTGTGGTGAAGAGGGGATATACTTTGGGGGTGTATTGATTGTATTAATGAAAAACTGTGAAATAAAAAAACATGGAAATTAAAAAAAAGTTGTTTAATTTAAGATATTCCACTATTCTCTCTTTTAATAGTGTTTACATTATGTTCCCTACTACTGATGTAAGGCTCACTGGTCTGTAGTTACTTGCTTCTTCTTTGCTTCTGTTTTTGTGCAGTGGAACTACATTTGCTTTTCTCCAGTCCTCTGGAACTGCACCTGTATCTAGTGACTGGTTGAATAAATCTGTTAATGGCGCTACCAACACATCTTTTAGTTCTTTTAGTATCCTTGGATGCACTCTGTCTGGCCCCATTGATTTATCCACTTTCAGTCTTGAATGTTCTGTTAGGACTTTCTCCCTAGTAAATGTACCTCCATCTACCTTATTTTTATGAATGTCCTTGCAACGTAACTGTGGTCCCTTCCGTTCTCCTTCTATAGTGAATACAGAGCAAAAGTAATTATTTAGATGATCTGCAATTGCCTTGTCTCCCTCCACGAAATTCTCAGTGTCTGTCCGCAGTCTTATTATTCCTCCATTTGATTTTCTCCTTTCACTTATATACTTAAAAAAAGTTTTGTTTCCTTTATCTACTGACTGAGCCATTTTCTCCTCAGCTTGTGCCTTGGCACGCCTGATCACTTTCTTAGCCTCTTTGCGTGTGGCAAGATACACTTCTTTGTCATTATTATTTTGAGTCTGCTTGTATGTCCTGAAGGCCATCTTTTTTGCTTTTACACTAGTTGATACCTCTTTAGTAAACCACACTGGCTTCCTTTTCCTTGTACTTTTCTTAACCCTTTTGATACAAAGGTCCGTTGCCTTTAGTATTGCACTTTTTAATTTTCTCCACCTCTCCTGCACTCCTTTCAAGTTCATCCAATCCGCTAATGAGTCGCTTAAACATCTCCCCATTTTTGCAAAGTCAGCCTTCCTAAAATCCAACACCTTAATTTTTGTGTGACTGGAGTTGGACCCTGCCTTGATACTAAACCATACTGCTTGATGATCACTGGATCCCAGGTTCTCACCCACATATATGTCTGATATCCTGTCACCATTTGTGAGTATTGAATCTAATATTGAGTCTTTGCGAGTAGGCTCCCTCACCAATTGCTTGAGAGAGGCTCCCTGTAGGGAATTTAGAAATTTGCCACTTGTAGATGATCTTGCAAAAGACTCCTCCCAATTCACATCAGGTAGATTAAAGTCTCCCATGATTATGACTTCTCCCTTTAAAGCCATTTTAGTGACATCAAGCAATAGGCTCCTGTCCAAATCCTGCCCCTGGCCTGGTGGCCTATAGACAGAGGCGGGCTGGGCAGGGTGCCAAGTGCCCCCCAGGCCAGTGCAGTTATGTAGCATTGGGGCCGCTGCTGCACTGATTGTATTTACCTGGCAGCCACAAAAGTTCTACCTCCCGGCTGTCAGGGTGAAGCTGTGGATGGAAGCTGCGCACGGGGCTACTGTGTCCGGCATCTAGCACAGGGGTGGAGCTTAGCAAAACAAGTCTTTATAGGGGGAGGGGGGGCTGCTCAGCATGTGTTGAGCACTGCCTGCGTTACTGGGTGCATCAAAGCAGCCTTCCCACAAGTCACTTCCTGGCAACTAGTTGTCTGCCGAGATAAGCTCCCCCCCCCCCCCCCCGAGACACTGAGGAGCTGATTGAATGCTGCTGCTACCTTGAGAAAAGGGACTGTCAGTTATTTAGAGTGCATGTAGCTGCTGTACCCACGGTAAGATTCATTTAAAGCCACTCTTCCCACTCAGTGCCAGTATTTGTCAATGTGTAACTGCCTATCAGTTTGTCAGTGTCCATCTATCCATATCTGTCTGCCTGTCAGTGTGGCAGGAACTGTCTGTGTCAGCATCTGTCTGCATATCAGTGGGTGATGGTCGGTGTGTCAGCATGTTAGCATTTTGTGTCCATGTCAGGGTCTCTGTTTCAGTATCAGTGTGTTGTTGTCAGTGTATGTGTGTGCTGTGTGACTTACAGTAGATGCCCATTTAACAAGAATTGCATTTAGAATGCAATATGGGTGATATCTTACTGCCCAGGAAGCACTGTAATATGCAATACTATTGGCAGCATGTATGTTCCTGCATGTGGCCCCTGCGATGCGCTCAGCCTGGTGCCACTGTTAGTGCTCACCATCCTGCCCTGGCAGGAGTGCGGTATGTAGCCTATAGGCTACAATGGGCTACTGACCTGTCTGACTAGCGGTAGCCCAGGGACCTAATGCGATGCGGCCTGATATTTATACATCAGGCAGCATCGCATCCCCCTAGGAATCCTTAATATTTGTAGCTAACCATTAGCCGCAAATAAATGGGCCCCTAAGAGAGTTATATACAGTATACAGGAAAGACCCACTTTAAAATTTCCACTTCTACCTCTATATATATATATATATATATATAGTATTGGAATCTCGCCTAAACCTTGTGACAGGAAAACTTGAGAAAAAGAGGCGGCACTCCAACGGATTTGGTTTAAAGTGCAAATGTATTAAATAAATTTACAGCATAATTGCAGTGCAGCCGACAACGTTTCAAGACCGGTGCGGTCTTTTCATCAGGTCATGCATAAGGTGCAAAGTGACAATAAAACGATATATATATATCATACCTCCCAACTGTCACGTTGCGGGGGGTGGCAGTTGGAAGACCCCCCAATCTAGTAGAATAGACCACTGTGCGCATGTGCACAGCGTCTATTCTCATATGAAAATGAGGTCGCGGCTAATTAGCATAAGCCACACCCTCATTTGCATACGTCCCACCCCCTTTTCGGGGGCTCCTACTTCAGGACAGAAGTTGGGAGGTATGATATATATATATATATATATATATATATATATATATATATATATATAGTGCTAGTGGAGAAGCCGGGCCACTTGTTTGTGTTTGCCCCCCAGGCTGAAAGTTACCAGCCAGCCCCTGCCTATAGATGACCCCAGTACAAATAATGTCCTTCTCCCCCATTTCTATGGTCACCCAAAGGGCCTCAGTTTTTTCTTCAATGTTTTGTATTAAAGTAGCATTTATGTTTTTCTTTACATACATTGCTACCCCTCGTCTGATTCTTCCCATTCTGTCCTTCCTAAATAAATTGTATCCTGGTATAGCTACGTCCAAGCCATGGTTCTCATTACACCATGTCTCTGTGATAGCCACAATGTCTAGGTCATCCCTTGTCATAATTGCAATTAGATCAGGAATTTTGTCTCCTAGGCTTCTAGCGTTTGCACACATAGTTTTTAAATTTTTGCCTGTGCATCTGTTATTCCTAGCCATGTTCATACAGTACAAATTCGAAATCTAAAGTTGAAATTACCTGTGTGATGATGTTGTTCAATGTCTGTTTTTATTTTTTACTGTTCAGAAAAGCTGCAGGTCACTAATTCTAAGAATATAGTGAGTCTAATGAAGAAATGATGCTACATACAATATTTTTTCTATCTGTTCTCAGTTTATTAGTTTATTGTTGGAAAAGGTTCTGTGCGCACCTCTATAAACAGAAGGTGCCCACAACGGAATGTTTGTGGTTTTGGAAAATGTTTGAAAAGGTTGAAAGGAGACATTCAATGTGCACAGTTAATTACAAGCTTCACTGTTACTATATATTTCCAATACTTTGTAAGAAATTGATGCTGTTTTTTTTGCCTTGTTCTTATAGTCACATTCTTGCTCATCATTATTCTGTATATGTGAACATGGGGTTCTGGGACCTGTCTTACTTTTCCTGCACCCTTTGGAAAAAGCTCTGCGGAATCCTCCCGAAGTGGGTGAGTAGCCATGCCGTCCTCTGATTGCCACTCAAAAATGCCCCCTAAACCCCTAACCATAATTTCCTGGAATGTGAATGGCCTACACAACCCAGTTAAAAAAAAAAGGGTCCTAACACGCCTTAAACGCCTTAACCCTGATATAATATTCCTACAGGAGACCCACTGGGCCTCAGGGGATGTAAATACCCTAAAAGCTCCAATGTTAGGCCAATGCCATGCAGCCTCCTTCCACAGGAAAACGAGAGGCGTGGCGATTCTATTCCAAAGAAATCTCCCAATCTCTATTCTTTCCGAAACCCTAGATCCTGAAGGCGATATATAATACTTGATATTGAGCTATACAGTGCTAAATACACGCTAGTAAACTTATATGCCCCTAACATTAACACACACACATATATCCAGGACTTGGAACATTTAATTCAGACTAGAACAAATTACCAACTGATATTAGGAGGGGACTTCAATACGGTAGAAGATCCCTCAATAGACAGATCCCCTGTCACACCAAGAACCTCTGACTTTCAGAGCCAATCTCTATTATCGTTGAGAGCCACTCTGGGCCTCACTGACCCATGTAGATTACTAAACCCCACAGACAGAACACATACACACTTCTCAATGGTCCACAGATTCTCATCGCGCATAGACAAGATCCTGCTAGCAGATGAGCTGATGACTGGGGTTTCCAGGGCCGATATTTATGACATACTAATTTCGTTCATGCACCGAACAGATTATATTTGGCGATTTCTGTCCTATCTGTCGGCCTCTGAGGATTTCAAGTCGTATCTGACCTACAACTGGACCAATTATGTAGATGAAAACATAGAATACTGGGACCGCCCGGAACGTTTTTGGGACGCAACTAAGGCCGCCATGCGCGGCCATATTATCAGATATGTTTCAAAAAAGAAGAAGGAAGCAAGAATTAAACATGACCAACTAAATGACACAATGAAATCAGCATTCCAAGCTTACACAACAAACCCTTCGGACAATACTCTCCAAACATACAAAGAAGCTAGACAACTATTTGAGACATATTTAGCCACTCAGGCAAAACAATCACTAGATTATACCAGACATAGATACTATAGATGGGGAGGCAAGGCTGGGAAATTGCTGGCGACACTCTCAAAACCCCCTAAAAAAAGCAATATCATCACTATGCTAAAACATCCGACTTCCAACGTAAATATCACGGCGTATTGTGGCTCCACTCGGAAGCCTGTTGCACGCCTGCACACCAGATAATTACGACGTATTTAGAAAGAGGAACCCCAATTTTCATATATAGACAGGAGGGGGTGCTGTTCCCAGCAGTCAGGCATATAGCATTTTAGGACAAAAAGAGAAAAGGGACTGCTTTGGGGGGAACGCACTAAAGAAATAGAATCGTAAAATATAACTTTTAATTCTTTATTGTTAATAATCCCACAATTAGCTTATATGGGAATGCAGCGAAAAATAGAGGTTAAAACATTTAGACATACCAACATATACACACTATGTACTCAAAAAGACAAGAAATAAAGTGTTTTTAAAAATACACTTGAATCCTGTCTGGAAAATGTTTGTTGGGTAATAGCCAACGATGTGGTGCTATAATCAGAGAAATGTACCCCTGTTTGGTGGTTTTTATTGTTTTTAATATGAAAACACTTATTTCACTCATACTTGCTGTACCCTTGGTGCCACCTGCTGGTGGTTTAACGGTATTATAACAGTTCTCAAAGTGTTATCCCAATATGATCATCTGGTAAATTATCCTTTGGTGCCACCTACTGGTGGTTAAAAATATTATCTCGGACTTAGTTTATTATAGTGGTCCTCTGATTTTATTGGGGGTCACAGAGGAGGAGACAAGAGTGTTTTATTTGTTTTAGTGTAGAACAGTAAAAAGGAAGAAAAAACCACCTCAAAAGATGCACAGTATATGGTGTCTAGGGTTTCTCTGGTTATAATATGAGCGCCCAGGTAGATATATTATGCTGTTAAACTGGATTTGAATTATCCCCTTATTGTTTTGTAGAACAGCCCAAACACACCTGTAAGGTACAAAACAAATTTTGTGCGTGACTGAAGTTTTGCGCTAAAAGCGGCTATGAATGGTCTCTGGAACTTGATAGGACCTACACCAAAAAGGTCCTGGGGTTGAACAAATGGAAAAATTGGTTTTAAGATCCAGAAACAGTTCACAGCGCTAACAAACTAAATACAAAAATATCGTGAAAAAATAAAGTGAACAAAATCAATGTGCACAAGTATAAGATCAAAAGTACTTCCCTTTCATATGTTTCAATGGGAGGGAGGTAAGAGTATCGGCCCCTTGAAGGAATTCTTTTAAAGTGGTAGATCCGTGTGTATTTTTCTCAAAAAAGGCATGAAATGAAGAAAATGTACATTGTGTAAACAAATGAAATTCAATACAAATGAATCATAAATAATAAAGTTCAAGATATTGGCAGAGGAATTGGTTTTCTCCCGACTTCTAGATTTTGTCACGAAGTTTACTTCAGGGGCGTACCTCTACTCACTTAAATGTTATATATTATAATCCCATAAAGGTATCTTTTTCAAACACAATTTTCTGACAGAAAGGATAGATAAGCGTACCCCCACTCACTGGTTACTCAGTGGGTTAAATCTCATCAGGGTATCTTTTGTGGAGGTTATCCCAAAACTTATATATCAGGTGAATGAATATATATTTGGCGTACCCCCACTCACATCCAAGATGGTGGATAAAAGCACATCAAGGTATCTTTTATGTGTAATTCAAGGTGGAAGTCTTAAAGAGGATAGCGTACCACACTCACGGTGTTTTAGACTGGAGCCAGACGCATCAAGGTTTCTTTGTAATATCAAAAAGGATCTTTTTATTTCCACAGAGAATCTCTCAATGTGGGTGTTGGTGACCCCAGGAAAACAAAGAGAAAAATTATGGGTAGACTAGAAAATCTTTAATTTACAAAAAGTCCATAATTGGACTACAGATACGTAAAAAGCAGATACATGTATACAAAAAAGATAAAAACATTTAGATAAAAAATGAAACATTTAAAAAAGAGCAAATGCAAAAAGGACCAGGTGACCTAAGAGGCAACGCCAGGGCATCAACACAATCACAAAAATAGATGTTAAAGGTCCGGACAAAGTGAAGGGTTAAGGTGTCCAACGTTACCTCTGTCGGTCAAGCAGGTCCAAGATGCACAGGATCCCCTAGTGTCAACGCGTTTCGGCTCCTTTAGAGCCTTTTTCAAGACATGGGGACTAGAAGCAACCTGCTGGGTATTTATGTAAGGCTGGACCAATCGCATGATAGCAGGAACTGGTCACAGGAAGTGATCATCTAGCAGTAAATTCATACATATATTCTTTACATACAATCCTTTTAAAAGCATACATTCAATAATATTTAGGATGGAAAGTACACGCCTGTGGTTTTGTAAAAAAATGATAAGGAATAAGTTAAAAAGGCAAGATTTTTAAATGACCTCCGGATAAATAATGAATCAAAATGGCCGCCAAATGGAACGCAATGCGTTCCAAAACGGTGTGGATGTTTATAACAAAAAGCAGAGATGTTTCTGCTACATCAAGGCTAAATGGCAGTAAAGATGTGATAAAAGAAGGCGCCAGTGAGGGCTGGATGGAACAACCGACAAGTTAGGTGCAGGTTTAACACGCTAACTGTGGTGTTCCGTGCTGCTGGAATGGCGCTGAGTTATCGCGTTATGAATTACTGTGAGTGGAACGCATATGCGGTCCACTCACTGTCGCTGCCCTAGTGCGTCGTGAATGGGAGTGTATGAACTCCATTCACAAGCGCCCTGGTGCTAAATGCGTGGAACGCAAAGCGGTCCACTGTTTGTAAATGTCCTACGTTTTAAAAGGAACAATAAGGCAAATTATTAGAGGACGAAAAAAATACAAATTTAAGGTGTGTAATGTCCATCCCACTTTGCACACATATATAAACATCAGAATAGATGCAGAAATTAGGTATTAAAAAATTCATATATTCAGTAATACTAGGCATGTACATTATCTTATATAACAAAAAGGAATAAAAAAACAATACATAATTACATGTTGTATACATTGTTAGCTTGTATATTGAACAAACAGTGCATATTCACAGAAATTTTACATATGACAAAAAATGATGATATCACATTTAAATGGGTATTTCTTTGGTATGTTCTTCTAGTGGGGCCATGCCCGCCTAGGACCAGGTGTAAGCAAACCCACCAGAAGCACCAACAAAATGTGAATTCATTGTATATTCTCTCCTATTTAGTTTTTATCTAGAATAGAAGGAAAACGATGTTTTAGCAATATAGACACTACAGATGATGACATATAAATTACAGGTTAAAATGGTGAAACATTTGCAGCGGACAGGTTAGAAAAATTTACAGAAACCATTTTAATTCGAAATCTTTGTTGAGTCCTAAGGGTGTAAGGGTTTTTAAATTATATATGCATTTCATTTCCTCTTTTGCTAACATTCTTGAGGAGTTGTTTTGTCTGATGTTATCCTGTATTGCTTTTATCCCAATGAAATTTTTTATATGTTCACAGGATTTATTGTGCACTTGTTTGAAATGGGAGGATAAAGCATGAGTCTCTAGTCCGTTTTTTATGTTTCTTAAATGTTTGCGTATGCGAATTTTCAGAGGACGAGAGGTCCTACCCACATAATATTTGTCACAGGAACATTGAATGATATATATAACATTTTTTGTGTGGCAGGTGATAAAATCTTTTATTATCACCTCTTTTTCATACTTCTTGGTGCCGGTGGATTTTATATTCCGGCAACCAAGGCAACAACCACACCTATGGAACCCTTGCGTACGAATTCGTGTGGTTTTTGAAGCTGTGGCGTATGCACTGGATACTTACTTCGATTTTAAGTTAGGTGCCTTTCTATAAATGTGTACTGGTTTATTTGGGAGTACTGGCCCTAACACAGTATCCATTTTTAGAACGTTCCAGTGTTTCCTCATTATCGATTCAATTTTGTGATATTTAGTGGAATATTCTGTAATGAACGCCCAGTCAAATTTAGAATTCTTAGGTTTCTCTAATTTTGGTTCGAACATTTCTTCTCTATTTGTTTCGCTGTTTCACCTGTAAGGTGTTTGCTACCTGCTTCACCTTTGGTGTTGTCTATCGGCGCCCTATTGAACCAACATCATAATTTTATAAATTTTTAGGCTAACAAACATATCAGACAGGCATTACAAGCCAACACAAGTGTTTCGCTGACTCTAGTTCAGCTTTTTCAAGGTAAATATCACAAAATCATCTGAGATTGCCATGCAGTTTCAGACGTATTTCAAAAACCTCTTTGCCTCCCCACCTGTAGACCCAGCTACTCAGAGTGTACCCCTTTCAAGTGAGGCCATGCCCCCACTCACCCCAGATCAGCAATCTGCTTTGTCAGGGAATGCAAAAAGAGGGGAAAGGGGGGAGGGAGAGGCCGAGGGCACTGGGCTATTGCGACAGGGGGTGAGAAGGCATGCTCCAATCAACACAGTAATATGTATGTATACCGTAATGTAGTTGTGGAGGTGCTCCCAGGGAGTAGGGTGAATATAGACAAAAAAGTTAGATATCCAAGAGAGGATATCAAAAAGGTCTCCCGGGTGGGGCACAGCCTTCTAATAAGAGTGGGTGACTGTTAATACAAAATTTATTGATTAAAACATGACCCTAAAAATGGGTCAGACAAGGACAGAAGACAAAGACAAACAGATAACACTTATAGCGATATGCGAGAGAAAGTAGTGAAATATAATTTCCTCTAGATAGTTATGTCTATGGATTTGTCAGGGAATGTAACAACTGAAGAAATTAACATGGTAATATCCAAACTCCCAAATGCCAAATCCCCAGGCCCTGACGGCTTTACAGGAGAATATTACCGTATACTCCAAATCCATATCACACCAACCCTGCTTGAACTCTACCAAAAAATCTATAAAGAAGGAATTGTATCCCCTCTTTTTAATGAAGCCTTCATTACACTCCTCCCCAAACCAGATAGGGACCCCACCTTACTGTCCTCGTACCGTCCTATAAGTTTACTAAACATAGACTATAAAATACTAACAAAAATAATAGCTCTACGACTACAAACAATACTACCAGATATTCTTACCCAGACACAAATGGGTTTTGTGCGGAGTAGACACTCCGTAAGGGCGGTACGTGCAGCCCTGGCAGCGGCCATAGCTTCGCACAACTCACCTAACTCCCGCAACATGCTCCTAAGTTTGGATGCAAATAAGGCATTCAACATGATTCTATGGCCTCACCTGTTTCACGTTCTGGAGAGAAGGGCATTTGATTCAGACTTCCTCCAATTCATACGAACAATATACCACAACCCCTCGGCCTCACTACTGATAAATGGATCCAAGGGTTCACGCTTCTGCTTAGAAAAGGGAACCAGACAAGGGTGCCCACTATCACCGCTCTTATTCAACATAGCATTAGATCCCATCCTACGGACATTAGAGACATGGTCAGAATTTAAAGGAATAAAAATAGGCACCCAGGAACTAAAACTATCAGCCTTCGCTGACGATATACTACTTTATATCGCCAACCCCGAACATACTCTACCTTTACTTTTAAACAAGTTATCTTCCTTTGAATCCATAACTGGCTTCAGCATTAATATGGACAAATCATCTACCCTTTTACTTTACGGTCCAAAGGCTCCTCCCTCATGGGCTCCACAATACAAATTAAAATGGCAAACCACATGCATCCCGTACCTAAACATCCTGATACCCCGAAACCCAAACACCTTATACAGCCTAAACGTAACCAAAGCCATCACCACCCTATCTAACGAAGTAGCCAAATGGGAACGTCTCCCTTTATCCTACCTGGGATGTGCTAACTTGCTAAAGATGGTAGCGGTCCCGAAACTGCTCTACCCATTACAAATGCTTCCAGTCCTAATAACTCAAAAAGATGCACAACAGACAATTTATATGGGCAGGAGGTCGTCCACGCATCGCGATGAAAAAACTCACACAACCTGTATTTAATGGAGGTGTTAACGTTCCAGACATAGTTACCTACAATCACGCAGCTTTATTTCGGCACTTGTGGGACTGGCTACACTCTAGTTCTGTGTATACTAACACCCCCCTGGAACAGGGCTTCTTGAGTGATACGGGTCTTGTGGGTTTCCTACACCAACATGACCAAGAACTGACTGACCAAATTAAAACCAACCCTCTGCTGTGGTCAACTAAAAAAATCTGGCACATATTAAGACACAAAACAGGCCTAAATCAACACTACTCCCTATTCCAGCCCCTGTTTAGGAACCCAGCATTTCTGGACAGCATGGCTGCTCATCCCTACACCGCATGGGCAACAATGGGGATAAAATCGGTTGACTCCCTGGTAGTAAAGGAGGAAAGACGAGTTCTACGTTTCTCAGAACTGACAGCTAAATATCCCATGGTTAGCCCATACCCCTTAGCCTTTATGCAAACCAATTTCTATGTGAAGCATGTGATAGGTCATTTCTCTGATAAGGACTGGAATAACACCCTGGACACCATGCTTACTTATCAGGTTCCGACCTCAAAAGCTATTTCTATCCACTATACCAGGGGTGGCCAACCGGTCAGAGGTAAGGAGCCGAAAAATATCAGTCGTCAAGCCAAAGAGCCAACATCATGCTCGCGCGCCAAAAAGGGGCGTGATCGGGGGAGTGGTCAGGGGCGTGGTCATATGACACAAGGAGAGTGGCCACATGACAAAACTTTATGCCCCCAGTGCCAGATATGCCCACCACAGTGCCAAACATCATATGCCCCCCACAGTGCCAAACATCATATGCCCCCCCACAGTGCCAAACATCATATGCCCCCCACAGTGCCAAACATCACATGCCCCTCAAAGGGCCAAACATATGCCCCCCACAGTGCCAAACATCATATGCCCCCACAGTTAGGAAGCTGGGCCCTCCAGCACAGGTGTTGCCCACAGTGCAACACCTATGCTGGAGGGCCCAGCTTCCTAACTAAAGGGCCCACCTAGAGGGCCAGGAGGGCCCAACAAACAAATGAGCCACGGGCCAAGAGGGGCCTGAATTTGCCCATGGGCCTAGTGCCCGACACCCGGTGGTCTAGGGTGGATGGAGGGTAGGAGGCCAAAGGCCCCTACCTGGTGTTGGGAGAAGCCGCTGGGGGGAGCTACGTCAGCTCTTTTGCTTCCCACCCCCGCTGGCCTCTCCGGGAGCCATCTTCTTTTTTCTTGCAGAAGGCGCTGGAGATCTTCTGTCTTGATCCCGGCGTCTTCTGGCCTCTTCAGCGGCGCCGGAACTCTTCTCCCCGCCGCCGTCTTCTGCTCCATCCTCCGGCGGCTTCTCGCGTCTTCAGGAGCGCTCCTGCGCTCCGCCGGCGTGGAGAAGACTTTTCGCCCTCCCGCTGGCGTCTGATGTCAGACGCGGGGGCAGGGCGGAAACGGGTTGGCCACCGCTGCACTATACCTTTCTGAGACAGATCTTGGACTACACCAAGATCAAGGGTGGCATGGCCACATGGCTTGACCACTTCCCTACACTCTCGATTCCACAATTGCAGAAGGGCCTTCTATATTCCCGACAAACCCTCAAAGCCAACATGTACATTGAGCTATTCATAAACATTTATCAGAACTCTTACCTATCCCCTGTAAGACGCTTCCACATGGGAACATCAGACACCCATACATGCCTAAAATGCTGCTCTGACAACGCGGATACATACCATTGTCTGTGGGCATGCCCCATCATTCGTTACTTTTGGCTGCTAATAAAACGATACGCTGAAGCAAATCTCATTGCATATGTCCCCTTTACTCCAGAATGGGCGATACTGGGTATATTCGACCCAAACACCCGTATGACAAAAAAAAGCAAAAAACTGCTGTTGGCTTTGAGTGCAGCGGGTAGGAAGACTATTCTCCAGGGATGGATTGACCCCACACCTCCACAATTTCCCCTATTTCGGTCTAAGCTACATTTCCTGTTCAGGATGGATTGGGTGGAGGCTATGGTAGACAGAGATACAAAAGTGGGCAAATTCTTCATGTTGTGGGACTCTTATATAACAACTCTCCCACTGAACACCAGGAAAATGTTACATAATAGCCTGCACTCTACAACGTGGTACCTAAGCCGAATGGCTGCACAGGACCCATCAGTCCTTATTCAATGATTACTTGCAATGTGAAGACATTGTGAAGACAATGGGTGACATTTATTAGAGATCGATGTTGGGTTTTTGGCGATTTTTATCGCAAAAACGGCCGTTTTTTTTTCCCCCCCAAATCGACTACTTAATGGGTGGCGATTTGCGGCATAAATCGCACTTTTTGCCGCTAATTCGCACTTTCTGAAGTGGCGATTTACAACATCGCATCCAGATGTTTTCCCATTGAAAAAGATACAAATCGCTAATTTAATGTCTGCCGCATTTGGAAATCGGCAGCAAAATGCGATTTTAGCCCCCCCCAAAAAATAGACCAAGTACAGGGTGGCGATTTGCAAAAAATCGCCAGTGTTTGAGCGTAGAAACGGTTAAATATCTCACAGGTGACCCACATACCACTTACTAACTCCCCTACATATACTCCCACATGATTATGGATACCTGTGAGGCTGTTTGAGATGGACATTTTGCAGAGTGGACTGGAGGTGCTAGTGTGTGAGCTGGGGCGTTTGGAGGAGCTACGCAGGAGCGATGCTGCTGCCCACAAGACCCAGGTACCCCGACCACTCCGTGCTTCTCGTCGGTACCGTGCTAGGGTGTACCTGGACTCCCTCTCTGATCAACAGGTGGTGGATATGTTTAGGTTGAACCGACAGAACTTGTTGAACTTATATGAGCAGGTGAGAGATGATTTGGACCCTTGTGGGGGGGGGGGGGGGCAACTATGCAGTGTCTGGGCTGCAGAAATTAATGTGCGCCCTCCACTTGTTTGCCACAGGCTCCACTCAGCACTCAGTCTGTGAGCTCATGGGCCTTGGGGGTGTCACAAGCCACTTTCTCTAAACATTTTTCTCAAGTATTAAATGCATTAAAGAAGCTGTGGCGCACATATATCACATTCCCACGTTGTGAGTCCGAGTGGCAGGACCTGAAGGTGGCATTCTATCGGCTCTCAGCATTTCCAAATGTGCTGGGAGCCATAGACTGCACCCACATTGGGATTCGGGCCCCGCACGTGAGGGAGCATGTCTATGTTAATCGCAGGGGCAGACATTCCCTCAATGTGCAGGTGGTCTGCGATGCCAACCTCAGAATTCTCAGTGTGGTTGCAGGCTACCCCGGGAACTGCCATGATGCCTATATCCTGCGGCACTCAGCTCTCTGGGACCATTTCCACAAAAACACCATGCCAGAGGGCTGGCTACTTGGTAAGTCACTTACCACTGTTTACATGCTGTTTGCTTACCTATGTCTTTACCTTTAACATCCATATGTGTAACCTTCTAATCAGGAGTCATTTCTGTTGTAATTCATTAGACCAGCCCATACAATATAGTATAGGCTGCTACTATTATGTACCAATTACCCACATGATATTTGACCACACAAATCCCTTTAAATGTTAGGTGACTCAGGATATGGGTGTCATTCGTGGCTCATGACACCTCTGCGGAACCCACAAAGCCCTGCACAGCACCGCTACAATGCTGCACATATTGCTACCCGCAATGTAGTGGAACGCACCTTTGGGGTGCTGAAAAGCCGATTTCGGTGTTTGGACAGGTCAGCAGGTACACTGCTATACCACCCTGCCAAAGTAGTTTTGGTTGTCCAGGCTTGCTGCATGCTGCATAACATAGCTTTGGGTCAACCAAATTATGTAGATGTGGCCCCTGCAGCAGTCGTGCAGGAAGCTCAAACTACTGATGTTGTAGTGCGAAGTACACAGAGGGGGGATGTGGTTCGTACACGGATGATCCTGCAGCATTTCACAGGTACAGTAATTTGTGTGTGTACAATGAATAGTAATGGGGAACCTGCAACACACATACATTGGTAACATTACATTTTTCCCTGTCCATGTTAATTGCCCAGGAGCAGACCAACAATAATGGACAACACCTGCAAGCTACCCCACCACAGCACACTTTATGCCTGGCAACATGATAACACCTATAACAATGTCAAGTAAGTACTGTAGTTTTCTGAGTGTACAAATGGTGGCAAATACAAATTAACATAGGCTTAATGGATGGAGGTGACATGGATCATTGATCAGAGGTGGTTGAAATGTTGCAAAACAAGTGGCGCCTACATACAGTATGCAATTCCCAATGCTTATCCCCTTCAAATGTGACTATTTCCTTAAAATTCCATGACAAATAAGCACACACAACCCAAAGTCCCGTGTCTGCTAAAATGTGACTAGTTGACAATACATAATAGAACAGTGTGGGTAATCATTTGTAAAGAATGTCAACAAGTTTGCTGGATGCAAATAATTTTTACTTGCAGAAAAATTTAGCCATAGGCCATAGCATATCAAAAATTTGCAGGAACAATCACTGCATGAGTGAAGGAAAAAAAGAAAGAACATGATACACATGTAAATGCAAAGAACATTATTCATGTTTAAATACAGCCCGGGTATTAGCACCCTTACCACTAGTGGCACCACCACCCCTAGTACGGACACTACGCCGTGGGGGAGTAGTGGGGGACCCACTCATGGGTGTGGAGGACACACTACTGCTTTGGGTAGATGTGGTTTGGTGCTGACCTAACAAAGTAGTTGCACTGAGGCTGATTTGCGTTTGTAGGGACATCAACGCAGTTGTTTGGCCATTAATAGCTTGGGTCTGTTCAACCATATTGGCATTTAGTGCTCTAAAATTAGTAGTTTGACCCTGAATGGCTTGGCCAATTTCTGCTAAGCGTGTGTCTAATGTGGAGACAAGACGAATTTGTGTCCCTACATTAGCCCGCACACTTTGAGAAATTTGTCTCATTTGCAGAGCTATGTTACGCACATACCCCTTCACGGTTTCTAGTTGGGTGGTCTGCACCTCCATAAAAGCTAGTTGTTTGCCCTTAAAAAGATGGATGGATTGCGCCAACTCCTCCGCACTAGTGGGGGTGTTGGTGGCTGCAATGATTGGGGGCTGCTGCCTATGTGACTGCGTATAGGGGGCCTCATTGACTGGGTGTGCTTGGTTTTGTGCAGGTTCCAACAATGGCACCGTCTCCAGGATGATTTCACTCATGTCGTCCATATTTTGCATGGGATCCGTAGGTTCAGGCATCGGTTGTGAAGGACCTACACATGAGAAATGAGTGGTAAGTATGCTATGCAGATTGGTGTATGGCGGGTCATGTTACCTTAGTTGGAATGGTTAGGTGTTGCTCATGCATTATGCATTGGCACAGGCTACTGTGGTGGGGACAGCCATGTGTGAAATGTGCAATGTGTTTGTGTAACACTATGATAGCTCACCTGCAGACTGGACAGTGTGAACAATCGGATGTGGCTGATGTTGGTCAACAGCAGGCTGGGACTCCAGAGCTGGAGCTGTTTGAAAGAAGAAGACATTTTCCATTATGATCATTTGCAACTAACTGTCACTTTTTCAAATATGCTGATAAAAACTTTACCTAAATCAAACTTTTTAACTCTGATATGATTCCATAAGGAATGTGAAGACTTTTAACTGAAGTGGCTATTTCAGTATTATGACTGTGAACGAGATTTTGAATCCACTTGCAAATAACAGGAAAGACCAGCAGATTACACATGTAACAGTGACTGTAAAGTGCTTTTCCAACTACCCAGAGGAATTATATGGATTAACAATCAAGTACACTGCAGGCCTACAGTGATTAGGACAGCACACATTGGCCCTTATTCTGATCTCGGCGGTACGGCCCGCGTGCGGCCGTACCGCCGATGTTTTCACTCTGCACATGCGCAGAGGTCACTCTGCGCATGTGCAGGCGAAATCGCCGCACAAAAAATGTATACGCCGCAAAGGGGGCGTATAGGGGCGTGAGGGGCTTAATAGCCTCATTACCCTATGCATACGCCCAGCGTTTCATGGGCGTTCCCATGCAAACGCGGGGCGTATGCATGGTAATGAGGCTATGACGCCAGTGATGGGGGCGGAAAGCTGACATCGCCGGATGTCAGCTCTCCGCCCCCATACAAGCTTTCACACGGACGATTGTCCGTGTGGTCTAAGCTTGCGGGAGCTGGTGGAGCGTGCGGCCCTGCCTTCGATGGTCGCCGACCATCGAATGCAGGGGGCAGCTCCCACCATGGTGGAGGCGTACGCCTCCACCATTTTCATGCGGATCGCCAGCCGTCCGCGTACGGACGGCCGTGGCGATCCATATTGTAGGCGGGGATTGGTTTGTGCGGCCGGAGCAACGTATGCGGCTCCGGCCGCACAGACCAGAATAAGGGCCATTAATTGGATCTGTGGAACTACATAACCCAGCAAAATGCACAGTCCATTATTTAGCAATGCAAGGTAGCAAAATGTGATTTTGCTGGGATATGTAGTTCCACACACAGCAATCTTTTGGACACATAAAGCATAGCACCATAATAGCATGCGCACATGATATAGCAAAATGTTACATTGACATGTGTGGACACTTACCAGTTGGCAGTGGAGTGGGGGGCCTGTCTGTGTCGGCAATGTGGATGCCGGGAAGCACCTCCGGTGGGATGATTCGGCGTAGCAGCCTCTCATAGGCCTTAAAGCGGACCTCCTGCTTAGGGCCACCTCCTGTGCGACAGGCCTCCTTCTTCTCCAGGGCAAGCTTGGCTTTGAGGAGGCGCTTGATGTCATTGTATCGCTTTTTGACGTTGCGCACACTCCTCTTGTGTGTGCTAACTGCATTTACCGCGGAGGTGATACTGTCCCACATCCCCTTCTTCCTTGCCACACTTGTGCGGTGATGGTGAGGACCAAGTAGGTCATACAGGGGCAAGAGTGCACGCACCAGGGCCATATTCTCCTCATAAGAGAACCTGACTTTCCTCCCACTAGCTGTACAAGCTGCATCATCCTCCTCCACATTTTCAGCCTCACCCTCTTCCTCCTCCTCCTCCTCCTGTCCTGGTTCTTCCCCCAGCACCTCCAAGTCAGCTTCATCTGCCTCCTGCACAGGCCAGTCCACCTCAGAGAAATCCCCCTCTTGCAGCTCCTCCTCTGTGTGCCTGGCACTCTGTTCCTCCTGTGAGGACACCTGGCTTGTGCCTGCTTCCTCCTCATCCTCCATAGCCACCTGCTCAGCTTCCACCATGTGGCCTCTCCCTGGCGCAGCTCTTGCTGGGAGCATGCTGGCTCTCCCTGTCCTGCCTCTCACTCCTCTACCTCTCCCAGTGGTTGGGGTATTTGGGCCCAAGCTGGCTGTCCCTCTGCCTCCTCTGCACCTAACAAATCCTCCTCTCCTCTCTATCTCAAACGCCTTACTCCCTTTCAAAGGGTAAAATGGCGTCTGCGCCCCTTTATATAGGGGGTGTGATGCGTATTGCAAGGGACTAAGGTGGGCCAATAGGTTAGCATGTTGTATGGGCTGATCAGGTGTATTGGTGTAAATCGCATTCCGGTTGGCCGCAAATACGCATATGACCTAACCCGGAAATCGCACTTTTATGGCGTATTACATCGACTCAATTCGCACCTTATCGCCGTCTATCGCCATCTATAGCACTTTTCAGGCGGCTTTGCGCCAGCCATTCAATACGCGATTTCTGGAAAAAAATGCGATTTTAAAAAATGGCGATACACGGCGATTTGAGTTAAAATCGCATTTTCTGAAAAACGGTCAACACAATAAATCTCGCCCCTCATGTTTTACGTAAATTGGACAACATAAAATTATAAATTATTATATAAATTATAAATATAAAAAGATAATCATATACTTGTGACATTGGACGTTGAGTCCTTGTACACAAGTATAGAACACGCCACTGGTTTATCTGCAGCCAATTACTTTCTACAGATGGAGGGCTATACCGATTTCCATGCATTCTTAATGGAGTTGTTGGATTTCATTTTAACACGTAATTATTTTACGTTTTGTGATCAACACGTTTTTCAGATTAGGGGCACTGCAATGGGGGCAGCTTGTGCCCCCACGTATGCTAATTTATTCTTGAGTTGGTGGGAACGGGAACATGTGTTTAATGAGGAGAACGATCAATATACCAGCCATGTAATAGCATGGTGGAGGTATATTGACGATATACTGTTAATATGGGAAGGAGACCAACAGACACTTCTCAAATTCATTGACCAACTAAATTGTAACAATCTGAATATAAAACTGACCCACCATCTAAGCACTGAATCAGTTCATTTTTTGGATCTAGAGAAATATAGAGGGAATGATGGAATCATTCAGACCCAATTATATCGCAAAGAGATATCCACAAACTCCATATTACATCAAACAAGCTCCCACTTTCCCCCCACAGTGGAGAATCTCCCCAAAGGGGAGTTTATACGATTGCAGAGGAATTGCTCGGACCATAGGGTTTTTGAGGAACAAAGCCAAGACCTGACAATAAGACTAAGGGAAAGGGGGTACAGCGGAAGATCTATTAAAAAGGCAAAGAAGGCAGTAACCCAAACCAAGAGAGAATCTTTGATTTTCTCTAAAAAGAAAGAAAATGACAATGCAAACAAGATAAGGTTTGTGGGCAACTACTGCAGTGTGGAGAGACATACAACAGATCATTCAGAAACACTGGTCAGTTTTACTGCTGGACGAGGACCTATCGAAAGTCCTGGACCCCAGAGTCGCCATGAGTTGGCGTCGCTCAAAGAATTTAAGGGACAAACTAGTCCACAGTCATTTTGTGAGGAAAGCTCAAAAATCAGATGTTGCAGAAGGGTCCTTCGCCTGTGGAAGCTGCAAAGCATGTGAATACATGCAGAAATGTGGCGAAGTGGAGGACAGATATGGCAACATAATAAAGATCCAACAATTCATTAACTGCAATTCGACAGGGGTCATATATTGTATTATATGCCCCTGTAAAATGAAATACGTAGGTATGACTACCAGGGCTCTGAAACAAAGAGTCTTGGAACACGTGGGAACAGTACGAAATTCAATTTCGGACTTATCTAAATTCCAGAAACTGTCGTCAATTGCACACCATTATCATCGCCACCACAAACACTCGTTTAAGGGAACCAAAGTCATCGGCCTGGAACGAATAAGATTGGGTATCAGAGGGGAAGACCTCCAGAAAAATATTTTACAGCGTGAAAGTGAATGGACTTTTAAATTAAATGCCCTCTCACCCTCTGGATTAAACAAATATATTAATTATCAGGTATTCCTGTAAAGTAAGACCTAAGGTAATTAGACAGGACAATATAGAACAAAAGAGAGTACACCAACTAAATTAATATGAGAGATAGACCTGGGTCCACCTAGACTTATGGGCAGCAATTAAAACCCATGACAAGATGGAGCACAATAGACTATCTAAGTGGCCCCATCCTAGAAACATGGCAATATTACAGGACTATATACCAATAACTACAGTCACCACAACCAAATGCAATTCACTTCGGCACAAAATGTAATTCCAACACACTAATGCACTAGATATATGTTACTCACCATAATTATAATATCACATCACATTTAAATAATAACAACAATAGCATCACGCATTAAACAATTTTCTGTCACGCAAGTGCACTAGCCAACAGAATTAAAAATCAAACTACACTATTCACAAAAATATATAATAAATCTATAAAAAATATAAGTAATTTTCTTTCACGAATATTTCTATTTTCTGCTTTTTCTTTTTTTAGTGGTCACATTGCATGTTTCACTTACTATATTTTTCTCACCTCACGCACAGTTAATTATATACAGGCAGATAGGATAAAATAATAAGAACACAAAAATATCACTCAACAGAATTAATTAGATGACTATCAGGATCATAGATAATTAAAACATGCCCATAGAAAAGGCTGGACCACAGACATAGGGTTAAATGGCTTGATAGGTGGATTCCTATTAGGAAACATAGCTCTGAATAGCTCAGCAATATAGTCATCAATAAATAATACCACAGGGGGAAACAAACAAAATAAGGTAGAACGGTTCAAGTAACACAGTGTCTTACCAAACAAAAATGCAGTGATACCAACAAGTTACATAATAAAAAAACATGCAGGGATAGAGAGCGCATACAAGTATATACACAGGACGATAACGAAAGACGCTATCCACTAATATGACTGATAACCGGTGAGGCCGCCCCTAAGGGAGACAATGAGCCTATCGGAGAGGAGACAGAGACGCCAGTGGTTACCAAGGTGACGATGCCCCCTCAGGAGAACGATGTGACCTCAGCACGCACATAGCGCTGGCGTGTTAGATGAGAGCTGCAAGTACAGATGCGGGCAATGGTCACGTAAGGTGGAAGCAGAGAGTCCACTCTGAGGGGGGAGTGTGTGACTGACGGCAGGGATGACCTATAGGAACAGTGGGCGTAGCCCAATCATAGGAGAGATGCGGACACCCACGAAAGTGAACAGGTACAAATACACGCTGATGATCTAACAGCATACAAGTGAACAAGCCTCTAGGCGAAACGTGCGTCCAGTGACAGGCGAGACTGTCACGTATGGGGTAATCTGGTGCTGGAAGGAGGATCTATGGAGCTCTTCTTTTTTTTTTTTTTTTTCAATTTTACATACATAAAAATACATCAACAAGGACAAACCATACACATAACATATAACAATACTGAGCAGCATTACAGTATCTTAATCAGGATGTTTCAATTTATACCACTCCGTATAACATACAATTAGCAGTATACATGTTGCTTTATTATCTACCATCCTGTTACTGTGCTAGAGCCATGGCGGTGGCTACATCATAATAGGTTTTTGTTCACCTCTGGAAAGCTAAGGCGGGTGTGGACGCATAGACTATATTACTCAGCATTTCAATATTACACTATTTCTAGAGGCATATATCTCCTGGGGGCATGACGACCTCCATACCCACTCCACCAATTATATGATTATTGCTTTATTTTTTAACCTTTTCTGTTCCACTCTATCCGACCCCTTTTAATTTGAGCTATATATTATTTATGTCTACTAGTGTAGTTTCACTCTATAGTTTCTTCTAAATTCCTGTGTTACTTTACCAAACTCTAGTGCACTTTATAAACACTTCTCGTGACATCATAAACCTTTTTCCAGGTCTCTTTAGTGCTTGTGAAGAAATTTATTATATATATATATATATATATATATAATCCCCCCCCCCCCGTCCTTTTTTTTCTTTTTTCCCCCCATAGTGATATATTCCTATGCAATGCTAAAATAGAAGATCATTGTTCAGGAGGAAAACCACAATATGGTTGCCATTCGTGATTTATTCTGTGTGTGCTCTATATTTATTTTTTATTTTTTTGTTATTTTTTTCGAGCTTTGTCTAGAGGTCGTCGTGCTCCCAGTATATTGAAGTGATCCATCTATGCCATATTTTTGTATATCTATTCAAAGTCTTCCTACTTCTGTATACATGCTTTTCTTGTCTGGCCGTATAGTTTACCAAGGCCCTCCATGTCTGAATATCAGGACTTTTCTCTGACATCCATGTCCTGGCTATAATAACCTTTGCTAAGGCACACAGGTTGGTAATATATGCTTTATCTCCTGCTTGTAAGCTGTTCCCTTTATCACACCAAGTATACAACATTTCACAGTCATAGTTTCTCTAGGAATTCCAGTGTCCACCAATACATGTACAATTTTCCCCCAGAAGGTGGCGACCTCTGGACAGTCCCATAGCAAATGAAAGAAGGTAGTGACATATATGCTCTATGGAATATATACAATTGGACTTGTTGCACCCGAAGGGCATTTGTTGCTTTAGATATTACCGACTTTGCATTCTTCCACTCCTCCTCCCCTATACATCCTAAGTCCCTTTCCCATTTCTCTTTTAGTTCTATCAGACCATCGCTGTTTTATGCCGATTAGTGCACTTATATATTCTGGATACCAATTTCGTTCTATCACTTGATTTTAATATTACTTTTATTGGTGATTCACCAAATATTGGGGGTATATTAGGGAATTGGACCTCAAGAGCATGCCTCAGCTGCAAAAAAAATGGAAAAACAGTGTCTGCGGTAACCTATAATCGTCTTTTAGTTGGGAGAATGACTTAATCCCATCCGCGTTATATATCTGACTAAGAGCAACAATTGTATATGGCCCCCATACCTCCCTTATTGAATTACTCACGTAGTTCACTTAGCATCTTAGTATCTTCTATTGGATGATCTTGATCTATCTGTTTAAATTTTATATACCTGTTAGTCTCTCTCCAGATTTTTACAGCCTGGACCACTAAGGGGGGGTCAGAGGTCAGCACCTGTCCCTGAAGAATTTTATGCAGGGGACTCATCCCTGGGGCTACCGAGGCTATAATTTTTGCTGTTCTGCTCTTCCACAATCCAGCACTTAATTTGTGCCAGTTGGGTAGAGACATAATAGGCTCTAAGGTCCGGAAACCCCAAACCCGTCTCAGCCTTCTCTCTCATCAAGGTGGTTAGGCAAATTTTTGCTCTGGTCCCATTCCAAGTGAAAGTTGACATCATACTATTCAACTTTCTGAATAGCGAGTCGGGGAGAAATACCGGAGATTGATGTAGGACATATATGAGCTTGGGGAGGATCACCATCTTGAGTAAATTTACTCTTCCAGTCACTGTTAATGACAATCTTCGCCAAGATTTGAATTTTTTGCCCATATATTCTAGTATTGGTTGGATATTTAGTTGTATATATTCTTTTGGATCACGAGATATCATAATCCCTAAATACTTAAATGTTGATACCCAGCCCAATGGGTATGGGTGGTGAAGAGTAGTACGTATTTTACCATCTAGTAGGAGAATGTGCGATTTACCCCAATTCATTCTAACTTAAGAGTAATTCCCGAATTCCTGGATTAATTTTAGGACCAGGGGGAGAGAAGTGCTGTAATCTGACAGATATATAAGCAGATCATCCGCGTATAAGGATACAGCATCCCTCTCACCCCCTAGTCTAAAGCCGCAAATTTTTGGGTGTCTCCTAATAATGCACGCCAGTGGTTCAATTGCCAGGGTGAAGAGGACCCCCCTGCCTCGTCCCCCTGGCAAGAGTGAATGCTGACGAGGTCCAGCCATTTATGGTGACCCTGGAAGTTGGATTTGTGTATAGCAATTGCAGCCATTTTATGTAATTGGGCCCTATTCCATATGCCCTAAGGACAGTCCATAGGTACGGCCATTCTATCGAATCGAATGCCTTAATTGCATCCAGGGTCACCACTACTGGATTGCCCTCACTCTCCACTGGCATCTGGAGGTGGCTATATAGTTTCCGAAGGTTAAGTGATGTCGCTTTCCCTGGCATAAAACCAGTCTGGTCTTGATGCACGATTTTTAAAATATGTTTATTAAGTCTGGTCGCAAGTATTTTTGCCAAAATTTTGGCTTCACAGGTTAAAAGGGAGATAGGCCTGTATGAATCCATACTCTTCGGGTCCTTTCCCTGTTTGAGGATAACTATTTTATTTGCTTGGGTCATTGACCTTGCTATGTCATGCTGATCAAAACTTGCGCTTAGTGCCTCTTGTAGGAGTGGCCCTGTTGTATCCTTGTATTTTTTATATAATTCTGACGGTAACCCGCCTAGGCTGGGGGCTTTCCCCGATGGGAGTTCTTTTATCGCTACCTTAACCTCCTCTACTGTCAAAGGAGCTTCAAGACTAGCACTATCCAGCGTGTTTAGTGCTGGGAGCTCTATACTGTTAACATAACTTTGTATTTTCTATTTGGCTATATTGCAGTTTGGTGGAATATATACTGCTAAAATATTCTTTAAAGGCCTCGCCAATCTGTATAGGTGTTTTCATTAAATTACCACTACTATCTTCTATGCTGCTAATTATGCAGCTTGTGCCAAAAATGCCAAGTAGTTACCTGCTCTATCGGAATGCTGATATCTCCTCTGCGACCTATATCTCATTATTTTTAAATTCTCCTCTTCTAATGCCTCTAGCCATATTTTTTGGGCCTCATGCCATTCCTTTCATGTATCATCTGAATTATGCTGCAAGTAGATTGCTTCTAGGTCCTCACACTTTTTCTCTTTTTCTAAAAATTTATTTCTACTCTCTCTCTCTTCATTTCTGCTATACACTTTTTAAAGGTACCCCTCACGTACGGCTTAAACGTATCCCAAATCACTGCCGTCGTAGCTGACCCCTGGTTAAGGTCCCAAAACTCATCCCGGTACTTATGTAATATCTGGACTCCCGTTTTTCTTATGAGACCGCGTCCCCTCGCGGGGCTCGCTGCGCTCACCACGCTTCGGGCACGGTGGCTCGCTGCGCTTGCCACACTATATAAAATCAACTCCATGCGTAGTTGGATAGTAGGGGTATGAAAAAATGGGGTGCATTTAACATGGGAGTCCAGATAATACATAAGTACCCTCACCCCACTGTGATATCAAGGACTCACTCCGCCCTATACGCTCTATCCAATTTGGGTTTAGTCTCCAGAAGCATACTAGTCTCGGTCAGTTCCACCATTATTGGGGAGTGATCTGAGATCCCCCTTGGCTTACACGTTGTTCCAGTGACCTGTGGCAGTAAGCTCCGGGAGATCAAAACAGTGGCGTAACTACAGTAGGTGCAGGGGGTGCACTTGCTATGGGGGCCCAGCAAGCAACCCCCTGCACTAAGTTTTCCTTCAAGATGAGGCAGAAGCCGGGCATGGGCGGCAGTGACAGGGTCCTCGCCCGGCAGCAGCGCGGTGCAAACGCAGCCTGTGACAGGAGGAGTGGAGACACACACAACCCGCCGCGCCCGCCCATCAAAAGCGTGCTTCCGCTGCCTGCTAGGAGCACCACGGCAGTGACAAGGCCCCTACCCGGCAGCAGCGTGGTGCAAACGCAGCCTGTGACAGGAGGAGTGGAGACACACACAACCCACCGCCGCGCCCGCCCATCAACAGCGCGCTTCCGCTGCCTGCTAGGAGCACCACGGCAGTGACAAGGCCCCTGCCCGGCAGCAGCGCGGTGCAGAAGGAGCTCTGTGACAGCAGAGTGGAGACACAACCCCCCCCCCCCCCCGCACCAGCCCAGCAGCAGCGCCTAGGAGCACCACTGTACCGGCTGCAGTGACAGGGCCCCCGCAGCATTGTGAGCCTAGAGCTGGCCGTAGCAGCGGTAAGCTGACCTGTATGTCATAGTATTCGCTGGCACAAAGGGGTGGCGGTGGGGGTAATTTGGGGTATACAGTATATTGATGTAGTCAGTACTGTATATTGATATATATGGATTGATGGATATGGGAATCAGGGTATGTATGGATGTATATGCAGTATGTATGTACCGTTTGTATGTATGTGGGAGGCACTGTATGGATGTTTGTGGAAGGCTATGTATGTATGTATGTATGTATGGGGAAGGCTATGTATGTATGTATGTATGTATGTATGTATGTATGAGGAAGGCTATGTATGTATGTATGTAGGTATGAGGAAGGCTATGTATGTAGGTATGAGGAAGGCTATGTATGTATGTATGTATGTAGGTATGAGGTAGGCAGTGTATGTATGTGGAAGGCAGTGCATGTATGTATGTGTGTATGTATTTCGAAGGCAGTGTATGTATGTATGTATGTATGTATGTATGTATGTGGAAGGCAATGTATGGACGGGATACCTATGCTGTATGTATGAGGAAGACTATGTATGGACGGGATACCTATGCTGTATGTATGAGGAAGGCTATGTATGTATGTATTGAGGTAGGCCATATATGTATGTGGAAGGCAGTGTATGTATGTGTGTATGTATGTGGAAGGCAATGTATGGACGGGATACCTATGCTGTATGTATGAGGAAGGCTATGTATGTATGTATGTATGTATGTATGTATGAGGTAGGCCATGCATGTATGTGGAAGGCAGTGTATGTATGTGTGTATGTATGTGGAAGGCAGTGTATGTATGTGTGTATGTATGTATGTATGTGGAAGGCAGTGTATGTATGTGTGTATGTATGTGGAAGGCAATGTATGGACGGGATACCTATGCTGTATGTATGAGGAAGGCTATGTATGTATGTATGTATGTATGTATGTATGTATGAGGTAGGCCATGCATGTATGTGGAAGGCAGTGTATGTATGTGTGTATGTATGTGGAAGGCAGTGTATGTATGTGTGTATGTATGTGGAAGGCAGTGTATGTATGTGTGTATGTATGTATGTATGTATGTGGAAGGCAGTGTATGTATGTATGTATGTATGTATGTATGTATGTATGTGGAAGGCAGTGTATGTATGTATGTATGTATGTATGAGGAAGGCTATATATGTACAGTATGTATGTGGAAGGCAGTGTATGTGTGTATGTGGAAGGCAGTGTATGTATGTATGTATGTATGCATGTATGTATGTATGTATATGGAAAGCAATGTATGGACGGGATACCTACGCTATTAGGATGCTGGCGGTCAAAAGAATGATCTCGGCATCCTGAATCTGACAGGGGATCCGTAGCACCCTTCCCCTCTTCCACTACCCTTCTAACATTCCCTTGCATCAGCCTAACCATCCCCTCCCCGAAACCTAACCCCCCTATGAAGTGCCTAAACCTTCCCCCGCAGCCTAACTGTAAGTCGCCCCACCAGTGGCTAAACCTATCCCCCTTTTCTCAAATATCCTGCTTACCGCATACTTACCATTTGGGATGCCGTCTGTCGGCATTCCGGCCTCTATGCAGTTCCAGCGCCGGTCTTTCTGAAGGCAGTCCTGATACCAACATCGGTACACTGAAGTCTGGCATCAGGACCGCCAGGATGCCGACTGCAGGCATGTATGTATGTATGTATGTGCGTGTGTATGTGGGAGGCAGTGTATAGATATATAGATGGATGTGTATATATATATATATATATCTATATCTATATCTATAGATATAGATATATATATATATATATCTATATATATAAAAGAAAGGAGGTGGATGTATGTATGTATGTATGTATGTATGTAGGTATGTATGTGAGAAGCAGTGTATGTAGGACCTGTATATATGAGAGCGGCAGTGTATGGATGTATACATGAGAGACAATGAAATACAAAAGAGAGAATGTGTGTAAAGGGGGAGAAATAAAGATAGAAATGCCAATGTGAGAGATTAGATAAATACATAGTCCTAACCCCTCTGCAAGTGGACTGTATTGGTATACAGTCCTGGTGACCCCACCACCCACACTGCCCCGCCAGCCAGCACTCGGGACACACAGAGTTTTACTAGAGGATAGCTATTGATAAAAAAACCTTCACAAAGGAGTGTGTTGCTTGCTGTGCCAACATTAAGATGCTGGCAACACTTACCACACCTCTTCTGCGGCAATAGACATGCTGACTTTATTGGAGACCTGAGTTGGGGGGCCCCTTCAAAAAATTTGCTATGGGGCCCACAAAGTTCTAGTTACGCCTCTGGATCAAAACCAGATCAATCCGGGAGAATGTCTAATACGATGACGAGTAGCAGGAAAATTGTACTGTTTTAGGGTTATGCTCCCTTCATGGGTCCACCCATCCCATATTATTTATAAATTCTACGAACCCCTTATTCCCCCTGGCCTGCCCGGACACTGCACTCCTCCTATCGACCTGGGGGGGGGGGGGGGGGGGCATGCAGTGTCAGGGCCGCGAATTCAGGTGCTTTGGTGAGGATTTCATATGAGAAGGGTGGGGGATATATACCGCAGGTAACAATATCTGCTTCTTATTAATTGTGCAATCAAGAAAAACATATCTACCTCCAGCATCAATTTTTACTTTGTTACAGACAAATGAAACAGTCTTTTTTATTAGCACTGAAACACCCCTCAGTGGCAAACGCAGGATTTTCAGAAGGGGGTTTCCAGAGGGGCGGAGCAAAGCACGGAGATGGACACTTAGGTGACCCAGTATATGTCGGGTCAGTTAAAGTATTATAGATAGACCAAATGTATATAAATAATAATAATAATAATAATAATAATAAAAAAATAAATAAATATATATATATATATATATACATACATACATACAGGGGCATCAACAGCAGTGTAGACCCCTGGGCATAACAATGTATTGGGGCAATTACCGATCCTCCAGCGGTAGGGGTGGGGGAAGCTTTGCCCCGGGTGGTAGGGGGTATTATATCAACTGCTCAGCATGTAGGGCCTGGATCAGTAATTTCCACTAATTACCCCTTTACTGCACAGATGGTGGGAGATGGGGTGGGAGAAGGGGGCATTGGGCTGAATGAAAGGGCCCTGATACATAACTTCCAGGGTGGTAGAGGATGTTTAATATACAGATGAGGGGTGTATAGTGGAGTGGGCTTATTATTCATAATTTTCTGGTGGGAAGACAGCTTGCTTGACTGCAGATATCTCCAGTTCCCAGAAATAGATTTCTTAGATTTTAATGGAATTAAAAACTAGAGAATCCCACCTACCAAATTGTATTGGGGACTAGGGGATGAGAGTTCAGGAGGCAGAGCAATCTGCCAACGAGAATATAAAACTACATACCAGGTGTGTGGAGCTGGAGCAGTAACCAGCTGCTGGAAGGCTGATATCTCTGATTTTGGGAACAGTAGAGACAAGCTATGAGTGTCCATCAAAGGGGGAGAGTCCCAGCTTTTGGAATATACCCTCAAAAAAACTCTAAGTCAGACAGAACCTGAAATATCTGACTGGGAAGAGCAATTAATAGGCTTGGATGGGGACCACTGCTTTGAAGTCAGATATCTCCGGTTCCCAAGGGCCGATTTTTAAAATTCTTATACCGATGGAAAGAGGGGACCCTCAGCTTTCAGCATAGGGTCCTTAGACTCCTGGGGGGGTTTCTGGGTACTCAGAAACCCCCCCTGCGTGCGCAACTGCCCCTGGACACGGATGTAAAGGAGGCGTGATGGGAGTATCCAACCCACAGCTTCCTCAGTGCCATTAGTTTTCCTCCCACCAAGTGTGTTTCGAGCAAGCAGACCACATCTGCATTATAGTGCCTAAGCTGATTTAGCACCAGCGACCTTTTAATCTTGTCATTTATTCCCCGTCCATTGCCCGCTTTCCTTTTTTTTTTTTTGCCGCCACAGCATTATATTGTATACTGCATATATTACAATTATCAACATTAAAGAAAAAATACATATACCCTCCCACCTCCCTGTATACCATTCCTCCCTCAGTATACCTGTACCCTTGACCCTCCCCCCAAAAGACACAAAAAATATCAAAAAAGAGAAGAAAAAACACAACAAAACAAAAAAACATTACACACTTGTACCCTCTTCTCTGAGGGCTATAACAATTGGGCCACCAATTTGCAGGGGGCTCCCTGACATGCTTATTTCTTAATGTTGCCCTCCTCTCCCTCTCCCCCCCTCCACCCTCCCAACAGGAGAATGAAGAAAGACATCGGCCGGAGAGACAAACAACACCTGTGATCTAACCATCCGCCAGCTGCCGAGTTCCCGGTAGCTTTTTATCTAGCCACTTCGCAACCTCATTGGGTGTGGAGAAGAAGAGAGTTTCTCCATCACTTATTACCCTTAATTTTGAGGGAAAAACCATTGAGTACTTTAAGTTATTGTCCCACAACCTTCTTTTCACCTCCACAAATTTTGCTCTGTCCTTCTGGACTTCTAAAGCAAAGTCAGGAAATACAGCAATTTTAATCCTGTTGTGCTCCAATGGGCCTTTCGTGCGTAGTAGGCGGAGGATTGTATCTCTGTCCTGATGATTTAATATTTTGGCGATCAGTGTTCTAGGAGGGGCCCCTAAAAGTAGCGCCCTGAATGGCACTCTGTGTGCCCTTTCGACTGAGAAATGATCTGTGAAGGCCGCTTTCCCAAATTTGGTACTCAGCAGTTCTACTATGAATTTGGGCGCATCCGTACCCTCCACCTGCTCAGGCAATCCCACAAATCTGAGGTTATTTCTTCTCAATCTTCCTTCAATATCTAGGATCTTAGTTTTCATTTCTGTCATTTGCAGGGCCATTTTATTAACCTTATTTAGCCAATGGTTATGTTTATCCTCAATTGCAGAAATACTCTCCTCCGCCTCCTTAATCCTCTCTGTATTTGCCTTTTATTCAGTTTTAATTGCCACAATTTCCTGCTGCACACCATTTATCTGATCAGACAGACGTTGTTCCGAGCTATTAATGGCTTCTAAAACTTGCTGGAGTGTAATCTCCGGGGTGGAAGTAGACACTGGACTTTTAATTTTTGTTGGGGTGGCTTGGGGTGTTGAGTTAGGGGTTTCTGCCGCATTCTTACCCTGGCCTCGATCAAATTTTTAAGCCGGGCTGCAGCTGCTGTATTGCCCGTTTTACCCATTCTTTCAATAATGCCTGCACCCTCTTTTTTTTTTAATACAGTCCCGGCCGCAGTCGCTTGGGGTTGCACACTTATCAATATACAGTCACAGTCACGGCTACCTGGACTTGCCCAGCCAGCCCGTAGTTCTGTATGCAATCAAGGGCAGTATGCTGTTTGCCACTTGCGCCGCAAATTCAAGCTCACTGAAGTACATACAGCCAAGCCTAACGGGGATTTAGCACACGTGTCACAATAGTGCTGCATCCCTTATTAACTTCTGCCAGTCACACCAACAATATTCAGAAGGTATAATAAATGCACAGCAAGTATACTGCACCAGTTTGTTGTCTTCTTTGGTGGATCACAGGAGCCGTACAGTGATGTGGACTTATCCTCTGGGCTTGGACTTAGCTGGATATTGCAGTTGAAGTGTGTGGGTGCTCTCACCACCTCACACTATTGAAGTTCCAGCGCCATTCCCCTTCCTTATGTTGCTTTGTCTTGTCCCCTCATGCTCCACTTGTGGTCAAGCCAGATTAATATGAGCTGCTGTGATCAAGCCAGATTGTCATAAGCTGCTGTGGTCAAGCCGGGTTATCATGAGCTGCTATCGCTCCAGCCTCCAGCCTTCCTCCTGTTAGTGCTGCCGGCTCATGCTTCCACGCTGCTGCGGCGGTTAGGAAGCTGGGTGCAGCACTTTTCTGCTTCCCCCTGCTGCCTTGTAGCTGGATCCCGTTCTGGCTGGTTCCGGCCGCCCGCCGGAAGCGGCCGTTCAGCCGAGTACTGCCGGGTATCAGCATCCGGGCGTCTGCGGCTCAGTCACTGCTGCCCACCTGCCTCCGGCTCACACTACCCCAGCATCCACGAGCGCCGCAGATATGGCCCCCGGAATTCGATCTCCTCTGTGGGCATCAGGTACACAGGTAGAGCTCGGATGCATACATGTCAGGGAGCTCACTCTCCCTCCTGCTCACACCTGCACCGCCGTGGCCCCGCCCCCCGCTCATCTATGGAGCTCTTCTTACATGCTAAGTAGAATTTGATTGGCTATCTCTATGACACTTGGTTAAAATCTACATGTCCTACTTCCGGTGGGCGGACCTAGCTGGTGGCCGCTTTCTACAGAGCTCTCCGGCCCCAGGTCCCTAAAACATCAGAGAGGGGCAAGTCGGGACGGCAGAGGCGACCCAGGACACTGTGGGCAACTCGCCGAGGAGACAGTGGTGGGTAAGAGGCGCAAGCCCGGCTCCCCACCGAACAAACAACCCCGGAATCAGCGCCAGGGATCAGGCGCTACAAAGGAGCGGGCGCCATCTTGGATGCGCACTGCTCACATCGCCAGCAGCAAGCACCGGCCGCAATCTCAAGCGGCGCCGGCCGGACATAAACCCACCAGCTGGGTGGTCGGCGACGGCGGCCCCAGGCACTGAGGGACGGCGCCGCCGGACAAGTACCGGCACTCGCAGGGACAGGGACGGGAGCCAGTACCTGGTCGGGTCCCGGGCGCCATCTTGGAGGTGGCGGGCGGCAGACGCAGTATCATCATCAGCCAGGCAAGTGATCTGTGGGAAGCGGCGGGGCGCAACAGCGGGCTGGAGTCTTTGCCACACCGCACACCTGACTGCTGACCGCCCCAGCCTCCCGGGGACTGCACAGGGGGAACCATAGGAGAGCACACACTATACAGGAGGGTCAAAGTTCAACGGGTGCCATCTTGGTGCTCAGCACTCATACAGACTGTGTCTGGCACATGCATAAAAAAGGGCCCCTGCTCAAATAATGTGAAGATGTACCCATTCAGTCATACTCTGTGTGAGGCCTTTGAGTGATCGTATTGTCCCACGTGCAGCTGTCCCTGGCACAGAAATAAAGCATCAGAGAGACATAATTGAGATAGACTGCAAAGTCTTAAGATAAGGACTGCGCTGCCCTCCTGTGGTCGATGGTGGAACACCACTCCTGTAGTGTATAACACCATTCAGTTACTGCCCCACCTGAATCGATAGTAGACGGGTGTAACATTGCAGTTGATGAAGCACCTCTGAGAACTTAGGCGAGAAGCCAGCGCCGTGTCAACATATAATCCCGACCCAACACAAACCGCTTAAGCTACCGGGTCCCTGCTGACCGCACAGACCAATAATGGATAAATATGTTGGAAAGCCGACCAAGGGAGGCCGGAGTGGAACTGCAGCTAAAAATAGGGATACAAAATCCTCCTCCACAACCGTGGCTACCCCCCCAGCATCACCGGCTGACAAACGAGCATCTCGGGAGATGGATCTCCCTGTTGAGAGCTCCTCCTCTATGGCACGCGTCCAGGAAATTGCTGCTGTGCTTTCGCCTTTGCTTGATGAAAAACTGTCTGGAATTAAGGAAGCCATAGAGTCTGTGGTCTCACAGTTAGGCGAATACGGCTCTCGGTTTGAAGAAGCAGAGCAACGTATCTCGAATGTTGAAGATGACCTCATTGCTGCTAAAAACACAATAGCATCTCAAGAGGCCACTATTTTAGCCATCCATGACAAATTAGAAGACCTGGAAAACAGGAATCGTAGGAATAATCTACGACTCATCGGCCTACCGGAATCGGTTAAAAATCGAGAGCTACTAGAGCTGGTGTCAAAATGGTTGCCGGAAGAACTCAAGTGTCTACCATCTACGGGAATAATGCAAATCGAAAGAGCACACCGAATAGGCCCAGACAATCAAGATAAACGGCGAAGACCAAGGCCAGTCATTTTTAAATTCCTTAACTATCTGGATAAAACAGCGATAATGGAGGCTTATCGCAGAATGGGAGGTCTACAGTATCAAGGCGAACGTCTGTTGTTGTTCCAAGACTTCTCATACCAAGTGGCGATGAAGAGAAGAGAATTTACCCCCATATGCAAATCGTTATTTGAAGCGGGTGTCCGGTTCGCACTTCTTTACCCTGCAAAGCTGCGCATCCAGAAAGATGGAAGACAACACTTCTTTGATACAGTTACTTCAGCGCAGAACTTTCTGGACTCTATTGCGAACGACCCTTCACCCTTGTCGGACGCTGATTGATTGTTATTGCCAGGGACCCGCAAGTATTCACCTATAGTAGTTATGTTGCAATGTTGGTTTTGTCGTCATATTGTTTGACTCAATACATTTTGTTTCTCACAGCTGCCCCCCCGGGGGATGTTGTCCGGTTGGTGCCAAAAGGGCACAAAGTTTTCCCCTCCCCAAAAACTTATCTAACCAATTATTACATTAGTAGTTTTACCAGGCACAGTTGGCCTGACAATTGGGTTCAAAAATTTTTGAAAACTGATAGAACTGTTGAGTATTTTATGATGATATCAAGTGGGTCACATGAAGGAATTAGATACACCACAGATTCCGTGGATAGGCCCCAGCTTGCTGGGACTGGGGTCCCCACAAATCAGATGCTTGCTCTATGTAACGTGTTTCCCCAATCTGGTATAGGTTGATATGAGCACGGAAGTCACTGACACACTTATTACGCGCACACATTTACGTTTTTTGTCATGGAATGTTGAGGGTCTGAATTCCCCGCTCAAGAGGAGGAAAGTACTGCAACACCTGAAAAGATTAAAACCGGATGTAGCAGTGTTGCAGGAAACACATTGGAGGGAGGGGGACCCTAACACTCTAAGGGATAATTGGTTTACAGAGTTCTATGCAGCCTCTTATTCGAGTAAGCAACGGGGAGTCCTCATCATGGTTAATAAATCCTTAAGGTACGAAGTGATGGACACCCTTAGAGACCCTGAGGGACGCTACCTATTTTTAAAACTTAAGCTGGAAGGTGAATTATTTACGCTTGCAACACTGTATGCACCCAACGGTCCTAACACTGCTTTCTTTACAGACCTGTTTGTGCAATTGCAGGAATGGGCGGAGGGTCATGTGGTCCTGGGTGGGGATTTTAATGCTACCCAAAAACAATCTCTGGATAGAAGTAATAATGCGAACGGTGATACACCACCTCCTGCACTGGGCTTGTTGATAAGTTCTTTGGGTCTTACAGACCCCTGGCGCCATTTGCACCCGGTTGAGCGGGATTACACTTTTTACTCCCACCCCCATCATACCTCCTCAAGGATAGATTTTTGGCTACTTCCCACGCAATTACTTAACAGGGTCAAAAGATCAAAAATTGAATCTATACTGGTTTCGGACCATGCCCCTACATGGTTCGAGCTGGCGTTGCCCACTCCCCTACAACATTCATTCAACTGGCGGTTCCCATCTTACCTAGCAGACTCCCCAGACTTTCAGTTGGAGTTAAAACAACATTTTCTGAATTATGTAGATGATAATTTTCAGCATATAGATGATATTAACTTGTTCTGGGCCGCATCCAAACCGGTAATTCGTGGACATGTAATCGCATACACTGCGACCAAAAAGAAAAAGTTGAATTCTAGATTCCTGGAGTTGAGTGTGGCTGTCTCAGACTCATATGCAGCCTTGCTGAGAAATGACACCCCAGCAAATAGGCAAAGTTACCTTGACACTAAAGCATTGTATGATACTCTATGCACAGAGAAGGCGCAGTGTTCTATAGATTTTCAAAAACAAAGATACTTTCGATGGGGAAATAAATCTGGCAAATTATTAGCTTCCATAGCAAGAGGGCAACGCCCACAACCTCATGTTGGTAAGATAATTGTAGGCCAGGAACAACACACTGCCACGGCAGATATTGCCAACTCCTTTTTAAGTTATTACACAGACCTGTATTCCTCCCCTCCTGATCACCCCGCATTAGGGATGGAATTCCTCAGGCGAGCTGCACTCCCAACATTAACTCAATCGGAAAGGGATGCTTTGGCGTCACCCATAACTGAGTTAGAATTAGAATTGGCTATAAAAGGCCTCCCAAAAGGGAAGTCACCGAGACCAGATGGATTAGGGGCAGATTATTACAAAATAGTATTGCCACACCTTAAATTACATTTATTGTCTCTATATAACTCCATACTAGCCGGCAATGCCTCGCCTCCTGATTTTAACCAGGCCAGGATCATAATACTACCAAAGCCAGGCAAAGACCCAGACTTGGGCCCTTATTCTGGTTGGTGCGGCCAGAGCCGCACACGGGGCTCCGGCCGCACAAACCAATCCCCGCCCACCCTACTGATCGCCACGGCCGTCCGTACACGGACGGCTGGCGATCCGCATAAAAATGGTGGAGGCGTACGCCTCCACCATGGTGGGAGCTGCCCCCTGCATTCGATGGTCGTCGACCATCGAAGGCAGGTCCGCACGCCCCTGCAGCTCCCGCAAGCTGAGACCACACGGACAATCGTCCGTGTGGTAGCTTGTATGGGGGCTGAAAGCTGACATCCGGCGACGTCAGCTTTCCGCCCCCATGAGTTGCGTCATGCCCTCATTACCATGCATACGCCCCGCGTTTGCATGGGAACGCCCATGAAACGCGGGGCGTACACATAGGGAAATGAGGGCATGAAGCCTCTCACGCCCCTATACGCCCCCTTTGCGGCGGACGAAATACGTCTGCGGCGAAGGGGGCTGCACATGCGCAGATTGACCTCTGCGCATGTGCAGAGTAAAAACATCGGCGGTACGGCCGCACGCGGGCCGTACCGCACGAAGCAGAATAAGGGCCTTGGTTAGCTCCTACCGTCCAATTTCCTTGTTGAATCAAGACCTAAAGATACTAACCACTATAATAGCCCACAGGTTACAAGTGGTACTGCCGAAGCTGCTTCATCCATCCCAGACGGGGTTTATTAAGGGTAGGTCCTCTGTGCATAATATTAGACAAGTGGTAGCTGCCATAACTAAATCCCAGTCAGTGAAAAATGGGAGTTCTTTATTGGTGAGTTGTGACGCCGATAAGGCCTTCGATAGGGTATCCTGGTCCCATCTCTTGCGGGTGTTACACGCCCAGCAGTTTGGGGTTGGCTTCATTTCTCTTTTTCGTAGACTTTATGACAACCCTACAGCAGTCCTTACTATAAATGGTCTAAACACTGCCAGCTTCACACTTGCTCGTGGCACCAGGCAGGGGTGCCCACTTTCCCCGTTGTTATTCGATCTGGCCATAGATCCACTAATTAGGATATTTCATCTGCAGAGAGACTGGCATGGAATACGGCATGGGGGGATGGAGCAGAGGGTATCTGCTTATGCCGATGATTTGCTGCTCTATTTCACCAACCCACAGGAAGCATTCCCTGGCTTCTTAAAAACATTGAAAGAATTTGAGGCTATATCTGGCTTCTTGATTAATAAATTAAAAACCAAAGCTTTGGCACTGCATAGGGGGGCTATGGCTGGATGGCAGGACGGGTTCCCATTCTTATGGGCGAGTGGCTCTTTAACATACTTAGGCCTTAAAATACCAGTGGACCCAACTCAGTTATATGCAGAGAATTACCCACCACTAATAGCGAAATTGATGGCAGATCTTCGTTCATGGCGGTCCTTACCCCTGTCATATTTAGGTAGATGTCACATGATCAAAATGATCTCTTTCCCACGAATGCTGTATGCCATTCAGATGCTCCCTCTTTTAATACCTGAGTCTGACTTACGCATTATAAATGCGGCAATTAGTAAATTTATTTGGGATGGAAAAAAAACCAGGATTTCCATGTTTAAATTATCACAGCATGCAACATTGGGAGGTATCAACCTACCATGCATTAAGAGTTATATGCTAGCAGCTAATTTCAGATATGCCATTGATTGGATACATTCCACCAACTACTATGCCAATACAGTGCTTGAGCAAGCTATGTGCCGGAGTGTCCCATTGCCGAGTCTTCTCCACATGAAACCAACGAACTATCCCCCTGGAGTTGCAAGTAATGTACTGTTAACTACTACATGCAAGGCATGGCGGATGACACGTTCTAGACTTAAATTATCCACACATGATACGATATTCAATTCAATTCACTATAATACCAACACTAATGGGCGGATAATCCAAAATAACAGATTGATCGGGCATTGTGAGGCAGGGGGTCTTAGATTGTTGTACCATCTCCTAGGTGATGGAGGCGATCCAATCTTGTCCTACCAACAAATTTGTGATAAATACCCAGATGTGAATATCCCTATATATGTGTATTACCAACTGAAAAGTTATGTGTCCAGCCAGGTCAAACAGATCCCAGTAACTGATATGTCTGCAGGCATGGATATTATGATCAAGCATGCTCAGAATAGGCCATGTAATACTTCCCTACTATACTTGCACATAAAGAGACGTATTGACGTAGACACCTTAGACTCTGGCATGGCAAAGTGGACCGTAGACCTACCTAACATATCCTTACCTTCTCTATTATCTGCATTTATAAGATTAAACAAAACAATGATATCTGCCTCATATATGGAAATGCAGTACAAACTACTACATAGAGCGTACTATACTCCAAAGAGAATGTTATTAATGGGTACCGCTGACAATTCTTGCTGTTTTAAATGTAAAGCACCCAACGCAGATATACTGCACTGCATGTGGAGTTGTCCAGAGGTGAAAACCTTCTGGGACACAGTGTGTAACTATGTTAAATCGCAATATAATATTACATTCACCGCCACCCCTGAGTGGGCATTATGGGATATATACCCAACCCCTAACACGATTCGCCAATCAGCGGGGCAAAGAATATTTCTATCAAAAATAGCTGCTGCAACACGTAAAACCATTTTATCTCAATGGATAAACTCCAACACATTGTCTATATCTCTATTGGTACCCCGAATTTCGCATCTTTTTCAGATGGACTGGCTTGAGTTGTCGCTTAACAAAGATGCTAAGGCTAAAAGGTTTTTTGCAATCTGGTTGCCACATGTGAAATCCCTGCCAGAATCCACAAAAGCTAATCTTAGAACAGCTGTCCAACTAACGTCCTGGTATAATCTAATGCTATTACAGTATAACACACCTCCCTTTTGATAGAACCCTCAATTACCTGTCGGAAAGTATCTCTAAGTGTGCATATGACTGTATCTGGTTAAGGACCCATGTGAAGTGACCCACTGTGTAGAAAATGTCTGTAATGTAACGAGAATCTCATTTATAACACGTTACCACTCTTTGAAATTTCTTTTATTATTTGGTTTTATATTACATATACAATGGTTACAAAAATGCTTGTGTACAAATTTGTATTGCAGACGTATATTGATTTTGTACTGTACAGTTCTTCAATAAAAAATTATTGAAAAAAAAAATCTACATGTCCTAACCTTGTATATGTATAAGGTATATATTCTAACCATAGGAGAGTGTGATTAGGAGACTGACCAACTGTGGGGAATATGGGGCAGATACTATAAAGGCTGTTTGATATCAATCAGTTGTGAAGGCATTGAACTGGCACAATTCCCTATTGAGGGACTGTTATCTTCTTATATACAAAGGTTATTCTGATATTAATCAGTTGTACAGACATTGACCTAATATAACTCCCTATTGAGAGACTGACATCTCTTTATATATAAGGGACTCTCATTGGGCCCAGTACCAGATTGATCTCCTGCGCTTGTGATACCAACAGGGGTGACACTGGACCAGGGTCTCAACAGCAGATCCCTATTCCTCTTCCTTCTACTGATTCTACCATAGGTCTCAACTTTAATCACCCCCTCATTTGGTCCGTTCACTGTCTTCATGACACACGGCCGGAAAGTAGGAATGATTTGAGATCCAGGGAAGTCAGCTAATTTTCCATCCATGTATCTGTTTCCCATCTCTAGGGAATCTTTCTGAGCTCCATAGAAAAATACTACAAATAAAATATATATATAGATATACAGCACCATACAATTGTGAGCAATTTTGCCCAAAATACTACAGAACTATATGCTGTGGCAAACCCGCCGTGACAGTCACCTAATGACAACTATATTTCACCGAACTTCTTTCAGTTTTGCACGTACTTCACTTGTAAATATGAGTGTATAGATTACTTAATTTTTTGTACTTTTTGTACATATTTTTTACACAATTTTGTGCAACTTTGTCACTCCAATAATTTTTCAGCCAGGCCATCTTAATGCCTCATGGGAGAATATCCCGATATTGAAACCATTTTTTGACCAAAGGCTGACACATTCACATTAATTTGGTGCTTATTGTGAGAACCATTTTCTTTGTACCGCTTCACAATTAATTGCGCATTATAAAAATTATAAAAGAATCCCCTAGTGAGTGTCTTTCCATGAATAGTGACAATGTCAGTGGTGATGAGTGTAGGGTTCCATTCTAAACGCATATTATTAAGAACAAATAAATATTTATAAGTTGTGCCCCGACAAAGAGAGTAATCTTTTTTCTTCGTGTGTTAGTGTAACACCATAGTCATGGCAGTACAAAATAAATACACTCACAACCAATGCTTTTATGTTGATGGGCCAGGAGGTTCCAGCAAAACATTCCTGTACACTACACTCATTGCGTATATACGAGGTCAAGGTAACATTATATTGCCGATTGCTACCACAGGAATTGCAGCTACTTTACTCAAAGGTGGACGCACTGTTCACGGTGGATTTAAGCTACCTGTCCCACTACTTGATACATCCGTTTCTTGCATGAGACTAACGTCCACAGAAGCAGAACTGTTATGTCAAGCTGTTGTCATTCTCATTGATGAAATAACTATGCTCTCAAAACATGGTCTTCGATGCATTGACAAACTTCTACAGGAAATTATGAACATAAACAAACCATTTGGAAACAAAATTATTGTATTAGGAGGTGATTTTAGACAATCACTTCCTGTTGTGCCAAAAGGAACGCAAACGGATATCATTGAATGCTGCATAAAAGCCAGTCACCTATGGCAACATTTCAGTCATCTCACTCTTACTACAAACATGCGCAGTGAAGGACAACTACAACATAACTACAACATAATACATGGCTTTTACATAATACATAGCTTTTACAAGTTGGCATGGGAACTGTTCCACCAATACCAGAAATATCACAAACAAATATCATTGAAATCCCACAACATATGCTAACTACACACGATCTCATTGGTACCATTTTTAACAATGTACAAAATATGTTAGTAGAAGAATTTTCAAAAAGAGTAATTCTTGCTCCAACAAATGCACACACACTTGAAATTAATCGCCACATTATTGGATTAATACCTGGAATTCCAAAAATTTATTACAGCGCCGACTCTGTCGTAAGTGAAGACCCAAACGACACTTTAAACTTCCCACTTAAATTTCTACATGAGCAAACTCCTTCTGGAATGCCTCCACATAACTTGATGTTAAAAAAGGGAGTTATTATCATGCTACTTCACAACCTTAACCCCAAAAATGGATTGTGTAATGGGACACGATTAATTATTGAAAACTTAGCACCTCACTTCATAACTACCAAAATTATATCAGATTGCAACAAAGGCGACATTGTCATTATTCCTCAAATAGATTTAGCTCCAACTGATACCACATTGCCATTTATCCTAAAACGTAGACAATTTCCCATCATTCCAGCGTATGCAATCACAATTAACAAATCCCAAGGACAAACATTCAATCACTTTGGAATTCATCTGCAAACTTAAGTCTTCTCACATGGTCAACTTTACGTGGCTTTATCAAGATCGAGACAACCAAATCAAGTCCACATTACCCCAAATGAAGAACAAGGACAACTACTTTCTAACAATAGACAATTTACCAAAAATGTGGTTTTTCAATAAGTATTTCAAATGTAACATGTCGTTGTAATACAGTATGTGACTTTACTAACCTTATTTATATGAACCCACTTTCCAAACTTTTTGAAATGTTTACAATAAAAGCTTCACAATGTTCGACCTCTTTTCTAACTCTTTTTATAAAATATTTCAATTTAAATACATATTTCGTACAACTAGATTAGGTTACATTTCTGTAAAAAAACAATCTTCATAACACTATTACAGACTACACCCTCTTTGCAATTATATGTACTTTGATTTAAAAACATTTCTGCTCTCACTCAAATGCACTTCAAGCTCATCATTCAGCAAATTACACAAATATCTTACACTCACATATATTTCTACTTCTAATGGGGCAAAGCCCCTCACGACGGTGTGAATAGCGCCCGGAGGGCGCGCTGAATCACCTAGTATACATATACTTTTGAGATGATGTCCAGCACGACCGCTTGCGAAGGTAACCAGTCTGGGTGCCCTTGTAGAAATCCATACACCAACCACATAAACACGGCACTCCAATCTTCTTAGTTAAAGCATAATGTGAAGCTTTTATTAGCAATGTTTCAATACTTTACAGTATTTTCATGAGGCATGATGAAAATACTGTAAAGTATTGAAACGTTGCTAATAAAAGCTGCATGTTATGCTTTAACTAAGAAGATTGGAGTGCCGTGTTTATGTGGTTGGTATATATATATATATATATATATATATATATATATATATGGAAAAGAAAAGAAGGAGCGCACAATAGAGCCAACAGTTTAAGATTTTACTAAAAAATCTGTATCAATGCTCATACATCACAGTAAATATAGCCAGCATGAGAAGCATAGTCACCGACAATTAATGCACTCTGTAGGCACGGGATCTGGGGACTCCAGGTGTTCCGTCCAAGATGTGTAGCGGCAGTAGCGTTCTCTGGGTGAGAGATACGTATGGCACGGGATCTGGGGATTCCAGCAACCTCCGACCAGGATGGTGACAGGCGGTGACAGCGTACTCGACACACCAAGCTGAAGGTACGGGACCTGGGGACTCCTGTCTCTCCGACCAAGATGGATCAGCGACGGCGGCGGCGGCGTTCTCAGCACGGCAAGGTGACAGACAGGTAAGAATCAGCACAGGAGTTCTGATACGTCAGGAGGACACGCCCCAACGCGTTTCGTCGTGGGACTTCGTCAGGAGGCGTGTCTTAGGTAAGTATGGTCTCACTTATAAAGCCCATTCATTAGCGTCAATACAGAACAGCCTATGCTCATTAAATGCTTAGTCGGCTTACTTATACTAGGAGAATACAGAGATCAGAGGATATTTTTAACAGAATCCAACCAGTGGAAAAAACATCACTGGCTGGAGTTACAGAATAAAAATCACTAACATAAAATTTGCTAACTTTAATACACAATGACAATAATAAATAAATGCATAGATATTAAAATAACCTCTTAAAGAGGAATATACACTTCAAAGTGAATTTATTACACTTTCCAATATTCTATCAATAAAAATAAATATTTCAATCTACTACAATAAAAAATATATATATCGTAAATCCCCTGTATGATTGGAGACAAGATGAATAAATAGGGGAGAAAAAGGAACAAGTATTAGCAAACAATAATGTAATGACATCACATCAATAAATAATTTTAGAACCATACTTATGGAGTATATCTAGAGAATTAAGGATCTAATATGAAGTAGAGGTATTTTCAATTTATCTCATCATGTATTGACTAAAGATGAAAGTGATTTGCTTAGTAAAGGCTTGTCCTTTGCACCTACAAAGGGGCCAAATGCCTTTGATTTATTCATCGATGCAAACAAATTTGTACGTACTCTTACCCTCAAACGCCACTTTGCTAAAAATAATTTAGATAATCCCACTCCAGATTCTAATAATGACACCCAGCTTTCTAATAGACTAAAACCCAAGTCTAATTTTAATCCTATAGAATCCCGCGGCAGCAATGTTGAAGCCTTCTTTAGTCTTATTAAGTAGGACTTTGACATTATGTGCGCTGAAAATACTAAGTTTAAATCTTGTGATAACCTTAAAAGAAATGAGCGAGCTGCCATTAAAATACTTGAGGACAATCATAATATAGTTATAAAAATGGCTGACAAGGGGGGTGGGATAGTTGTTCTTAACCGAGATGATTATCTTGAAGAAGCGTATCGCCTTCTTGATGATCAAATTACATACTGTAGGTTGACGAGCGATCCCACCCCCCGTGTCATTGAAACCATCAGACATCATCTGGATGATGGTTTGGGCTAAAGGTGTTATTGATGAGAGTGAGAAAAGATATATATTAAATGAAAATCCTCTACTGGCATTATTCTATTTTATGCCTAAAATTCATAAAAGACTGGAAAAACCTCCTGGGCGTCCCATCATTGCTGGTATCAAATCAGCCACTTCAGGTTTATCAGAGTTTGTTGACATGCATATACAGAAGTATGTCCTAAAACTCGATTCATATACCAAGGATTCAACAGAAATCTTAATGTGGCTGAAAGATTTTGAATGGAAGGGTTCCTATCGGTGGTACACCTCCATTCCACACGATGGAGGCATTTGTGCCATTCGATACTTTCTAGATAGAGACCCTTCCATTGATGAAAAATTTCATGAGTTTATCATCGATAGTATTAAAATAGTTATGACCAATAATGTCTTTGTATTTTAAGGGGAGTTCTTCGCCCAACGATGTGGCGTTGCTATGGGCATGCCGTATGCCCCCAGCCTGGCCAATCTGTATTTAGGCCAGTGGGAGGAGTGTAATTTAGAGATCACCAAAACTTTTAAGAACAATATTGTGAGTTACCATCGATACATCGATGACATCGTCATCGTTTGGGACGGTGAAGAATCTTTGTTTGATGATTTTATGTCATGTATCAATATAAATAGTTTTAATCTGCGATTTACCTCTAAAACGGATGCCAGTAAAATAGAGTTTCTTGACTTGATGTTAGATAGTACTGGATGGTCGACACAAAACCCGCAAATTGAAACCAGTACTTACATTAAAAAGGTCGACAGCAATTCCTACGTCCATTTTAATAGTTGCCACCATAAAAAATGGATTAATAATATCCCATATTCACAATTTGTGAGGGTACGTAGGAATTGTGCTAGTAATACCAAACTCGAAGAACAGTCTGATATATATAGCAAAAGGTTTCTAGAAAAAAACTACCCCCCCCCCCCGAATTAGTAGAAAAATGCAAAGAAAGAGCTTATATGAGAGACAGGAATGAGCTTTTAAGTTACAAGAGTAAAGTGGATGATCAGAAAAATGTTATTCCTTTTGTGACGCAATTCAACAGCAATAGTCACAAAATTAGACAAATACTTACTAAGCACTGGGATGTCCTCATGCTGGACCCGATATTGAAAAATATATTACCACCCAGACCCCAAGTGATTTATAAAAAAAGCGGCTTCTTTAAAGTCTTTAAAAAAGAAGAAATAATGAAGAAATAATACAATATAATAATGACAATATTGAATATCAGAAGATCAAAAAAGCGAAGTGCACTTCAATTTTAAAAACAAGACATACAAGACTCACAACATATAGACAACAGAGGCTATTAATATGTAGATCCCATATGAGGCTTAAATCAACCCGGCATCCTTTATAAGAACAAACACCCGCAGCATATAGTTACCAGTCCCGTAGTGTGAGAAAGCCGCTGATATCTTGTTAGGCGGAGAAACGCGTTTTGTTGCTGTGCCGGAGACCCTGCACCCGCTTGCTCATCACCACCCAGTGACTGTTATAAGTGAATTGCCGGAAGAATCAGCTTCTTAAACAGACGGCTACTGCTGACTATCTGAGGAACCCCCTCCTAACCCCCCCCTTACATCAGGGGAATACCTCCACTGAAATAGAGGTTGAACTGTCCATATAAGGAGGTTGGATTTCCCATAAACAGCAGGCATTCTCACACTACGGGACTGGTAACTATATGCTGCGGGTGTTTGTTCTTATAAAGGATGCCGAGTTGATTTAAGCCTCATATGGGATCTACATATTAATAGCCTCTGTTGTCTATATGTTGTGAGTCTTGTATGTCTTGTTTTTAAAATTGAAGTGCACTTCGCTTTTTTGATCTTCTGATATTCAATATTGTCATTATTATATTGTATTATTTCTTCATTATTTCTTCTTTTTTAAAGAAAATAAAAAACATTTGTTTTTTGAATTAAGTGATTTATTATTCTGCTAGAACACAACTGCGCCCCTTGGAAGCTCCTGTCAGTGTAAACTGCATGAGCTTTATCCCCATACCCTGTTTGCTTGAGGTACACATCCTCTAACAAGGGGCTGCAAACGTGTATAGCAACAAGGGATCCCAGTTACATATTACCAGCGCTTCTATTTTAGCCTTTGGGCTAATTGTTGTTGTTTTTCTTTAAAGTCTTCACTGGCCCCTAGTATGTTAAGAAAAGTCCAAGATAAAGACGAGGGATGGTTGAAGACCACTAATGGATTTTATCCATGTGGCAAGTGTAAAGTGTGTAAATACGCTGATAAAGAAAGAGCCACATTTTGGAATTCTGATCACACTAACTCTTGGAACTTGAAGAGCCACATGACCTGCCTTACCACACATGTTATTTATATGTTGTCTTGCAAGTGTGGTAAGAAATATATTGGAAAGACTAAGCGGGTCTTAAAACTACGTATCCTGGAGCACACCAGAAGTATAATGAACAGGGTAATATCACACAGTGTTCCCCGACACTTTGCCTCTTGTTGCTCCTCCGATCCTGATAATAACCTGACATTTAAGGCTATCGAGCACATCATTTTAGATGAAAGGGGTGGTGATAGTGGGGCAGATGTATTAAGCCTGGTGAAGAGATAAACTGGAGATAAAGTGGAAGGAGATAATGCACCAGCCACTCAGCTGTGTTTGAAATATGACAGTTGAAAGTTGATTGGCTGGTGCGTTATCTCCTTCCATTTTATCTCCAGTTTATCTCTTCGTCAGGCTTAATACATCTGCCCCATTATTACCAAACTAAGCAAGAGAGAAACCTATTGGATATATACCCTAAACACGCTGGCTCCTTTTGGTCTTAACGAGGGTGTGGATATTGTACCCTTTCCGCACAGTTAAGTGTCACTGTTCGGTCTGGACCACTATTGGACCACTATTGCTCCTGCACTGTGCCTATAGTGGTTTTGTCCTTTCCGTGTCATGGTGTAGAGCAGTATCCACTCCACTCATATTAGATCCTTAATTCTCTATATATACTCCATAAGTATGGTTCTAAAATTATTTATTGATGTGATGTCATTACATTATTGTATGCTAATACTTGTTTCTTTTTCTCCCCTATTTATTCATCTTGTCTCCAATCATACAGGGGATTTACGATATATATATTTTTTATTGTAGTAGATTGAAATATTTATTTTTATTGATAGAATATTGGAAAGTGTAATAAATTCACTTTGAAGTGTATATTCCTCTTTAAGAGGTTATTTTTATATCTATGCATTTATTTATTATTGTCATTGTGTATTAAAGTTAGCAAATTTTATGTTAGTGATTTTTATTCTGTAACTCCAGCCAGTGATGTTTTTTCCACTGGTTGGATTCTGTTAAAAATATCCTCTGATCTCTGTATTCTCATAGTATAAGTAAGCCGACTAAGCATTTAATGAGCATAGGCTGTTCTGTATTGACGCTAATGAATGGGCTTTATAAGTGAGACCATACTTACCTAAGACACGCCTCCTGACGAAGTCCCACGACGAAACACGTTGGGGCATGTCCTCCTGACGTATCAGAACTCCTGTGCTGATTCTTACCTGTCTGTCACCTTGCCGTGCTGAGAACGCCGCCGCCGCTGATCCATCTTGGTCGGAGAGACTGGAGTCCCCAGGTCCCGTACCTTCAGCTTGGTGTGTGTCGAGTACGCTGTCACTGCCTGTCACCATCCTGGTCGGAGGTTGCTGGAATCCCCAGATCCCGTGCCATATGTATCTCTCACCCAGAGAACGCTACTGCCGCTACACATCTTGGACGGAACACCTGGAGTCCCCAGATCCCGTGCCTACAGCGTGCATTAATTGTCGGTGACTATGCTTCTCATGCTGGCTATATTTACTGTGATGTATGAGCATTGATACAGATTTTTTAGTAAAATCTTAAACTGTTGGCTCTATTGTGCGCTCCTTCTTTTCTTTTCCACATTTTCACTGTTTCTGAGGCCTGACTAGCCCCATTTGAAGTGAGCTGCACTACACAATCAATTGTTGGACAGACTTTCAGCTGATTATTTCAAGTGTGATTTTGCGCAGATTTTGCATTTCTTTATATATATAGATATATATATCTATATATATATATATATATAGATATATATATATGTCTATATATATATAATATAATATATTGATAAAAGGGACAAGATCCCTGAAACGTTGACTTCAACTTGTGTTCGTTATTTTGCACGGAGTGCCATCCGCATATTGGACTTGTGTGTATATATATATATATATATATATATATATATATATATATATATATATATGATGCATTCCCAAACCTCAACAATTTAGGAAATAGAGATCCGCACACCAGGAATAGATGAAAAAAGTTTATGAAAAAAATGCAAAAAAGTGCATCAAACACATGGCAACATATTGCAAGTATAAATTCGAACAGCAGGGTTACTTATCCAGCCCGGACAAACATCATTTCTACAGGTGCCCGCTATCAGCTTCATAGCTATCTGGCTCAACAGCCTGTTTCGGTCCCCCTTTCTCAAGAGCCTATTTACTACTGGTCAAAGTTGCCATTAAATAGGTAAAAAACACCCACCAAATGCAAATCAAATGAGTCTCACCTGTGTCCACTGCACGGACATCCACGCTGTCAAACCATTCAGCAGTTCCGGATCTCGGCTCTGTTGGAACGCAAAGACAGTTCACGGATAGCATATTTCCACTTCCGGGTCCAGCGTCTAAGCCGTGTGATAAAATACCATCACGTAGTGGCTATCAGTGAGGGGGTGTGGCAGACAAGTAGCCTGTGGGAGCTCCTCGCATCATGGGTGCAAAAAGAACCCCAGGCACTGTGCTCTACCAATCCCGGCATGCTGTCCAAAGTCCGGTATGTGAAACGCATAAGAGCTGGCCGTGGAACACACAGCCATGTTCCCTGCGTCACTCGGATCTACCCCATTGGTCAATAGCCTTAGAGCTGCCGTAACACTGCTGAAGTATATTAAAAAATGTATACAGAACTCGATTTAATTCCTCATAGACAGTAATAATGGAGACTCATGTTGATCGCATATGGTAGGTGTCATTTTACCCCGACGTGCAGCAAACAATCCATAAAGTGACATATATACTGGAAAAAAATTACACATAGAAAATACAATAAACATAAACAAATATACTGACAATAAATACTGCTTACTCGTTCAAAATAGAACAACGGTGCATCAGAAAGAACGGGTATATATAAATTACTTTCTCAGTCAACATCAAGATCCATCCACCTGATTTATCAAGTGGGTATCATCACAGATCATTGATGTAGAGTGGGAATACTGGGTCTCCATCCAATAATCAAATCAAGATAAAGACTATCAACTTAATGGGCAGTATTCAATGAAAAAGTTCTCCGTGCATGGAGAGCGTTTTATTTCGCTCTCCATGCACTCTCCGTGTTCCGGAGGGCTCTCTGCCACTCCTGCTCCCTCTATTCAATGTGGCTGATGCTCTCCGCCACTCGCGGAGAGTCTTAACCCCTGCAGGGAGCAGGGAGCTTTCAGGGAGCCGGAAGCAGCCAGAGAGATTAAAGTCTCCCTGGCTGCTCCAGAGGACTGTGGAGGGGAGGGGGGCTCTCCAGGACCCAGGCTGCACCCCCCTATAAAGTCAAAGGTGCAGGTGCACAAATTAAACTCCCAATTTCAAAATTTTTGCAATAAAATTTTGCATTTTTAGCGAGGTTCTTCGCTTAGTTATGGCCATAAGTAACGGCTTGCCCACCGCGACCAGGTGACCTCATTAGTCGGGCAAGTCCCTAACATTTTGCGGGGTACAAATCTAGGGCACAGGGCACCCTGTGCCCTAGATTTGTACCCCGCAAAATGTTAGGGACTTGCCCGACTAATGAGGTCACCTGGTCGCGGTGGGCAAGCCGTTACTTATGGCCATAACTAAGCGAAGAACCTCGCTAAAAATGCAAAATTTTATTGCAAAAATTTTGAAATTGGGAGTTTAATTTGTGCACCTGCACCTTTGACTTTGTATGCAGTTCTACTGAAAGGTCTCCGCAGGGTCGCACCTCTCAATTGGTGTGCACCCCAGGACCCCACCCCTGTATATCTAATGCCGTGTATTTCCATACACATTAGAAGGCCAGAGACCCCTTCTGCGCCTGGTGGTAGCACCCACGCCCACCTGTCCTATATATTGGTTTTAATTAGGTTCCTGACATTTCTTAGACTGCATGCAGAGCAAGGTGAGACCTGCACAAATGTTTAATGGATTATCAGATGGGGGGGGTGCATTTCTGGGTTGTGGGCCCCCCTGGACTGGTGTGGCTGTTTGGCCTCAGGAGCAACACAAATGAACACTTATTTTCATTTTCACTTTCATCCCTATTGTGTGTTTTATTTCAATGTAATTAATTTCTAACCTTTACCTCTCACTACTTCACCTCTCACTACTTTATCTCTCATTTTTTTACCTCTCACTTACTTATCCCTGCTATCTTTTAGCAGCCTCTCTCACTAACCTATCCTCACTTTGTTTCACTATATATTTCTTTCAGTCTTGTGTTGCCCTGGGGTCACTCAGCTGCACCATTTTGGGGTGCCCTGTGCCCTAGATTTGTACCCCGCAAAATGTTAGGGACTTGCCCGACTAATGAGGTCACCTGGTCGCGGTGGGCAAGCCGTTACTTATGGCCATAACTAAGCGAAGAACCTCGCTAAAAATGCAAAATTTTATAGCAAAAATTTTGAAATTGGGAGTTTAATTTGTGCACCTGCACCTTTGACTTTGTATGCAGTTCTACTGAAAGGTCTCCGCAGGGTCGCACCTCTCAATTGGTGTGCACCCCAGGACCCCACCCCTGCACCCCCCTATAGCCAGCGGGGGACCCAGTATTCACTGCACCCGTTTGTGCATAGTTACGTTCGGGTGCAGTGAATATATGAATATCTAATGAGCGGCTCGAGCGCTCCGGCCCCCTGCTGGCTGCACTGTGAAAAAAAAAATTTAAAAATTTAAAAATTTTTTTTTTTTTAATTAAATATATATTCATGTGCTATAAGCACATGAATAAAAATAACATGCCCCTTCACAGAAAAAAAAACTGATTTTTTGACACTAAAATTTCTTAAAAAAACCTTTTAGTTTAAAAGTTCACATTCCAGCTCTCCATCAAAAGATGGAGAATTGCTACACGGAGAGACACGGAGAAAGTCACTTAGAAAGACGGAGAACATTTCACATTGAATAGGGTTGCTCGCTTTTGGAGAGCAAAATGCTCCGTCCAAGGCGAACAAAGCACAAGTTCTCCACAAAACACGGAGAACTTTTCTCATTGAATACTGCCCAATGTCCCTATCTGAAATAACAAGATACAAAGCATCAGATACCACATGATTATCGCAAGCAAGCTACAAAGTCAATATTCCAATACAAAGTATCCACATGTGAGCAATCCCTCTATAAAAAAAACATTAAGATTGATTTCCTCATTTAACCCTGTCGGGCTGAGTGAACCCAAATTATTTATGAATTCACTCTCCTTCTGTAGGAGTGTGAGATGGCGGTCTCCACCCCTTTTCGATGCCTTGACCTGATGAAGTGGCATGAATTTGAAGTCCCTCATAGAGTGACCTGCCTCAAAAAAGTGTCTAGCAACAGGTGGCGTAGTATGATCTCGAGTAGTCATCGCCTTCTTAATCGATGATCGGTGCACACCAATTCGCTCCATAAGCATGCAAATTGTTTTGCCTATGTATAGTAATGGACATGGACATACTATAACATAGACTATGAATTTACTGTCACAGGTTATCCGTGACTGAAGTTTATGTTCATATCCAGTTTTGGGGTGCCTGAATTTGCTACCTGTCAGAAGCTGTTGACAATTGACACACCCATTACATTTGAATGCACCATTCTTGGTACTAAGCCAGTTGGTATTAGCTGGAGATGGGCTGATATCTGGATATGTCAGTTGGTCCTAAAATTAGGACTCCGCTTATAGGCAAAAAGAGGTCTTTGTTGGCAAAAGTTCCCTATTGTGGGGTCTGACTGCAATATGTGCCTCAGTTTTGGTGACAAAATGGAGAACGTTGTGGGTAAAATCATTCTGTCCATGGTTGACAGCGTGGATGTCCGTGCAGTGGACACAGGTGAGACTCATTTGATTTGCATTTGGCGGGTGTTTTTTCCCTATTTAATGGCAACTTTGACCAGTAGTAAATAGGCTCTTGAGAAAGGGGGACTGAAACAGGCTGTTGAGCCAGATAGCTATGAAGCTGATAGCGGGCACCTGTAGACATGATGTTTGTCCGGGCTGGATAAGTAACCCTGCTGTTTGAATTTATACTTGCAATATATTGCCATGTGTTTGATGCACTTTTTTGCATTTTTTTCATAAACTTTTTTCATCTATTCCTGGTGTGCGGATCTCTATTTCCTAAATTGTTGAGGTTTGGGAATGCATCATATATTACCATTTATGTGATCTAGCACCCCTTATTGCTCATAAGTGGTGTGCGGTTTTTCTCTTGGAATCTATATATATATATATATATATATTCTAAGAGAAGAAAGAGGAGCGCTCCAAATAGTGCTTTATCTTTTTTATTTTTCAGCACAATAAAATATCCGACAGGTACACTTTAAAATGGCTTCACGTACCGCAACAGACGGTTAGGCACAACCGCGGGTGATCAACAGCATGAATCAGAGCTGACAAGCAGCAGAAAAGCAGGATAGCAGGATACGAGTGCTCTCACCACTCTCTCCAACACGGAGTTCAGACCAACGCCAGGCCACGCCCCTACGCGTTTTGAAAAATAAAAAAGATAAAGCACTATTTGGAGTGCTCCTCTTTCTTCTCTTAGAAAATCCACTACCTGAGAATCCAGGTGCCCGCAAGGGTAATTTGAGGAAGCTGCCGGTCTCACTAGACCTGAAGTGCTGTGAATTCCTGCTTGGAAGAAGTTAATCCATTCCTGCTATTTAAAAGGAAAAGGACTTGCGCGCTAATTGGACTTTTTTTGATATATATATATATATATATATATACTTTCTTCCTGTAGCCCCGGCACTCCTGGTTCAGCCAAGGGGTTACTGTGCTCCGGTGCCTTCCTTAGGACTGACATCCATGCATATTTCCACAACAGAGTAGGCGGCACTCAGAGTCTTGTGCAAAAGTTTTTAGTGTATTAAGAAAAGTAGTAACACATACATCTACGTTTTGGGGATACAATCCCCTTCATCAGGATACAGTGTGTGCTTATTCTGTTTGGTACGGTGGGACCGTAAATGGGCGGATCGGGTTTTTTTTTCATCTGCGCATGCGTAGCTTTCGAAATGCGCATGTGTAGCGACCTCAAACCGCTCACGGACGGGTCTCTCCATGCGAAAAAACCTGTCCGCAAGAGCACGGTCATTGTGGGCGACATGTGGGCGTTTTTATGGGAGCAGCCGGAATAATGAGGAAAACTGGGTGTAAACATGGGCGTGTGCACACAAAATGCATGGTGCCACAACCGCCTCGATCGGCGAACGCACCATGCATTTTGGACCAAAAACAGGCGGACGCCAAAGATAGCTCCAGACCAGCCCTAGAGATACCGCATGAGAGCGGACGCCTGGGTCTGCTAATTAACGCTGATTACTACTCAAACACATACACCTGAATGTAATAAGCAATGCTCCAGGCTATTAAGTGAAAACCATTATTTCACTACCTGCAAGCCACACACAGCCCTCAAACACTTACGAAGCATATCTTTCTACAATTCAACATGTAAAGGTTGGTTTAATTTTAGGCAGGGGCGGATTGGGATGTAAAACCAGCCCGGGAAATTTATGGAAGCAGCCCTGGGGGTGGAGTCTGCTGAGCGGGTGGATCCTTACTAATAGAATCTGATTCAGAGTTGCATGCAGTTGCGACCTTCCTTGGATTTTTTGATGCAGTTGCATATGCGACTTTATGCTAATGCTGCTACTAGGGATGCCAATCCCGGGGCATTTTTTCAATCCCGGGAATGAAAAATGCTCAATGCCGGGATTCCCAGGTTTGGCATCCCTACCTGGGATCATAATCCCATAGACATCCCCACACCGGCCGACCCGCACAATTACTTACATTAGCGAGCGGGCGGGCGTCTGGGAGTGGGTTTGGAGGTGCACGGTGCCTCCGGCAAGTGTAGCAGAGAGCAGACGGAGGCAGGCGGGCGGACGATGGAGGAGAAGAAGAGGCGGGCGGAAGAGAAGAGTGGGCGGCAAGTGATGACGGTGTGGCCTGCGCAGCGTGACCTCTACTGTCACGCTACGCAGGACGCACGCCGGGGTCGGGATTCGGGAGCAGCCGGGCAGCGTCTGAGCGGGTGCTCAGACGCTGCCCGGCAGCGCAGTCTAATCCCGAAATCCCGGGATTGGATACTCCAATCCCGGGATTGAAATCCCGGACTTTTTGAGGCCAAATCCCGGGATCCTGCCGATCCCGATCCCGGGATTGGCCACCCTAGCTGCTACTCTGCCACCATTGGCTGCATTATTGAAACTTTCACCAGTCCTATCCTAGATGCAGATCATTCGTCTCAGTATAGCCTCCAATGCGAGCAAATCAGCTTCTCTGTATGCAACCACTATAAGCAACTCGCCCATATCACTCCAATAACACGCCCATACTGTGAATAGCTGACCCCCTGTAACCCGAAGGAAAGCAGAACACATTTATAATAGACTTTTTGGTGCTTGCACATGAGCAACTCTGTACGTACGCCATAACAGTGGCCACCAAATACATAAATAAAAAGCATTGACCCCACAGGAAAAAAATCTGACCCACAACAGGTAACAAACATACTGACCCCCGATAGGGGGAGAAAAAAAACCTAAAGAAAATAAAAACATATGCCCCCACACAAAAAAAACACACTGGCCCCCAAAGAAAAAACAAACATTGGCCCAAACAGAAAACAATACACATTGGTGGCCCCAACGGGAGAAAAACACATGATACCAGACCAAAAAAAAAAACATTAAACTAGCTAGCCCCCACAGAAATAACATAAAAACACATTGGGCTCCACAACAGCAAAAAAATCATTGGGAGGTGCCAAAAATATAAAACAGCAATCACATTTTACAATATATATCTATTATTTATCTATCTACATAAAATCACAACGGCTCACAAATATATAATCTACGAACTGCGGTGATTTAAGTGTGCAAATAATGGACTTCCGGTTCCGGCGGGCATGTGACAAGCCGCAAGGAGACACAGCTCCGTGGAGTGGTGAATCGGGCGGCACCCCAGCACCACCGCTGAGCGGTCTCACCCACGGGGAAGCTCCCCCACAGCCTCCGGACCACCGCCCGCTGCATGGAGAGATTCCTCTCTCCAATGCCAGGACGCCAACAGACACGCTGCACGAGTCAGCAAAAATCCAAGATGGCGGCCGCGAGTGTAAAGCCTCCCAAAGCAGGGAGAACAGACCCAGCCCACGGACGCCAGCACAGCCCTTGCAGACACCTGAGCCCTGCACCCATAGCCCCACTGCCGCTGGACCGTTTCAGGAGGAGAGGGGAGACACAACAAGCTGGGCTGCTGATCCAGCTACATACCAGGACATGGTAAGAGCTATCAAAGACACTATCACCCCCTTGTTTCAGCAGCAGGCAGACACATTTAAAGCCTCCATTGAGGAGCTTAAGGGACACTTAACACAACTCACTCAGCGTGTCTCCCAGAATGAATCCCAAATTGGGGCTATGTTCCATGAGGTGCAGGAGTTAAAAACACATAATACAGCCCTCCAGAAAACCTGCCACATGGGGGGAAATTTACCAATATGAAAAACCTAGTTTTTCGTATTGGTATTTCCCCTACGGCTGCATACGACTGTTTGAGTCGTATGCAAAGTCGTGTTCCGAAGGGGAAATTACAAAGCAGTCAGATACGACTGCTTTGTAACCCTCCGATGGTGTAATGATTCGTATTAGCTGGCCATATATACGGCCGCTAATACGAATTTTTCTAGCAGTCTGCACGGATCAGTCAGATCCGTGCAGGCTGCAGTGTGTAAAAAAAAAATAGAAAAAAAAATAAATAAATAAAAAAATCGGCGTGGGGTCCCCCCCACAGCCGAAACCAGCACCAGGCTGAAGGAGCCGGGGCCGGTAATTAAAAATCAGGGAACCCGACAAATAGGGGTTCCCCGATTTTTAACAACCAGCCCCAGGCACAGGCACAACCAGCCAGCAGGGTAATGTCAAAACATTAACCCCCTGACCGGTCAGCCTGGCCAGGGGCCCTGGGGGAGTGGGGACCCCCCCAATGAAGGGGTCCCCCCCTCCAGGACATACCTGACCAGGCTGAAGCCTGGTACTGTCCCCGATGCCCCTGGGCGGTGGGCATCGGGCTGATTATGGTGTAAAAAAATAGATTAAACTATTGTTTTTTACTGTGGCACTACAAGTGCCAGCAAGCCTCCCCAGCAAGCTGGGACTTGGAGAACCACAAGTCCCAGCCTGCTGGGCATTAAAGGGCCCGCTGGCACTTGTAGTTCCACAGTTAAAAAAATAGTACACAAAACACACTGACACACATTTTAAATAAAACTTTAATACATACAAAGCCCACACATACTAATACTTACCTATCTTCTTTCCGTAGGTAGCAGTGGCGTAACTATAGAGGGTGCAGGGGATGCAGCTGCTACGGGGCCCGGCGGGTTGGGGGGCCCGAGGCATTCCCCTGCACCCTCTACATTCTTTTCCCTTAATTTCATTTTTTTTTAAAAAGCCCTTTACAGGCCAGCAGCGGCGCCGGTTGTGCGCTTCATGGCTTCAAGCTAGTCGCGCACAGCCTGCGCTACTGCAGGTGCCGGACATCATGAAGCAGCTGGACTGCGAGCCTACCACTGTATGGGCGGGATGTATCTGCATGAGGGCATCGCACGGAGGTTGGAGGCTGCTGCTGCGGGAGCCGGTCCAGTGGGGTTGGAGACGGCGGCAGGAGACAGCGATAGGAGAGGCTGCAGCTAAAGTTAGTTTGCGGTGCTTGGAGGCTTCTGCAGGTGCCGGGGAGGACGCTTCATGGGAGACAGACACGCAGGAGGGTCTGGCCTGTAGGAGGGCTGCTGCTGGTGGTGCGCATCTGAAGGGTCTGAAATACTATCTTTCAGGTGAGAGTGGGAGTGGGATAAGGATGTGTAAACTGCAGTAACTTAATATGAAAAGTTAAAACCCCAGGACCTCTCTCTCTCTATTTCTCTATGCCCCTTCTGTCCATCCCTCTATCTTTGTGCCCCCAACCGTCCATCCCTCTTGTCCATCCCTCTCTCTCTGTGCCACCTCCTTCCACCCCTATCTCTGTGCCCCATCCCTCTCTCTTTGTGCCCTCATCTGTACATCCCTCTCTGTGCCCCTTCCTGTCCATCCCTCTCTCTTTGTGCCCCCTCCTGTCCTTCCCTCTCTCTCTGCACCTCCCATCTGTCCCTATCTACTTGCCACATTGTGCCCATCCCTCTCTGTGCCACCTCTTGTCCATCCTTTTCTCTGTGCCCCCTCGCATCCATTCCTCTCTTATGGCCCCCTATGTCTCCTCCTCTCTGTCTGTCCATTTTAGTCCTCTCCATCTGTTTATGTCCCCTCCTGTCTGTTCTTCTCCCTCTCTCTTACTTCTCTATTTCTCTTGCTTTCTCCCTCATTCCCTCCTTTTCTATGAAAGCTCCCTTTCTCCCTATCTCGCTCCTCACTCTCTTACTAAGGGACATTTCAGTGACTTGGGGTTTGGGGGGGGCCCTTTTCAAGATTTTGCTATGGGGCCCCCAAAGTTCTAGTTACGCCTCTGGTAGGTAGCCCTGGTCCTGATGTCCTGTGTCGTCTTCGGGATCCATGTCGACGTCCTTCTTCATGTCAACGTCGCTGTCGGCGATGGCGTCCCCGTCCGGATCCGACGAAATCCATGGAGGAAGCTGTGGAAGGAAACCATACTCACCTGTCCCAGCGCGACGTAGTCCAGGTAAGTGTCTTGGCAAAAAAACAAACCGTCACCCCGAAACCAGCCGGACAGAGAGCAGCACGGTGTTTGTGTACATCGTGAAATCCCGAATGCCGCTATTGGCCGCCTTGCGGCCTAGCGGCTCCTGATTGAAATTCGCACTAATATACCCGGCCAGACTGCGCCTGTTTGAGGACGGGTCAACTAAAGATTTCTCTACACCGGGTGATGCTCAGGCATATTTGGATGCAGGAGCAAACCGTAGCCCTTCAAGGGAATAATAACAAGGGGACTTAACTGTGGGAATCTACAACTTATAAGCATACAAGTTTAAGACAAAAGGACTCAAGACTGTCTGATAGGTCTACCCCCCATTCATAATGTACCTCCTTACGGGGCAGGACTGCTATACTTAACCTCAAGACACACCAATTGGAGGGGAAGTCAGAGTGTTGGACTTTGGGACAATGATGGGGCCACAGTATCTATGCGGGGCCCTTCTTGCTCCCTGAGGGACAATTGAACTGGCAGATCACTCTTAGCAGGTTTACTTTATGAGTCCCGTCATAATATATTCTATCTTTAGGAGTTGGAAGACTTCAGATTATATAATGGGGTGCCAGCCCGTCTTGCTACTCCGGGAGGATCAGCGCGAGAGAGATGAGCCCTGAAAGGGGTCTTTACCTCCGGAGGTCTAGTATTAGGCAAATTGTTGCCGAGGAGAAAGACTTTCTCCTGTTTGGTTGTTCATGTTATGACCTGGATCTCATCGAGGTCCCGGTTTGTTTAATGGTTAATGTTAATTTTGTTTGTGGGGAGGGGAGGGGAGGGGGAGGGGGGTGGTACAGGCGGGTAGATATGCAGGTCCTGGGGCGATGGTACAGATAAATGTTAGAAATGTTATAAGATGTCAGTCTTAAGGTTGTGCTCATGGAACGTGGGTGGAGTGAACTCTCCTATAAAACGTAAGAAGATTCTTATCTATCTTAAAAAACAGAAGGCGGATATCGCCCTGTTACAGGAGACTCACCTCACTGACACGGAACGTGCCAAACTAGGGTCAATGGGATATGTGGTGGCAGCTTCGGCTTCCTTCGGGTCAAAGGCCAGAGGGGTGGCTGTCCTTGTAAAGGCCTCCCTGAACGCTAAAATTACCCCAATTTTACACTGACACGGAAGGCAGGGTGCTCATCCTAAAAATACAGGTCCACAACAAGGAGTATACTATATGTAACATATATGCCCCCAACTCCTCCTCTAGACAGTTTTATCGTAAACTTATGTCCAAGTTGTACCCCTACTCTGATATCCCCTTGATTTTTGGAGGAGACTTTAACATGGTAGCCTACCAGGTACTGGATCGCTCTTTATGCCCTAGGAGACTACCTTCCCCACCAAAAATAGATATTAAGTACATTACAGAACAATTACATCTGGTGGACTGTTGGAGATTATTATACCCGACAGATAATGATTACACGTGTTTATCAGCCGCACATGGCACCATGTCCCGTATTGATTATGTGCTCACTTCTTCCTCCATTTTGTCTCACATTTTAGACGCGGGCATTGAGCCGGTCTGTGTATCAGATCATTCGCTCATATGGTGTGACATAGCCACCTCGGTGGACACTGGGACTCACCGCCAATGGCGCTTCCTGGCATATCTGTCTTCCTCCACCAGGTTTCGCAATATGCTCGAGGCAAAATGGGGGGAGTTTTACCATAACAATAGTGGTCAGGACTTAGACCCATTGGTACTGTGGCAGGCTGCGAAGGCAGTACTTTGGGGGGAAATTATGTCATATGTAGGTAAACACCGCAGGGACAGGGCTGCCCTGGTTCTAAAAGCCCAGGAGGAACTGACAACTTCCTTTGCCCAATATAAAAGATCCCATTCAGACGGAGATAAACAGAAATATATACAAGCTAGATCCCATTTTGATTCAATCCTAGCGGCAGAAGCCACTAAAAATATTTCCAACTCCAATTTCCAGTTCTATAATAATGGTAATAAAACGGGGCGATATCTGGCCAACGTGCTTAGGGGATCCAGACCATCAGCGGTAGTCACCTCCCTCAGGTCCCCCGAAAATAAATTGACACATAAAGGCAGTGAAATTTTAGAAATATTTAACAAATTCTATACTAAATTGTACAGCCAGGAAAATATTGACCATGCCAAAAAGGAGGAGTTCTGGGGTTCAGTGGAAATACCTGAGATCTCGGACTTACATAGGGAACGTATTAGCGCCCCTATCACTGAAGAGGAAGTCAAGCAAGCCATAGGCATGCTAAAGCCCCTAAAGGCGCCGGGCCCAGACGGGTTTTCGGGGGAATTCTATAAGATCCTAGCCCCAAAGGTGGGGGAAACATTAACCAAAGTGTTCAATGCTATCATTTCAGGTGCGCGGGTGCCATTATACTTTAATTCGGCAGTGGTTAAAGTGCTACCCAAACCGGGTAGAGATATGGAAGAACCGGGATCGTATAGACCGATATCCCTACTTAACGTAGATTACAAACTACTGACTAAAATCATGGCGGAGAGACTAAAATACATCTTACCAACAGTGATTGACCCGGACCAAACGGGATTTATATGCGGCAGACATTCCGCAGTAAATGTCCGCAAGTTATTAGCAGTGATTCAGGGAGTAAAGGGAAGGGAGAACCCAGGTGACCAGGCAATCATATCTATGGATGCTGAAAAAGCGTTTGATATGGTCACCTGGGATCATTTATTTGAAGCACTTAACCGATTTAGATTTCCGTCACCTTTTATAGACCTTCTTAAAAACCTGTACTGGCACCCGCGCACCCAGATAGCTTGCAATGGATACCTTTCTGCCCCTTTCGAGATACAGAGGGGGACTAGACAGGGATGCCCCCTGTCACCCCTCTTGTTTGCTCTGGCACTAGAGCCATGGGCTATTGCATTACGAAAATGCCAAGGGTACAAGGGAATCAGAGTAGGTGCCCCGGAGGTAAAGATTTGTCTTTTTGCTGACGACATGCTCCTATTCGCCTCTGACCTAGAAACATCCATGCCAGCGATAATTAATGTAATCGAATCCTTCGGATCATTTGCGGGATATACAGTCAATGTAAGTAAGTCCGAGATTTTATGGATGGGGAAGCGGGGAACACCTCAGGGGGTGCCCTCGACCCTCAGCCAATTTAGGGTTACTACAGAATCAATTAAATACCTGGGAATCCAGATACCGGGAGACCTGTCCAAGCTATACCAGTTAAACTTCACCCCCATTGTTGACAAAATTATAAACATACTAGGCAATTGGAGTAATGTACCCTTATCTATGATGGGTAGGGCGGCTGCCCTACAATCCATAATTTTCCCAAAAATTTCTTATTGTATCCAGATGTTACCTATAAAACTAACGGGGAAGGACATGGTTAGATTGAATAAAAGTTTCTTTCAGTTTTTGTGGCAAGGAAAGAAGCCACGTATGGCAAGACACAAGACATTTATCAGAAAGTCGAAGGGGGGGTTGGGGGTTCCAAATATTGTGGCATTCACTCAGTCAGTATTCCTACGCTATATCTTGGACTGGTTGTTGAACAGTCAGCTATATACCCACAAGGCTCTGGAGGGAGAGTTGGTGGCGCCGCATGCTCTAGCGGCACTGCTTCATATGCCAAAGAATACACTTCCAACAGGGATCTTAAATAATATAATGTTCGCTGATACCTTTAGGATGTGGGTGGATATCAATAAAAAATTGAGACAAAATCACACTGGGCCTTATTCTGGTTGGTGCGTACTTTCCCGAATTCTTTCGGATGGCGTTTTTTAGCCATCTGCGCATGCGTGGGGAACGCTATGCGCATGTGCCAGGCATGGTCTACATACTTCTCACTAATACCATACAGAAATGTGCACCGCAATCACTCGTGAAATATGGGCGTATTATGGGCGTCATTCGGAAATACACAGGGGCGTAGTTTCAAAGTGGGCTAAACTGGGCGGAAACATGGGCGGACACGAGGGAGTGCACTTATTTTGGTAGGCGTGCATTCGGACAGCACACCCAATGCACGGGAACAAAAAGCCAAGAAATATGCGGTGTCCATAAGCAAGTATTGCTTTGCGGACACCACTCGGTCATGCGCTAGGCAAACGGAATGCCTAATCACTACAACCAATGTCAGGTGAACACAATACAATCCACTCCTTTACTCATTACTCATTAATTACACGCTTCTCACTGCTTCAATTGGAACCATTGCAGCTTAAATGGACCATTACTAAACACACACATATATGCTGCACTTTTGACACACTTTTACACTGCAAATAATGAACACAACTTAATATTAATAATAGAAATACACATGTCACTTCTACATGTATCAATTAAACCACACATTTGGGGAAACAAAAAAACATTTATTACATGAACTTATAAAATAAAATAGAAACCGTCACAAATTAAAAGGTACCATTGCAGGAATAAAATTAAATAATATATAATAAATACATGTATTCTTGACATACATAGCCACAGCAGAATCATTAGGAACACATCAGGTGGCTTCACAACAAAAGTATAGCACCAACACTTCAAGTACAGCAGACAGTAATGGTAGCCGAAACAGGGCAACAGGGGAACCAAACATGACATTCGAAACTAGGGCAAATGTGGGTACCCTCTGCACGGAATTGGACACAGGAAGCTGACACACACAGCTCAATGAAAGATTTGGGAAGACATAAGGGTAGAGATTAATGCGGACACAAGTTAATCTGCGGGCACGTTTGCCCCTGGCAGGCTCCTTGCCACGTGCAGCAGCTCTTCGGCCACGGCCACGGTCAGATGGTGGCCCAGGTGGAGCAGATGCTGGTGAGGGGGTGGATGGTCTTCCCCCTCTGGCAGTGGCTTAACTATAAATTTTGCTCCCCCCAGCCAAAAAAGTTTCTGGCGCCCCCCCCCCCATGCCCCTTAAACATTACGTCACACACCACAATGCCCCTTGCACTATATGCCACATGCCGTCATTAACCTTACACTCCACACACCTAAATGCACCTTACACTATGGCCGGAATTTAATTCCGCCTAAGTTCAGTGCAGTGTGAGATGTCCGCTGAATTCTGACGTTTTTTTAAAGGGGAATTAACTTACAAGGCATGGTTTGGCATGATTTGGCATGGTTTGGCATGGTTTTGCCTTGTAAGTTAATTCCCCTTTAAAAAAACCGTCAGAATTCAGCCGACATCTCAAACTGCACTGAACTCGGGAGGCATTAAATTGCACCCTATACTGTATGTCACACACCCTTATGCTCCTTACTCTATAGGCCACACATCATACTGCCCTTTACAGTACACGAATTAAGACTTCTGTGTGACGAATTCGCACCGCCGCCAGAAAAAAATAGATGCTCTGTGTAGGCGCAAAATGTCTATTCACCCCTGCTCTGCCAAGCAGAGCACCGAGTCACAGGGCGTCTCCCAACTGCCCCTCTTCCCATCGCAGGACATTGCTGCCCTTGGGTGGGACAGAGGGACAGTCACAAAAAAAATCCCTGTCCCACGAAAATCTGTACAGGTAGGAAGTACTGTATACTGACAGATGCTAACGCATGGACACGTAGACGCCGACAAACAGACAGATGATGACAAATGGACAGATCCCATACCTCCCAACTTCTGACCTGTAGAAAATAGGGACACTCGCGCGGCGAAGCCCGAAAAGGGGGTGGGGTGTATGCAAATGAGGTCACGGCTTATGCTAATTAGCCGCGACCTCATTTTCATACGAGAATAGACGCTGTGCGCATGCGCACAGCATCTATTCTACTAGATTGGGGGCTCTCCCAACTGCCACCCCCCGCAGCGGGACAATGCCTGCCGTGGGTGGGACAGCGGGACAGGACCCGAAAATCGGGACTGTCCCGCTGTAATCGTGACAGTTGGGAGGTATGAGATCCTAAAACATGGGCGCTGACAAGTTGATACATGGACGCTGACACAGACACATATGTTGACACATGGACACTGACAGACGCCTATACACAGGGATACGCTGACACACAGACTGCACATAGAGACACTGATGCTGACATACGGTAACGCGGACATCTAGAGACATAACTAACACAGACACCCAGACACTGACACAAATATGCTGACATGTGATGACACAGACTGACTGTTTTGCATCCCACTGTAGAAAACCAGGGTTTGAAAGGGTTAACCTTATTGTTGTGTTCAGCTCCTGTGCTGAAGCCTGTAGAAGGGGAGGGCTCTGTAACCGGAGTGCAGAGTGCAGGGGAAGAGAAGGCAGCCGCTGGAGCAGGACAGTGAGGATAGAACAGAAAGCAGGGAGAGGGACGATGCTGCAGCTGCCCAGCCTGCGCGGACGGAGGTTGTGTGTACTGTACTGTGTACACAGACGAACTTCCTGCCTGTGTGCTGCTGCTGGTAGGAACGGAAGGGAGGTAGAGACAGGACGGACCTCACCTCAGCTGTGCAGGTTAGAGTGAGGGGCTTCCTTCCGGCGCCCACGCAGCCCCCGCTCCTCCAAGCAGTGGCGGGGGCTGCCTTACACAAACGACGCCACTGCCCTCTGGCAGCAGGGAGTGCTGATGGTGGGAATGCACCAGAAACGGATGACAATAGGACCCTATTGCTGGCAACTAGCTCCACCATAAGCTCATTATGGTGGAGGAGGAGGTCATTTTGCCACAGGGCTTGATCAGACAGCACCTGCAGGCTAGCCGCAATTAATTGCTGGGTGGCAGCCATAGCCTGCAGGCTCCCAGCGATACTCTGGTGGCTGCTGACCAAACCCTGCAAGACCTCCTCGGTCCTACGCACCCGCTCTGATGCTGACTCTCCCTGCTGCTGAATATGGGAAAGCACCTGCACCCACCTGGTCAATTCAGCCTCGGTCAGTGGCTGCTGCTGCTGCACGGGCCTGGTACTGGTGGCAGGTGGCACAGACTCCTCAACCTCCTCAAGAGATTCTTGACCAAGCGGTGGGGATGCTGTTGAAAGAGAACATTACAATTACAACACATTCCATGCAAAATTAGAACCAGCTACTTATGGCATGGCAAATAATTACCTTCAAGCAAAGAAGCCATGACTTCCGCTGGGGACTCGCTGTCCATGGTGCTCACCCCCCGGACCTCCTCGACTTCAATGCAGCACTCTGCCATCTCTTCCAGGGGGGGTGAGCTTCAGCTTTGATGGCATGGGGCCAGCCCCAGAGGTGTGGCTGTGTTCCCACCGCTGGGTCAATTTCTTCTTGAGGTTGGTTTTGAAGTCGTGCCACCTGCAATCAAAGTTTACATACTAATACATGTCACTCCTCATGTTTGCTGTAGCACCCATTGCAATCTGCAACAGATTACAACATGTGCCTCATGACACCAAACTTACATTATATTAAATTTGAAACACAACCCTTAGAAGATACACTCACACTCACCCTACAATAACTATCAATTAAATGACATGGCAAACATGTCTGTGCCTCCAAGCAACGTGACCGGCCATTGACCAACTCCATCTAACATCTAATGTAAACATTACTGGTCTTGTACTGCTCAAATGTAACACACATGAACTTGCCTCTTCTTAACGTGCTCCGTCTCACGAACTTGTGGAGCCACCGCATTAATCTCCGCCGTTATGTCCTCCCAGATCTTCCATCTCGTTGTGTGTGTCAACCGGTCCTGTGGACACTCGATCCAATCCCGTGCGTGGGGCACCAGGATGGCAAGCTGTACTCGAAGTGCTGGGCAGGCTACTCTGTTGGGAAGCCACCTGCTGTGTTCCCAATGATTCTGCTGAGGCTGAAGATGGGCCAGCTGCCGATTGGCCTGATGTAGATGGCCCATCTGGCTGCTGTTCTCCCAATGGCTGGTCTGGGTTGATGGGGACATAGGTGGTGCTGGAGTCCATGTTGCCAAACAGGTCCTGCAACACCTGGTCTTCCTCTGAATCTGAGCCAGCCATGTTTGCAACAACATTGCATTTGTCTAACACACCTTTATATCCTATTTCTGTAATTGGCGTACATCAGCGACACCCTGCGTTCCGTACGGCTGCGTTCCGTACGGCAGCGTCGACCGTGCGGCGCATAGGCCACGCCCCTAGCTGCGGAAATTTGAAAAAACAAAACCTGGCAAACATAGTAAGTCTATTGTAGTAGGTAATTGCAGAATAGTACTCCAATGACCAAATAAAACTGAGGTCAGACATGAAATGTATATGTGAATGTACATCTGTACTGAGCACTTGTTTGGTATGTAGTACAAATGACACTACCCATTTCATATGTAAATCCAGTCCACCACTTAGGCAATAGTAATCAGTGCTAGCATCCAAAGCACATGTGAAAGGTCTCCAAATTCAGCCTTGATGCTAGCTACTTTTCATTCCACATCTCTAGTGTGGCCCTGTAGAAGGTAAGTGCACACATGGCACCATGGCCTAATATTGGGAAAAGGTCTGGCACTATTTGCTATGTTTCTGCTGTATAGCTTTCACTATAATAAAGCTGTTTAGTACCTTGTAGAGTTAGGTGTAACTGGCTAGTGATGCAGACTATTTCACCTGTTGCTTTAACCCATGTTTGGTGAATGTAATAGATTATATATAATGGGTTCCCAACTTATTTTAAACTGTCTGTTTAGGAGATAGTAAGTAATGGCATGGTCTGCTCAACTATGCAAAGGTACAGCAAGTGTGGGTTTGCGATGCAATGGGTTAGCCGTCTGTTGTGGCGCATACACGCTGTTAATGTCAAAATGAACAATAAAGTTAATACCAAATATCACTCTGATCAACCAATGACAGGACATGATTGCTTGAATAGTGCCATTGCTAAGATGGTGGCCTATGGGAGAGCAGCACCCTTCTCTCCAGCGGAGCTGAGGGCACTGGTCTCCGTTATGGAGACCAGGCTGGGGCGTGCCGGCCCTTTTATAACCAATGTGCAGAAGCGCCAAGCATATGCAGCGGCCCGCAGGCACATATTTGCGCGCACACAGGTGCGGAGGACCATCGCACAGCTGGAGCGGCGATGGTCTGATCTCAGGCGGCGCCAGCCTGATAAGCCCCAGCAAATACGGGCCAGCATTGCTAGATGTAAGTGTTTACCCATTACATGCCCAATTGTACAATATTGCTGACATGACCATTTTTAAACCAATAAGTTAACCTGCCTGATCCATGAGGTAAACATGGCATACACTATATGTGTGGTACTTCCTGTTTGACACCCTGTAATGGTGATAAAATATGTAATTGTGTAGGATTAATGTTTGTGATGCTTACAATGGCCCAAATGTCACAGCATAACTGCCATGTTACAGCCTGTGTTTTCTAAAAGCCACTAAGGAGCTGATTGCCTGTACATTTATCTGTACTTATAACCTTTGGATTTATAGCTTGATAAGGCTTAATACAAATGACCCATAATTGGAACTTTTTTGTTTTTTCACAAACACAGCACGGGAACGGGCAAGACAGGCCCAAGAGGAGTCAGAGGCGTCCCAGGCCCAGGAGGAGGCGGAGGAAGCTATGGCCGAGGAGGTTGTAATTGAAGAAGGGGTGGCGGAGGCGGAGGTGCCAGATGAGGAGGAGGTGCCAGATGAGGAGGCCCCAGAAGAAGAGGAGGCCTGTGAGGTGGTGCAGGCACCCGAAATTGGTATGTATAGATAAGAATCAGTATTCCTTTTGTCATCTACTATTTGCTATGTAGCACTGGTGATTCAATTGTGTTTTTAAATACTATAAAGTGATAAAACAAACTGGGTAGCAACAGACACACTTAGGGGTTAGATAGGGTGGGCAAACCATCCCTTTCATCCAGGACACATATTAATGACACAGGTTGTGGGGATAGCTTTCAGGTCGATTTTAAGTGCCACTGAACCAGTGTAGTTAATCTGTATCCTGGAAGAAAGGGATGACGTGCTCATGTAAGGGTTACATGTCCCTGCTGCAAGCGTACAATCTGTAGCCTCATATAGGTGAGTAGAGTTTACAGGTGATTAATTTTACAAAACTAGATTCAGTATGGCATAAATGGAGTATGGACAGGCGTGGCTTAGAATGGAGTAACAAGTGGTCAGTGCCCCTGGGCCCTCCTCTAGCTAACCACCCCCTGCGGTCTGCATGTATTGTTGGCATCATAATTTTGTGTTGATTTGGTCTTAGTAATGATTTTGTGCATGGGAGTGGGTTAGTGCTGCCGCTTCACCTACCTGGCATTATGACAATGATTTATGGAGCAGACCATCAGCAGGCAAGCCATGCTTGATTGCACAAATGTACTGTGCATTCCTGAGATTATTTAATTGATGTATGACTATGTTAAATGTATGCATGATTATCATTACTAATTGTACCCTTTTTAACATGCCCACAGATGAGCCACCCCAAGCAGATGAGGGTATCCATGGGGCCCTTATGCGCGTGAAGACCCATATGCAGCTGGCGCTTGCAGCTATACAGGACCTCACGGACCTGCTAGATTAATTTTTTTACTACATTTAAAAAAATATATATATATTAATAAATAGTTGTCAATAGTTAGAAGTTGTCTGTGTGTTTTTTTTACATTAAACAATATATGTGTAAATTTTTAGATTATTTTAAATTAGTAAAATGTACATACTGTATATAGATGTATGTTATGTTCACATGCTGTAAGGGTTAATGTGTGTAATGAATGTAGTAGTAATGTGGTTCAGTATGTATTAGGATTTAATTGATTCAAATAGAAAACAATATCTTTTTAATGAGGTTGCCTAATTGCATATGTGGGTCATGTGATCGCTTTCTGTGCTCAGATAAATAGTGTTGTATTTAGCGTAAATACTCCGCATCGGTGCGTACGGCCAGGTTCCCGTACGTTCTGGCGCGGTAAGATCGTGCTTACGCTGTAAGACCGTGCAGAATCTGTACGGGTCCACCGCACACGCAAGGTTTGTATGTCATCCGTACACACGCCCTGTTCTTAAAGAGTGAGTCCGTCCGAATGCGGAGGCTCGATGGGCGTTTCTACGGACGATGTCCGCATAGCGTTGCGTGCGGCCCGCTCCGTAAGAATTCGGGAAAGTACGCACCGATCAGAATAAGGGCCACTGTCACAAAATTCGCCCCACTGGTGGGCAACCCAGTCTTCCCTGCAGGAACTGCCTCGGCAGGATACCGTAGATGGGCAGAAAAAGGAATATTAACCATTAAAGATGTATTTGATCCCGGGGGAAAAGTAATGTCTTTCCAAGACCTTAAAGATAAATACATGATACCCAACAGTGACATGTTTATGTATTTCCAAGTGCGCCACTATGCGCAATCGCTACCATCCCCCATGTTAAATCCCGAACTTCCCGATATTCTACACTCAATATTTGTACTCAGCACAACTGGACCGTTCAGATTAATATATGTGTATAGTGACCTTTTGCCGGCATTGCCGGATAAAATTTAGACTGATGCAGTCACAGCTTGGCAAAAAGACATACCGAGTATTATAGAAGCTAAGACCTTTATGAAACCGATGGAAAAAACCTTACAAATACTTAAATCTGCCCAATTGCAAGAGGTTCACATTAAAACCCTGCACAGTGCTTATATATCCCAGGCGCAGAGGAAACACTTTGTGCCAGGGGAATCGGGAAGGTGTCTGAAATGTAAGGGCACGGGGGCGGACTTCTTTCATAGTATGTGGGATTGTGGACGCATCAGAAAATTTTGGGATAAGGTGATGGGATTTATAATCGGAATATGCCAATTACACTTAACCAAGGATCCTCTAGCAATGCTTTGCACAGACTTCACAAACTGGAATCTGCAGGGCAGGAAGACCGTACTTAGGCCCTTTCTCACTCTGGTAGTGACGGTAGCACGGAAAACGATACTAAGGAGTTGGACGGTGTCCTCTCCACCTTTTCTACATTCTGTGAAGCAAAGTCTATTAGATATTCTTCATCTAGACAGGCGATCCACAATCCCACATATAGAACATTGCATACGGCTGTGGCCGGATAGGCTGTGGGCAGATTTTATCTGTGGGCCTAGATTGAAGTGGGCCGTTATTAAAGTGGGAAAACTGATTCATAACTACAGCGTTATACCAGATTCATCTGACTCATCATCTCTTGTCTCCAACAGGTAACACACTGAACATCTCCTCTGTACTGCAGAGCATTACATCTATTGTGTGGGATTGATTTGTATATCTAGCTAACACACTGAACATCTCCTCTGTACTGCAGAGCATTACATCTATTGTGTGGGATTGATTTGTATATCTAGGTAACACACTGAACATCTCCTCTGTACTGCAGAGCATTACATCTATTGTGTGGGATTGATTTGTATATCTAGGTAACACACTGAACATCTCCTCTGTACTGCAGAGCATTACATCTATTGTGTGGGATTGATTTGTATATCTAGGTAACACACTGAACATCTCCTCTGTACTGCAGAGCATTACATCTATTGTGTGGGATTGATTTGTATATCTAGGTAACACACTGAACATCTCCTCTGTGTACTTTACAACAGTACCTAGCCTGTGTGTAGGGGGGAATTTATTTTTATTCTAGATGATATATAGTATCCTGGAATGCTAGTTTTGTTTTTCTAAGCCACTTTTATTGCTATGTGTTGTAGGGGGTGGGGACTGAGCGAGTGGATTCCAATTATTGGGAATTGGGAACTCATGCATTGTTAGAGTACTTAAGTAGTCATTGCATACGGCTGTGGCCGGATAGGCTGTGGGCAGATTTTATCTGTGGGCCTAGATTGAAGTGGGCCGTTATTAAAGTGGGAAAACTGATTCATAACTACAGCGTTATACCAGCGTTAAACCGAAGTGTAACTGAAGGACAAAACAACAACGGAGAAAACCAAAGTCTGCTTTGAGTGTGTTAAATTCATTCACACAACATACTACTCCTGGCTGCTTAATCTGGCAATTCAACCATAACATCAGCATTTTACATCTGCAAACAACTTTTACTATCACTGTTAAAGCTTGTACTTGCACTGTCAGTTTTGAAAATGACCAGCTGTACCTCTAATGACCTCACCTCTCCTGCTCTTCCATTGATAGTAGGTGTCCTCTTTCTCTATATATCCTCTCTGGGTGAGCTTATGTGCTCACTCGACTTCCGCTATCACATCTATGCTGATAACACTGAAATCTACCTCTCCTCTCCTGATCTCTCTCCCTCTATCCTCACTCATATCTCCAACTGTCTCTCTGCTGTCTACTCTTGGATGACTCAGCGCTTCTTTAGACTTAAAATATCAAAGACTAAGCTGTCATCTTCCCACCCTCCTGCATAAAACCTGACCATCTCTCATCCTAACCTACTGTTTATGCCCACTTCTTCCCCTTCTGTGTCACCCCTGTCTGTCTAACCCTCCCCTTTTAGAATGTAAGCTCTCTCGGGCAGGGCCCTCTCTCCTCATGTGCCTTTCTTAGAATATATAAACCACTGCCACCTTGATGATTGCTTCAGTGTCCTGTCCCCTGATGCAACTATCCATATTAACCATGTACTTGTCCTAAACTGTCTTGTAATGTAATTTGTTATGTGTTTTTGATTATAACTATGCTCTGTAAAGCGCTGCGTAATTTGTGTGTGCTATATAAGAAACTGTTAATAAATAAATAAATAAATAGAACAGGGGGTCAAAGGTTTTGTACATAAATGGGGGGTGTACATAGATTCACTGGATGGGGAAACCCAACAACGTATTTACTCTTTATACGAAGGCACAACATGGTACTTAACCAGATCTCTTAGCAGAGAATAAATTGCGCTCAGGACCTGATGGGAGGGTGGGGGTGGGGGGGGAGGGGTAAGGCAGGAGGGAAGGGAGTTAAAGTTGGGTAACTTAAATAAGGGTATGTTGTTGTTATGATATATGCCTATAGGCTAAGATATGTTTTATGAGAAGAACACAGAAGACACCGAACAACATATCTTGTTAAACTGTCATGTTTTATTCATGTTCATCATGTTCTTGTGTGAAGCGACAGTACATTTCGAACACATGGTGTTCACATGCAAAGCGAGAATTCTACTGTTAACAGTTTGTTATTTACCTGTGCTCCGACAAAACCAAATAAAAATGTTTTGAAAAAAAAAAGTGTGCAAATAAAGACTCAAATCATGGTACATCAAAACCATGATTTGGTTCAATCAGACAGATTGTAGACTTCAATCAGACCGGAGTGCCGCAGTTCGTGGATTTTATATATATATATATATATATATATATATATATTACTTCCTAAAATAAATAGTTTTTTTTCTAATTACTTCAAACATCTAGACGCCGCCGACTGGATGGCACCTCATGGTTAGTATTACTGCCTCACAGCACTGAGGTCATGGGTTCAATACCCACCATGGCCCTAATTGTGCGGAGTTTGTATATTCTCCCCGTACTTGCGTGGATTTCCTCCGGGTGCTCCGGTTTCCTCCCACATTCCAAAAATATACTGGTAGGCTAATTGGCTCCAATCAAAATTAACCCTAGAATGTCTGTTTGCGTGTGTATATGTGGTAGGGAATATAGATAGTAAGCTCCACTGGGGCAGGGACTGATGTGAGTGTTCAAATATTGGATGACATTCTATGGAATGAGAGTTGTGTTTTTTGGCGAATTTTACTCCAAAAAACGTCTAATTCGCATTTTTCCGTGAAATCGCATATTTAATCTGAAGCGAAAATCTAAATCGCATATTTTGTGCGATAAGTCGTGCGTACTGAAAGTGCGGTAAAAATCGGCACTTTTATCGCATCCAGATGTTTTCCAATAGAAAAGTATACAAATCGCTTATTTAATGGAATGGGATTTTGCAAATCGCATTTTTAAGGTGTCTAATAATCGCCATTTTTCAGACCAGGTTCTGTTGGGCGATTTGGCCCAGAACTCTATTTGGTCAAGTGCACACATGGTTAATTTCATCACAGGTGTCCTTAATTTCACTCACAAACACTCCTACATATACCCCCACATCATTAAGGACACCTGTGAGGGTTTGAGACATGGAGATTGTGCAGAGTGGTTTTGAGTTGCTCATTTTCGGATTTGGCCCATTTGGAGGAGCTGGGCAGGAGGGAGGAAGCTGCGCACCAAAACCAGGTAACACCCCAAATAGTGTGTACCCCACGTATGTATCGTGCTAGGCTGTACCTGGACTCCCTCTCGGATCAACAGGTTGTCGGGATGTTTAGGCTAAACCGCAATAACTTGTTGAACTTATATGAGCAGGTGAGAGATGATTTGGACCCTTTTGGGGGGGGGGGGCAACTATGCAGTGTTTGGGCTGCAGAAATTAATGTGTACCCTCTACTATTTGGCCACTGGCTCCACTCAGTCCGTGACCTCATGGTCCTTGGGGGTATCACAAGCCACTTTCTCAAAGCAGTTTGTTTAAGTGTTACTTGCTTTTAAGAAGTTGACATACATCAGATTCCCCAGTTCAGAGTCAGAGTGGCAGGACCACAAGGTTGCTTTCTATAGACTCTCAGCATTCCCTCACGTGGTGGGAGCTATAGACTGCACACACATTGGGATTAGGGCACCGCACGTGCGGGGCCACGTCTATGTCAATAGGCGTGGGCGGCACTCCCTGAACATGCAGGTTGTATGTGATGCTCATCTCAAAATCCTAAGTGTGGTTGCAGGTTTCCCTGGTAACTGTCATGACGCCTATATTCTGAGACACTCCGGCCTCTGGAACCGATTTACCCAACAACAAATGCCACAGGGCTGGCTACTTGGTAAGTACATTTTTACATATTACCCTCTCTATTCGTATTTGTACCTGCTGAAATGTGTGTGTGTGTTTCAATTTTCACCAGCCTACTACTCTTGTCCAAGTAAATACTATTTGCCCACTGCACATACCTTACCATATAAGGCAATAACTTCCTTTCTTTGGTTTAGGTGACTCAGGATATGGGTGTCTTTCCTGGCTCATGACACCTTTGCGCAAGCCCGATGGCCCTGCACAGCACCGGTATAATGAAGCCCATATTGCAACCCGCAATGTGGTGGAGCGTACGTTTGGAGTGTTGAAAAGTAGATTCCGGTGTTTGGACCGGTCATCTGGTTTGCTGCTTTACCACCTGTAAGGATAAATGTGTAGCCCCTCGACCTGGTGGCCCCTTAGGTACCAGTGAGAATGTATCTTAAAACTACACACCAAACACACGGTGGCGAGTCAAGAAACATTCTGGTTTATTAAAAGTTTAACAGTAGGTTAAAAGACATGATACATGGGTGTGGACAAATGTATGGTACTTTGTTATTGGCTGTTTAACAGTTGCTGGGCAGATTAAACAGGAGACATACAAGATATTATACACAAGAGAAAATGAGTAACAAGGGGGGTTTTCGATTATACAAGAGTTTGTGCAGGTGCACGCTGCATAGCAATTCTAGAGGGGGAGGGTGGAAAATAGAAGCTTAGTAGAAACAGATAAGACACACAGGCTTATTATCGGCAACCTTGAAATGTAGCTAAGGAAAACATGATGAGAACAGACTACGTGCAAATTCTTATATGCTAAATGGGTTCTAAATTTTAACCCTTCAATCCCCTCTTAGAATCATGAATTTAGATGATATGATTCTTCTTACCAAATTCCTTATTTCTGTGCTTAGCGAGATATTGTTTGTAACCTTCAGGGGAATTTGCGTGTGCAGGGGCAATGGATTCATACATAATACCTTTAGTAGCAAGTTTTCTACAACATAGTATAATACAAAAAACGACAATACAGATAATAGTAAGAATAATCAATATATAGATTGCTAATTGAACAAGGGCCTGTTCTATACCATTTGGGTGACCATTTTTATTACATCCCTATGTCCATCGTTTGGAGACACAGGGGTTAATGGTGCAAAAGTCTATCTGGTAGGCGGCTACCTCGGTGCTGAAAAAATTGTACCAGAAAATGTATACGCCTGCCTTTTCAGTCATGTCCACTTCAGTTTTTGTGCAAAGGTATCTGGCAAACAAGAATCAATAGAATAATATACGTTATCCACCATCGTCCAGAATTCTAGAATGACCTCATCTGCTGGTGAGTCGTCTTCTCCATCATGTAGGAGGTTAGGGCTGTCTGCCCCCATTAGTACCTCGCCTTGATCTGTTCTCTATCCGGGACGTTACTCGGGATTCTCTTTACCCTGGATGCGTGTATCCACACTGGACTCTCTTCTGTAAGGACAGCCGTCCTCGTTACTGCTACGATCTCTGTTTCTGGACCATGGGTGAAATCTCCTGGACCTTTATTCCTGGGGAGAACCTTCACAACGACCTTGTCTCCGATCTGGAAAGGATGTGTTGATTCCTGTGGATTAAAAAGATTTTTACAAATAACACTATGTTCAATTTCACTAAGTCTGGTGATGAGGGACCTAACATACTCTTCTCTAATCTGTTCTAGGTCTCCCTCCTGGACTACTAATGGTTTCTTAGCCCAGGGCGTGGGGAAAGGTCTTCCTATTAAAATTTCAAAGGGTGAATAACCCAGAGTCTGTTGGGGGGGTCATTCTAATTTCTGCTAGGACTATGGGGAGGGTTTGTTTCCATTTATTAAATGTTCCTCCTGTGGCTTTCCTAAGTTTATCCTTTTCTCCACTATCCCTGAACTTTGAGAATGATAGGGAATGTGAAATTTCCTCTCTATTTGAAATGCTTTCACTAAAGCTTGTGTGATTTTTTGCTGTAAAGGCAGTGCCTTTGTCGCTATCTATTTGGAGCGGGCATCCCCATCTAGGGATGATTTCTTGTGTTAGTATGCGTGCAACTGTTTTTGCATCTTCTGCTTTTGTGGGAAATGCCTCTGGCCATCTGGAAAACATATCTACTATGACCAGAGCATACTCCTGTTTTGTACCTTTGTTAGGTATATGTGTAAAATCAATTTGCAAATGTGTGAAAGGAGTAGTTGGGTACTCCGGGTGTTGATGCTTTGCTTTCATTGGGTTATTAGGGTTGTTGCGCAGACAGGTAATACATCTGCTAATGTACTAATCTACCAATGTTTTAGCATCTGTGATATAAAAGTCTTTGCTCAAAAGTATAGCTGTGGTGATTTTGCTATAATGTCCTACCCCATGGTAGTGAGCAATGAACAATGGGGCGCTTGATTGTGGTATGCATGGTCTCCCCTCTTTGCAGATCAATCCTGTTATAGGATTTTTCTGCAATATTGGAAATAACCAGTCATCCAAGTCTTTTTGTGATGCTGAGCTTTGTAGTTCAGTGATCAGGTTTATCTTTCTATATTTGGCAAGCTCTTGTGAGCGCTATGAGTTCTGCAGCTTGTGCTGATTGATATGGAATGGGTATCGCTTCTAAAATGTCATTTGGGAGGCGTACCACTGCGTAGCCTGCCTGATATGTCGAGTCATTGGGTCTACTACAAGAACCATCCACAAATACATGGTCAGAACCTGGTATTGGTACAGGGGAAATGTCAAGTCTAGGGGAGGTCTCTGACTCTATTGATGCAGAACAGTCATGATCGTCAGGAATGTCATCCTGGGAGCCCTTTAGTCTTAAAAGTGCATTTAGAATGGGTGCGGGGCCTGAGGATGCGTTTGCATACTTAATGGTGAGTGAGGGGCTTCCTAGCAACAGAACCTCATCTCCACTAAGACGCTGGGCTGACATGTTGTGTGTGTAGCCCTTTAAGTAATGCTACAACATTATGTGTGGTATGGAGAACAGTGGGTGAGCCTAGGGTGAGTGTGGTTGCCATCTCAGCTACCATTGCACAGGCCACCAGTGCCCGAAGACAGGCAGGCATACCTTGGACCGACACCGGCATCACTTTGGAAAAGAATGCCACGGGGCGCAGCTTACCTCCATATTCTTGTGTCAGCACACCCGCCATGGTTTTACATTTTGTCCCTTGCATATAAATGAAATGGTTGTACATAGTTTGGGAGGGTCAATGCCGGACTTTTCATCAACATACATTTTTAAGGCTTTCATATGCATTTAACATTTCTTGTGACCATTGTATCTGTTTAGGTTTGTCATTGAGTGTGGCTTGTCTCAAAATGTTATCATAGTAGGAACAGTCAGGAATCCACTGTCTGCAATAATAGTGTTTGGGCGGACCAGACCCAGTACAGACTGTATGCGTTGTGGGCTGACTTTCCTTTCCCTTTTTGTCAAGACAAAACCTAAATAATCAACATTCTTTTTGCACCATTGCATTTTTGCTTTTTGACACTTTGTGCCCACATTCACAGAGCCAGTTTAACAGTGATATACCATCCTCTCGGCATGCCTCCTTTGTTGAACTACAGATAAGCAGATCATCTGCATACTGTAGCAGGACTGAACCATAGGGGGGGTGCCAGGGGGGTTGTGGCTTGGAGCACGATGCTGTACACAACAGGGGAGTCAATATACTCCTGCATCATGTTAACTGCTGGCCTCAAAAGAAAATGCAAATAACAGTTGTGTCTGGGTGTCCACAGATATGCTAAAAAATATATTTTTCAAATCGGTTACTGAGAAGTAGGCGGCATCTACAGGGATGGCTGAGATGAGTGAGTTTATATCAGGTACAGTGGGTGCAATGGGAACAATTAATTGGTTTATTGCTCTGAGGTCCTGTTGACCATATCTGAGGATTTACAGTGTCTAATTCTGTGTTTGGGTCAGAACTGTCGGTCATGAGCAAGTGTGGTGATGAAACATCAATTCCCTTTCCTGCTTCTGATGGACTAATTGTGATTTCTAGCACAGAGAGAAGATCTCTGCCTAGCAAATTCATTAGGCAGTCAGGTATTACAGTAAATTCATGTTTTCCTATGTCATGGCCCTTTAAGGTCTGTCTCTTTCACAGTCAATCTGAAATCTGGGGTTGTCTCTAGGTCTGGGTTGGCTGGGCTGCATGGGGTTACTGACCTGTCGGGGTTTGTTTGAAGGGAACGGACAGTCTCTAGCCCAATGGCTATCCCTTTTACAATTATAGCAGCTTGTCTGCCTGTTGGGTGGGGGTCCCGCAGGAGCCCTCTGAGGTAGCCTGTCTCTAGGAGAACGGAATGATTTATTCTGTCTCCTAGGATTGTTTTGATTTTGGAAGCGTGTGAACGGGGTATGTGGTGGTGTGACAGTGTTTCTTTTAACTTCAAAACAATCTGCTGCTTCCTTTTTATACAAATGTTTTTTCAAAATCCTTCACTGTGTCAGAGGTCCAAGTTGAAACAGTCGGCAGCAGATTATTAATGAAAGTAGAAACAAGTAAATTATCATTATGCAGAAGCGGCAGACCTGCTTCCTCGGTCCCGCACTTCTTGAATCTTTTCCAGAAATTTGTCACTATTTCTGACACTTTCTGCTTACAACTTACAGCTATGGGGAGAGATGAGCGTGCTTTCTTTAAATATGTTATGCATCCTATTGGTGTTATCATTGGTTTGGGACGATTTTTAATTATCCTATCTATCCCGCTAAATTGTCTACCCAAGGGTTAATGAAATAGTAATTTGTGGGGGAGACTTGGGCAACATATTCTTTACATGTCTCTCCTGGTAAAAGCGGGGAATATTCTGTTTCTTTACTCTAATATAATCCCATAATATAACAGTATGTCAGTCAATATAGTCACAATAATATCTGTCACAAGTCAAGTCGCAATTGTACTTAGAATCACTTTAAACAAAATGACATTCAGTAGCCAAATCACTTTGCAAATCTACTTAGAATCACTTTAAACAGCAATAACACTCAGTGGCGTACACTTACCACCCGTCCACTGAGTATTCTTAATACAAAACATACAGTAAGGCAGACAGAACACTTCAGCATACGTACACTTACCATCCGTCCACTGAGTGTTTAAAACAAATACACAGTTGCAACATTAACAGACAAACATGTACATACATATATTTAGGCGATCAGATCGAGGAGGCTTTCTCTGTGAACCCCTGGTTCAATTGCGGTATCCCGGATACCTGTTTCGTAATCTCAAGTCCCGGACTTGAATTACCTTTACGTGGACCCCAGGTCCTTTTTTATGACGTGGACCCCTGGTCCTCCTTGTATCCCTGATACATTTATGGCGTCATAAATTTCCTTACATACAATTACGTAATATTAAGTCCCGGACTTAAATATTACCTTGTCACGTGTTCCCGGAACACGGAGTGAGTTCAGATCCAGTAGATGGTCGCAATCCCTTAGCGGAAAAAGACAGACAAGTAATTCTCTATCTTACCGATCAGGGGACGATCGTCTGGACCCCGGACTGGCCCCCAAATTGTAAGGATAAATGTGTAGCCCCTCGACCTGGTGGCCCCTTAGGTACCAGTGAGAATGTATCTTAAAACTACACACCAAACACACGGTGGCGAGTCAAGAAACATTCTGGTTTATTAAAAGTTTAACAGTAGGTTAAAAGACATGATACATGGGTGTGGACAAATGTATGGTACTTTGTTATTGGCTGTTTAACAGTTGCTGGGCAGATTAAACAGGAGACATACAAGATATTATACACAAGAGAAAATGAGTAACAAGGGGGGTTTTCGATTATACAAGAGTTTGTGCAGGTGCACGCTGCATAGCAATTCTAGAGGGGGAGGGTGGAAAATAGAAGCTTAGTAGAAACAGATAAGACACACAGGCTTATTATCGGCAACCTTGAAATGTAGCTAAGGAAAACATGATGAGAACAGACTACGTGCAAATTCTTATATGCTAAATGGGTTCTAAATTTTAACCCTTCACCACCCTGCAAAAGTAGTGATGATCATCCAGTCTTGCTGCATGTTACACAACATAGCCCTATACCAACCAGCCTATGTGGAGGAGGATCATGCAGCAGTCGTGCAGGAAGCCCAACCTACCACACCTCGGGTGGTGAGGGGTACGCAGAGGGGGAATCTGTTGCGTACAGACATCATCAGGCACTACTTTTCTGGTAAGCACATGTGCCCTCTATTCCTACATGTACCTTTGCTGGAAGTGAACTCACCTACATTACATTTATCACTAACATCTTTTTGCCCCCACATTTAGGCCAATAGACACAGTCCAAGGGTACAGTTGGTGGTGCAGACCTATCCCTTGCTGTAAAAAAACCTTGTAAGTATATTAACAACATGTATGTGATTTTTGTGCAATTAACTATGGCTCACCTGTTGTTGTGGAACTACATGGGCCAGCATGCCCTGACACACTCTAAGCATGACAGCTCAAAACATGACTGCCACAGCTTGCTGAAATATGTAGTTCTACAACCTCGGACGGGCCAGATTTGAGACAACAGCATCTTCCACCAATACCTTGCCCATATATCATTACATTATGGAATAGATCACACAACAAAAGTTTGAAGAATAACACACAGTCAAAATGGTATGCGTTGTAACATTTTTACTACAGTATATTATGTCATACATAACCTGCATTTGTCAGTCGCAAACAATAGAAATGTGTATTAATGTAACAAAAATTCAACCATAGTACATGCATTATCAATTTATTTTATGTAAAATAATTATTTTTTTCCCTCCATCAGGCTGCGCACTACCACCTCTTGACCCTGCGCACACGCCACCCCGGGTCCTAATAATCCGACGGGGTGGGGAAGTTGGTGAGCCACTTACTGGTGTGCTAGATACACTACTAATTGTAGATGTAGTTGCACCTATGACACCTGACACCTCCATTTGATGGATTTGTGCCTGCATAGCGATCAACCCATTGGTCTGCGCAGTACACGATTGACTAATTGAGTGAATACTTTGTGCAAGGCTGCCAAGATGGATATTCTGCTCTCTTACAGCAGAACTAAGTTCAGCAAGATGGGTGTCTATGCTATTTCCCATACGCACCTGAGTGCCTACACCAACCCGTACACTCCTAGACAATTTTCTCAACTGTAGAAAGGTGTCACGCATGTACCCCTTAATGTTGCCCATTTCCACTCTTTGGGAGGCCATAAATTCTAGTTGTTTGTCCTTGAAATGTACCAAGGAGGTAGCTACTTGGGCAGCAGAAGCAGCTGTAGGGGGATTATTTCTGGGTGGGGGTGGGTTTGGAGTCACCCCACTTGGTGGAAGATCACTCTGTGATGTGTTTATTTCCTCCTCAGCCGCAAACGTGTCCACTGGTTCCAGAATTATCTCTATGTCATCCACCGGCATATCAGAGGATTCTGTGGATTGTTGTCCTAGTTACAGTACCTGTGGATACAGAGGAAGAGGTAAGTACAGATGCATATACAGTATTGTCCTTTCTGTTGTCAGTACTGTTTTGGAAAGGGTCTGAGATGGTAGACGCCCATACCTAGGGGTGCTATTTACTTACAAATGGACCCCCGATCCTGCATGAAACATTGACAATAATCTTCATTGACATGGCTAGGCCACATTACATTCATGTCCGTTGCAATGTAGCAGCTGGAGATGACTGTAATGTGATTTATTATTGATGTGAGATGGGTGTGTGTACTGTATGTGTAATGGCCTGTGGTTTGAACATTTACCTGCTTCCACAGATGCGGCACCATCGGAGCTTCTTCTCTTGGATGCTTGATCACTTCGGGATGGACCATCTGTGAAAGGAAAGATCGGCAGACTTTATGTACCGAGCAATGGAGATGCTTTTGTGCAAACTCATCAAATAAATTACAATAATGGACAAATTTACCTTTGGTTTAGGGCTATATTATTTACTATTCATATTTTTACATTGAAGTTTTGCACCTGTAGTCAGGCAAAAAAATTAAAACACTGCTTGACACATTACAACTGTTGGCAAATCTGTGGTATGTAGGCGTGACTGCTAAACCACCAGTACACCAATGTTTTTGGGCCACATACATATGAAGCTGCTAGAATTTTTTTTACAGTGTGGAACAATAGATGTGCAGTTGTGGAACTACAAGGCCCAGCATTCTGAAGTAGGTGTAAACTATTGCCATTGACAGACCTTGCTGGGCTATGTAGTTCCACAGCACCACATTAATTAGTATAACAATACAAAATAACATTGCAGTTTAATTACATTGGCATGTATGTTTCATATTGCATGTGGTGACACTTACCAGCTCGGGGTGAGCTTGCCGGCCTATCGGTATCCGCAATGTGCATCCCAGGCAGGACCTCAGGGGGGATAATTCTTTGGAGCTTCACCTCATATGATGTGTAGGTTATTGTGGTGGGGCTTAACCGCCAGTCTTGGTGGCCTCCTCCATCTCCATGGCCATTTTCTTTTTCAGCTGCCGCTTGATGTCGTTAAACCGCTTTTTAATGTTCTTGATTAGCCTCTTGCAGTGACTGACAGCGTTGACCGCCTGGGTGATGTCCTTCCACATACCATGTTTACGATGTGAGGTGGTCTTGTGCTGGTTTTTCCCTAGTAAGCGGTTATACAGGGGTATGATGGCCCGGACAAGCGCCACATTCTTCTCATAACTGAATTGGACCTTTTTCCCACTTTTGGTGCGGCCAGCTTCACCCTCCTCCTCATCCTCTATATCTTCCACATGCATGTCAAAATCCTCCTCCATGCCAGTATCTTCCTCCTCCTCACCTCCATCTTCCTCCATCTCGGACATATGGCCCTCTGGCAGCTGCTGTGGGGTATGGGCAAGGTCCTGGCTACAGGATGGGGATGCCAGCGGATCCTCCACCTCCTCCTGCTGGGCCTGGTCCGCCAGGGCCTGGTCTGCCCTTGCAGTGGCCATGGTGGCTGCCACACTGCTGCCACTCCCTGTAATGGAGGTCGACCTCACCAGTCCTCTGCTGCCTCTCCCACTGGCTCCTCTTGCCTGGCTGCTGCCACTGCTCCCTCTGCCACTGGCCCCTCTTCCTCTGGTCACACTGCCACTGCTCCCTCTGCCACTGGCCCCTCTGCCACTCCTCACTCTGCCACCAACACCTCTTCCTCTTCTCATACTGCCACTGCTCCTCTCCATGCTCCTTACTTCCTAACAAAGAGTGAAATGGCACCAATGCCCCTTTATATAGGGGGTGTGATGCATAATGGAGGGGACCTAGGTGGGCCAATAGATTAGGGGGTTATTTGGCATGTGGAGACAGTCTTGTAAATCGTACTCCGGTTGGTCTAAAATTCGCACATGTCCGGTGGAAGAAATCGCACTTTTTAGTGACATAATTTCGCATCAATTCGCCGCAAATCGCACTACATCGCACTTTTTTGCCTCTAATGCGCATCCCATTAAATATGTGAATTATGACTAATAAATGCGATTTGTAAAAGTGCGAAGAGCGGCGATGTGGAGTGCAAAAAATATATGCGCTTTTCTCTCACGGAATATAAGAAACAGTTAATAAATAAATAAATCCCTGCACCAGTGGGCCCAGCAGCACATTCCTGCAGGAGACGAGGTGTGGGTTGACCATATGGGGTAGGCAGCTTCAGTGCTTCCCGCTGTACTTTGTATTAAAGGTGAGCAGTGCTTCCGGCACCACCATTGCATTACATACCGCATGCTGCTCCTCCACTAATTAAGGAAGCCCATTACACAATATGCTGCACACTTTAATGCCCATATGACATTATGCCACACATTATGCTATGCATAATGCCCCAAGTACTACTTATACACATAATGCCACCAGTAGTGCCCTTTACACAATGCCCCATTAGTGCAATTGGTTCATACACACTGTACAACTTTTTTGACCAATCTTTTGACCAATTTCTTCATTTTGGCCCTTTTGAACGAAAATGGTCAAAATATCTTTTAGTCTGCAAGCGACGAACGGCGAATGATGATGCGCATACCCGCCAGTTCATCAAAATTGTTCGTCAACTGTGCATGCAGTTCAATTTGGATATTACATCCATTAAGGCCTATTACACATAATGACAACAGTAGTGACCCTTACACAATGCCCCCATTACTGTAAACTGTGTAATCTAGTCGAGTCCAGCCCAGAGCCCAGCATCTGGCATCCCGCCACCACCGCTGCTGCTACTGAAGATGGGGAGGAGAGCACAGCCTGCAGAGGTGCTTAATTTCTTTTTAAATATGATGCCAGCTTGTGAGCCAATTGAAGCTCGAGATCCGACAGCCAATAAATAACTGCAGCTGACAGTAGTAGTGCTGCCTAACACTCTCACCAGTTGCCGACTCTAGTAGCGCTGCATAACAACCGTACCAGTTGCCGACAGTAGTAGCGCTGCTTAATACCCTCACTAATTGCCGACAGTAGTAGTGATGGGTAATGCCTGCACCAGTTGTCGATAGTAGTAGCGCTGCGTAACACACTCACCAGTTGCTGACAGTAGTAGTGCTGGGTAATGCCTGCACCAGTTGCCGACAGTAGTAATGCTGCGTAACACACTCACCAGTTGCCGACAGTAGTAGAGCTGCGTAACACATTCACCAGTTGCCGATAAGAGTAGCCCTGCGTAAAACCCACACCAGTTGCTGACAATACTAGCCCTGGATAACACCCGTACCAGTTGCCGACAGTAGTGGCGCTGCTTAATACCCTCACTAGTTGCTGACAGTAATAGGGCTGCGTAACACACCCACCAGTTGCCGACAATAGTAGTGCTGCTTAACACCCGCACCAGTTGCCGACAGTAGTGACACTGCATAATGCCCTCACCAGTTGCTGACATTAGAAGCACCGCGTAACACACTCACAATTTGCAGACAGTAGTAGCGGTGCGTAACGCCCACACCAGTTGCGGACAGTAGTAGCGCTGCGTAACGCCCGCACCAGTTGCTGACAGTAGGAGCACTGCGTAACGGCCGCACCAGATGCTGACAGTAGCAGCGCTGCGTAACGCCTGCACCATTTGTCAACAGTATTAGCGCTGCATAATACCCACACCAGTTGCCGACAATAGTAGCGATGCATAACGCCAACACCATTTGCCAACAGTATTAGCACTGCGTAACGCCCGCACCAGTAGCTGACAGTATTAGCACTGCGTAACACCCGCACCAATTGCTGACTGTATTAGCACTGCATAATGCCCGCACCAGTAGTTGACAGTAGTAGCGCTGCGTAACGCCCAAACCAGTTTCCGACAGTAGTAGCGCTGCTTAACGCCCGCACCAGTTGCTGACAGTATTAGCGCTGCGTTATGCCCACAGCAGTTGCCGACAGTAGTGACACTACATAATGCCCACACCAGATGCCAACAGTATTAGCGCTGTGTAACGCCCAAACCAGTTCTCGACAGTAGTAGTGCTGCGTAACGCCCGCACCAGTTGCTGACAGTATTAGTGCTGCGTAATGCCCACACCAGTTGCCGACAGTAGTGACACTACATAATGCCCACACCAGTTGCCAACAGTAGTGACACTGCACCAGTTGCTGACAGTAGTGACATTGCATAATGCCCACACCAGTTGCCGACAGTAGTGCAATGCACACTACTGTCAGCAACTGATGTGGGCATTATGCAGTGTCACTACTGCCAGCAACTGGTGAGGGCATTATGCAGTGACTGCATAATGCCCTCACCAGTTGCCGACAGTAGTAGTGCTGCATAATGCCCACACCAGTAGTAGTGCTGTGTAAAACCAGCACCACCACTGTATTTACCTTAAATGCTGGCTGCTTCTTTCAAATTCTTTCATTAACTCAGTGCTCCCGTGTAGCTCCGCCCCCTTCCACTCGTGTAGCCCAGCCCCCTTCCACTCATGTAGCCCCGCCCCCATTCCACGATCCGCTGTTGTGACTGAGGACATCAAAGGGGGTTGGGACTTGGAAGCCAGGAGGGATATCACCTCAGCTCTGTCTGTGCTGCCGGCGCTGCTGCCTAATGCAGTCAGTGTGACAGTGTACTGGCAGCCGGCAGCCACAGAGCCTGGACAGCAGCGGGGATATACAGCAGGGAGGGCGCATCTCATGGCCAGCGCCTCCCTGCACGCAGGTAACACTGCACAGTGAGTAAAACCCCTTTCCACTAGAAGAAATAACCCGGTAATCTATGCGGGGACGCGTTTCTACCCGGGTTTTTCTGCTAGTGGAAATGCTCCCTGTCAAATAACCCGGTTTGGATTCCCCGGCAATCCTACCCAGGTCATGATCAGGGTAGCACCCGGTTAGCACCCGGATTCAAGGGTAGTGGAAATGCTCCCTAACCGGGTTATTTGACTGAGCATGTTAAAATCTTCACTGATTGGTGCTGCTGGGGCGCTGGTGAGTGATGTCATCACTCAGAGCCCCGCAGACTGCGCACATAGCATGGAGGACAGCGTTCTGTGCACATGTGCTGCATGTCTGTCCTGCTGACTTTCCCCTGCTGTATCAGAGGCTGCTCCAGCAGCCACCTTCCACTTTGCTGCCAGCACCACAGGCTGCCCCAGCGGACACTGCTATTCATTCCGCAGCACAACATCATTATGGCTGCCAGCAATTGGTCTGATGCTGAAGTGAAGGAGCTGCTGCTCATTAGGGCAGAGGAGGAAATCAAGCGGCAGGTGACTGGTACCGTAAAAGACACGATTGTGTACAGAAATATTGCCCAGATGCTGGAGTCTAGGGGGATACACCGCTCTCACCAGCAAGTGCTTAACAAATTAAAAGCACTAAAGAGGCAGTTCACCAAGGTCTCTGACCAGAACAGGAAAAAAAGTGGTGCCGCACACGTCGATTGGGTCCATTACGATCTATGCTGCAGGGCATTTGGCAACACAGCTCTGACTAATCCTGTGGCACTGTCATCCTCGTTGGCCAGCCAGATGGAGAGTAGCCAAGAGCCACCAATGGAGAGTAGCCAGGAGCCACCTGACACACAGTCCACCATGGCAATGTCACCGTGCTGCCCAACTTCTCCGCTCCTGATTTCGGAAGATGGCGATAAAGAGTGCAGTCTACTCGATAGGTCTGTTTTGTCTGACACCGCACAGACCATGGAGGAGGAGGGGTCCAAAACAACAACGGTGCAGGCAACTCAACAACAAACACCAAAACTGCTTTCAAATAGTAAGTAAAAAAAAACACATTTATCCCAGTAATCAATGGTATATGTTGCAGAGTGCCGCAAGTGTGCAGGTGGGATAGGGCCGCAAGCACAGGTCTGCAAACACCTCTGTTATTTTAACCCCTTCCCGACATTTGACGTACATTTACGTCATGGTCGGGATGTACTTCCCGACACATGGCATAAATGTACGTCATGCCATTAAACTGTCACCGCGTCTATAGACGCGGTGACAGAGGGACGATGTCTGCTGTCCCTGACAGCAGACATCTTCCCTCATTGCCCAGGGGGGGCAGCGATGCCCCCACCCATCGGCGATCGCTGTGATTGGCTGTTTAATGTGAACAGCCAATTACAGCGTTTTCTGTGTACCGGCGAATAACGTTCGCCGGTGACACAGGGATCGGTGGTGATTGGTGCTGTTAAGTACAGCACCAATCACCACTGGGTGTAAGGGTGTCACTGGTGGTCACCCCACCTCACCCCACCTGCCCCCAAAGGCTGTGATTGGTCCGTCGGACCGACGGACCAATCACAGCCATTTCACCTCAAATGAAATAACGGAGACAGCCCTGCAGCCGCCATTCCGGTCAGGAACAGCGTGCAGAGCGGTCTCCGTGCCCATCTGTGCCCTATACTGACCTGATCAGCGTTGGTGGCATCCGTGCTGCCAGCTCCTGCTGTGACTTCCTGGTGCTTGTGCTGTTGGTGCTGCTGCTGCAGCAGTGTCATTGTGTCAGAGATTTATAATTGTGTGATATAATTTTGTATCTGCTGCCCCCTGCTGCCCCCCTTTTGTGCTGATCAGTGTAAACTAACTGATCAGCATTTTTTTTGGGGGTGCAGGTTTTTTTTTTATATATATACCCTGTCAGGTTGCACCCACAGCTGTGTGCCTGCTGCCCCTCACTGCTAATCAGTGTTGCATCATTTTTTTTTTTTTTTTAGGGTGCTGTGGGGTTTTTTTTTTTTATTTTTTTTACACCCACGGTGATTTTGTGGGTGTCCTGTGGCCGCAGAGCGCTGATCAGTGACGTACATCACTGATCAGCATTTTTGAACCATTTTTTTTTTTTTGGGATCAAATTCCTATTGTCTTTGACTCATCAGAAGTTTTTTTACATTTTTTTTTTTTGGAGGGTGCTGTGGAGTCTTTTTTTAAAAAATTTTTTACACCCACGGTGCTTTTGTGGGTGTCCTGTGCCCGCTGAGCGCTGATCAGTGACGTACATCACTGATCAGCATTTTTGATCTAATTTTTTTTTTTGGGGATCAAATTCCTGTTGTCTTTGACTCATCAGAAGTTTTTTTTAATTTTTTTTTTTTTGGAGGGTGCTGTGGAGTCTTTTTTTTTTTTTTTTTACACCCACGGTGCTTTTGTGGGTGTCCTGTGCCCGCTGAGCGCTGATCAGTGACGGACGTTACTGACCAACATCTGTGCTAAATTTTTGGCGCAGGAGCTTTTTTTTTTCTTTTAACTTACACGTGTTAAAGCACTACATACACACTACATACACCCGTGTTGAAATAAAGTTTGTACCCCCCCCTACACTATACACGCCTACACAAAAATAATAAAAATGTCCCAATCATCGCAAAGACTGTTTTCAGCGGAGGAGGCATATGCCCTTATTGCCTCTGACACAGCCAGTAATGCAAGCGATGAATTTGCATTCGCCTTAAGCTCCTCTTCCTCCTCTAGTGATGAGGGACCCCCTCAAAGACGCCCCCGTAGAGCAGCTGAGACCCCCCCCCAATGATTGATCTCGTATGGACCCCACCATTAGACAATTTTGAGCCCCAGGTTCCTGAGTTTTTGGCCAACCCAGGAATCCAATTTGATACTACAGGCCTCAAAGAAATTGACTTTTTCAAAGTCTTTTTCTCTGATGATTTTATAAATTTAATGGTGGACCAAAGTAATTTATATGCCCAGCAGTTTATTGCCCAAAACCCCACGTCATCATTTGCTAGGTGGACCCCTGTAGATGCAGTAGAGATGATGACGTTTTGGGGTCTGGTGTTACATATGGGCATAGTTAAAAAGCCAGAAATTAGGCAATATTGGAGTACAGATGTTCTGTACAGCACCCCACTTTACCGTATGGCCATGACCCGGACTCGTTTTGAGTTAATCCTTAAATTTTTGCATTACAACGATAATGCACAGTGCCCACCCAGAGATGAACCCACCTTTGACCGGCTATTCAAAGTCAGGCCGGTCATTGATCATTTCAGCGCCAAATTTGCTGAGATGTACATCCCCCAAAAATTCATTTGTGTAGACGAGTCACTTATACATTTTAAAGGAAGGGTTAAATTCCGCCAGTACCTTCCCAATAAGAGGGCAAGGTATGGCATAAAAATGTATAAGCTGTGCGAAAGTACCTCAGGGTACACCCACAGGTTTAGGGTATATGAAGGGAAGGACACAAGAATTGAACCGCCAGAATGCCCCCTCTCCCTTGTAGGTGTTAGTGGAAAGATTGTCTGGGATTTAGTGCACCCCTTCCTGGATAAGGGTTATCACCTCTATGTGGATAACTTTTACACCAGCATCCCCCTGTTTAAGGCCCTTGGTTCAAGAGGTACAGCAGCTTGCGGTACTGTGCGCAAGAACCAAAGAGGCCTCCCAAAAACGCACATTGCCCAATTACTGAGAAAGGGTGAAAGCAGGGGAATATGCACCGAAAATATGTTGTTGGTCAAATATAAGGACAAGAGGGATGTCCTTATACTGACAACAATTCACAGAGACAGTACCACCTCCGTCCCTGTACGAGGTACCAGTACCCACACCTCAAAACCTATTTGTATCCTAGATTACAATAAGTACATGGGCGGAGTGGATCTTTCAGATCAGGTACTGAAGCCGTACAGTGCCCTGCGGAAAACAAAAATATGGTATAAGAAGCTGGCCGTGTATATCATCCAGATGGCACTGTATAACGCTTACGTACTATTCCGTTCTACCAGCCAGACGGGGACATTTATGCACTTTCAAGAGGAAGTCATAAAGGGCCTAATATTTGGGAACCAGCTGGCAGAGGGCCCCAGTACTTCTAGTACTGGCCCCAGTACTTCTAGTACTGGCCCCCGTATTGTATCAGGGCAGCATTTTCCTAACGAAATCCCCTCCACTGGAAAAAAGGGCAGGACACAAAAAAGGTGCAAAGTTTGCTATAAAAAGGGAATACGAAAGCAAACTATTTTCCACTGTGAAACTTGCCCCGACAAACCCGGCCTATGTATGAAGGAGTGCTTTAAAATATACCACACATCTATGGATTATTAGGTTCATCATTTCACCGTGCTTCGGGGGTCTTGCTAATGCGACATAGCACCCACCATTCATTCCACCAGAATGTGTGCTGCAAAATCCAAATATCACTCCTTCCCTTCTGAGTCCTGCCATGCACCCAAATGGTATTTTTTGGTCACATATGAGGCATTGCCGTACTCGGGAGAAATTGGGGCACAGATTTTGGGGTGCTTTGTCTCCTTCATTCCTTGTGAAAATGAAAAATTTTGAGCCAGAACTGCATTTTTGTGTAAAAAATGTAATTTTTCATTTTCACAGCCCAGTTGTACCACAATTGGTGAAACCCCTGTACACTATACCCCTAGATGAATTCCCTGAGGGGTGTAGTTTGCAAAATGCGGTCACTTGTGGGGGGGGGTTCCCCTGTATTGGTGCTTCGGGGGTCTTGCTAATGCGACATAGCACCCACCATTCATTCCACCAGAATCTGTGCTGCAAAATCCAAATATCACTCCTTCCCTTCTGAGTCCTGCCATTTTTTGGTCACATATGAGGCATTGCCGTACTCGGGAGAAATTGGGGCACAGATTTTAGGGTGCTTTGTCTCCTTCATTCCTTGTGAAAATGAAAAATTTTGAGTCAGAACTGCATTTTTGTGTAAAAAAATGTAATTTTTCATTTTCACAGCCCAGTTGTACCAAAATTGGTGAAACCCCTGGGGGTTTGAAATGTACACTATACGCATAGATGAATTCCCTGAGGGGTGTAGTTTGCAAAATGGGGTCACTTGTGGGGGGGTTCCACTGTATTGGTGCTTCGGGGGTCTTGCTAATGCGACATAGCACCCACCATTCATTCCACCAGAATGTGTGCTGCAAAATCCAAATATCACTCCTTCCCTTCTGAGTCCTGCCATGCACCCAAATGGTATTTTTTGGTCACATATGAGGCATTGCCGTACTCGGGAGAAATTGGGGCACAGATTTTGGGGTGCTTTGACTCCTTCATTCCTTGTGAAAATGAAAAATTTTGAGCCAGAACTGCATTTTTGTGTAAAAAATGTAATTTTTCATTTTCACAGCCCAGTTGTACCACAATTGGTGAAACCCCTGGGGGTTTTAAATGTACACTATACCCTTAGATGAATTCCCTGAGGGGTGTAGTTTGCAAAATGGGGTCACTTGTGGGGGGTTCCACTGTATTGGTGCTTCGGGGGTCTTGCTAATGCGACATAGCACCCACCATTCATTCCACCAGAATCTGTACTGCAAAATCCAAATATCACTCCTTCCCTTCTGAGTCCTGCCATGCACCCAAATGGTATTTTTTGGTCACATATGAGGCATTGCGGTACTCGGGAGAAATTGCGGCACAGATTTTGGGGTGCTTTGTCTCCTTCATTCCTTGTGAAAATGAAAAAGTTTGAGCCAGAACTGCATTTTTGTGTAAAAAAATGTAATTTTTCATTTTCACAGCCCAGTTGTACCAAAATTGGTGAAACCCCTGGGGGTTTAAATTGTACACTATACCCCTAGATGAATTCCCCGAGGGGTGTAGTTTGCAAAATGGGGTCACTTGTGGGGGGGTTTCACTGTATTGGTGCTTCGGGGGTCTTGCTAATGCGACATAGCACCCACCATTCATTCCACCAGAATGTTTGCTGCAAAATCCAAATATCACTCCTTCCCTTCTGAGTCCTGCCATGCACCCAAATGGTATTTTTTGGTCACATATGAGGCATTGCCGTACTCGGGAGAAATTGGGGCACAGATTTTGGGGTGCTTTGTCTCCTTCATTCCTTGTGAAAATTAAAAACTTTGAGCCAGAACTGCATTTTTGTGTAAAAAATGTAATTTTTCATTTTCACAGCCCAGTTGTACCACAATTGGTGAAACCCCTGGGGGTTTGAAATGTACACTATACCCCTAGATGAATTCCCTGAGGGGTGTAGTTTGCAAAATGGGATCACTTGTGGGGGGTTCCTAACTTTTAGCATCTTATGGTGCCTAGAAACCTACATGGTGCCTAAAAAATAATCTCATAAAAAGGAGGCTCCAAAATCAAGTAGGTGCTCCTTCTATTATGAAGCCTGTGGTTTGGTCAACGTGCACACTAGGGCCACATATAGGATATTTATGAAAACAAAAGAATTGGGGGAATCAATTTTTAGTCACATTTCTCTAGTAAAATCTACTGTGTTCCTTAGAAAAATGTATTAAAATTGAAAATCTGCAAAAAAAATGAAATTTTGAAATCTCACCTACACTTTGTTTTAATTCCTGTGAAACACCTAAAGGGTTAACAAACTTCCAAAATGCTGTTTTGAATACTGTGAGGGGTGCAGTTTTTGAAATGGCATCATTTATGGGGGTGTCTCACATACAAGTCCCTCAAAGTCACATCAGAACTGAACTGGTCCCTAAAAAAATCAGTGTTTGAAATTTTCTTGAAAATTTGAGAATTTGCTATTCATATTTGAAGCCTCCTAGTGTCCAAAAAAATGAAAAGGAGGTTGAAATAATGATTGCAACATAAAGTAGACATATGGTCTTTGTTAGTTATTAACTATTTTGAGTGGTATGTTTATTTGTCTCACAAGCAGAAAATGTGACATTTTGCAAATTGCAAAATTTTCCATTTTTTCACGACATTTTGGTATTTTTCACAAAAAACCACAGACTGTATTGACCCAAATTTACCACTAACTTGAAGGACAATGTGTCACGAGAAAACAATCTCAAAATCACTGGGATAAGTAAAAGCAAAAAAAAGTTATCCCCACTTAAGTGAAACATGTCAGATTTGAAAAAAATGGCTCTGTCAGGAACGCAAAAACTGGCTCTGTCAGGAAGGGGTTAAAGGACATGCAGGACAGACAATTGTCCTTCTTGGAACGGATACTTAATCGTGGGTATATTACCTCCTCATTATCCACAGTATCCGCCACATGCTTCACAGGCCCCAGCATACCCAGCACACCATGAGTATGCATATGGCCAATACATTAGAGGGCCACCTCCCTCCGCCCCTAGCACTTCCTGTGAGCAACAGTCACACCAAGAGCCTCTACCATATAGAGGTCCCAGTAGCCATGCCCCCAGCACAGCAACTAGCTACCACCCCACCACTGGTGCTAGCTACGCCACCAACACTTCCACTAGCTATGCCTCCAGCACTGCTACCAGTGCCCCACTAAACCCAGAGTATAGTGAGGCAAACACCACTAGCCGTGACAACACGTCTACTACACTGCCAAACCTAGACCTTGTTTTTTAACATGTTTACGTGCACTTTTTTCATTTTTATGTATGCCAAAGGCTCAGGTGTACGGCAAACATTTTACCTGAACATGTCTTTTCTTGTAAATAGGTTTTTTGGTAAGGAATATCGCAAGTGTCTTCACTGCAGAACATTGCATCCCTTGTGTGTGGGATTGTCTTATAGGTAAATTCAACTTTATCACAGGCATACGTGCAGACTATCTCTCTCTGCTGTAACATCCACATGCTTTTGAACTCTACTGGGTACATTTGCAAGCAAGTGTCTTCACTGCAGAACATTGCATCCCTTGTGTGTGGGATTGTCTTATGGGTAAATTCAACTTTATCACAGGCATACGTGCAGACTATCTCTCTCTGCTGTAACATCCACATGCTTTTGAACTCTACTGGGTACATTTGCAAGCAAGTGTCTTCACTGCAGAACATTGCATCCGTTGTGTGTGGGATTGTCTTATAGGTAAATTCAACTTTATCACAGGCATACGTGCAGACTATCTCTCTCTTCTGTAACATCCTCATGCTTTTGAACTCTACTGTGTACATTTACAAGCAAGTGTCTTCACTGCATAACATTGCATCCCTTGTGTGTGGGATTGTCTTATCGGTAAATTCAACTTTATCACAGGCATACGTGCAGACTATCTCTCTCTGCTGTAACATCCACATGCTTTTGAACTCTACTGGGTACATTTGCAAGCAAGTGTCTTCACTGCAGAACATTGCATCCCTTGTGTGTGGGATTGTCTTATAGGTAAATTCAACTTTATCACAGGCATACGTGCAGACTATCTCTCTCTGCTGTAACATCCACATGCTTTTGAACTCTACTGGGTACATTTGCAAGCAAGTGTCTTCACTGCAGAACATTGCATCCCTTGTGTGTGGGATTGTCTTATAGGTAAATTCAACTTTATCACACGCATACGTGCAGACTATCTCTCTCTGCTATAACATCCACATGCTTTTGAACTCTACTGGGTGCATTTGCAAGCAAGTGTCTTCACTGCAGAACATTGCATCCCTTGTGTGTGGGATTGTCTTATAGGTAAATTCAACTTTATCACAGGCATACGTGCAGACTATATCTCTCTGCTGTAACATCCACATGCTTTTGAACTCTACTGGGTACATTTGCAAGCAAGTGTCTTCACTGCAGAACATTGCATCCCTTGTGTGTGGGATTGTCTTATAGGTAAATTCAACTTTATCACAGGCATACGTGCAGACTATCTCTCTCTGCTGTAACATCCACATGCTTTTGAACTCTACTGGGTACATTTGCAAGCAAGTGTCTTCACTGCAGAACATTGCATCCGTTGTGTGTGGGATTGTCTTATAGGTAAATTCAACTTTAACACAGGCATACGTGCAGACTATCTCTCTCTTCTGTAACATCCACATGCTTTTGAACTCTACTGGGTACATTTACAAGCAAGTGTCTTCACTGCATAACATTGCATCCCTTGTGTGTGGGATTGTCTTATAGGTAAATTCAACTTTATCACAGGCATACGTGCAGACTATCTCTCTCTGCTGTAACATCCACATGCTTTTGAACTCTACTGGGTACATTTGCAAGCAAGTGTCTTCACTGCAGAACATTGCATCCCTTGTGTGTGGGATTGTCTTATAGGCAAATTCAACTTTATCACAGGCATACGTGCAGACTATCTCTCTCTGCTGTAACATCCACATGCTTTTGAACTCTACTGGGTACATTTGCAAGCAAGTGTCTTCACTGCAGAACATTGCATCCCTTGTGTGTGGGATTGTCTTATAGGTAAATTCAACTTTATCACAGGCATACGTGCAGACTATCTCTCTCTGCTGTAACATCCACATGCTTTTGAACTCTACTGGGTACATTTGCAAGCAAGTGTCTTCACTGCAGAACATTGCATCCCTTGTGTGTGGGATTGTCTTATAGGTAAATTCAACTTTATCACAGGCATACATGCAGACTATCTCTCTCTGCTGTAACATCCACATGCTTTTGAACTCTACTGATTACATTTGCAAGCAAGTGTCTTCACTGCATAACATTGCATCCCTTGTGTGTGGGATTGTCTTATAGGTAAATTCAACTTTATCAAAGGCATACGTCTATCTCTCTCTGCTGTAACATCCACATGCTTTTGAACTCTACTGGGTACATTTGCAAGCAAGTGTCTTCACTGCAGAACATTGCATCCCTTGTGTGTGGGATTGTCTTATAGGTAAATTCAACTTTATCACACGCATACGTGCAGACTATCTCTCTCTGCTGTAACATCCACATGCTTTTGAACTCTACTGGGTGCATTTGCAAGCAAGTGTCTTCACTGCAGAACATTGCATCCCTTGTGTGTGGGATTGTCTTATAGGTAAATTCAACTTTATCAAAGGCATACGTGCAGACTATCTCTCTCTGCTGTAACATCCACATGCTTTTGAACTCTACTGGGTACATTTGCAAGCAAGTGTCTTCACTGCAGAACATTGCATCCGTTGTGTGTGGGATTGTCTTATAGGTAAATTCAACTTTATCACAGGCATACGTGCAGACTATCTCTCTCTGCTGTAACAGCCACATGCTTTTGAACTCTACTGGGTACATTTGCAAGCAAGTGTCTTCACTGCAGAACATTGCATCCCTTGTGTGTGGGATTGTCTTATAGGTAAATTCAACTTTATCAAAGGCATACGTGCAGACTATCTCTCTCTGCTGTAACATCCACATGCTTTTGAACTCTACTGGGTACATTTGCAAGCAAGTGTCTTCACTGCAAAACATTGCATCCGTTGTGTGTGGGATTGTCTTATAGGTAAATTCAACTTTATCACAGGCATACGTGCAGACTATCTCTCTCTGCTGTAACATCTACATGCTTTTGAACTCTACTGGGTACATTTGCAAGCAAGTGTCTTCACTGCAGAACATTGCATCCCTTGTGTGTGGGATTGTCTTATAGGTAAATTCAACCAAATATCTGATCTGTGTAAATAACAACAGTACCTTGCCTGTGTGTAGTGAGGCATGTATTTTTTATTCTAAATGAGATATAGTATCCTGGAATGCCAGAACTGTTTTTGTAAGCCACTTTTATTGCTCTGTATAGCAGGGGGTGGGGACTGAGGGTGTAGATTCCAATTATTGGAAATTGGGAAGGAGGCATTGGGGGTTATTCTAGTCCATTCTTTCTGACAAAATCCTTCTTAGATGGACAAAACCATGTGCACTGCGGGTGGGGCAGATGTGACTTGTGCAGAGAGAATTAGATTTGGGTGGGGTTTTTCTTCAAAGTGAGATCTATATTGAAGTGTAAAATCATGCAGTCAGTATTTTCCCTGCACAGAAACAAAATAACTCACCCAAATCTAACTCTCTCTGCACATGTTACATCTGCCCCCCTGCAGTGCACATGGTTTTGTCCATCCAAGAAGGATTTTGTCAGAAAGAATTAACTAGAATAAACCCCATTGTTAGAGTATATTAGTTCTCATTGCATACGGCTGTGGCCCTGTATTGAAGTGGGCCATTTTAAAGTGGGAAAACGGAGTCATAACTACGAGCGTTATACCTGCATTACACCGAAGGAAAACTGAAGGCAAACTACTACAAATCAACAAAAGCACACATGGACTGCATTGATACCTCAAGAGTATGTAATTCATCTCCAATATGCTCTCTTTATTTCTGTGTTATGCAAACTCTTGTATGATTTGAAAAGTTCTGATTTAATGAATTGATTGTAATTGTTATTACTTGTTTGGGGACGTTGTTCAGTGAAGCATAGTTTAGTGTTGTATTCTGCCTGATGTCTACTCAAACACAGTGCAAATTATCTCCTTTGACCATTTGGGCGTTAGTGTTCAGGTGTAGCCTGACCTGAACAGACTCACTATATTCTTTTTTCTTTTTAATAAACTTTTTTATTGAGACATTCCGTACATAACACATGTAATATATTAGTTGTCACATTCTTAACAATCAAAATATAAGAATAAAGAAGTTCAATCAATAATGGCATTTGTTTGTGTACATTCATTTGGGTCTTGTTACAATCTTCGAGGCATCAAATAAAACATTGGTCGAGATTTATTGTCTTGACCGTTTTTCCTAAAATGCGATTTAAACTCAAATCGCCATATATCGACATTTTTTTAAATCGCATTTTTTTCCACAAATCGCTTATTGAATGGCTGGCGCAAAGCCGCCAGAAAAGTGCGATAGATGGCGATAGACGGCGATAAGGTGCAAATTGAGTCGATGTAATACGCTATAAAAGTGCGATTTCCGGGTTAGGTCATGTGCGTATTTGCGGCCAACCCGAATGCGATTTACACCAATACACCTGATCAGCCCATACAACATGCTAACCTATTGGCCCACCTTAGTCCCTTGCAATACGCATCACACCCCCTATATAAAAGGGCGCAGATGCCATTTTACCCTTTGAAAGGGAGTAAGGCATTTGAGATGGAGAGGAGGCTTGGTTAGGTGCAGAGGAGGCAGAGGGACAGCCAGCTTGGGCCCAAATACCCCAACCACTGGGAGAGGTAGGGTAGTGAGAGGCAGCACTGCCAGAGGCAGGACAGGGAGAGCCAGCATGCTCACCAGTAAGAGCTGCGCCAGGGAGAGGCCACATGGTGGAAGCTGAGCAGGTGGCTATGGAGGATGAGGAGGAAGCAGGCACAAGCCAGGTGTCCTCACAGGAGGAACAGAGTGCCAGGCACACAGAGGAGGAGCTGCAAGAGGGGGATTTCTCTGAGGTGGACTGGCCTGTGCAGGAGGCAGATGAAGCTGACTTGGAGGTGCTGGGGGAAGAACCAGGACAGGAGGAGGAGGAGGAAGAGGGTGAGGCTGAAAATGTGGAGGAGGATGATGCAGCTCGTACAGCTAGTGGGAGGAAAGTCAGGTTCTCTTATGAGGAGAATATGGCCCTGGTGCGTGCACTCTTGCCCCTGTATCAGTGGCGTAGCCACCGTGTGGCAGCCCCCGCGGCTGCTTGGAGGAGCGGTGTCTGTGGTGGGCGCCATCACCTGTTATCAGGGACAGTCAGGCAGACAGTGCGCAGAGTGCTCAGGGGTTCCCTGCTGAGATTGACAGCCGCCGGCGCCATACAGAAGGAGAGGACAGCTGAGCGATTGCTCAGCTGTCCAATCGTGTTTGACATAGCAGCCTGCGGCTCAGTGACTGGCTGAGCACGCAGGCTGCACGGAGAAGAAGGAGGCATAAGGCTGCCTGCTCTAGGAGAGAGGAAAATGCAGGCTCACTCCACTTGTGCACAACCCAGTACATAACAAAAGTAAGGCAGTAGTTTTACATATTATATATACAGTATGTAAAACTGCCATCCCACGTTTCCCCCGTTATGGTGACCGTTTTGCTGAGCAAGTTACTAACAGCAAGTACTGGGTTAACATTGTATACAGCATTATTTCAGCATGTAGACTTCACATTGATTGATGACTAACTTTGTTGTTGTCTTTAGCGCTCCTGCTTTATGCACAGGATTCTGTTTAGTACCGTGCAAGGGTCAAGTGTTTAAATTATTGCTTCAGCTCAGATGCGCTGACACTATACGGAGCTCTCCAGACATCCCGTTTAAACCTTGTATATTGTGCCTGTGTTATTAACCCCCTCCGTGTTTTTTACTTATTTGGTCTAATTTATTTACAGTTTTATTATGCTGCGCTATTCCATTGCGCTTTACAATCTCATTCATTTGCCTTGATGTCATTTATATATGTCATTTATATATTGTTTTGCTTATCACCATTATTGTACATCCTTGACCACTCCCCCTGGGCCAGCACTGAACGCCCCAGCACTGAACGCCCCAGCAATGAGAAGCGTCTGTAAGTGACATCATTTACCAGCGCCTGGGACGGCTGTGGTATGCGGCCTGGCACTCTCCCAGCTGCCACAGTATGCCCCGGTGCCTTCCGGAATCAATGGGTATTTGCGCAGTATAAACAAACAGCTGCACTCTGAGGTCTTGTCAAGAAATTCTGTATTTATGGCATTAACAAGTAATGCTGTGCTCCCGATGTTTCGGGGCTCGCATGTTCTTCACCTTCACCTTGAAAATGGGGCGTACGAGCCCCGAAACATTGGGAGCACAGCATTACTTGTTAATGCCATAATTACAGAATTTTTCTACAAGACCTCAGAGTGCCGCTGTGTGTTTATACTGCGCGGAGGTATATATATATATATGTATATAACGGTGTGTGGCATAATGTTTAAAGGACATTACGATGGGTGACATATTGTTAATGGCCATTGCAGTGTGTGGGATTTTTGTAAAGGTCATTAACCCTTGAAGGGAGGCCGCACATACTTTTTTGAAATGTGCGCATTCTTTATTTTTAAAATATCTATTGGTGCTTTTTTTACGTTTAAAACTGGGAGCCATCTTGTCTAGAAGCAGCCCTGTTTGTGTCACATAATGCAATTGGGGGGGGCGCGCAGGAAACTTTTGGCTTGGGGGAGCAAATTTTATAGTTACGCCACTGCCCTGTATGACCGCCTACTTGGTCCTCACCATCACCGCACAAGTGTGGCAAGGAAGAAGGGGATGTGGGACAGTATCACCTCCGTGGTAAATGCAGTTAGCACACACAAGAGGAGTGTGCGCAACGTCAAAAAGCGATACAATGACATCAAGCGCCTCCTCAAAGCCAAGCTTGCCCTGGAGAAGAAGGAGGCCTGTCGCACAGGAGGTGGCCCTAGGCAGGAGGTCCGCTTTAAGGCTTCTACGCCGAATCATCCCACCTGAGGTGCTTCCCGGCATCCACATTGCCGACACAGACAGGCCCCCCACTCCACCGCCAACTGGTAAGTGTCCACACATGTCAATGTAACATTTTGCTATGTCATGTGCGCATGCTATTATGGTGCTATGCTTTATGTGTCCAAAAGATTGCTGTGTGTGGAACTACATATCCCAGCAAAATCACATTTTGCTACCTTGCATTGCTAAATAATGGACTGTGCATTTTGCTGGGTTATGTAGTTCCACAGATCCAATTAATGTGTGCTGTCCTAATCACTGTAGGCCTGCAGTGTACTTGATTGTTAATCCATATCATTCCTCTGGGTAGTTGGAAAAGCACTTTACAGTCACTGTTACATGTGTAATCTGCTGGTCTTTCCTGTTATTTGCAAGTGGATTCAAAATCTCGTTCACAGTCATAATACTGAAATAGCCACTTCAGTTAAAAGTCTTCACATTCCTTATGGAATCATATCAGAGTTAAAAAGTTTGATTTAGGTAAAGTTTTTATCAGCATATTTGAAAAAGTGACAGTTAGGTGCAAATGATCATAATGGAAAATGTCTTCTTCTTTCAAACAGCTCCAGCTCTGGAGTCCCAGCCTGCTGTTGACCAACATCAGCCACATCCGATTGTTCACACTGTCCAGTCTGCAGGTGAGATATCATAGTGTTACACAAACACATTGCACATTTCACACATGGCTGACCCCACCACAGTAGCCTGTGCCAATGCATAATGCATGAGCAACACCTAACCATTCCAACTAAGGTAACATGACCCGCCATACACCAATCTGCATAGCATACTTACCACTCTTTTCTCATGTGTAGGTCCTTCACAACCGATGCCTGAACCTACGGATCCCATGCAAAATATGGACGACATGAGTGAAATCACCCTGGAGACGGTGCCATTGTTGGAACCTGCACAAAACCAAGCACACCCAGTCAATGAGGCCCCCTATACGCAGTCACATAGGCAGCAGCCCCCAATCATTGCAGCCACCAACACCCCCACTAGTGCGGAGGAGTTGGCGCAATCCATCCATCTTTTTAAGGGCAAACAACTAGCTTTTATGGAGGTGCAGACCACCCAACTAGAAACCGTAAAGGGGTATGTGCGTAACATAGCTCTGCAAATGAGACAAATTTCTCAAAGTGTGCGGGCTAATGTAGGGACACATTAGACACACGCTTAGCAGAAATTGGCCAAGCCATTCAGGGTCAAACTACTAATTTTAGAGCACTAAATGCCAATATGGTTGAACAGACCCAAGCTATTAATGGCCAAACAACTGCGTTGATGTCCCTACAAACGCAAATCAGCCTCAGTGCAACTACTTTGTTAGGTCAGCACCAAACCACATCTACCCAAAGCAGTAGTGTGTCCTCCACACCCATGAGTGGGTCCCCCACTACTCCCCCACGGCGTTGTGTCCGTACTAGGGGTGGTGGTGCCACTAGTGGTAAGGGTGCTAATACCCGGGCTGTATTTAAACATGAACATTTAAACATGCATTTACATGTGTATCATGTTCTTTCTTTTTTTCCTTCACTCATGCAGTGATTGTTCCTGCAAATTTTTGATATGCTATGGCCTAGTGTATGGCTAAATTTTTCTGCAAGTAAAAATTATTTGCATCCAGCCAACTTGTTGACATTCTTTACAAATGATTACCCACACTGTTCTATTATGTATTGTCAACTAGTCACCTTTTAGCAGACACGGGACTTTGGGTTGTGTGTGCTTATTTGGGTACTTGTTTCCTAGCACGGCCACCACAATTTCTATCGTGGTGGTCGTGTCTGAAAAAATCGTGTCGGTCGCGTCGGGTGCATACCAAAACGCACACGACGCGACCGACGCGATGTACCCGATTTTTCCAAAGGCTTCAATGTTAAAATAATGTAACATTGAAGCCTATGGAGAAATCGGGTACATCGTGTCCATAGGCTTTAATGTTAAATTATTTTAACATTGAAGCCTATGGAGAAATCGGGTCCATCGGGTCCATCGTGTCCATAGGCTTCAATGTTACATTTTTTTAACATTGAAACTGAGTCCATTTAACATAGTAAAAAAGGGTAAAAGGGCCAATATGGGCCATTTCTCATTGGGTATGGCCCCGTCATGTGTGTAAAAAATAATGGCCCTCCATTGTGGCCGCTACCCTCACGATTGACGCGAACCCGAAGCGTGGCGAGCGCAGCGAGCCCACGAGGGGCGGCGGTGCGCGTCCTCCAACCTTTTCATTCCCCTACTATCCACGTCGGCGTGGAGTTGAGAATAGATTAGTTTGGCGAGCGCAGCGAGCCACCGAGCCTGAAGCGTGGCAAGCAACGCGAGCCCCCGAGGGGACCCTGATACCTGTGAAGCCCGCGAGGGGACGCAGGGATCTGTGAAGGTATCAGCATCCCCTCGCGGGGCTCGCTGCGCTCGCCACGCTTCGGGCTCGGTGGCTCGCTGCGCTCGCCACACTAATCTATTCTCAACTCCACACCGACGTGGATAGTAGGGGAATGAAAAGGTCGGAGGACGCGCACCGCCGCCCCTCGCGGGCTCGCTGCGCTCGCCACGCTTCGGGTTCGCGTTAATCGTGGGGGTGGCGGCCACAATGGGGGGCCATTATTTTTTACACACATGACGGGGCCATAGCCAATGAGAAATGGCCCTTATTTGGCCTTTTCCCATTTTTTACTATGTTAAATGGACTCAGTTTCAATGTTAAAATAATTTGACATTGAAGCCTATGCAGTGGCGTAACTATGGAGGGTGCAGGGGGTGCAGCTGCTATGGGGCCCGGCCACTTGGGGGGCCCCAAAGCCCAGTCCCCACTGCACCACACTTCCATAGTTGCGCCAGTAGTGATAGGGGATAATAAGAGGGAGGGGGTATTGCCGGGACCCTGAACAGGCTGCACTCACTTTGCCTGTGCTCACTGCTCAGCCGGACCCTAGTGGAGACAGGACAGGTGACAGCAGACAGGAGACACTCGTGAGATGATGGTGACATCATCATCTCACGACAGCAGGAACCTATGCAGCGGCGGCCGCGCTGCGCGGGAGCAGAAGCAGAGAGATTCCTGCTTCAAGTGCCCGCTCTCAGCACCCACTCCCCGCGCACCTCTCCCCAGCTTAGCCACTCCTGTGAACCAGCGGAGGTCCCCCTGACTGCTGCTCAGGGGAAAGTGCATGCACCCCCGGCAGTGACCTGCACTGCAAGGAGGTAGGACCTGCTGACGCCAGTCCCGGCCACAGAACACCAGGTAAAACAGTGAGTAAATTAAAAAAAAAAATGTTACTCTGTTCCATCCAGCGTGTCACCTCTGTTCCCACCATCTTGTCCCTGCTCTCTCTGTAGTTACTCCTGCCCTCCATCCTGACCCCACGGAGCTGTCATGTCCCCTCTGTCCTGTTCTTGCTGACATGCCCCTGTCCCATCTCCTCTCTCCTGTTCTTATCCTTTCTGTCCCTGTCCTGTCCCCTCTGTCCTGGTGCTGTCACTCATTTCTCCTGTCCTCAGCCTCTCTGTCCTTGTCCTGTCACCACTGTACTGTCTTCCCTGTCACCTCTGTAGTGTTCCTGCCCCCTTGATCCTTTATCTTCTCCTTCTGTCCTGGTCTTGACACCTCTGTTGTAGCCTTGTTACGTATTCCAGGATACATACAATAACCCAGTGATGGTTGGTATCCCAATGTGGAGAATCCTGACAGGGCTTACCCCCTTACCCTAAATCCCTTCCCCTGCACCCTGACCATATTCCTCCCTAATAGTTCCTTAACCTAACCCCATCACCCCCTAGCCTAACACAAACCCCACCTTCCCACAGCCTAACACTAACTCCCCCCTCCGTAGCCTAACCCTGTCCTGCCTTGTCTTTTGTCCTGTCCCCAATGTCATGGCCCTGCCACCCCTGTTCAGTATATCCTGGTCCAGTCATATCTGTCCTTACCTTCTCCCTGTCAGCTCTATCCTGACCCTGTCACATCTGTCCTGACTGTTTCACTTCTTTCCTGCTGTCCCCTCTCTCCTGTTCCCAGTCGTTTCCCTGTCCTGTCACCCATCTCTCTTGCCTTCCTGTTCTGTTGTGTCCCTGTCACCTCTGTCTGTTTTTGTCACCTCTGTGTTGGTCCAGTTACATTTTATTCCTACGAGTCCCAATGTGTGTGTATTATTTTTCACCGCTGAGTGCCAATGAGGAGGGGGGCCCCATTCAAGATTTTGCTATGGGGCCCACTAAGTTCTAGTTACGCCTCTGAGCCTATGGACAAATCGGGTCCATCGCATTGGCTTCAATGTTAAATATTTTAACATTGAAGCCTATGGGGAAATCGTGGGCATTGCGTCGCATCGTGTGCCTTAAAGTTAAGGCACACGACAAATCGGGTCCATCGCATAGGCTTCAATGTTAAATATTTTAACATTGAAGCCTATGGGGAAATCGTGGGCATCGCGTCGCATCGTGTGCCTTAAAGTTAAGGCACACGATGCCCGCGATTGTGGCCGTGATAAGAAACAAGTACCCTTATTTGTCATGGAATTTTAAGGGAATAGTCACATTTCAAGGGGATAAGCATTGGGAATTGCATACTGTATGTAGGCGCCACTTGTTTTGCAACATTTCAACCACCTCTGATCAATGATCCATGTCACCTCCATCCATTAAGCCTATGTTAATTTCTATTTGCCACCATTTGTACACACAGAAAACTACAGTACTTACTTGACATTGTTATAGGTGTTATCATGTTGCCAGGCATAAAGTATGCTGTGGTGGGGTAGCTTGCAGGTGTTGCCGATTATTGTTGGTCTGCTTCTGGGCAATTAACATGGACAGGGAAAAATGTAATGTTACCAATGTATGTGTGTTGCAGGTTCCCCATTACTATTCATTGTACACACACAAATTACCTGTGAAATGCTGCAGGATCATCCGTGTACGAACCACATCCCCCCTCCGTGTACTTCGCACTACAACATCAGTAGTTTGAGCTTCCTGCACGACTGCTGCAGGGGCCACATCTACATAATTTGGTTGACCCAAAGCTATGTTATGCAGCATGCAGCAAGCATGGACAACCAAAACCACTTTGGCAGGGTGGTATAGCAGTGTACCTGCTGACCTGTCCAAACACCGAAATCGGCTTTTCAGCACCCCAAAGGTGCGTTCCACTACATTGCGGGTAGCAATATGTGCAGCATTGTAGCGGTGCTGTGCAGGGCTTTGTGGGTTCCGCAGAGGTGTCATGAGCCACGAATGACACCCATATCCTGAGTCACCTAACATGTAAAGGGATTTGTGTGGTCACATATCATGTGGGTAATTGGTACATAATAGTAGCAGCCTATACTATATTGTTTGGGCTGGTCTAATGAATTACAACAGAAATGACTCCTGATTAGAAGGTTACACATATGGATGTTAAAGGTAAAGACATAGGTAAGCAAACAGCATGTAAACAGTGGTAAGTGACTTACCAAGTAGCCAGCCCTCTGGCATGGTGTTGTTGTGGAAACGGTCCCAGAGAGCTGAGTGCCGCAGGATATAGGCATCATGGCAGTTCCCGGGGTAGACTGCAACCACACTGAGAATTCTGAGGTTGGCATCGCAGACCACCTGCACATTGAGGGAATGTCTGCCCCTGCGATTAACATAGACATGCTCCCTCACGTGCGGGGCCCGAATCCCAATGTGGGTGCAGTCTATGGCTCCCAGCACATTTGGAAATGCTGAGAGCCGATAGAATGCCACCTTCAGGTCCTGCCACTCGGACTCACAACGTGGGAATGTGATATATGTGCGCCACAGCTTCTTTAATGCATTTAACACTTGAGAAAAATGTTTAGAGAAAGTGGCTTGTGACACCCCCAAGGCCCATGAGCTCACAGACTGAGTGGAGCCTGTGACAAACAAGTGGAGGGCGCACATTAATTTCTGCATCCCAGACACTGCATAGTTGGCCCTCCACAAGGGTCCAAATCATCTCTCACCTGCTCATATAAGTTCAACAGGTTCTGTCGGTTCAACCTAAACATGTCCACCACCTGTTGATCAGAGAGGGAGTCCAGGTACACCCTAGCACGGTACCGATGCAAAGCACGGAGTGGTCGGGGTACCTGGATCTGGTGGGCAGCAGCATCCCTCCTGCGTAGCTCCTCCAAACGCCCCAGCTCACACACTAGCACCTCCAGTCCACTCTGCAAAATGTCCATCTCAAACAGCCTCACAGGTGTCCATAATCATGTGGGAGTATATGTAGGGGAGTTAGTAAGTGGTATGTGGGTCACCTGTAAGATATTTAACCGTTTCTACGCTCAAACGCTGGCGATTTTTGGCAATTAGCCACCCTGTACTTGGTCTATTTTTTGGGGGGGCAAAAATCGCATTTTGCTGCCGATTTCCAAATGCGGCAGACATTAAATTAGCGATTTGTATCTTTTTCAATGGGAAAACATCTGGATGCGATGTTGTAAATCGCCACTTCAGAAAGTGCGAATTAGCGGCAAAAAGTGCGATTTATGCCGCAAATCGCCACCCATTAAGTAGTCGATTTGGGGGGGAAAAAAAACGGCCGTTTTTGCGATAAAAATCACCAAAAACCCAACATCGATCTCTAATAAATGTCACCCATTGTTTCACATTGCAAGTAATCATTGAATAAGGACTGGTGGGGCCTGTGCAGCCATTTGGCTGAGGTACCACGTTGTAGAGTGCAGGCTATTATGTAACATTTTCCTGGTGTTCAGTGGGAGAGTTGTTATATAAGAGTCCCACAACATGAAGAATTTGCCCACTTTTGTATCTCTGTCTACCATAGCCTCCACCCAATCCATCCTGAACAGGAAATGTAGCTTAGACCGAAATAGGGGAAATTGTGGAGGTGTGGGGTCAATCCATCCCTGGAGAATAGTCTTCCTACCCGCTGCACTCAAAGCCAACAGCAGTTTTTTGCTTTTTTTTGTCATACGGGTGTTTGGGTCGAATATACCCAGTATCGCCCATTCTGGAGTAAAGGGGACATATGTAATGATATTTGCTTCAGCGTATCGTTTTATTAGCAGCCAAAAGTAACGAATGATGGGGCATGCCCACAGACAATGGTATGTATCCGCGTTGTCAGAGCGGCATTTTGGACATGTATGGGTGTCTGATGTTCCCATGTGGAAGCGTCTTACAGGGGATAGGTAAGAGTTCTGATAAATGTTTATGAATAGCTCAATGTACATGTTGGCTTTGAGGGTTTGTCGGGAATATAGAAGGCCCTTCTGCAATTGTGGAATTGAGAGTGTAGGGAAGTGGTCAAGCCATGTGGCCATGCCACCCTTGATCTTGGTGTAGTCCAAGATCTGTCTCAGAAAGGTATAGTGGATAGAAATAGCTTTTGAGGTTGGAACCTGATAAGTAAACATGGTGTCCAGGGTGTTATTCCAGTCCTTATCAGAGAAATGACCTATCACATGCTTCACATAGAAATTGGTTTGCATAAAGGCTAAGGGGTATGGGCTAACCATGGGATATTTAGCTGTCAGTTCTGAGAAACGTAGAACTCGTCTTTCCTCCTTTACTACCAGGGAGTCAACCGATTTTATCCCCATTGTTGCCCATGCGGTGTAGGGATGAGCAGCCATGCCGTCCAGAAATGCTGGGTTCCTGAGCAGGGGCAGGAATAGGGAGTAGTGTTGATTTAGGCCTGTTTTGTGTCTTAATATGTGCCAGATTTTTTTAGTTGACCACAGCAGAGGGTTGGTTTTAATTTGGTCAGTCAGTTCTTGGTCATGTTGGTGTAGGAAACCCACAAGACCCGTATCACTCAAGAAGCCCTGTTCCAGGGGGGTGTTAGTATACACAGAACTAGAGTGTAGCCAGTCCCGCAAGTGCCGAAATAAAGCTGCGTGATTGTAGGTAACTATGGGCCTTATTTTGGTTCATTCTTTCTGACAAAATCCTTATTAGATGGGCAAAACCATGTGCACTGCAGGTGGGGCAGGTGTTACTTGTGCAGAGAGAATTAGATTTGGGTGGGGTTTTACTTCAAAGTGAGATCTATATTGCAGTGTAAAAATAAAGCAGTCAGTATTTTCCCTGCACAGAAACAAAATTACTCACCCAAATCTAATTCTCTCTGCACATGTTACATCTGCCCCCCCTGCAGTGCACATGGTTTTGTCCATCTAAGAAGGATTTTGTCAGAAAGAATGAACCAAAATAAGGCCCTATGTCTGGAACGTTAACACCTCCATTAAATACAGGTTGTGTGAGTTTTTTCATCGCGATGCGTGGACGACCTCCTGCCCATATAAATTTGCGGGCAATGCAGGTGATCTGTTGTGCATCTTTTTGAGTTAGTAGGACTGGAAGCATTTGTAATGGGTAGAGCAGTTTCGGGACCGCTGCCATCTTTAGCAAGTTAGCACATCCCAGGTAGGATAAAGGGAGACGTTCCCATTTGGCTACTTTGTTAGATAGGGTGGTGATGGCTTTGGTTATGTTTAGGCTGTATAAGGTGTTTGGGTTTCGGGGTATCAGGATGCCTAGGTACGGGATGCATGTGGTTTGCCATTTTAATTTGTATTGTAGAGCCCATGAGGGAGGAGCCTTTGGACCGTAAAGTAAAAGGGCAGATGATTTGTCCATATTAATGCTGAAGCCAGTTATGGATTCAAAGGAAGATAACTTGTTTAAAAGTAAAGGTAGAGTGTGTTCGGGGTTGGCGATATAAAGTAGTATATCGTCAGCGAAGGCTGATAGTTTTAGTTCCTGGGTGCCTATTTTTATTCCTTTAAATTCTGACCATGTCTGTAATGTCCGTAGGATGGGATCTAATGCTATGTTGAATAAGAGCGGTGATAGTGGGCACCCTTGTCTGGTTCCCTTTTCTAAGCAGAAGCGTGAACCCTTGGATCCATTTATCAGTAGTGAGGCCGAGGGGTTGTGGTATTTTGTTCGTATGAATTGGAGGAAGTCCGAATCAAATGCCCTTCTCTCCAGAATGTGAAACAGGTGAGGCCATAGAATCATGTCGAATGCCTTATTTGCATCCAAACTTAGGAGCATGTTGCGGGAGTTAGGTGAGTTGTGCGAAGCTATGACCGCCGCCAGGGCTGCACGTACCACCCTTACGGAGTGTCTACTCCGCACAAAACCCATTTGTGTCTGGGTAAGAATATCTGGTAGTATTGTTTGTAGTCGTAGAGCTATTATTTTTGTTAGTATTTTATAGTCTACGTTTAGTAAACTTATAGGACGGTACGAGGACAGTAAGGTGGGGTCCCTATCTGGTTTGGGGAGGAGTGTAATGAAGGCTTCATTAAAAAGAGGGGATACAATTCCTTCTCTATAGATTTTTTGGTAGAGTTCAAGCAGGGTTGGTGTGATATGGATTTGGAGTATACGGTAATATTCTCCTGTAAAGCCGTCAGGGCCTGGGGATTTGGCATTTGGGAGTTTGGATAGTACCATGTTAATTTCTTCAGTTGTTATATTCCCTGACAAAGCAGATTGCTGATCTGGGGTGAGTGGGGGCATGGCCTCACTTGAAAAGGGTACACTCTGAGTAGCTGGGTCTACAGGCGGGGAGGCAAAGAGGTTTTTGAAATACGTCTGAAACTGCATGGCAATCTCAGATGATTTTGTGATATTTACGTTGGAAGTCGGATGTTTTAGCATAGTGATGATATTGCTTTTTTTAGGGGGTTTTGAGAGTGTCGCCAGCAATTTCCCAGCCTTGCCTCCCCATCTATAGTATCTATGTCTGGTATAATCTAGTGATTGTTTTGCCTGAGTGGCTAAATATGTCTCAAATAGTTGTCTAGCTTCTTTGTATGTTTGGAGAGTATTGACCGAAGGGTTTGTTGTGTAAGCTTGGAATGCTGATATCATTGTGTCATTTAGTTGGTCATGTTTAATTCTTGCTTCCTTCTTCTTTTTTTAAACATATCTGATAATATGGCCGCGCATGACGGCCTTAGATGCATCCCAAAAAAGTTCCGGGCGGTCCCAGTATTCTATGTTTTCATCTACATAATTGGTCCAGTTGTAGGTCAGATACGACTTGAAATCCTCAGAGGCCGACAGATAGGACAGAAATCGCCAAATATAATCTGTTCGGTGCATGAACGAATGGTTAAGGGCCACCATAACAGGGGCATGGTCCGAAATTAGTATGTCATAAATATCGGCCCTGGAAACCCCAGTCATCAGCTCATCTGCTAGCAGGATCTTGTCTATGCGCGATGAGGATCTGTGGACCATTGAGAAGTGTGTATGTGTTCTGTCTGTGGGGTTTAGTAATCTCCATGGGTCAGTGAGGCCCAGAGTAGCTCTCAACGATAATAGAGATTGGCTCTGAAAGTCAGAGGTTGTTGGTGTGACAGGGGATCTGTCTATTGAGGGATCTTCTACCGTATTGAAGTCCCCTCCTAATATCAGTGGGTAATTTGTTCTAGTCTGAATTAAATGTTCCAAGTCCTGGATATATGCGTGCGTGTTAATGTTAGGGGCATATAAGTTTACTAGCGTGTATTTAGCACTGTATAGCACAATATCAAGTATTATATATCGGCCTTCAGGATCTAGGGTTTCGGAAAGAATAGAGATTGGGAGATTTCTTTGGAATAGAATCGCCACACATCTCGTTTTCCTGTGGAAGGAGGCTGCATGGCATTGGCCTAACCATGGAGCTTTTAGGGTATTTACATCCCCTGAGGCCCAGTGGGTCTCCTGTAGGAATATTACATCAGGGTTAAGGCGTTTAAGACGTGTTAGGACACTTTTTTTTTAACTGGGTTGTGTAGGCCATTCACATTCCAGGAAATTATGGTTAGGGGTTTAGGGGGCATTTTTGAGTGGCAATCAGAGGACGGCATGGCTACTCACCCACTTCGGGAGGATACCGCAGAGCTTTTTCCAAAGGGTGCAGGAAAAGTAAGACAGGTCCCAGAACCCCATGTTCACATATACAGAATAATGATGAGCAAGAATGTGACTATAAGAACAAGGCAAAAAAACCAGCATCAATTTCTTACAAAGTATTGGAAATATATAGTAACAGTGAAGCTTGTAATTAACTGTGCACATTGAATGTCTCCTTTCAACCTTTTCAAACATTTTCCAAAACCACAAACATTCCGTTGTGGGCGCCTTCTGTTTTTATAGAGGTGCGTTCAGAACCTTTTCCAACAATAAACTAATAAACTGAGAACAGATATAAAAAATATTGTATGTAGCATCATTTCTTCATTAGACTCACTATATTCTTAGAATTAGTGACCTGCAGCTTTTCTGAACAGTAAAAAATAAAAACAGACATTGAACAACATCATCACACAGGTAATTTCAACTTTAGATTTCGAATTTGTACTGTATGAACATGGCTAGGAATAACAGATGCACAGGCAAAAATTTTAAAACTATGTGTGCAAACTAGGGTTGCCAATCCCGGAGCATTTTTTCAATCCCGGAATTCGGGATTGAAAAATGCCCGATCCCGGGATTGGCTTCCCTGATTAAAAAACCTGCCCCGGCCGCCCCGCATATTTACTTACATGTGCGGTGCGGTGCGGCCGGGAGGGTGGTCGGTGAAGCTGGGAGGGTGGGCGGCTGATTGATGCCGGGAGGCGGGTGGGTGAGCAGCCGGGAGGCGGGCAGGTGAGCAGCAGGAGCCGGGCAGGCAGGATACAGGAGCCGGTCAGGCGGGCGGGCGGGCGTGTCATGTTGGACGCGTCCGTGTGCAGCTGCTACTTGGCCTGCGCAGCATGACCTCTGGCCTCGTCACGCTGCGCAGAGCCATACTGCCGGGTAAGGGAGAAGCCGGGCAGCGTCTGAGCACACGCTCAGACGCTGCCCGGCATTAGACTGCGCATGCGCAGTCTAATCCCGAAAATCCCGGGATTGGAAACTCCAATCCCGGGATTGAAATCCCGGCGTTTTAGGGGCCAAATCCCGGGATCCCGCCGATCCCGATCCCGGGATTGGCCACCCTAGTGCAAACGCTAGAAGCCTAGGAGACAAAATTCCTGATCTAATTGCAATTATGACAAGGGATGACCTAGACATTGTGGCTATCACAGAGACATGGTGTAATGAGAACCATGGCTGGGACATAGCTATACCAGGATACAATTTATTTAGGAAGGACAGAATGGGAAGAATCGGAGGAGGGGTAGCAATGTATGTAAAGAAAAACATAAATGCTACTTTAATACAAAACATTGAAGAAAAAACTGAGGCCCTTTGGGTGACCATAGAAATGGGGGAGAAGGACATTATTCGTACTGGGGTCATCTATAGGCAGGGGCTGGCTGGTAACTTTCAGCCTGGGGGGCAAACACAAACAAGTGGCCCGGCTTCTCCACTAGCACTACAGTATATATATATATATATATGTATATATATATATATATATATATATATATATATATATATATATATATATATATATATATATCATACCTCCCAACTTCTGTCCTGAAGAAATAGGGACACTCGCGCGGCTTCGCCGCACGAGCGCCCGAAAAGGGGGTGGGGCATATACAAATGAGGGCACGGCTTATGCTAATTAGCCGCGACCTCATTTTCATACGAGAATAGACGCTGTGCGCATGCGCACAGCGGTCTATTCTACTAGATTGGGGGGTCTCCCAACGGCCACCCCCCGCAGCGGGACAATGCCTGCCGCGGGTGGGACAGCGTGACAGGACCCGAAAATCTGGACTGTCCCGCTGTAATCGTGTATGATATATATCGTTTAATTGTCACTTTGCACCTTATGCATGACCTGATGAAAAGACCGCACCGGTCTTGAAACGTTGTCGGCTGCACTGCAATTATGCTGTAAATTTATTTAATACATTTGCACTTTAAACCAAATCCGTTGGAGTGCCGCCTCTTTTTCTCAAGTTTTCCTGTCACAAGGTTTAGGCGAGATTCCAATATATATATATAGAGGTAGAAGTGGAAATTTTAAAGTGGGTCTTTCCTGTATACTGTATACAGTATAACTCTCTTAGGGGCCCATTTATTTGCAGCTAATGGTTAGCTACAAATATTAAGGTTTCCTAGGGGGATGCGATGCTGCCTGATGTATAAATATCAGGCCGCATCGCATTAGGTCCCTGGGCTACCGCTAGTCAGACAGGTCAGTAGCCCATTGTAGCCTATAGGCTACATACCGCACTCCTGCCAGGGCAGGATGGTGAGCACTAACAGTGGCACTAGGCTGAGCGCATCGCAGGGGCCACATGCAGGAACATACATGCCGCCAATAGTATTGCATATTACAGTGCATTCCTGGGCAGTAAGATATCACCCATATTGCATTCTAAATGCAATTCTTGTTAAATGGGCATCTACTGTAAGTCACACAGCACACATATACACTGACAACAACACACTGATACTGAAACAGAGACCCTGACATGGACACAAAATGCTAACATGCTGACACACCAACCATCACCCACTGATAGGCAGACAGATGCTGACACAGAGGGCGGTATTCAATGAGCCTGATTCGCCATGTTTTTATGGCGAATTTGTGCTGTTTGGCGAATTTTTGACAAAAACGGTGAATCACCCTATTCAATGACCACATGGCGAATACATTTGAAGGTTTTTTTCGCCATGAATCACCGAGTAGCAATCGCTATCTTTTTATGGAGAAGTGGAATGTGAACTTTTAAAATAAAGTGTTTTGTTTTTTACATTTGGTGTCTAAAAATCAGGAATTTTATTCTGAGGCGGGGCCTGCTACTTTTATTCATGTGCTGTAAGCACATGAATATATATTTAATTTAAAAAAAAATATATATATTTTTTTTTTTACACAGCAGCCAGCAGGGGGCGCCGGAGCCGAGCCGCTCATTACATATTCATATATTCACTGCACCCGATGTTACGATCGGGTATAGTGAATATACACTCCCCTGCTGGCACCCCGGGGGGGCAGCCTGTGCTGCCTGGCACCCGGGGAGCCCACCTGCCCCCCACAAACGTTCAGGGGCAGGCAGAGAGACTTCCATCTCTCTGCCTGGCACCCTCCTCAGGCTCCCTGCGGCATTCGCCGCAGGAGCTCATATTCGCCTGTCAGGGGCAGCGAGCCCCTGACACGTTGAATACAGGAGCCTGCTGGCTCCGGAACGTGGCGAATGTGCAGCGAATCCTAAAAAGGATTCGCTGCACCTTGCAGGTATTCACATTGAATACCGCCCAGACAGTTCCTGCCACACTGACAGGCAGACAGAAGTGGATAGATGGACACTGACAAACTGACAGGCAGTTACACACATAAAAAGTGCAATACTAAAGGCAACGGACCTTTGTATCAAAAGGGTTAAGAAAAGTACAAGGAAAAGGAAGCCAGTGTGGTTTACTAAAGAGGTATCAACTAGTGTAAAAGCAAAAAAGATGGCCTTTAAGACATACAAGCAGACTCAAAATAATAATGACAAAGAAGTGTATCTTGCCAGACGCAAAGAGGCTAAGAAAGTGATCAGGCGTGTCAAGGCACAAGCTGAGGAGAAAATGGCTCAGTCAGTAGGTAAAGGAAACAAAACTTTTTTTAAGTATATAAGTGAAAGGAGAAAATCAAATGGAGGAATAATAAGACTGCGGACAGACACTGAGAATTTCTAGGAGGGAGACAAGGCAATTGCAGATCATCTAAATAATTACTTTTGCTCTGTATTCACTATAGAAGGAGAAGGGAAGGGACCACAGTTAAGTTGCAAGGACATTCATAAAAATAAGGTAGATGGAGGTACATTTACTAGGGAGAAAGTCCTAACAGAACTTTCAAGACTGAAAGTGGATAAATCAATGGGGCCAGACGGAGTGCATCCAAGGATACTAAAAGAACTAAAAGATGTGTTGGTAGCGCCATTAACAGATTTATTCAACCAGTCACTAGATACAGGTGCAGTTCCAGAGGACTGGAGAAAAGCAAATGTAGTTCCACTGCACAAAAGCGGAAGCAAAGAAGAAGCAAGTAACTACAGACCAGTGAGCCTTACATCAGCAGTAGGGAAAATAATGTAAACACTATTAAAAGAGAGAATAGTGGAATATCTTAAATTAAACAATTTACAGGATCCAAAACATCATGCCAAACAAGTCTCATTGACTTTTTTGACTCCGTGACCAAAATACTAGATGAAGGGGGGGCTGTAGATGTGGCATATCTAGACTTTAGTAAGGCATTTGACACTGTCCCACATCGCAGGCTGCTAAATAAACTTGAAAGTGTGGGATTGGATTATAAAACAATTAAATGGATAAGAACCTGGTTGAAGGATAGGAAACAGACAGTTGTAGTAAATGGAGTGCATTCTATGGAGGGACATGTTACCAGTGGAGTACCCCAGGGATCTGTACTTGGACCAGTGCTCTTTAATATCTTTGTTAGTGACATTGCAAATGGTATTGAAGGGAAAGTATGCCTTTTTGCAGATGATACAAAGATATGCAACAGATTAGACACACCAGGAGGGGTAAATCAAATGACTGATGATCTAAGTAAACTTGAGAAATGGTCAAGAGAATGGCAACTACAGTTTAATGCTAAAAAATGCAAAATTATGCACTTGGGACTCAAAAACCCAAAGGCTCAATATAGTATCAAGCAGTGGTGCAAGTAGAAAAAATGACTTAGTGGTACTGTGCTGCGCGCCGAAGGCGCGCGTAAAAAAATGGGCGTGGTCATATGACACAAGGGGGAGTGGCTACATGACAAATCTTTATGCACCCAGTGCCAGATATGCCCCCACAGTGCTAGGTATGCCCCCAGTGCCACACATATGCCCCACAGTGCCACATATATGCCCCCACAGTGCCACACATATGCCCCCACAGTGCTAGTTATGCCCCCAGTGCCAGATATGCCCCCACAATGCCACACATATGCCCCCACAGTGCAAAGTATGCCCCCAATGCCAGATATGCCCCCACAGTGCCACACATATGCCCCCACAGTGCGAAGTATGCCCCCAATGCCAGATATGCCCCCACAGTGCCACACATATACCCCCAGTCTTTTTACGGTATGTTTAGCAAAGCTGCAAAGAAGGAGCGAACTGGTGCAAGAAAACTGCACAACATCCATATTAACTAAAGCAAGAGGAAATAACTGCATGTCATTAGCTGTGTAGTTTGTGGTCACTGCATTGAATGAGTTCTGCAATGCACACATGTTATCCCAGTTACTTACACCCAAGGTGCTGAGATAATGATGTCACTTGCTTAATGTGATCATGGGAACTACTCCGAATTCACAAGGACTCCCCTTTGCTAAAACTGGCACTTTTATGGCTTTTCTTCTGGAAAGTCCCTGTCCGTCCAGAGCACACCGCCGAGCCTCTTCCATGAGAATAGCAAATACTCCCACTGGCAGCTATTGGTCTTCTAACTCTCCTAATCCACCTCTTAGCAGATGCTCACCCTGACCACAGGCGAGGAAAGCATCCCCTCAAGTTAGCTGGCAACAATAGGGAACGAGAGTCTACTTTTGAAAATCAGTTTCAGGGAGATTGCAGGTGTTAGATGAATGCTGCGCACATTTGCAGGAGTATCAAGCTCGGCCCAAGGGGCCACCTTTTTATTGCCACTCAGGTGTGCATCCTGCAATGGCAGGTAAAATCTATCTGTCTTTGTCTAATGCAAAAACAAATCTATATGCATTGGTGTGGGATTCTGTGTTTGTATGTCCCCTAATACCCCATTCACACCAGCCTAAATTCCCAGGTTGAGTCCGGGAACAACCCGGTACTAGCGCTGGTGAGAAAGGTTCCCGGGACAAAATCCCAGGCAAATTTTAACCCAGCTAGGTACCAGGGTTGTTCCCGGGTTCAACCCGGGGACCTGGCTGGTGTGAAAGGTACAGGGTATACTTACCCGGGTCGCCATGTCCTCCGTGTCCTGTCCGACGGGAATTAATGCAGGCGGTGGGCGCAAATGATGGGACAGCCGGTGGATGATGATGACGCAGCTCTCCGGTGGCAGTGAGGACGCCGGAGAGCTGCGTCATCTTCATCCGCAGCCTGTCCCGTCATTTGCGCCGCCGCCTGTGTGGATCCCTGGCCTGCACGGAGGACCAGCAACCGGGTTGAGTATTCTCCCCACCTCCGCCACCATCCCACCGACTGCCCGCCTCCTCCCCACCTCCTGCCGGCCTCCTTCCTGCCCCCTTCTCACACCAGAAAATGCAGGGACATTTCTGGTGTGAATGGGTCCAAACCCGGGAATGTCCCTGCTTGTCCCGTGAACTGAATTCCCGGGTTTGTCCCTGCATTTCTGGTGTGAATGGGGTATTATGAAGGGGAGCACATCCCCCGAAACATTGAATAAATAGGAGTGTATTTTTTTGTTGCCGTTACACCTAATATACATAGCACCAAACAACATTATACACAGCCCCTGCATATTACACCTAGTATACACAGCACAATACTACATTATACACTGCCCCTGCATATTACACCTAGTATACACAGCACAATACTTCATTATACACTGCCCCTGCATATTACACCTAGTATACACAGCACAATACTACATTATACACAGCCCCTGCATATTACACCTAGTATACACAGCACAATACTACATAATGCACAGCCCCTGCATATTACACCTAGTATACACAGCACAATACTACATAATGCACAGCCCCTGCATATTACACCTAGTATACACAGCACAATACTACATTATACACAGCCCCTGCATATTACACCTAGTATACACAGCACAATACTACATAATGCACAGCCCCTGCATATTACACCTAGTATACACAGCACAATACTACATTATACACAGCCCCAAAATTACACATAGTATACATAGCACCAAACAACATTATACACAGCCCCAAAATTACACATAGTATACATAGCACCATACAACATTATACACAGCCCCTGCATATTACACCTAGTATACACAGCACCAAACAACACCCCCCCCTATAACACCTAGTAGTACACACAGCACTATAAAACAATATACACAGCAAACACACACCACCCCCCCCCCCCAACCCTATTACATTACACACACATCTGCTCTCCCAGTACACAACACTCACCCATATTTTTGGATCCTTCCTGGGAAGAACATGGAACAGGCCCCGGGCAGTGTGGTGGAGGGAGGCTGTCCCTCAGCAGGCAGAGGAGCAGGAAGTGAAACTGCAGAGCTGGGCAGGGCTGAAGCACGGAGACCACACTGACAGTGTGGCTGCCTCAGCAGGCAGAGGGCTGGCCAGGCAAGGCTAAAGCACGGAGCAGGCAGAGGAGCAGGAACTTTGAACAGCAGACGGCAGGTAGGGCTGATAGCACGGAGACCGGTGGGCGGAGTCAGCTTCACAGAAGCTGAACTCCTGGCAGCTGAGCCGGGTCACTCTCTCATTAACTGCTATAGCTGACGAACAACCCCGCGGTGCCTATCTGCGACGTATGCCCGGCAGGCCCCGCCCCCAGCTTTACTTACCACACTGTGGCCGGCGGCAGAGGCCACGCCCCCTGACAATTACATATGCGCGCATGCGCAGTAAGCAGTTCAGGGGGTATTTGTTATGGCGGTACGGGGTACCGGCACAATATGTTTTACTGGTACGCCGTACCACCCCGTACCGCCATACTTGCACCACTGGTATCAAGGGTACTATAATGGATAGGAATCGGGACATCTGTCAGAATGAACTTAGGTCTACAGTCATTAGGTCTACCCCACTAGGTCGACTGGCAGGAAGGTCGACCTGACTTAAGGTCGACATGGGCAAAGGTCGACATGACTTAAGGTCGAATTTGCATAAAGGTCGACATGAGGAAGGTCGACTGGTCATAAGATCGACATGGGTTTTTCACTGTTTTTTGATCCGAATGTCGACACAGTCGACATGGACACAGTTGGCAATGAGAATCGGACCCTCGCATCGCTCGCTTCGCTCGCGATGCTTCGGGCACGGTGCCTCGCTGCGCTCGGCACACTATTTTATTCTCCCACCACGCCCTAGTGGATGGTAGGGCATGAAATACCGCCTGTCGGCACATGTCGGCTCAAAAACAGTGAAAAACCCATGTCGACCTTATGACCAGTCGACCTTCCTCATGTCGACCTTTATGCAAATTCGACCTTAAGTCATGTCGACCTTGGCCCATGTCGACCTTAAGTCAGGTCAACCTTCCTGCCAGTCGACCTAGTGGGGTAGACCTAATGACTGTAGACCTAAGTTCATTCTAATAGATGACCGCATCCCAATGGAAACTACTGAGGAGGAAAGAGATCTAGGAGTCACTATTTCAAGTGACTTAAAGGCAGGGAGGCAATGTAACAAAGCAATGAGGAAGGCTAGTCAGATGCTTGGTTGCATAGGGAGAGGAATCAGTAGCAGAAAAAAGACGTAATAATGTCACTTTATAGGTCATTGGTACGACCTCATCTGGAATACTGTGTCCAGTTCTGGAGACCATATCTTCAGAAGGATATAAATACATTGGAGAGTGTACAAAGAAGGGCAACTAAAATGGCCTACATCACAAAACTTACCTGGATAGACTAAAAGATCTTAACATGTATAGTTTGGAGCAGAGAAGGGAAAGGGGGGACATGATAGAAATCTTCAAATATATCAAGGGTTTTAACATAGTACAGGTGGGAAATTTTCTTCAAAGGAAAACAAGTAATAAAACACGAGGACATGCACTGAAACTGGAGGGAGGTAGGTTCAGGGGAAATGTTAAAAAGAATTACTTCACAGAAAGGGTAGTGGATAAGTGGAATAGCCTCCCATCAGAGGTGGTAGAGGCTAAGACAGTAGAACAATTTAAACATGCTTGGGATAGGCATATGAATATCCTTACAAAGAAATAAGGATTAAAAAGGGTTGAGTTTACCTGAAGGGTAAAAAAAGGGGCAGACTCGATGGGCCAAATGGTTCTTATTTGCCGTCAAATTCTATGTTTCTATGTTTCTATGAATAAGGCGCTACATCAGATTCCTTACCAAAAAAACTATTTGCATTGCTTCTATTGGGGCAAAGAAGGAAAATCCCTCATACTGTAACACCAGAAAGAAGCGCCCAGGACTCTGTTTGTTACCCTTTTTTTGCATGTCTTTTCTTGTGTTGTGTGAAGAAACTTTTGAAAGTTCCAAAGATTTAATATTTGGCAGTAAAATAAAAAAAAAGTTATTTTAAAAGAAATGAGTGTGGTAATATTTGCCAGTAAAATAAAAAAAAAGTTATTTTAAAATAAATGAGTGTGGTCTCTTCTTCTAATATGGTAATATTTTTAATGGTGGCCCTTTTGGTGTAATGGTGGCCCTATTTTGTGACCTCCCATGGTAAAGCCCTTTAAAAAGGCTTTTTCCTTATGTAATCTATAGGGGAAAAAAGGCCTTACCCGGGTTAAGTGTAAAAGGCGATCAGGCAATTTACCGGGTAGCACTGTAGTGGAAATGTATGTCCAACCCGGGTTCGAACCGGGTACAATTTACCGGGTCCGACCCAGTTTGCTAGTGGAAAAGGGGTATAACAGAACCGCGGGAGCAGCTGCGTGCGGCTGCACATGCGCACCAGCCCTCCCGCGGCCATTTTTAGTACTGGCTGCTTACTATTACTTCTAATTAATGATGCATGCCGCAGCCATATTTGTTTAAGAAAAACTGCTGCGGCCGTGGCTGTGCAGTCCACAGCCCAGCCAGGGGGGGTGAGCAGCCACTTTTTGTCAAGTATGGGCCGGCCCACAGGGAAATGGCCTGGTTTCCCGGCATGCCAATCCGCCTATGATTTTAGGTAAGATTTATTCTAAGACCTGCTTATATATGTCAAGGTAGTTATTTTATAACCATCTACACCCATTCAGAAAGTGTTTTTGTATACTTTAAAAAGCAGGACACTCAATTCACAGAAGTCGACATGTGTCAACTTTTTTACTGTAGCACAAACATACCAGTTTTTTATATGGAAAAAGACACATAAATCACATCTAAGAGCAACAATTATGTTTTTGGACTCAATTTCTACTTGCAATGTGGCATACGCTCAGATATACGGAAGGTGTCAGTGTGAAAATGGACGAGATCTGTCCGTGCACTTTGGCGTACGCTCTGATGTACGCCAGGTATCGGTGGGGGGAGATCCGTCCGTACGCAGTGGCGTACACTCAAGGGTACGCCACTCCCCATTGTTGGTTTTTGTGACCGTCCGTGTGCGGCTGTTCTGTGGGCGGACTTTCGCTCACCGCTTGCGTACGGGAAACGTACGGTGTGACGGACCGTACGTACGTTGCACCGACCTAACCAGAATAAGGCCCAAAGTGCTTTAAATAGTGTCTTACCAAGTGGCGTAAAGACCATCAGCTGCTCCATGGCATCGCGGCCCGCAGCCCCGCTGCGTCTGGTGCCGGCTTCCTCCCTCCACTTCCGGCCCTGGTGACGTCAGCATGCCCAGCCGCGTTGCCGTGGAGACACTGTAAACATAAACACATGTGCATTTAAAAACCATGCTGTGCGCAAAATAAGAATCTGTCTAACAGAGGCAGATATAAAGTGCTTAGTGCTGAACTATAAAAACATGTTATATTTACAAGTGCCATATACGAGTTTAAAAACATGAGCAAATATAATGTGAACAACGCTTTTAAAAAAAAAGGTACATCATAATCATGACTAAAGGAACTGCAATGGAGAATGGCTCTGCTTCCTATTTCATATTATATTTTGAACATATTATCTATGTATATTGCATCATCCTTACAAGGTAACGCGACTTTACTTAATTACGGGTATAAAGCCACATAATGTGGTGACACATCGCTGGGGCTAATGTAGTTAATAATAAAGTATATCGCAGATTATTGTGACAACCATCGAACATGTTTTAGATGAAGTTGATTAAACCCAGTGTGTCATTTAGGGTATCTAAATGGAAAATCCATCTGGATTCTAGTTGTAATAGCCTTTTTGATCTATCCCCGCCTCTAGGTGACTCTGGCACATGGTAAATAATTTTATGTTTTAGTGTTGCCATTCCATGTTTAGCCTGGGCAAAATGCCTGGCAACTGGTTGAACTCCTGAGCCATTTTGTAGGGCGGTGCGTATCGCAAGGTGATGTTGTGCCATGCGTATTTTAAACGGGCACTCGGTTTTCCCTACATAGTAGAGACCGCACGGGCATATGATAACATATATCACGAATTTGGTGCTGCATGTCAATGCCCAATTAATAGTATATTTTTTGCCTGTATGGGGATGGTTGATGCTATCTCCTGTGGCCATGTAGTTGCACGTCGTGCAACCCAGGCATTTAAAACATCCGTTCTTTCTGGACAAAAAATGTTGTTGTATCACTGGCTTGGGTTCACTGACATTGATCTTCACTACATAATCTCGGATGCTCTTGCCCCGTGTGTAGCTGGGTAGAATGTGGGTATTGCAAAAGCATTTGAGCTCCGGATCAGTTGAAACTATTGGCCACAACTGTTTAGCTCTTTTTGTGGTGAATCTGCTATTGGGATTGTATGCGTTCACCCAAGGGAATGCATTAGCTTGCTTCTTTTTAGCTATGCTAGTCTGTGACAGGAGTTCTTCTCTGGGGCTCTCCAGGGCTCTATGTCTGGCCTGCAACATAATTTGTTCTGGATACCCTCGATTTCGAAATTTTTCTGTCATGGTGTCTAATTCTATGTCCCTTTCTGAGGTTGCACTATTGGATCTGCATAGTCTTAAAAACTGTGTGTACGGCAATCCTCTAGTGGTGGCAATGGGGTGGAAGCTGTTGTATCGCAGCAGGGTGTTCCTGTCTGTCGGTTTTGAATACAGACAGGTCTCAATTTTTCCTGCGGATATTTTGATTTTCAAATCTAAAAAACAGATATCTGTAGTGCTGTGGGTCAAGGTTAATTTGATGGGGGATTCTGATCCATTCTGTTCTTCCACTACCTTTTCCAATTCCCGAGCAGATTTTGACCAGATGAGGAATAGGTCATCTATATAGCGATAATACATACAGATGCCCTCAGCTAAATCTGGATTGAGGAAGAAAATGTTTCTCTCTACTACCCACATGTAGGCATTAGCTAACAACGGCGCCACGGGAGAACCCATGGCACACCCGTTGAGCTGTTTGTAAAACCTCCCATTAAACAAAAAATAGTTGTGTTTAAGAGCAAATTGTAGCAATGACAAAAAGAAAGTGATGTAAGGCCCTGTGTATGCATCGTTACCAATTAACAATAGTCTTACAGCTTCTATACCCGCAGCATGCGGTATGCATGTGTATAAGCTGGCTATATCTAAGGTAGCCAGCATGGCATCATTAGGTACATCAGGATTCATAACAAATTTTTGCAGTAACACATTGGACTCTTTTAGATAGGTAAAGGTTTTCTGTATGCACGGTTGAAGAAACATATCCAAATAGACTGTGAAGTGGAGGGAAGAAGCCGGCACCAGACGCAGTGGGGCTGCGGGCCGCGATGCCATGGAGCAGCTGATGGTCTTTACGCCACTTGGTAAGACACTATTTAAATCACTTTGTAAGCACACACTGTATCCTGACGTAGATGTATGTGTTAATACCTTTCTTAATACACTAAAAACTTTTGCACAAGACTCTGAGTGCCGCCTACTTTGTTGTGGAAATATATATATATACTTGTCCAAGAATCGGCACTCCCAGAAACGAGCTTGTAGCTTGAGCCGGTGCCCTCACAGGTAAGGGTATGGGCAGGTGTGGTGCGGCACTCTCGGCATAATAAGACACACTTAGTCAGCTTGTGGTCAAGCTGACTAAGTGTGTCTTATTATGCCGAGAGTGCCGCACCACACCTGCCTATATATATATATATATATATATATATATATATATATAAAGGATAATAGAGGTGCGCTATAGTAAATTACCACTCAGTGGCTGTATATAAGCAATGATACAAGAAATAATACTTTTTTAAAAACAAATGGACATTTATTGTAGGTTTTCCAGAGTAAAAAGACCCATCCACATTTTCATACTCTTAAGGATGCCACATATAACATGAATCTGCGGCCCTTATATATATATATATATATATATATATATATATATATAATATATATATATATATATATGTATAATATACACACACACACAGCCCATCCCACCCCCCATATATACATCCCCCTATACTTATATACATACAAGTTACAACATAGCCTACATGTAGTAGGGCACCTTACCACTGGTGCTGGGTGACAGTCACTACAGTGTTCCTGTCGGGTCATGGTCAATACCGCCCATTGTGTGTATCTATTGTGTGTATCTATAGCAGCCTACTCACCCTAAAGATTAACCCTACTACCCTATCTCTAGCCTTAATACACTCACCTCTGCAGAAGCAGATTTACTGCTAGACAACATAGGTGGACTCTTAGGGCCCTGCGGGTCACGGGGGTCCGCTGCCAGGGTTGTATTATGGAGTCAGCCGCATGTGTGAAATTGCGGGCTAGGCTGACCAAGGGCTTGATTCTTTTTGACTCAAGCTGTGAAGATCACAGCTTACCGGGTGCCAGAGAGCCTAACCTGCTGAAAATCTGCACCACCGAAAATCCATCCCCCCCACCCAGTAGCGCACGCAGGGGGGGTTTCTGGGTACCCAGAAACCCTACCAGGAGTCTAAGGACACTAGGCTGAAAGCTGAGGGTCCCCTCTTTCCAGGGATACAAGAATTTTAAAAATCGGCCCTTGGGAACCGGAGATATCTGACTTCAAAGCAGTGGTCCCCATCCAAGCCTGTTAATTGCTCTTCCAAGTCAGATATTTCAGGTTCTGTCTGAATCAGAGTTTCTCTGAGGGTATATTCCAAAAGCTGGGACTCTCCCCCATTGGTGGACACTAGTAGCTGTTCTCTACTGTGCCCAGAACCAGAGATATCAGCCTTCCAGCAGCTGGTTACTGCTCCAGCTCCACACACCTGGTATGTAGTTTTATTTACTCGTTGGCAGATTGCTCTGCCTCCTGAACTCTGATCCCCTAGTCCCCATTACCATTTGGTAGGTGGTATTCTCTAGTTTTTAAATCCATTAAAATCTAATAAATGTATTTCTGGGAACTGGAGATATCTGCAGTCAAGCAAGCTGTCTCCCACCAAAAAAAATATTAATAATAAGCCCACTTCACTATACACCCCTCCTCTGCATATTAAACATCCTCTACCACCCTGGAAGTTATGTGTCAGGGCCCCATCATTCAGCCCAGTGCCCCTTCTCCCACCATCTGTGCAGTAAAGGGGTAGTTAATGGAAATTACTGATCCAGGCGCTACATGCAGAGCGGTTGATATATTACCCCCTACCACCCGGGGGACATCAAAGCTTCCCCCACCCCTACCGCTGGAGGATCAGTAGTGGCCCCAATACATTGCTATGCCCAGGGGTCTATATATATATATATATATATATATATATATATATATATATATATATATATATATATATATATTGGTCTATCTATAATACTTTAACTGACCCGGCATATACTGGGTCACCTAAGTGTCCATCTCTGTGCTTTGCTCCGCCCCTCTGGAAACCCCCTTCTGAAAATCCTGCGTTTGCCACTGCCACCCCCGTCGCCATTTTCCCTTACAGCCATGCGATGGGATGTGTTATGAAAACACATCTTCTTGCATGCCGTCGCAGCAGGAGAAATAATTTGATGGTCACTGACCATCGGATGATTTCTCCTGTATTCACAAATAAAAGGCAGTGGGAATAGACTTTTATTTGCGAGTGTCGGGACAAAGACAGGATGAGCGACTGACATCATGTGGCGCCAGCCGCCGCCCCTGGCACACATCATCCCGCTCGTGTACCCATGGGAATGCCCAGCATCTTCATGGAGACACCCATGAAATGCTGGGCATTATCATAGGCAACACCTATCCCCATCTGCCCCGATCCCTGCGAACAGCTCAGCACCAAGCAAGTTGCTCAGCCCATTCACAAAGGGGACCTGCACATGCGCATAAAAGACCATGCGCAGGCCATCAAACAACAGACCAGGCCGAATTCAGCCCCATCCGAATGAACTGGAATCACATCCTAAATACGTCCAGACCCTAGCAGGCTCAGCGCAGTGATATGACAGCTGTTGGGTGTGTCATGCAGCCAGCTGATGCATATATTGTACTGCAGTCAGGCGCTTCTGTCTGTGACTTTGGGGGTTGTTCTGGTTGGTTCGGTCAGACCCTGTGCGTACAGTCTGTCCTAGCACTTCACGCATACGTTCTTACGAGCGTGATGCCGCCCACAATGCATCCATACACGGACAGAGTCAGCAACCGACAATGGTGAGTTGCGTTTATATGAGCGTACGCTCCCGTGCACGGATGGTCCACAGTCTCGACGATCGGAGACAGAACACAGCTCCGATCACAAGCAGTGGCGTATGCCTGAGCACGGGAGCGTACTTTTCTGGACCAGCAATTGGTCCGCTAATGAGAAAATTGGTAGTATACATCTTTAAAGAGAAATCCCTTTAAAGTTGGATGCTATCACTTTTCCAATTATCCTAAGTGTCATGTTTGATTTCCTTCTAATTACCTCATTTGTCTCCCTTAATATTAATACAATTTAACCCTAATTACATGTCTATTTAATGTGTACTAATGTTGAAATGGTTACAGCATCTATGTTTACCCCAATGTGTATTAGTGAGAGTTTTTTTTTTTTTGGACATTGTATAATTAATGAGCATACTTAATATGTTCCTATTTATTTAGATGTCTTGCTACACTAATGATATGTGTGATGTTTTACTGGACCCACAAATAACAATCATGTCTAATTTACCCCTACAACCCACACATGCCCACAACATTCCATAACCACAACAAGCCATAACCTTCACTTTAAATTACATATAAATCTGACATGTACCTATGTCCACCTGCACTATGAAACACTCTAACATGTAACTATAGAAACCACATAAGACTTCTAACTGTTAACAAATTTTTATTAAAAAAAAAAGAATAATCAAAAATCAAATTTTTAATTGTGGCCATGTGTTAGCCCAAGAAGTATGCCAACAAATAATATTGTCCCCATCAGCTGGGCCACTGTGTCCTCAAATTGCTGATGCTGGATTGGGGATGTAATTTATTTATTTATTTACAGTTTCTTATATAGCGCAGCAGATTCCGTTGCAATGTAATGAGGGATGATGCAGGGAGAGGAGTATAGGCCAAGGTAGTTGGGTGTGGTGGGGATTGGGGGGTGGTAGGGTGTTTGGAAAGGGGGTGGTGGGAAATGGATGGAGGCAGAGGAGTGGGTGTTGGGCGAGGAATGTGATGAGGCTGGGGAGTGGGTGGAGGTAGAGGAGATGGTGTACACAGAGGGGTGGGAGGAGGCTGGGGAGTGGGTGGAGGCAGAGGAGTGGACAGAGGCTGGGGAGTGGACAGAGGCTGGGGAGTGGACAGAGGATGGGGAGTGGACAGGGTTTAAGGAGTGGGTGCTGGTAGTGGAGGGGGAAATGTGGTGGCCAGATGCAGCTGCTGCTGCCTCCTCCTGCAGGACAACTTCAGCCTCCTATTCCGGCTGCTCAGCCTCCTCTTCCTCCTGCTCAGCTTCCTGACCCTCTCTGGCTCTCTGTCGTGCCCTTGCGCGTGCTGCAATAACAATGTTGAGGGATAATTGATATGCAATTAGTTATAAATTACAAACAAAATTGATAAATGATGAGTGCACTAATAAATCAAGCGTATTATAAAGTGCCCATTTTTCTTTGTAATTCTTGTAATAATCCACACCCATACACCTCTACCCCTACACCTCTACTAATACACTTATACCCATACACTTATACCCATACACCTCTACCCATAACATACACATAGAAATAAAAAAAAAAAAAGCGAAAATTTTCCGAAGATTTGCACAATACTTACATCGATTTACATAACGGCAGATTCTAGCCAGTAACTCCGGCTGTCTCCTCCTGAGGTCGGAACAGCGTCTTTCAAGCTGGCCGATCGTTCGCCGGACCCCGGTGCGGTCTCAGATTAAGTGCCGGGCAGAATTATATGCCCGCGCTTATCTTTGTTGCATATGTAGGGGCCCATGGGCCCCAGACGCTGGTCCATTAACCTGACGAGGGCCACAAGTTCCCTCAGTGAAAATGGCGCTGCCCTCGTGGTAGTCATATTGGCAATGGCGCAGCTATTAATTGCAGCCCCATATATAACTTATGCTGCTCTCTGATTGGTTGAAAACACTCTTATTTTGTGTAAAGTTTATTAATCCATTTAGTATTAACAGTATGTATGCGTTGTAATGTTAGCAAGCCTGTACAATCTGCATGTGCGTACACATGCTTACTCAAGTATTGTGCGTAGTTTTCTTATATTTTTTTTGTAAATGATAATTCACAGAAATGCACGCAGCCACATACACGAAGCCTATGCTTACAGGGACATAGAAGCTGATTGTGTTGTTGCGTTACTTATGCCGTTACTACGCCGTAACTACGCCGTGATTTTGGGGGGAAGTTGGTGTGAATTAACATGTTTTATGTTTTTAAATAAAAAGGGGCGGATTCTGGCCTATATATAGCTCACCAGCAGCATAGTAAACTTGCTGCAAACATGTCTGGGTCAGGGTCTGATGAGTCTTGCTAAACTGCAGTCCATGACTGAGGCTATCATGAGCAGGGAAGAGGAGCGGAGGAGGAGTAGAGCGAGCCGCAGCCAAAGAGACCAGGCAGACCAAAGGTCAGGCTCTCAACCAGACCCTGGGCCAAGTCCTGACCCTCAAGCAGGGCCAAGCAACCAGCCAGAACAAGATGTGCCATTGCTTGAAACATCTGAGACCACATCTGAGACCGAGCAGGTGCATGGTGAGGTGACTGGTCGCACCAGGAAATGGGGGGCATCATCTAGGAAGTGTGCTAGCCAGGATCCCAGCAAAAAAAAAACCTGCATTTCAGGAGCGAGAATTATAGATTTTGGTGCCCCGAGCATGGGAATGGATAGAGTTAAGCATCAAGAGGCTGAATTCCTCTGCGAAGGACAAGATTTGGGAGAAAATCACAGATGAACTTCAGTCAGGTTTTCGCTCTCAACACTCCACTGAGACAGCACTGACTAAAGTGGTGAATGATCTGGTAACGGCTAAGTCTAAAGGCCATTACTCACTACTTATTCTTCTTGATCTTTCTGCTGCATTTGACACCGTCGATCACTCTCTTCTCTTACAAACACTACACTCCCTAGGTCTTAATGATACAGCCCTTTCCTGTTTCACATCTTACCTATCTGATCGCTCTTTCAGTGTTCGCTTCTCCAACTCTACTTCCTCTTCATTACCTCTGTCAGTCGGAGTTCCGCAAGGTTCAGTCTTAGGTCCTCTGCTTTTCTCAATCTATACCTCCTCTCTTGGCAAACTAATCAGCTCTTTCGGATTTCAGTATCACTTGTATGCTGATGATACTCAAATCTATCTATCAACCCCAGAGTTGTCACCAGTGGTTTTCGGTCGAGTCTTTGATTGTCTCTCTGCCATCTCATCTTGGATGTCTTGTCGCCAACTCAAACTCAATATTTCCAAAACGGAATTACTTATATTCCCGCCAACTAAGAACAGTTACCATCCTGACATCTCCATCGCTGTTGACAACTCGATAATCTACCCTACCCCACAAGCTTGTTGCTTAGGGGTCATCCTCGACTCTGAACTGTCCTTTCTTCCCCACATTCAATCTGTCTCCAAATCATGTTACATGCATCTAAAAAACATATCCAAAATACGACCCTATCTCACACAAGACACTACCAAATCTCTTATCCATGCACTCATTATATCCCGCATTGATTATTGCAATAGTCTCCTAACTGGTCTTCCCAAGAACAGACTCTCACCACTGCAATCAATTTTAAATGCTGCTGCTAGGCTGATCTTCCTTGCAAGACGCTCAACGTCTGCTGATCCACTCTGCCAGTCCCTCCATTGGTTGCCTGTATATTACCGTATTCAATATAAAACACTTCTACTTGCTTATAAAGCTATTAACCATACTGCACCAGCATATATCTCTGCACTTATCACAAAATATCTCCCATCTCGACCACTACGCTCTACACAAGATCTGCGTCTCTCTTCTGCACGGATCACTAGCTCCCATTCATTATTACAGGACTTTTATCGGGCTGCTCCCATCCTATGGAATGCCCTTCCACGCTCATTAAGACTCTCCACCAGTCTCCAAACTTTCAAGCGTTCCCTGAAAACTCACCTCTTCAGGCAAGCCTATCATATTTAAGTTCTACATGCATAACCCTCCGAGGCACTTATGTATTATATAGCTTCCCTTCTGGACTTGTAACTGCTATGCTATTACTGGTGCCTGTCCTTATGTTTCCCCCCTATATCCCTATAGATTATAAGCTTGCAGCAGGGCCCTCCTACCTCCAAGTCTGTCTATTGTTGCCCAGTTTGTCTTATCACTGTCTACTATTGTAAAGTGCAACGGAATCTGCTGCGCTATATAAGAAACTGTAAATAAATAAATAAGGTGGCAACAGTGCAGAGGGATGTGAAGTCGGTGAGGAAAAGGCAAGTGTGTTGTTTCTCCTGATATATAAATATTTTTGTACATATGTTAAATTTGTCTATAGCAATTAGGGGGAAATTTACTAAAGGAAATTTGTAAAAAATAGGTGTATTTGTATCCAGAAATACACTTATTTTTGACATTTACTATCCCGAAAATACGGCAATTCGTATTCGTTTTGCTAGCACATCAATACGAATACGAATTGCCGTATTTTCGGGATAGTAATTGTCAAAAATAAGTGTATTTCTGGATACAAATACACCTATTTTTTACAAATATCCTATAGTAAATTTCCCCCTTAATATCAAGGTGTGTTTGTAGATAGTGTGAAAATTCAATGACACATGTGAACACAATCAGAGGGGAGTGCTTGACATGAGGTGAATTGCATTCCCTTAAAATTAATAATAGTTAACCATGTGTAATAAGCCACATATATAGATGATACCTGCACCATTGGGGTGAGGTGAGCTTAGGGCCACATTTGAGGTCATGTTAATTATGTGACGGGTCATCCATACTTGTGTTTCAAAAATGTAGGAACCGAAAAATGTGTCATAAGAATCCTCTAAATCAGTGGTTCCCAACCTTTTTTGTCTCCCGTACCCCTTGATTAGGTTTTTCATTTATGAGTACCCCCTCGTGAAATTTTAGGGGCGTGGCCTAAAAAGGGGTGTGGATTAACAGGGGCAAGTCATACTGGCAATGACGAGAAAAAAAAAAGTGCAACCACTTGACCACAATATAAGCTCAGCCCATTCTGCGGACAGCATATAAAATAACAGAACCTTGTCAAATCTCTATTACTGAAGCAACAGACATTACTGTCTGTTAATGTCTTTTGGGGGCAATAGTGCCAGATACACATATGCCCCCAAAAGTGCCAGATACACATATGCTCCAATGGTGCCAGGTATGCCCGCACAGTGCCAGAAACGGGAATGCCACCACGGTGTCAGGTATGACCCCATGGTACTGGGTATGTGCCCACAGTGCCAACAATGCTTCTACAGTGCCAGCAACAAGTATACCCCCATAGTGCCAGCAACAAGTATGCCCCACAGTGCCAGCAATGCCCCACAGTGCCAGCAACAAGTATGCCCACACAGTGCCAGCAACAAGTATGCCCCACAGTGCCAGCAATGCCCCACAGTGCCAGCAACAAGTATGCCCCACAGTGGCAGCAACAAGTATGCCCCACAGTGCCAGCAATGCCCCACAGTGCCAGCAATGCCCCACAGTGCCAGTAACAAGTATGCCCCACAGTGCCAGCAATGCCCCACAGTGCCAGCAATGCCCCACAGTGCCAGTAACAAGTATGCCCCAGTGCCAGCAATGCCCCACAGTGACAACAATGCCCCACAGTGCCAGCAACAAGTATGCCCCACAGTGCCAGCAATGCCCCACAGTGCCAGCAACAAGTATGCCCCACAGTGCCAGCAACAAGTATGCCCCACAGTGCCCGCAATGCCCCCACAGTGCCAGCAACAAGTATGCCCCACAGTGCCAGCAATGCCCCCACAGTGCCAGCAATAAATATGCCCCCACAGTGCCAGCAATGCCCCCACAGTGCCAGCAATTAGTATAGCCCCACAGTGCCAGCAATGCCCACCCACAGTGTTTCCCAGCAGCAGCACACTCACCATTGACGCTGCTGCTGGGGAGAGGACAGTCCAGTGTCCCCCTGCCATGTAGCTGCCGCGCTGCTTCTCTCAGGGAAGGAGAGTATAGCACACTGCGTATCTCTCCTTCCCTTCACTGTGACTGGGCTGCCCGTCAATCAAAGTTTGCGGGACGGCTCCTGATTGGCTGCCGGCCCGCAAGCTCTGATTGATTGGCGGACGGGCGGCCAGTCACAGGGAAGCACACTGAGGGGTAGGAGAGATGCGCAATGCACTCTCCTCCCCTCCAGCGACCTGTCTGACTGCCGTGGCTGCCATTACAGGCTGGGCTGCCGCGTACCCCCAAGCGTGTGGACGCGTACCCCCAGGGGTACGCGTACCACAGGTTGGGAACCACTGCTCTAAATAAAACATACTGACATATGTTCTGCCCATTAGGCTTCAATAGAGTTAAGTATGTGATAGTGTGATGCTTATTAATGGTTACAGAAATGTGTGGGCTGCAAACGTATACAGATACATACCATATCTGCAACAATGTTAAATTATCAGTACTAATGCTGTGCAGTAGCAGAGGGCTTAAGATATGTTGTGACTAAACATTGTTGTCATGTTTTTTAGGTGGCAGGATTTCAAATCAGGCATGAAGAGAAAGATGACTGACTGGTATGCTCCCAGCATGTTCACCGGGAGTGGCCCATTGCCCTCCACCTTGGAGTATACCCCCTGGAGTCCTTTGCCTTGGATATAATCGACGAGGTAGAGATCAGGGGGGTATCCAATATGGATAATGAGCTCCCGGCGGAGGCTTTTGCTGCTGAGATATCAGGTAAATGTGTGAACTGCATTGTTGATGGTAACATACATTGTTTATTGATGTGATGGTGACAATATATATATATTTTTACATAGCTCAGGTGGACAGTCACCAGACCCTTCCTCTTCATGCCCACCACTACAGCAGCCTCTACCATCAGCTCGCCCACAGGCCCCCCAACGCCTGTGGATCCCATTGGAAGCCAGCTGCTTAATAATATCTTGCAGCAAGGGGTGGAGACTGGGGCCCGTCATGAGCGGCATTAAAGGCGGAGTGGGTGGCTGCCATGACTAAGATGTATGAGCAGTCCATCCACCAGAATGACATTCTGGCAGCTGCCATTGCCACCACCGCCCAGCAAATCAGCCGCCAGAATGACATTCTGGCGGATCCTTGCCACCACCGCCAGGTCGCTTATGGCGGGCCAAGCAGCAATTCCATCTGCTGCCCCACCCCAAGTTGCACCACCACCTTCCTCATCATCTGAGCCTCCTCTGGCCACTCTACGAAGAGTGCTAAAACTCGCTGCCCCCAAGTCCCCACCAACCAAGGGGAAAAGAGGGCGGAATAAATTATCTGGTGTCACCTTATTGACTTTGTGTGCGATTTGGCCCCAAATCTTGTCCTTTGCTGTGGTGCGCCACTTCCTGTGTGCTAACTCTATTCATTCCCATGCAAAGGGTACTAAAATCTGTATTTCTCAATCTTGAAATGCAGGGTATTCGTTTGATGCTGTGGATCCTGGTTAGCATTATTCCTGGATGATGCAGTTCGGATGGTGGTGTGGCCTTTCATTTCACCATGCACCTGCTGTGTCTCACATGTTTTATGTAATGGCACTTTTTGTTCTGTCTGGTTGCTTTTTCAAATTACATGTTAATATTATTTTCAGTTTAAAAACAAAATAAAATTAGCTGTGATGCTTAACAGCATTAAATAATTTTTTACAACATTAAAAGAACCTGTTTGATGTTGATTTTTTTGTTGCTCATTGTGTAACAATACATTATTTGTATGTACATACACATCAATGAGTATGGTGTTGAGTTGGTTGCAATGATGGCTTGATCATGGTTGCCTCCATGAGGAAGAAAATGTTCAGCTCCACCATTTAGCAGGTAATTTTGCCGCTTTCACCTACGCAACATCTCACGCATCAGACCATTCCTCTCCACTGACGCGACCAAAATTCTCATTCACTCTCTTGTCATCTCCCGCCTTGACTACTGTAACATCCTTCTCTCTGGGCTACCTCTCACCCGCCTTGCACCTCTCCAATCCATTCTTAACGCTGCTAAGCTCATCTTCCTCTCTCGCCGCTCTACCTCTGCCTCCCCCCTCTGTCTATCTCTTCACTGGCTCCCCATTCCTTTCCGAGTTCTCTTTAAAATCCTCACCACCACCTACAAGGCTCTCTCCTCCTCCACCGCTCCTTACCTCTCTTCACTGATCTCTATCCACACTCCCTCCCGTCCTCTTCGCTCCATCACTGACCGCCGACTGACCTCTCACCTAATCACCTCCTCCCACTCCCGTGTCCAAGACTTCTCTCGCGCTGCCCCCCTGCACTGGAACAACCTCCCGCCACCCGTCAGGCTTTCTGATTCCCTTACCTCCTTCAAGCGCTCCCTCAAAACCCACTTTTTTCGACTAGCCTATCCCTCCTCCTAACCTCTTTTGATCCTCCTATCCTGCCTCCGTCCCCCTCCGTTCCTACTTATCCTATTGTTTTTCGTTCGTCCACCCACCTATTTTTAGTATGTTAACTCTTATGAGTAGGGCCCTCCTTCCTCACGTATTCCTCACCCTACCTCTTTACCTCACCTGTGCTCCTGTCCTGTTCTTCCCTTCCTCTACTTCATCTTCAGTCTCCTCGACAATTTTGACACCTACTTCTGAACTGATGCTGATTTTAGTTCTACCAGCTATACCCCTATTTATACTGTATTTTTCAACACACCCCGTACGTTAACTCGTAATTTTTTTGTTTGCTATGTACGGCGCTACAGACACTTTGCGGCGCCTTATAAATAAACGTACTACTACTACTACTACTACTAATTTCTAATTGTCAGCACCTGTGGTGAGCTACTTAATAGCTGAGAAAGGTGTTTGACCGCAGGTGATGTTACTCATACATTACCAGTCCAGCAACAGAGCATTGTCTCCCTCATGGAGTGGGTCAGGTAGGCAACCATGGGGTTAATGAGACATTTATAAGAGAGGAATACATAGGTTTCCTCCCTTCCCAAACAACAGTGATAGATGCTGATAGTGACTGATAGAGGTGAAGATGTGTGAATGGACCAAGCATGAAAAAATGGTTAGTGGGAAACCATCACATAAGAATTAAATAAAAAGACATTACAGAATGATGTGCAGATGTTGGAAACCTTTGCTACAGATATGTTTTTTCAATATTATGCTTCCTGGCATCTTACATACAGAGTGTGATCAAGAAACTAACTAAAGTAAATTTATACATAGATTGAGGGCAAAATTGTGTCCATGAGCATCAGACATTTTACAAACATTGCAAGTAGAGAATGTGAAACAAAACCACATTGGTGGTGTTACACGTGATAGAGGTGTGTAAATACATTTTGTGAATTGTATGTTTGTGTTGCAGTGAAAAAGTTGACACATGTCGACTCCTATGAATTGTGTATCCTGTTTTCCTAACATTAAAAGCACACTTGCATTAAGGGTGTAGATGGTTAAAAAGTAACTAAATGGACACATTGAAACATGTGTGGATTAATACGACATAAAAATAAACCTACCTTGAAATGGTGAGAAGTGTAGAAAGAGAACCTTGCAATGTATTTCAGTGCTGTGTATGGCTTGCAGTGTACTTGTTTCCTAACACGGCGCCCATCGGGTCCCATCGCATACCTTAACTTAAGGTATGCGATGGGACCCGACCGACCTGATTTCAGGCTTTTTTTGAGGTTTCACGACAAATGTAAAATCGGGTCCATCGCATGCCATTATAATGGCATGCGATGCGACCGACGCGACCAACCCGATTTTACATTGTAAGCATTGTATGTAATGTTAAATTGCTATGTAAAATCGGGTCCATTGTATGCCATTATAATGGCATACAATGCGACCAATGCGATGGACCCGATTTTACATAGGAACCAATGTTAAATGGCCCCCCATACCCAATTTTTGATTGTATACCCACCCTGATGGGTAATTTCTATGTCAAATGCTCCCCATTGTTAACGCCAACCCCCCGATGAACGCCAACCCGAAGCGTGGTGAGCGCAGCGAGCCCGTGAGGTCGGAGTACGCGTCCTCCGACCTTTTCATACTCCCGCTATCCACGTCGGCGTGGAGTTGATTTTATATAGTGTGGCGAGCGCAGCAAGGGGACGCGTAATACCTGTGAAGTAATGCGCGTCCCCTCGCGGGGCCCACTTCGCTCGACACGCTTCGGGCTCGGTGGCTTGCTGCGCTCGCCACACTATATGAAATCAACTCCATGCTGACGTGGATAGTGGGGGTATGAAAAGGTCAGAGGATGCGTACCGCCGCCCCTCGCAGGCTCGCTGCGCTTCGGGTTCACGTTGATCGTGGCGTTAACAATGGGGGGGGGGGTATACAATGAAAAATGGGGTCTGGGGGGCATTTAACATTGGGGCCTATGTAAAATCGGGTCTCAGGGACCATTTAACATTGGTTCGAATGTAAAAAATCGGGTCGATCGCATCGCATGCGATTTGGTTGCATGCGATTTGGTTGCATGCGATGCAATTGAACCGATTTTTGCAACCCGATTGCATACAATTAAAATCGGTGGCGCTGTGCTAGGAAACAAGTACCGCTTGCAGGTACTGAAACTAGTTTTTTCACTAAATAGGCTGCAGCATTGGATAATATTGCAGTCAGGTGCAATGTTCCCTCTAATTTTACGAAGGCTGTGTGCGGCAAAAGATATTGGCTGTGCAACTTTGGAAGGAAATGTACATTTTTGTGCGTCACATAATGTATACAGGCCTAGGTTTCGAGTTCTGTTGAGTTAATAAAGCAATTTGAATGTTTACAGACTTCACACACCACACGTATAGGCTATAGCAGTGATTTTCAACCTTATTAAACTCGTGGCACACTAAACAAGATTTTAACCTTTGTGCGCTCAGTTGTAATGTCTGTGCGCGGGCTCGGCGAGTTGTGTGCGCGCGCACACGCGCACAGCTTAGAGGGAACACTGGTCAGGTGTATGTAATTCACTTGTATTTGGCATTAAATAGCAGACCCAGGGCGTCCGTACTCAGGCGGAAACTCTAAGAGTGGTATTGAGCACTCTTTGGCGTCCGACTGTTTTGGGCCAAAAATGCACTGTGCGCTCGGCGAGTGAGGCGGTTGTCCCTCCGTGCAGTTTTAGTGCACACCCCCTTGTACGCGCAGGTATAAGCCCAGATCTGGCCTCTCCCCGAAAATGCCCACATCACGCCCACTGTGACCGCGTGCTTGCGGATAGGATTTTTTGCTCGGGAAAGTCCGTTCGTGTGCAGTGTGCTGTCACCACACATGCGCATAGCGAATGGTACGCATGCGCAGTTGAAAAAAAAACTCTGTCCTGTGCGAACGCGGTCCAACCGGACCAACCAGAATAACCCCCTCTGTGCCTGTCCTGAGTCCCCACTACACCATGGTATCACTACTATCCTCTGTTTGTGCTCTTGGGAGCCTAAGTTCAGTTGCACATCCAATGCTCAGGCTTGTGTTAATACTGGAAAGCGCTTGCAAACCGGGTCCAAAATTCCGGCTGCGACCTGGCTTACAAGTGATTTCACACTAGCCCCCCGACCCAGAATAAAGCCATGCTGGTGACATAACTGGGAGGCGGGTCGGGGCAGTGCTGGGAGATGTCAACATTGAACGGGACCTGGGTCACGTGGTCCCCGGATACCCGTTCACACTGCTCCTGGACCCGCAACCATCCCAGGTCCAACCCTGGTCAAAATCCAGAACGTTGAACCTGGGACAGTCTTCCAGGACCCTTTCACACTGAACAGTTTCCGAGGTTGTTGTGCGTTCATGTGTAATAACCCAGGAAATATTTGTCAGTGTGAAAGGGGCATTATCTGCATTATAGACCCTACCTAGCCAAAAGTTAAAGTAGGTGGGGAAGGGAGAACAGAGCCCCCTGCAGCTCTTTCCCATCTCACTGCAGCAGCAGAGGACCAGGACCACACTAGCCTACATGGATGACCAGGGCTGGGATCCGAAAGTGCCAGCAGGTGATTTGAATGCAGGATGGTTTTAGTTACCGCTCTTTCTCCACCCCTCCATTCATAATCTACTATCTTTGTGGCAGTGACGTGCTTCTCTCTCAGGGGGCAGGATGTATTAACATACATCGCCGCCCCTCACCAAGTTCCCGCCATGATGCTAGCGCATATGTACTAACACATGTGGCTAGCATCGCGGTGCGGTGACAGAGGCCCCCTCCGATACCTGTGATGTGGTGTGCGGGGGTCTCCATCACCTCCTTGGCTATGCGGCATCCCCGGCGTATCCCCCCCCCCCTGCAGCCGGAAGGACATCCCCGGCTGGCTGTGACATGCTGCTGGATGAGGAGGAGCAGCATGGAGGATGGGGAGGGAGGGTAGGGAGGCTGCGGTGGATGGCAATAGAAGCCCATTCTGTAGGGTATCGCCACCCAAAGGTGCGGTGACGCTGTGACCCGGTTTTAGTACATATGAAAATGCGGTAAAACGGGGGTTTACCACATTTTCGGCTTAGTACATCCCGCCCATAGCCTTTAAAGGCCCATACTTGACGATTTTCAGCTGAAAATCCAATGGTCCAGCGGCAGCTGACTAGCGATGATGCACGCTCCCGCATCATTGCTAGGGTCAAATTTTTTAAGCTTCAAAAGTGTAAAATGAAGAGTGATAAACAGCCAGCCACTCAGCTCCTATCTGCCATGTCACAGACTGTGTTTGAAAAATGTAAGACAGGAGCTGATTGGCTGGCTGTTTATCACTCTCCATTTTATCACTTTTGAAGCTTAGAGAATCTGGCCCCTAGTGAGGTGGGCAGTCTGCTGGTTTTACCAGCACATCTAGGGATGATGGTTGGTTTTTCAGCCATCATTGCTAGGTGTGTACGGCTGCCGGGCTGAAAGATGGGAGACTTTCAGCCTGGCTGACCGCCCCGCACACTCCCTTCCTCCCCCTGCACCATACTCAGGCCGCTCACGAGCGCTGCCCTGCTCGTCCGCACCGCCACGCTAATACTGACTCCCCTCCAACGCCGTCTGGTTCTGGCTCACACTGCTGCACACACTGCTCCTCTCAACGCTGCATGGATTGCACAGCCACACACATCACACATCCCTACAGAACGCCCCGACCCGGGCTGACTGGCCACTCCCTCCTCACTGCTGAGCATACACACAGCCACTGCCCACCAATGTTTTTAAAGGCAGTGCCAGCAATGTATATATTACTGGCACCGCTGGCCACCAACGTTCTTAATAAGCCAGTAATATATACATTGCTGGCACATGCCAGCAATGTATATATAACTGGCACCACTGCATATTTGGTACTTGTAATATCTGGGCGCCTGATTTTGACATCGCATCGCATGCAATATAGTGGCATACAATTCATGCGATGCGATTTTTCATTGTAAAGACCCAATTTTTAATTGTATAGTCACCCATGGGTGATTTAATACCCCCACTATCCAACTATGCATGGAGTTGATTTTATATAGTGTGGCGAGCACAGCGAGCCACCGAGCCCGAAGCGTGGCGAGCGCAGCGAGCCCCAAGAGGGGACGCAGAATACATGTAAAGTAATCCGCGTCCCCTCGCGGGGCACGCTGCGCTCGCCACGCTTCGGGCTCGGTGGCTCGCCACACTATATAAAATCCACTCCATGCGTAGTTGGATAGTGGGGGTATGAAATCACCCTTGGTTGACTATACAATTAAAAATTGGGTCTTTACAATGATAAATCACATCGCATCACATGCCTTAAGTAGTGGCATGCAATGAAAAAATCGGGCGGCCAGATAATACATAAGTACCGTATATTTTGTAATGGCGGTAATGTATATGTCACCACCGCCACTGCCCTCCAATGGGTGTGGTATAGGGGTCCTACAGTCAGAATCCCGACAGTCATTAGCCCGACGTCGGGATCCCGACTGGCCGGACTCAGAATTCAAACCCCGCCCATTGTGTAAATAGCCTTATAATTAAAGATTTTAAGCAAAGTCTTTTGCCTCCTAAAAATGTTTTGCTCTTTAGGAAAATAGCTCAGTGTGTACGGACTACTTTGGTGAAAGATAAATCTATAGGCCCATACACACCGGGCGACTTTGAACTGAAAGCCGCTCAAAACAGCAAGTTTGAGCAGCTTTCAGCTCAAAGCCGCCCAGTGTGTATGGAATTACCAGCAGATAAGCGGCTTTGCATAGCTCTGGGCTATGCAAAGCTGGGCGCCCCCCCCCCCCCCCCCCGCTGTTGGTGCCGGGCAGGGGGAAAAGTGGCTCAGTGTGTATGCACTGAGGGGCTTTCCCCCCAGCGATGATAGCGATTATCACTGTCCATACACGCTGGGCATAATCGCCCAGTGTGTATGGACCTTATGAGAGATTTTGGCAAAGTCTTTTGAAATGAAAATCTACTAGTGTGTCTCTGATATAGCCGGTACAGTACCATTTTTTAATGGTCTGTACATGCTAAAAACCAATGTACCGGTTTTGAGCCGCAGCGCAGCACTTGACAGACGGGAAGGACACAGACCTCAGTCATGTAGACAGACAGCCCCTCCAGGGCCATACAGAGTTCATCCACCGCCACTCTCTGGGTCATATTATTTCTATGTGACTCCCTGCCCCCAGCCTACTCCCCGATTGGCTGCTGAGTTGACGCTGCTGCGTCTGTGTCAATTGATACGGCTTCTCAGCATAATCATCTCCCCAGAGACCCACTGACACCCCGGCCGGTGACGGCATCACACGTCTGCGGGGTCTCTGGCTATGTACCCCCTTCAATTTCTTTCTCTCTTGCCAGCACCTGCACACTTCATGGCCGCCTGGTACACTTTGTGGTAGTATGTGCCCCTCCCTCAGCTGATCGCCTGGCATCAACCCTACAGAGGGACCTCCGCTTGGCATTATTTTGGGGGCATGCCTTATCAGCCCCTGGCTCCCTTTCCACAATGAACTGGTGATCACTGGCTTCCCATACCCACTGCAAAACCCCAGGAAGGACTGCAGCTGGACGGTCTGCAATTAGCGGGACTGTCCCGCTCTAATTGGGACAGTTGGGAGGTATATGCAAAGGGTTGTCAGGAACCCTTCGATGTAATTGCAGCTGCACATTTGTGGTGTGCATGTGCATACGTGCGCAGGAGGTGCTCCGAAGTAGGCACCGCGCATTGTATAGGATAAGATCCATCCTGCACACTGTCATCTTAGGTGCTAACATTGCTTACAGATTGCATAGAATTGCGATTGATGATAAATGCAGCACTTCATCAGTCTAAAAAGATAGGCTGCTTTCCAAAAGACAAATGTGCTATTTGCATATTTTCTGGACGCATGCACTGCAAGTGTACAAGTGGTGGTGCAGCAGCAGCAGCAGTGTGCCATCCAGCCAGCACTGCAGCACAACACTGCAACGTACAGTACACGTGACGTACAATAGCAGACAGCGATGGATCACCACTGCGCATGCTAGGTATGTGTGATCGTTACTATCGCGGCACATGAAAGGAAGAGCCTACACGCCGGTGGGTGCGCACGTGTCATCAGAGGAAGCGGTATAGCACGTGCGCGGCTGCAGAAGCTCGCCTCGCACTAGTCCCGGGCTTGCCTTACAGGGGAGGAGCGGTGTGCCGTGCTCCAGCTTGTGCCAACCAACCCACAAAGGAGGATACAAACGAGCCTGTGCCACCCGACCCGCAAAGGAGGATACAAACTAGCTGGTAATACGCAAGTGGGGCGTCTTGTGTGTGTGTGTTTTTTGGGGGGGGGGGGGGGGGGGGGGGCGCGTTATAACACTATTTACATTCTTCGTCTTTTTTTTCCTGAACCCAACTTATACCACCACCACTAGTTGGATGAAAGCTGGTCTGGTGTAGGCCAGCATGAGAGCAATTGGGGATCCACCATAGCGCAAGTAGCAGATGAAGACGCAAGGAAATGTGGAATATGACAGCTGATGCTGGCTGATCGGGGCATGGGCGGATTTTACCTGCTGCCCCGTTCAATGTATATAAAATGTATATATAATAGTTCTGGGCTGGCTGCTAGTCAGCCTGTAAGCCCGCCCTCGGTCACCTGTGTGTGAGATGATTGGCCTGCCCTGCACACATGGTCTGTGCAGGGCAGAGGAGCCAATCCGCGGACGCCGCCTTCTCCCCTTCCCGTCGGAGCCGGAGCGCCAGTAGAGACGCAGACACTATCCTGGGAGCCGACACACCTGTGGTGAGTGAGCAGCGCAGCGCCGGCATTGAGGTCTGTCTGCGGAGAGGAGAGCTCTGCTGGCGTCACCTCGCCAGCGCCGCCCGCACTCTGCACGGGGGGACGGACGGGGACAGTGTGGGGCAGGTGCAATGGGGACAGTGTGGGGCAGGAGCAATGGGGACAGTGTGGGGCAGGAGTAATGGGGACAGGACATGTGTGATGGGGACACTAGAGTGTGGGGCAAGTGCAATGGGGTTAGGTTGGCCTGTGAACTTTAAATGCCAGGACCTATTTTCCATCCCATTCTCGCCCTTTCTCTGCTCTCCTCTCTCTACGCTCTCTGAGCGTGCACACTGGCACCATGAACCCCCCCCCCCCCCCCCCTCTCCCTCCTATCTTGGGGGTATGGGTAAAATCCGGAATCGGATAAGACACCGGAATGCCGGACTGGACATCAAACTCTGCATTCCGGAGCTTGTAGTATCCGGTCTGGGGGTGTCCTGTCCGGGGGTGCTCCATCTGATGGGGCTGCTCTCGCACCTGTCACCTGGGAGAGGAGAGGGGGGAGAATACAGCCTCACCGCATGGTCCGGGGGTGTAATAAAAACTGGAACGGTCCAGACCACACAGGGAGGCTGTAATCTCCCCTTCCCCATGTCCCTGGTGTGAGCAATCACAGGCATCCCCCCGGACAAGACACCCCCCGCATGGGACACCCCTCGGACCAGACACTATAAGCTCCGGAATGCAGAGTTTGATGTCTGGTCCGGCGTTCCGGTGTCTTATCCGGTTCCGGTTTTTACTTAGTCCCCTATCTTGGTGCCCACCCTGTAATTTTCTCCTGGATCTGCCCTTGGATAGGGGAAATGCCCACCTGGAAATAAGTTTGTATAAAAGGGGATGAAGTTACTAAAAAAACAACCCCGGACCTGCCTATTACACTGGCATCAGATGCCAGTGTAACTTTTTATTATACTACTTTAATGTCACAGATCAGTGGGTTCTGCCCATGTTTGTTTGAACTCCTATATAAAATGTATAATTTTGGTGGTATTGAAGCTGAAAGTAAAATGCTAAATTAATTAGACCTTGTGCTAGAAAAGTGGCTCAGCATATAAAACCTTTGAGTACATCCCCTGGCAATACCCTTGTCTCTGCTCCAATTTACCTGGCATCATCATGACCCATATTGTGTCCGCTAGCATATTACAGGCACATTGCCAGCTACCACATAGATAATTATTGCATATGCCATATGCACTAACATGCAATAATTATTGCAAAGGACAGCTCTTGTGTTAAGAGCTGCCCTTTGCGTTGCGGTTGCCATGTGCAGCAGGTCCCCAGCGGCTCCCCTTCTCTCCCTTACTCGGTGCTGATGCTGCTGTTAGAGATGGCTAGTGAATCACTGTCTCGACTAAGTGATAGGGAAGGCCATCGACCATCGATGATTTTAAATAATCGATGGTTCATGGCCGATGTTGAATACTTTTGCCATCGCTGGGGGAGAACCAGTTGGTTTCCCTCCATCGATGGAACAGCAAAACGATGGTTTGCTTTTTTTTTTTTTCAAAGTGCCGGGACACGGAGCCTAGCTCCGCCCGACACCTGTGAAGCCCAGCCCTGTGTTTTGATTGACCCACAGGCCAATCAATCAAACAAACACAATGGATGACCATCGATATGTTAAAATATCAATGGTCATCCATTGCATAGTTTAGCACTATCGATGGCCAGCTGCAGAGTTACTATCGATGGCAATGGCAACGATGGCCATCCCTACTCAGTGACTGGAATCATTAAGCTGAATGCATGATTCGAGTCACTCACTGTTGCAAGAGTCGAGACAGCAGCAGCATTATAGCATAGCAGGCTCAGCCCCTCCTCCCTGAGTCGTTAGGCTCAGCAGGAGGAAGGAGAGTGCAGTAACAGTGGAGTCCAAGTCAAGTCTGTGCTGTGAACTGTGCACTGTCTCTCTCTGCCTGCAATTCCCTATGAGTCATGGGCCCAGCCACTGTCTTACTTCCTGTCTGCCAGCACACTGAGGGACAGAGACTCTGCAACTCACTAAGGGGCGCATTTATCATTACAGAGCGATGACGGCGTGGTGACATCGCATTGCAGTATCGTGCAATACCGCCGGGATTTATCAAATGAAAGGGTGCAGGGACAGGGCTCTGAAAGGAGCCTGTCCCTGCGAAGCCCTGACCCGGAAGCCGGGGAGTCTGCGCATGCGCGGTTATGCGCTGACCCCCTCTGCAACCGAGCTGATTGCACTGCCGTTTGGGCAGTGCGATGTGTAGCCATAGGCTACAATGGGCTATCGCCATATCAGAATGGCGATAGCCCAGGGGTGCGAAGCTGTGCTGCCTGATGTTGATACATCGGGCAGCTTCGCATCCCCCATAGAAACCTAGGGGGGATCGCAGCAGGGATCGGAGATTCCTGCGGTCCCCCTTTAATACATTTGGGGGATACTTAATATTTGCGGTTAAGATTTAGCAAATATTACTTTATAAATGTGGACCTTAATGTGCCGTGAGCCCCTTGCACTGTCTCTCTGTGCCTGTAATTCCCTATGATTCATGAGCCCAGCCACTCTTACTTCCTGTCTGCCAGCACACTGAGGGACAGAGACTCTGCAACTCCCTGAGTGTGCTGTGAGCCCTGCACTGTCTCTTAGTGCCTGCAATTCCAAATGAGTCGTGATTTGTGAGCTGATACACTGACTCAACACACTGCACTGAGCTGAGCCTTGCGTCTCAACTCATTTCCATGAATCACTTTGCCCATGACTAGCTTCTGTGGGGTGGGCTCTCCTCCTTCTCCCTGTATCTGGAAGAGGATGTACAGTACAGGGAGGAGGAGGTCACTGGCCAGGCAGCACAGCACTGCGGGGGTTCTTGCGGGGTCGAGCTGTCACGTTATGAAGCTCATAGTCAGCGAAAACCCATCATATCAAAATGCTGTAAAACCTCCGATAACAGTTTTTTTTCTGCATTTTTGCGTTAGAGCATCCCGCCCAATATGTGTGCAGGATGGCAATGCAGCTATATCAGTCGGCACAATTGATCCCCCCCCCCCCCCCCTTGTAGTTCTTAATGGTGTAATGATGATGTTTCTCAATCTCAGCTCTACTTCCTATCCATACTAATGGTAAACTCTTGTTCAAGAGAGCATTGACAACAGACTTTGGAGCAGGTGTATTAAGCCTGGTGAAGATATAAAGTGGAAGGTGGTATCGCACAAGCCAATCAACTCCTAACTGACTTTATTTCAACTTGATCTCTTAACCAGACTTATTTTAAATAAATCATATATATATATATATATATATATATATATATATATATATCTTGAGTGGGGGACCGGCACTCCCAGCTTGATTGCAATAAACTTGCACAGGTGCCTTCACTGCTTTACCGGAGTTGAAGCAAAGTATACAAAGATGAAGGTGCGGCACTCTGGTCTTGAAATCAAAGAAACGACAGTACAGTGTCTGGTGGTCAACGTTTCAGTGCTCTTTTATTGGCACTATCGTCAGGATAATGAACAGGTAAGTTTAGTGACATTTTATAACATTACAGGTGATCAAGAGGTGGGAGTGGTAACCGGCGTTCACCAATCCCTGGGGATTTCGCGTCAGCTAACCGCACCCACCACAATGTGCATACTTCACACTAATAAAGTTTGTAGATACAAAATTACAAAAAAGGAAGAAGAAAAAAATGAATGAAAAACATTTAAAAAGTTGCAGTGCAAATGGCATGATACAGTTACATAATTAGATTGACAAGTAACATGATACAATTAGATTGTTAAATTGCATGTTAAACTCAAAAAGCAGCAAACGACAAATATTCATTCAGCCCTTTTGGTGCGATTACACCCAAACGGTGAATCCACTCAGTCTCTTTTCTTTATAATATTTTATTGCGATCACCGCCACGAACAGGTCTGTCAACCTGATCGATCATGCGGTACCGCAAACTGGCAAGGGGATGTTTCATTTCTTCAAAGTGACGGGCTACAGGTTGGTCACTGGTACCACTCTTTATAGCAGCTTTGATAGAAGACCGGTGAACGGCCATTCTGTCCTTAAATTTGCATTGTGTCTTACCTATATAGGTAAGCCCACAAGGACAAACTATCTGATATATGACGTAAGTGCTATTACATGTCAGATGCTGCCTTATGAGAATCTTTTTGCCCGACTGTGGATGATTAAAACTATCACCTGGTATCAAGTACTGACACGTGACACAGGTGCATCTGAAGCACCCTGGACGTTTAACCAAAAAATGGCTGTCAAGTTTTTTTAGAGAGATGTCTGATTTGACAAGTAGGTCACGCAAATTAGGGCCCCTTTCATAGCAGGGCATGATGGTAGTATTAGTAAATGGTAATTGCTTATCAGATTGCACAATGGGCCATTGGCTCTTTACAGTTTGCTGGATCTCTGTGGACATAACATTAAATTTATTCACCCATGGTAATCTCACATTAACGCTATCAGTGCCTTTAGGTTTTTTCTTTAATAAATTATTACGATCCATACCCATGACTCTTTCTTTAGTTTTTAGGAGGAATGTATGGTCATATCCCCTAGCGATAAATCGCTCAATCAAGTCGTCCAGTTGTTTACTGGCGGCTTGATGGTCAGAGTTGATTCTGTAAATTCGAATCATTTGCGAATATGGAAGTCCCATTTTTAGGGGGATTGGATGGCAGCTATTAATGTGAAGACCTGTATTGCGGTCTGTGGGTTTATAAAAAACGGTTGTTGTAAAGTCACAGTTATCCTTGGAAATAACTACATCAAGGAAGTCAATTCTATTCAGATCCATGCGAATAGTAAATTTGGTACTTGTTTCCTATCTGGGCGCCCACGATTTCAATCGCGGGCATCGGGGGTAAAATCGGGGCCATCGCGGGCATCGCGGCCGATAAAAAATCGGGTGCGATGTACCAGACGCGATGCCCGCGATTTTCCCATAGAGAACAATGTTAAATGCCTCAATTTACCCGCGATGACCGCGATTTACCATAGGAAACAATGTTAAATGGATCAATTTCCCCAAATTATCATAGGGAACAATGGGAAATGGGGCAAAAACACCCCTGAACATAAAAATGTCCCCCCAAAAGTAGTTGACGCCACCCCGCCATCAACGTGAACCCGAAGCGTGGCGAGCGCAGCGAGCCCGCGAGGGGCGGCGGTACGCGTCCTCCGACCTTTTCATGCCCTACTATCCACTAGGGCGTGGAGTGAGAATAGAATAGTGTGGCGAGCCACCGAGCCCGAAGCGTGGCGAGCGCAGCGAGCCCCGCGAGGGGACGCGGATACCTTCACAGTTATACGCGTCCCCTCGCGGGCTTCCCAGGTGTCCATGGCGACGCGGACACCTGGGAAGCCCGCGAAGGGACGCGTTTACCTGTGAAGGTATCCGCGTCCCCTCGCGGGGCTCGCTGCGCTCGCCACGCTTCGGGCTCGCTGCGCTCGCCACACTATTCTATTCTCACTCCACGCCCTAGTGGATAGTAGGGCATGAAAAGGTCGGAGGACGCGTACCGCCGCCCCTTGCGGGCTCGCTGCGCTCGCCGCGCTTCGGGTTGGCATGGATCGTGGGGTGGCGTTAAAAATTTGGGGGGACATTTAAGGGTTAATAGTGCCTATTTGGGCTCTGTAGCCCATTTAACATTGATTCCTATGGCCACATCGGGTCCATTGAGGCATTTAACAGTAAAATCGCGTCGGTCGGGCCATTTAACATTGATTCCTATGGGAAATCGGGTGCATCGCGTCGTGGGCATCGCGGGTACATTTATGGCCGGCCGCGACGCGACCGACGCGATTTCCATGTTTAACATGGGTTTCAATGGGAAATCGCGGGCATCGTGTCGGTCGCGTCGCGGCCAGACATAAATGTACCCGCGATCACCACGACAGGCGCCCAGATAGGAAACAAGTACCGTAAATTTAACTGGACACTCAGTAGTGTTGTGTTTATTCACAACATCCTGGAATTCCTCCTGGGTGCCAGTCCATGTCAGGAAGACATCGTCGATGTATCGAACATACAACGATATCCTCCCAGCAATCATCAAGTCATTAAAGAAGACATTCTGTTCGATGTAGAACATATATATATTTGCCAGTGCAGGGGCCACCGATTAGCCCATAGAGCAGCCCGTGCACTGCAAATAAAATGCCCCATCAAACATAAAAAAGTTCTTGGTAAGTATAAACTCTAAAAGCAATACAAAAAATTCAATATATGCATCAGAAAACAATTTACTCTCTTGCAAAAATCTTTGAACAGCCTCACACCCATCTTTGTGGGGAATAACGGTGTATAAGCTGACTACGTCAGCACAAATCAGCACAGTATCAGGCGTAAGATTAGAAAATACCTTGAGACGATTTAATAATGCAGTAGTGTCCAACAAAAAGTTCTCATGTTTCTGTACAAGTGGCTGCAATACAGAGTCAAGGTAAATCGAGGTGGGTTGTAGAAGGGACCCCCTGGATGATGTAATCGGACGGCCGGGTGGGGGGGTTAATGTCCTTGTGCACTTTTAGCAAAGTGTAGAGCACCGGTATGATGGGATACTCAGGACATAACGCCTTGGCCAAATCGGCGGTGATGACACCCATGTCGACACCTCTGGTAAGAAGATTTTTTAAGTCCTGTTTGAATAGGTTTGTTGGGTCATTGTCCAATAACTGGTAAGTAGCAGAGTCATTTAGCTGGCATTATTAAATTAAATATTCCCCAAAAAGTGAGGCTGTTCAAAGATTTTTGCAAGAGAGTAAATTGTTTTCTGATGCATATATTGAATTTTTAGTATTGCTTTTAGAGTTTATACTTACCAAGAACTTTTTTATGTTTGATGGGGCATTTTATTTGCAGTGCACGGGCTGCTCTATGGGCTCATCGGTGGCCCCTGCACTGGCAAATATATATATGTTCTACATCGAACAGAATGTCTTCTTTAATGACTTGATGATTGCTGGGAGGATATCATCGTATGTTCGATACATCGACGATGTCTTCCTGACATGGACTGGCACCCAGGAGGAATTCCAGGATGTTGTGAATAAACACAACACTACTGAGTGTCCAGTTAAATTTACTATTCGCATGGATCTGAATAGAATTGACTTCCTTGATGTAGTTATTTCCAAGGATAACTGTGACTTTACAACAACCGTTTTTTATAAACCCACAGACCGCAATACAGGTCTTCACATTAATAGCTGCCATCCAATCCCCCTAAAAATGGGACTTCCATATTCGCAAATGATTCGAATTTACAGAATCAACTCTGACCATCAAGCCGCCAGTAAACAACTGGACGACTTGATTGAGCGATTTATCGCTAGGGGATATGACCATACATTCCTCCTAAAAACTAAAGAAAGAGTCATGGGTATGGATCGTAATAATTTATTAAAGAAAAAACCTAAAGGCACTGATAGCGTTAATGTGAGATTACCATGGGTGAATAAATTTAATGTTATGTCCACAGAGATCCAGCAAACTGTAAAGAGCCAATGGCCCATTGTGCAATCTGATAAGCAATTACCATTTACTAATACTACCATCATGCCCTGCTATGAAAGGGGCCCTAATTTGCGTGACCTACTTGTCAAATCAGACATCTCTCTAAAAAAACTTGACAGCCATTTTTTGGTTAAACGTCCAGGGTGCTTCAGATGCACCTGTGTCACGTGTCAGTACTTGATACCAGGTGATAGTTTTAATCATCCACAGTCGGGCAAAAAGATTCTCATACGGCAGCATCTGACATGTAATAGCACTTACCACATATATCAGATAGTTTGTCCTTGTGGGCTTACCTATATAGGTAAGACACAATGCAAATTTAAGGACAGAATGGCCGGTCACCGGTCTTCTATCAAAGCTGCTATAAAGAGTGGTACCAGTGACCAACCTGTAGCCCGTCACTTTGTAGAAATGAAACATCCCCTTGCCAGTTTGCGGTACCGCATGATCGATCAGGTTGACAGACCTGTTCGTGGCGGTGATCGCAATAAAATATTAAGAAAAGAGACTGAGTGGATTCACCGTTTGGGTGTAATCGCACCAAAAGGGCTGAATGAATATTTGTCGTTTGCTGCTTTTTGAGTTTAACATGCAATTTAACAATCTAATTGTATCATGTTACTTGTCAATCTAATTATGTAACTGTATCATGCCATTTGCACTGTGATAATTATGTTTGTATATATTCTGCAACTTTTTAAATGTTTTTCATTCATTTTTTTCTTCTTCCTTTTTTGTAATTTTGTATCTACAAACTTTATTAGTGTGAAGTATGCACATTGTGGTGGGTGCGGTTAGCTGACGCGAAATCCCCAGGGATTGGTGAACGCCGGTTACCACTCCCACCTCTTGATCACCTTTAATGTTATAAAATGTCACTAAACTTACCTGTTCATTATCCTGACGATAGTGCCAATAAAAGAGCCCTGAAACGTTGACCACCAGACACTGTACTGTCGTTTCTTTGATTTCAAGACCAGAGTGCCGCACCTTCATCTCTGTGTGTGTGTATATATATATATATATATGCGTGTGTGTTCCCGCTAGGCTTATTTCACAGGGCGCTGCACCCAGCCCCTTTACAATCCACTGAATCTCGCCCTGCCTGCTAATTGCCGCTGACACTGTACACTGCTGAGCGCGCCACGCGGCAGCGTGTGGTCACTACCCCAACTCAGCCCCTGCCAGTCCCGCCCCCCTCAACCCTGGAGCGGTGACTAGTCTTTGCCCACCGCTGCACTCACAGTGTATGCTGCTGCTGAGCGCGACAGCGTATGGACTCTTCCCCCTCAGCCCTGCATTCTCCAGCCGCGCTGACAATCCCGCCTAAGGCGCGGTGACTGACAGCGTAGTAGTCCTGCCCATCTTAGCACTGCAGCGCCAGCGGAAGTTAAACCCGGAAAGCTTGGCGGGTGAGTGAGGGTGGCGCCGCTAAGGCGGGGATACGTTCCCCTCTGCCGGCTATTCCCCACGCCAGCATATGCCCGCCGGAACCGGCTCTGGCTGTGGAAACAGAGGGCTGGGAGGGCGGCCAATGCTCTCCTCCTCTGCGCTATGCAGCGGCACCTGCTCCTGTACTCTAACTGTTGCAGTGCACAGGGGCACATCTTCCCAGATAAGTGGGGAAATGTCTGTGGTGTGGGGGGCTGCTAATGTGGATGCTGTGAGGTGTGTGGTGGAGTTTGGGTAAAGTAAAGGGTACTTCAAGGCAGTCAGGTGCGGGCAAAAGGAGATATGTCATAATGAGCTCAGCTGTGAGGTGCATGGGAGGTGAAATGGGAAGTATTGTGTGCTTGAGATGCTTATACTATAAACGTCCATCTGTCCTTGTGTTAATTACTGTGTGTCAGCATCTGTCTGTGTTATGGTGTGTACACACTTGTACAATGTGCATGAGATTTTGACTATATAGTCCCATGCTGACCAGCCAGGGGATAATGCTTTGGCCGCGGGACCTTATAAAATAAGTGTCCCCCGGCTGTGGCATTACCCTGCTGGCTGGTTGGGTCTGGTGCTGGTTCTTGAAATGCGGGGGACCCCTAGTCATTTTGTCCCCCGTATTTTGGGAACCAGCGCCGGACCTTGAGCCTGGTGCTGGTTTCATTAAATCAAGGGGACCCCTATTTGTCGGGGACCGTGATTTTATGTCACCAGCACCGGCTCAATGAGCCCGGGGCTGGTTATGCTCTGGCGGGGGACCCCGCGCAGTTGTTTTTTTTTTTTTAAATTGCGATTTCGTGCAAATGTGCGATTTTCAGACCTGAAAATCACACATTTTCAGGACTAAAGAAATCGCATCAAATCGCACCTAGTCGCACTATTTGGGCCGTTTTTCGCATCTCATTAAATATGCGAAAAACGGCCCAATCTTGTGATTTTCAAAAGTGCGGTTAGGTGTGGTAAAAATCATGCAGTTTTTACCGCTACACAAAGAATGTCACCCTATAGGTCCTCCTGCACCTCTTGTGTGTGTCAGGTCACCCACCACTATGTGGAAAGGCAGATTCTGGGAGTACTGGTGTGTTGTGCGCCTGCAGCCATGGGTAACGAACATGTACCCCACCCTCAGCTCAGGGCATCAATCATGAAACCCCTGGCAACAAGCATGTAGATAAGCAGCACAGCATAATATGTAATATGCATTACAGTGTGTGGCATAATGTGTAATGGGCATCATGGTGTGAGGCGTAATGTGTGATGGGCATCACAGTGTGATGCGCAACGTGTAATGGACATCACGGCATGAGGCACAACTAGTAATTGTAAGTAAGGTGTACAAAAGAAAACTGTCATACAAAACAGCGTCCCAGCCTCGCTCAGTGCGTCTTCCGTTTCGGGCGGGTATCCGTGGGCTGAGACGCACGTCACCGCCGGGACTACTGGTCATAGTTGACATGTAACCATGGAGACCGTCCGGCTAGATCGCTCCCGGACTGCTGATGTTTCTGAAAACATAAAGTGCTATTATTGCCATATATATATATTAAAAACAAATTAACAGTGATAATAAGATGCTATGGATCTTAGTCCTAAAGGTGCCCATACACGTGCCGAATCCAGCATGCATTTTGTGCTAAAATAGCATTGCATCGCATGCGTTGTGCATGCCATGTACATGCAATGCGATAAAAAGACAGTACAAAAAGTATGTGCATCATATACTTTTTGTACTGTGCAATGAGATACCGCGGGAGCGCGTATCTCAAAGCACACATCGCAATAAAGATGCCGTTTATTGAAGAAAGTTACGGCTTTATATAGTGAACAGGAAATGCAGTGGGCGACTCTGAAAACATTCAAAATAGTATATTACACATTTATATCGGTCTGTCTAGTATTGACCAAGTTCCATATTAATTTTATATCTGGCAGCATATTGTCATGGGACATTACTATGGAGTAAGCAAAATGGTACCGAGAAGTAAAACAATTACTGACCTGACCCGCTTTCGGGCTCTTCTGCCTGTGCGCTTAGCTATGTTATTTGAATACTCCAAAGGACAATCTGTCGTTGAGGCCCTTGGGCTTGCAGCAGTCCAGTAAATGGATCCATTTGGACTCGCAGCGCAGGAGTGCGCCTTCTCTGTCTCCTCCTCTGCTAGAAGCTGGAACGTGATCTATCACTATGAACTTCAGGTCATTCAAGGTGTGTTTTGACTCGGAGAAGTGGCGTGCCACCGGTTGGTCTGATGTTTTAGATTGAAGGGCGTTCTTGATCGCGGAACGATGCAGTGCCATGCGTTCCCTTACCGTTCTCACCGTCTTGCCCACATATTGCAAATGGCACGGGCATGTTATAAGATATACGATGAATGAGGATCTACAATGTAGCACATGCCTGATGGAGAAGGTCTTACTGTCATCCTTGTTCGAGGACGTGCTCCCAACTGTCATGTTTTCACATGTCGTGCATTTTATGCATCGATAACACCCTGGTTGGCGGGACATGAAGTTTTGTGGTGCCTCAGTTTTGTTAAAGTTGGAGATGTCCGAATGGACCAAGTGGTCTTTTAGGTTTTTTCCTCTGCTGTAACAGACCATCGGCCGCATGTTCTTGTAACAGGGGAGATCTTTGTCCATGGCTATGATTGGCCAGAGGGCTCTGGTGGCCCGCGGTATGACTGGGCTGCTGGTGTTATACCTGGAGACCCATGGGATGACTGTCTTTTTTGCTTTAACCTTGGGTGTCATCAGTTCTTCCCTGGGAATCTGCAGCACTTCTTGCTTTTGTTCCTCCAGATCTCTGGGGTTATACCCCCTGGCTACAAACTTGTCCCCCATGCGGTCTAATTCAGCTGGAAGCAGTGATGATTCGCTTGTTATCCTAGCTGCCCAGATCATTTGTGATCTCGGGAGGCCTCTAATGAGGGACCTCGGGTGGTGGCTGTTGGCCTTAAGCAGGGTGTTCTTATCTGTGGGTTTGTTGAAGATGGTGGTACCTAGCTTCCCATTGCTGATGGTGATTTGCACATCCAATTACTTTGTGACACCAGCCGCTCTCTGTCCGGCTGGTTTCGGGGTGTCGGTTTGTTTTTTTGCCAAGACACTTACCTGGACTACGTCGCGCTGGGACAGGTGAGTATGGTTTCCTTCCACAGCTTCCACATGGATTTCATCGGATCCGGACGGGAACGCCATCGCCGACAGCGACGTCGACATGAAGAAGGACTTCGACATGGATCCCGAAGACGACACAGGACATCAGGACCAGGGCTACCTACGGAAAGAAGATAGGTAAGTATTAGTATGTGTGGGCTTTGTATGTATTAAAATTTTATTTTAAAAGTGTGTCAGTGTGTTTTGTGTACTATTTTTTTAACTGTGGAACTACAAGTGCCAGCGGGCCCTTTAATGCCCAGCAAGCTGGGACTTGTGGTTCTCCAAGTCCCAGCTTGCTGGGGAGGCTTGCTGGCACTTGTAGTGCCACAGTAAAAAACAATAGATTATTCTATTTTTTACACTTGAATCAGCCCGATGCCCACCGCCCAGGGGCATCGGGGACAGTACCAGGCTTCAGCCTGGTCAGGTAAGTCCTGGAGGGGGGGGACCCCTTCATTGGGGGGGTCCCCACTCCCCCAGGGCCCCTGGCCAGGCTGACCGGTCAGGGGGTTAATGTTTTGGCCGCGGGACCTTATATCATAAGTGTCCCCCGGCTGTGACATTACCCTGCTGGCTGGTTGTGCCTGGGGCTGGTTCTTGAAATACGGGGGACCCCTAGTCATTTTGTCCCCCGTATTTTGGGAACCAGCCCCGGACCTTGAGCCTGGGGCTGGTTGTTAAAAATCGGGGAACCCCTATTTGTCGGGTTCCCTGATTTTTAATTACCGGCCCCGGCTCCTTCAGCCTGGTGCTGGTCACAGCTGTGGGGGGGACCCCACGCCGATTTTTTTTTTTTAAATTTATTTATTTTTCTATTTTTTTTTACACCTTGCAGCCTGCACGGATCTGACTGATCCATGCAGACTGCTAGAAAAATTCGTATTAGCGGCCGTATATATGTGCCGCTAATACGAATCATTACACCATCGGAGGGTTACAAAGCAGTCGTATCTGACTGCTTTGTAATTTCCCCTCCGGAACACGACTTTGCATACGACTCAAACAGTCGTATGCAGCCATAGGGGAAATACCAATACGAAAAACTAGGTTTTTCATATTGGTAAATTTCCCCCCTAATAACAATAGATCCTTTATAAGCTCTGCTGCACCTGGTGGAGATAATGTACTGTTTTTAGGACATGGCAACTTAATGGACTCAACCTATTGGTCTAAATTTCTTGAGTAGTTAGTTGCTCATTGGGAGTCTAATCTCCCTTCTATTGAGGTACACAATTCTATTGATTCAGGTTTTCCAAATTAGGAACACTTACAGTCTTGTTCTAGAAATTTCTGTTAATATCTGTACTGGTGCTAGGGTCTTCTCTTTTCTGCCACAGATTTTATCAGGTGTATAATCAAGGGGACAGGTGTGGACATATAGACACATTCGTATTACTATAGACCTATGCATGTAATGGACACCTCTTAAGGAGGCCTTATTTGATCTTACTGATGCGTAATTACCTTTGTGGGCTTGCGAGTTCTATTACAAAACTCCAGAAGGATATATATAACTTTTCAGTATTGGAAAGGTGGAGGTATTCCAGTAATTTGACACCTGTCCACACAAGTAAGTATCTGATTTTAGCCGGGAGTACAGCTACCATAATCACATAACATCGATAAAAATTGGTACACCTACCATTAGATGGTTAAATATAGATATGCTCTATACATCATCATGGACTATTCATGGTGTGCCTCTCTCTGTCTGATGTACAGTCTCTTTATATGCCAACCTATTAAATGAGATAATGGTCTCCAACTGAATGTATTTTGGCTTGATGATAGATTATTCAGGTTACAATGTATATGTTACTCTTAACAAGGGGGTTCAAATATTGTAACCATTGGTATGATGTTATAGTGCTATCAATCATATGGTTTTCCTTATTCAATAGAGTTCATTGACATAAGTATACGATGCATCTTAAGGGAGTATCTCCCTTAATTATTCCCATCAATTAGGGAGGTCCGAGAGGGCATACATACCGATCTGCACTCAAGAACAGGTATAACTGGTACAAAGTTGAGTTTAGTTCCAAACCGGTTTTCACTGTCTGATGGAAAAATATATATATATTCTTAGATTACTTGGTATGAATTATAAAATACTACCAGCGAATTATCCACAAATTTAGGCTCATTGATAGATATAAGTTCCTTACTTTAAACTTTTTATTATATATATATATATATATATATATATATATAGAGAGAGCAGGGGTTTGGCACTCCTTGTGACAAAAATGCAGCTACGCCGGTGCCAGCACAAAACGGATATAGAAGACTTGCGGTGGGGCACTCGTGGCAATTGTAGAGAAGCAAAAAGATTTGCCAGCTGGTTTTCAAGCAGCAAAACCAGCTGGCAAATCTTTTTGCTTCTCTACAATTGCCACGAGTGCCCCACCGCAAGTCTTCTATATATATATATATATATATATATATATATATATATATATATATAATAGCGTAGTAATGGCGGCACTCGAATAAAAGACACAAACTGCCAGGGGTATCCCAACGTTTCAAGCCCTTGCGGGCTTCTGCACCTTGATAAAGGGCCCGCAAGGGCTTGAAACGTTGGGATACCCCTGGCAGTTTGTGTCTTTTATTCGAGTGCCGCCATTACTACGCTATTACATTTGCTTCATTGCTTTGAATTTTGGGAGGGCACCGGCTATTTGCATTGGTCCACGACACACCATTGGAGTGCAGCACATATCCAAAACACTATATATATATATATATATATATATATATATATATATATTTATAGGTGACGACTGGAGACAGAGGCGGCACTCAGCGGACTTGGTGATAGAAAACTTTATGTAGAAAATGGAAACTCCAACGTGCTCCTTTTTCAAGGTGTACAAATTTAAAAGTATACCCCACCGCCAGTGTAATGAGGTCCCATGTTTGGGGCCGGAGCCGGCGTCTGACGTAGCTTCCGGCTGAGCGCGCTGTACAGGCGTGCGGCCGCATCTTGTGTTGCTAGGATACCGTAGTTGCGGTCGGGTAAATGTGACGCTGAATGCGTCTCTGTTGCCCGGTTACCACTGTCAGGTGCCTCTCCGTTCCCGTGGACGGGACCTTACTGTGAATACAAAAAGACACATTGTAATGGTGCTGTTATACGAAGCCTGCGTATATCTGCCAGGCTATAAATATTGCTGTGACATAAGTGAAATAATAAACATTGAAAATATTAAAAATATTAAAAACAGTTGTATGGACTACCATAAGTGGACAATTATATGTATGCAATCTATAAGTAGATTTCAATTGCCCTAGGGGCGGAATGTCTCTCCGGAACAGTGGACTATTCCTAATGAACGGACTATATAGAAGGGATCTGGGCTGGACTGGACAAGGAGAAATGGGGGATCGTGGGTCAAGATGGAGGACAGCTGTTGTGTACACAAACCCCTTTTACAGCACGTAAACGTGCATCTGTCTCTGATAGGGACTGGGCTGGGGAAAACGGAACATGGTGGAGTATATCTGGATAAGGGTCTGACCTGACCCGCTTTCGGGCTCTTCTGCCTGTGCGCTTAGCTATGTTATTTGAATACTCCAAAGGACAATCTGTCGTTGAGGCCCTTGGGCTTGCAGCAGTCCAGTAAATGGATCCATTTGGACTCGCAGCGCAGGAGTGCGCCTTCTCTGTCTCCTCCTCTGCTAGAAGCTGGAACGTGATCTATCACTATGAACTTCAGGTCATTCAAGGTGTGTTTTGACTCGGAGAAGTGGCGTGCCACCGGTTGGTCTGATGTTTTAGATTGAAGGGCGTTCTTGATCGCGGAACGATGCAGTGCCATGCGTTCCCTTACCGTTCTCACCGTCTTGCCCACATATTGCAAATGGCACGGGCATGTTATAAGATATACGATGAATGAGGATCTACAATGTAGCACATGCCTGATGGAGAAGGTCTTACTGTCATCCTTGTTCGAGAACGTGCTTCCAACTGTCATGTTTTCACATGTCGTGCATTTTATGGATCGATAACACCCTGGTTGGCGGGACATGAAGTTTCGTGGTGCCTCAGTTTTGTTAAAGTTGGAGATGGTCTTTTAGGTTTTTTCCTCTGCTGTAACAGACCATCGGCCGCATGTTCTTGGGGAGATCTTTGTCCATGGCTATGATTGGCCAGAGGGCTCTGGTGGCCCGCGGTATGACTGGGCTGCTGGTATTATACCTGGAGACCCATGGGATGACTGTCTTTTTTGCTTTAACCTTGGGTGTCATCAGTTCTTCCCTGGGAATCTGCAGCACTTCTTGCTTTTGTTCCTCCAGATCTCTGGGGTTATACCCCCTGGCTACAAACTTGTCCACCATGCGGTCTAATTCAGCTGGAAGCAGTGATGATTCGCTTGTTATCCTAGCTGCCCAGATCATTTGTGATCTCGGGAGGCCTCTAATGAGGGACCTCGGGTGGTGGCTGTTGGCCTTAAGCAGGGTGTTCTTATCTGTGGGTTTGTTGAAGATGGTGGTACCTAGCTTCCCATTGCTGATGGTGATTTGCACATCCAATTAATTGATTGTATGGGTGGAATACTGATGTGTAATTCTGATGGGCGATTCTCTGGCGTTGATCGAGTTGAGCAGAGACATAAGTGACTCCTCTCCCCCCGTCCACAGGAGGAAGAGGTTGTCAATGTACCGCATGTACAATAAGATGTTCGCCGCGGTGCTAGGATCTTCAAAAAACATGGCCCTCTCTTCGTAAAACATAAAGATGTTGGCGAAGGAGGGCGACACGTTGCTCCCCATCGAGCAACCGTTTAGTTGCTGATAATGCTTGTTGTCAAATAGAAAGTAGTTCCTCTTTAAAGTTAAGGACAGCAACTGGATGAATAGGTCTATGTTGAACCCTCTGTAGTTCTCTTTGGTGAGGAAGTCGCGCATCACCTGCAGACCACTGTCCTGAGGAATGCTTGTGTATAGACTGCAAATATCAATGACACATAAGATCGTGTCTTGGTGTACTGCGTCTACTTCTCTAAATTTTAGGAGGAAACTGGTCGTGTCCTTGATGTAACCCTTTTGCTTAAGGATGAGTGGTTGTAGGATGGAGTCCAGGAACTGGGAAATGGGCTGGTATATGCTATCTTGGGTAGAGATTAGGGGTCTCCCCGGAGGCGATGTTAAACTTTTGTGTATTTTGGGCACTGTAAAGAATAATGGGACCCTCGGGTGTTGTTGGGATAGGGCCTTTCTTAATTGGTCGGTGATGGTGCCTTCATTCACTGCTGCCTCCAGGATCTTGTCCAGTTCTTTCTTATATGGAACTGTTGGGTCGCTGTCCAGTTTGGCGTAGGTATTGATATCGGCCAGTTGATGCCCGATCTTGGCCCTATAGTACTCCAAGTCGAGGGCCACGATGCCCATGCCTTTGTCGGCGGGGCGTATAATGATGTCTTGGTACCCACCGAGTTTCTTCAGTGCTGCCCACTCTGCTCTGGTCATATTATAATGTTTGGATGTGGCCGCCTTGGAGTATTTCTCCACTGACTCGTCCATTAAACGCACAAAGGATTTTATAGAGGGGTTCTGTGAGGGAGGGTCGAATTGGGAGGTGGATTTTTTATTTATAAAGTCTTGGTGTTCCAGTGTTATACGAAGGTCAGGTTTACCCTGAAAGAACTCTCCAAGACGAAGCTTTCTGGAGAACCGATGCAATTCGATCTTCCAATTAAGTTCATTGTGGCTGGTTGTGGGCACGAAGGACAACCCTTTTTCCAGGACGATGGATTCTGTGTCCGTTAAGTGCCTCTGGGATAAATTGTATACTAGGGATCTTGTGGGGGATTCCTTTTTGTGAATCCTCTGGTTCTGGCCTCCCCTATGACTTTTTGGATTGTGCTTTGGAGTTCCCCAAAGGGTTGTCCCTCATCATGGCCGCTCCTTCTGAATCCAGGTTAGCTGGATCTGTGTCACTGTTGGAAGATACGTGTGTTCCCACTCGTGCCTCCCTGCGCCTCCGCCACCCTTGTGCTGGTTTGGAGCGATGTGGGCGTTGCCTTCTACCCCCATTCAGCCATCGGTATACTTGATTATGTTCATAATCTTCTTTTACCGTTTGTAGTTTATTGCGTTTAAACTTAATTAAATCGTTGCGGTAGCCGTCACATTGTTGTTTTAATTTAGTCAGCCAGTCTTGGGAGGTATCGGAAGACAGAGAATCGAGATGTTCCGCCTCGTACTGTGTGATGCTGTCTCTGGTTTTATTGAGTTCTTTCCCAGACTCCTCTATCACGAGTACTAGCAGGTCCAGGCTGCACTTGTTTAAGATGCTTGTCCATTTCCTGCAAAAGTCTTGGCTGTGCCGCCCTATGGTGGGCACGTTCCTTACCCGGAAGCCCCTTGGTATGAGGCGCTCCCGATAGTACTCGGACAGGGATACCCCGTGTAGGAGAAAATCCATCTCCCTGCGCTTGAGTTTATATAATTGTTTGTAGATGTCCTCGGGGCCCAGGTGCCCTTCCATTAACGATATATTGTACTTGAAAAGCACTCTCTCCACCTCTTTGTCTGTGTAGGTGAAGGTGCTGCCTCTCTGTAGTTGCATGTAGCTACATCCTGGTTGATCCTCTGGCACTGGTGTGCTGGATGGGATCCCGGGGGTGTCCGTTCTGGTGCAGTGCTGCATCGTAAATGCAATGGTGTCCAGTTGGTGGTAAAATGAAATGTGCTTTTGTGTGTTGCAAAGAGCACTTCCTTGAAGGGTAGAAAGATAGTACAACGTATTTGGAGGTGCCCTGGCTCAAGTGGGGCTGGATGCAGTCCCAAATGGATAGGTATCCTAGCAACACAAGATGCGGCCGTGCGCCTGTACAGCGCGCTCAGCCGGAAGCTACGTCAGACGCCTGCTCCGGCCCCGAACACGGGACCTCATTACACTGGCGGTGGGGTATTTAAGGTAAGAGTTTTTCACTTTTAAATTTGTACACCTTGAAAAAGGAGCACATTTGCTCCGATACGTTGGAGTTTCCATTTTCTACATAAAGTTTTCTATCACCAAGTCCGCTGAGTGCCGCCTCTGTCTCCAGTCGTCACCTACCTATCCCTCCAGGAAGGCACCAACGGCAGCTGATCCCTGAAGGACGAGTGCCAGGCTGACTCCGCCACCTATATATATATATTGTTATATATATATATATATATATACAGGTCGAGTATCCCGTATCCGAATATCCGTTATCCGAATTATTCCGAAATACGGACATTCCAGAAAGTGAAAAAAAAAATTTTTTTTGCTGAAAACTCACTGGGGACATATGTAACAGCATCACTGGGGACATGATATGTAACTGGCACTATATATGTGCAAGACAATGATTGCTTGGCATTCAAATTCAGTGCTGAGATAGTACACACATTTTGTTTCACGTTTTGAAACCTTGTTTTTTGAACAATTAAAATATGTTTGTGTGTATTTTATGTGGTAATAAAATATATTTGTGTGTATATTATGTGTTTATACAGCATAAATGCAAGATACTTCAAAATACATCATTGAAATATTAAAATATTCCGAAATACGGAATAATCCGTTATCCAAAATTCTCCTGGTCCCGAGCATTTTGGATACGGGATACTCAACCTGTATAAACATATTTCCCAATAGAATAAGTCACAAACAAATTTTTCAGGTAATTAACTCCTAAGAGCATTATCTAACGGAAGCAAAGTTTGATGCACCAAAAATGGACAATTTAGCAATGTAGCTGAAAGACTTACCCCTCTTGAGGTGTATACTGGTATAAGTTTCAGTGAAAGTGAACTAGCCATTACCTGGCTCTGGTATATATAGGGCCATATCATGACATCATTTCCTGTAATGATTTAATTGGTCTGGGTTAAAGGTAATTCAAATTATTAATGCCAATTCCCTATCTTAGTTCCTAACCAGACTTCTATTTGCTAGTCTTTTAATCTTTTTAAAAATCTTAGTGTTTGAACCATTAGTTTATTGGGGGCCGGACTACCCAGCCTGCTTTGCGGCTTTCAGTCTGATTACTATGCCGATCCTGGCATTTACAGATTCTCCTGAATGTTGCTACTACATTGGTGGTGTGGTGGAGGAGTGGGGGATCACTATTTGCTGGCTTGATCCCCCTCCTTAACTCACGGAAGCTGGGAACCTTTTTCTGAGTTCCTACTTCCTTTCTATACTACTACTTATACTTTCTAGTGTGCTATAACTTTCCAATTTAGCTTAGACTACTATTAATAATACCGTGCTCTTATCTATGTGGTAATTAATATTACTAAAGTGGAGGTGCAAATATATTTAATTTGCACCTCCACTTTAGTAATATTAATTACCATATAGATAAGAGCACAATATTATTAATAGTAGTCTAATCTAAATTGGAAAGTTATAGCACACTAGAAAGTATAAGGAGTAGTATAGAAAGGAAGTAGGAACTCAGAAAAAGGTTCCCAGACACTTTTCAGACGTCCATAGTAATTAGAAACACCGGTGTCACGTTTCGTGAAGCACCAGCTGGAGTGTAACGGAGACTGGGTGCTTTGATGTAGGGCTGTTACATGAACGACAAGGGAGTGAAGCAACCTTTTTTAATAAAGATACTGCGGTACAGGATATGAATGATGGCAAAATGATTAACTGTAGATTTTGATAGAGAAAAGTCAACAACATACAATACTTATTGAAGAGCGTTGAAGATGATTGGATGAAGGATTGGATGATTGGTTGAAGGATTGGATGATTGGTTGAAGGATTGGATAATTGGATGATTGGTTGAAGGATTGGATAATTGGATCAAGGATTGGATGATTGGGGGTGCATTTAACTTTTTATCTGGAACACATCATGCTGAATTGCAAGGGGAGCAAATACAGTTCGTTGTTTTTCTGTGCATGGTACTTACTGTCTGCTTTTGCATGTAGAAAACAAATGGTTAACAGTTTTATCATTACACTGAAATTTAGATTTCAGCGTGGACACACACCACCCAAAATCTGTCTCTGCACATGTTACATTCCCCCAACTGCAGTGCACATGGTTTTGCTCAGGTGCTCATTTAGTTGCTGCTTATTTTTTTTATTTTTTTATTGTAATTTCATTTTTTTGCTTTTCTTCCAAAAAAGTAACAGGCCCTTAAGTCTGGGTCTAATGTTGCTAGCTGAGCTGCTAGTCTTCCTAGGTTTCCTAGCCACAGTAGAAATAATTGCTAATTGTATGTGTATATATATATATATATATATATATATATATATATATATATATATATATATATATATAAATAAGGTGCCCTTGCAGTATGGGTGGTCTGATTAGGCAAGTTAGTTGATTGTGTGCACCCATAGAGGATGTAAAATGACCGCTACCTCTACTACACACCTCTAATAAGGTCCAGTTGTGGGGGAAGGGGGGTTGGGCTTGAACTGACTGATGTTATTCTATTGTTTTGATACCCACTTGTCCCATCAGTATACGTAAAATTAATCTTTTTTCATTAACATTAAAAGCAGTGCCCCCAAAAAAAGAGTTATCTTTTTCTTCCCACAAAATTTAAGGTCCAGTTGTGCCAAGGATGGCCCAGCCTGGGAATAAGGTCTTTGCTGTCATGGATCGTAAAATGGAGATTGCACAAAAAGCTCCTGAGAATTTCAGCAACCTTCATCTGACACCCACAGGTATAGACTGCTAAACATGTAAGCACTGGGCAAAGAAGTTTCATCATAGGCACGTACAGTCAAAAGACAAAATCCAAGACTGCCCTTACTGTAGTTTAATTTAACTTTGTCATAGTGCTGCCAAACTGATGACTTCTTTTATATCAAAATAATTGTTGAACTGGTGTATGCATACTACACAACACTAATACATATTTAACCCCTTCCCTGGTACTCCTGAGAATTTTCTGGGGTTTGCTCCAGTGCGCAGACTGGCAACCTGGAAAATTCTCGGGAGTGCCACTGCCTGCGCTCCTGGGCCGAGCGCTGAGATCAGCGTTGCACTCAGCTTCAAGCGGCTGCCCGGCTCCTGTTGCCCGGCCTCCCACCCCCCTGCTGTGTGCGGCGTGATCGTGTAACGTCACGCCAAACATAGCCAGGCTTCCGGGGGCAGGACCGGGCAGCAGCTATTACACAGATCAGCGCCGCCGTCCGGACCCAGGGACACAGTGGTGGGGTTTTATTTTAGGGAGCGCTCCCCAGTAAGAACTCGCCCAGTGGGGAGCGCTCCTAATAAAAAAAACACCACTGAAGGGGTTAAAGGAGTAGGCATACTATTGGTGGGATCATTTGTACTCTACATGGTAATTGGCCTCCTACTTTTATAGTACAAAAGAAAAGGGAGAAATGTAATAGGGTCTGTTTTTTTTATTACTATTGTTTGCGCTCGCCAAATTACGATGAGAGTTTTGTGTGAGAATCTTCATCATTTAATAAGCATGGAGTTTCAATGTGCTGACCTTACTTGCATGTGACATTTTGTAGGTTTTCTGGTGAGAAAACCTGCGAAAATCTAGCAAATGTCAAAGTGAGTTTCATAATATAAGGTTCTTGCCTAGGTTGGATCGCATATTGATCCAACTTGCAGTTTACCAATAATTGGGAAACTGCTCAAGCACAGGACCCTTTCTGCAAATGTGTAGGACTGGTCCTGCAATTGCATCCGCTGTAATACGAATACCTCTGCCTTATTGACAGGCAGAAGTGTTCACAGTGTGGGGTGGAGGTGTTCAGCATTTGTTTTCCTGGTGTGGTTAGGCCAAGTACCGCATCTGCAGTACAGTTTTACTTGGTTGAGCAAGGTCCCCTGCAACTGTAAGCTTGAGTAAGGTCAGACTTACTCAGGCTGCAGTAGCAGATGAACTTTTGCAAGAAAGTGGTGTGCACCTCCTCTTGCATTGCATTGTGGCGAGTAGATTAGCATATGTGATCCAACCTGAATGCAGGCCAAAACCCTCTGATTTTGGCATCAGTTGTGCACTGATCTCACTCTTTTGTGAAGCTAAAGACAGGTTAGACAGTTTGTTTTGTTGTTGCTGTATAGGAGTAGGAAGCGGATGGAGGGTCAGGGGAGCAGTGAGTAGAATATGTTTTTTGATCCACAAGAGTCTGGAGCATACATGGGGCAATTATAGCCCTTTTTCGAAGCAATCTGTTTAGAAATTAAGCACAGACCGCTTCGTTGTACACCCCATAGTAGTGTCGATTCCTGGGAAACGCCAGCTCAGATCTTGACTACGTGTAATCAAGACCTAGTCAAATCGCCAGTGTTCTAACCAGAGAACACTGGTTAGCACAGATCGACCATACACACATGTATGTATATTCATGTGTTGAATTAGTTTAGAACAGGGTGGGAATGACTATGGTGTATCATTTGGCTGAAGCTGCCAAGCTTTTTCTCCACATGAAAAATCAGCACTTTTCACTGTATGAAGTAGACCCGCCCTATTCAATCCTCAAACCGATTGTTCACCTGGCCGAGAAATCCAGCATTGGCAAAACTGCATGAATAGTCGAATTTGCCGCAAATTCACGTGGTTATGGCAAAGTTTCAGCCGTTTTCGGCCATTTTTGTGGCCGTTTTTCGCTCTTGCCGATTCATGCCGAGCATGACAAATTATACCAGTAGAACTCACATTTGCATATGTTTTACATTTCTTTTAAATTCAGTTTTCTGCTAATTTTGTGAAAGCAAAGGAATCAACAGTTAGGGATGATATTTTTATTTTTATTTCTTTCATTAGCAAGTGGGAAAAAGGCAACTTCCAAAAGACGACACATTGAAGCTGCTGGTGTTAATGATGAGGATGATGGTGAGTGCTAGAAAAGCAAAAATCAGACCATAGTTTAGCAGGCATATACAATTCTGCAATATTGTCATGTAATAGTTCACATATGACTCTGTCACAATCTCTGGATTCCTTCTGTAAGATGTAGATAAGTTCAAACTGCACAGCGTAGCAGCACTACAGCACAATTCTGAATAATTGCACAAAAAGAATATTGAGACCATATAGCCCAAAGAGAATCATTGGCTGCTCCTATCACTTTCACTACTATCAGCTAAACTACCACCCCACCAACCACAGCTCTCAACACTCCCCTCATGGCCATTATTCTGTCAGGTGGTTGTTGACTGAAAATTATTATTATTTTTTTTGTGAATATTACATTTTGTTCTGCAAATTGTATCTGCTTTCATTTTTTTTTAAGTAACCAACGAATGTGAGTGAATATATTTTTGTAGACATTTGGGATTATTAAAATATGGGTTTATATAAAAATATTGTTCTGAGTACTGGCATATTATCCTTTCACAAACTTCATAACCCCTTTGCGTATTCACGACATCCCGAGATGGTGATGTAAAATATGTGTCATTGCTGTATTCCTCTATGGCCCCAAGGTCCGAACTTTCTTGTCTAAGGGCGATGTTGTGTAGCATACAGTATACAGATTATTATGTCACCTACTTCCTCTGGGGTACATAGAAGAATTCCACTAATGTATCCAATATCCAGATAGCGGAACCTGCTCTTCAATAGCTGGAGCAGGTTAGTGAACCTATGCTCTGGCAGTGTCTATCTGCCAGAGACTACCTTTTATAGGAAGCACAAGGAACTCTACTCTCACATGGGCTTCAATCAGTGAGAGCTGAGCATGTCTCACTCAGGTGCTGTAATCAATCAGCAATTCTCAGGTTAAGGTTCGTAAACACAGAGCAATATGATCGCTAGCAATATATTGGGTACTTATGAGTTATCTGGGCGCCCGATTTTTTGATTGTATGCCTTAAGTTAAGGCATACAATCAGATGCGATGCGATATCGCATCGCATCGCATCGCATGCGACCATCGGATGCGATGACCCGATTTTTCCATAGGAATCAATGTTAAAATGGACGGAGTCCATTTTAACATGGAATTCAATGGGAAAAAGGGGTCCTTTTCATACCCCTACTATCCAAGTGGGCATGGAGTTGGATATAAACCTGTGGCGAGCGTAGCGAGCCACCGAGCCCGAAGCGTGGCGAGCGAAGCGAGCCCCGCGAGGGGACGGTATTCTGTGTCCCCTCACGGGGCTCGCTACGCTCGCCACGCTTCGGGCTCGGTGGCTCGCTACGCTCGCCACAGGTTTATATCCAACTCCATGCCCACTTGGATAGTAGGGGTATGAAAAGGACCCCTTTTTCCCATTGAATTCCATGTTAAAATGGACTCAGTCCATTTTAACATTGATTCCTATGGAAAAATCGGGTCATCGCATCGCATCGCATCGCATCGCATCCGATGGTCGCATGCGATGCGATGCGCCCGATCCGACCCGATTTAGAAATCGGGCGCCCAGATAACTCACAAGTACCATATATTGCGCAGCACTCATATTGCTCAGTGTCCCGTTTTCATCAGCGACCAGAGATGGTTTCTGGTCGCTGATGAAAAAACACACTGACGGTAGAAGAGGCAGGGGAAGTCTCTGGTCAGAGGAGCATGCTCCTCCGACCAGCGACCATTAGGGGGCTGAAAATGGGAACTCGCCCCCAGCGATTTATCGCCGGTGCACACTCCAATCGCTGGTAATATTGCCAGCGACAATATCGCCAGCGATAAATGACCTTGTGTACACAGCTTTACACATAACTGGCTGGCAGTATGGAGCAGAGTTGAACTAATGGGAAAGATCACAAATCTGACAATCAATCTGTAGATGTATGGCCACCTTTAGTATACCTGAACCATCTCCAAATACTCAGGCCATGAGAGAAACCGTGGATCATGTTTTTTTTACGAGCTGAATGTTCTGACTTATAGCTGGAGAGGTTCAGAGCTAACTGATGTATCGTGGTCTGGCTCATATTGAGGAGGTTCGGAGAGCAGTTTAAAAATATCATGGACTTGCTGAAGGCAACTAGGCAGAAACCCAGTTTATGAAGGAGACTTGGGATAATAAGCACATATTCAGTACAGTTTTTGAGGTGTGGCTTGTTCTGAACAGACTGTTCATTGTTTCAAAATGCTTGAGTGACTTACCACTATGGTAGTAAGAAGCATATCTGTTATATTAACATGTTAAAGGTATATTGCAAAATTGGAATTGATAGTTTCTATTTGATGCTTGCTGATAGAGTAACCTGGTAGTGAATCACCACCTAACCAGCTCAGTGGTGGTATAGAGGGTCCATAACAGGAGTAATTGGAGTTGGTGCGGTTTTCCTTGAAAACATAGTTTAGATGGAATCCAGGCTGTACCTCTATGTGATGCACACTATTTTTTCCTCCGTGGATGTGCCACATATACCAGTGTTACAACCACTGGACCCTTCACAGTTGTCTACAACTGCAGACACATTCACAGCATCAATGCCTATCGGGCAGACATTGAACTCCTGAGTATTAGCCTACAGTCACACAGAATAGTTACCACAACTGATCTGAGTTCTGTGTATGGGCTAGCAGTCGGTTGATAACACACATCCCCAAAACAGTCACAAAACGACTCTTGTTTTTGCCTGCCACTCCATATTTCCTTGACTAAAGGGTATTGACAGATACTGCAACATTGATCCCAACAGTGGACATTCATCATCTCATTTGCCCTGCAATGTTCTATGGTCGTGTCATTTGTGATGAAGAAGGTACTGGCAATCTTCCACTTACTGGTCTTTAGAAATGGCTTTATATAGTACTGGTTGAGGTGTTCAGCGATGCTCAGGTTTGGTTGACATTACCTCAACTTTTTCCTCTTGTTTTAAGCTTAACAGCTCTTCTAACAGATCCAGGAGGTGGCTGCCTAGTGTAATTTTTGTTGATAGGGGTTTTGCTTGTAGTCATTATCCCCAGTCTTTGTCTGAGCAGCAATCCTTTTTTTAATGTTTTCTTTGGGTGCAATGCCCTTGCCTTTTTTCTGTATCTATAACTTTCTGAATAAAATTCTTAAGCACTTACGTAGTTAGGTATTCTAAACCTTTTATCAGCAGTCTGTGACATTGGTGTTGAAACCTACTGTAGAAGGCCCAGAACATGCTCCCCAGGTCAAAGCTCTGCCCGGCGTACACCAACGTAACATCGTTCAGAGGTCCTGGTCACTCCAATAGACCATTTGCCATCCTTCTCTGATGTTCTCATCCAAATCCATCCAGCGGAAGGCCCTGATATGCTCCTCATGCCCATGGTGTGCCGCCTGGCATACACCTCTCGGTGGTCGGCTCCCGGATCTGACCACATTTTTTCTCTTAAACCCCATTTTTCGTTCATGCCAATGGTGGTCACTGTGTTCAGCCTGGCACTCCTGTAGATGGACAGCTTCCGTGGGTGCCCCATGGCATGTATGTATAGGGAATGTTCGCAAAGGCAATCAGCGGCACTCCACAAGTTAAATAGTGATTAATTATAAGGTGTCCGACGTTTTGGGGATTGGATACCCCTTCTTCAAGGTGTACAAAAGAAAACTGTCATACTAAACAGCGTCCCAGCCTCGCTCAGTGCGTCTTCCGTTTCGGGCGGGTATCCGTGGGCTGAGACGCACGTCACCGCCGGGACTCCTGGTCATAGTTGACATGTAACCATGGCGACCGTCCGGCTAGATCGCTCCCGGGCTGCTGATGTTTCTGCAAAAATTATTGCCATATATATATATATATATATATTAAAAACAAATTAACAGTGATAATAAGATGCTATGGATCTTAGTCCTAAAGGTGCCCATACACTTGCCGAATCCAGCATGCATTTTGTGCTAAAATAGCATTGCATCGCATGCGTTGTGCATGCCATGTGCATGCAATGCGATGCGATAAAAAGACAGTACAAAAAGGCTGCGGCATACAGCTACATCTAACTACCCACCACCTCCCCAGACTTTCCAGAAACGAAAGTGCGGACGCACCAACCCCCGGAGACCTGTCCGGACGGCGGTGAGTGTTGCTGCGGAGCCGAGGGGGGGAGAGATCCCTCCTTGCGGGTTGCGGCCTTCACCCCGGCCAAGCCGCGGCCTCGATTTTCAACGCCCCCCCGGAGGACGTGCGCAGCGCGACGTCAGTAAACCGCGGCGTTCCAACAGAGAGAGCCCACCGGAAAGCGCACTGCCTGCCCCCCTCTCAACTAAGCCTGGGCACTAACACCGGGCCCCCGGGAGGCGGAAAAGACTTCTGGATCCCCCTGCACGATACACGCGGCGGCCATCTTGGGAGTCCCCGGAGCTAGGCCCCGTGATGGGGGACCCCAGTACAGGCAGGGAGGCTTCCCCCAGCTGCTACACCACTACGAAGGGGGCTCCCGGGGAGTATGTGCTGTTGGTACCAGCAGCTCTGATCTCCCATTCCGGACCAGATTCCCCCAGCTGAAAGCCGGCGGCCATCTTAAGTGGGGCACTGAATTGTAATTCACCCCCAGCCTTACATAAAGCTTCTGGAGGACTGAAAGCAAATCTGCAGCCTGGGAAACGCATCTACAAGTGAGTGAACATAACACAGCCCCTGGGATATCCCAGTTGGGCCCCACGGTCCGTTTGGACCCTAGAGACTATTCATTCATTCACCTATGCAATCTCTTTCCTCACTGAAACTAATTGATATCTGAGGCTGGGGCTCACTCTGCCGATCTAATACACTGTGACACACCACATCAAACTGCTTGTCTATATAGCCTTGGACAAAAGCTACATAGCAGCGAATCAGCCACCTTCCCTCAGTGTTAATTTTTGGCTGCAACTCTGTTGACAACTATCCTGGAGCCCCCTCTAGTGACCCAAATAATTAATTACATCTCCAGAATTATCTTTAGGGACAAGAAGGGTGAATAACAAATACCTGTGATCGAACATCCCCAGTGAGGAGCTCTAGCCTCCGGTGTCACATCTTCACGGCTCAAAGCAATCTGCCCGTCGCACAATAACACTATCAGGGTACGAAGGAACGACAACCACATCGGTGCCGTTGGACTCTGCTGCTCCAGTTAATATACACACAAGACTTTCTCTGAGACACGCTGATCAAAATATCACCATGAAGTAATTATACAAGTTGGCCTCTGTCATTATGTAAAACAAAGATTGTGCACAGAACGACTACCACATTAGGACCTATTTCGGGCGATCCCCAAAGCTTAGTATGCCAGCTAAACGCCAAAAAGAAACTCCTAGCACCTCACAAGTGAGTTTCTTCAAGGCTCAAGCCTCCCCGACGACCACAAGACTGTCAGCCCCACCTGCGGCGGCAAACCAAAAGCAACTCTCGGCTCTTTCAACCCCATTTGATCCTAAACAACACTCACAGACAGACGTCTCGGACATGGGAGATGATGCCCCCCTGACGGTGGGCCTAATGAAGCAACTCCTTGCCTCCTTTAAGACAGACATTTCGGCAGAATTTAAAACAGCTCTGCAGACTTGCCAGCAGTCAATCAATGATATCGGGCAAAGAACGGACCATCTGGAGACCAAATGTGAGGAAATAGTCGGCTCTCATAATGACCTACTCACCTCACACGACGAGCTACAAGCTGAAGTGGCATCCTTACGGAATAAAGTAGGGGAACTTGAGGACCGATCAAGACGAAATAACGTCAAAGTAAGAGGAATACCGGAATCGGTGTCCAATCTAGAGCTAGAAGATTATGTAACGAAAATATTCAAACAGTTACTACCAGAAGCAAGTAGCCAAGATTTACTATTGGACCGCATACATAGACTCCCTAAACCCAGATCGGCCCCGCAAGATGCGACAAGGGACACTATCATGCGCTTCCACTTTTACCATATCAAAGAAAAAATACTGCGGGCTACGAGATCCAAGGACCTGGCATCACCGATACTGGGCCCCCTCCAAATCTTTGGCGACCTATCGGCTGCTACCATAGCCCACAGACGCACCTTTCTGCCAGTGACCAGAGCTCTGCAAAACGCCGAGATTCAATACAGGTGGGGATTCCCCACCAACCTGATAATACGGCGCAACGGCTCTACAGATGTAGTGACGACACCAGAAGATGGCATAAAACTTCTCGTCAAATGGAACCTAGATGGCATCGCAGCAGCAACTTCAAAACCCCCCAGACTAAATAATGACTGGCTTACGGCGAAATGAACCGAGAGCACTTCTATGCACAGTATATCCTTTGAATTTAGTCACGTTTAAATGCTGAAAGTTTGGTAGTTTACACCTAAGAGATATGTAAGGTATCTGCGCAGTTGGCCTGCACCCGACGAGCATGCGGGGATATATCCCGACTGCCACATCCCACGTTTGATTAGTAATGGAAAGGGGTGGGCTGACGGTGCAGATATCTCTTCTTTATGTTTCCTTTTGATGTGCTCCTAGTTAATGGCGATACCTGGAAAGCTACCCAGGAAAGTTACCCAGGAATATTATTGTTATAAGAATGTTATACTAATGTTTTATAGTTAGTACGTTATACTAAAGCTGTCTAAGTTTCTGAGAAAACCAATTTGCACTAATCTTATCCAACACAATCTAAACAACCAGAGAATGACAGAGGCGCATACTCTCTCCACGCCTCCTAAATGTGCCACCCCCTAAGGTGGCCTTGTCTAGCAGTACCTACTTGGTACTCTCAAACCCCCCCGTATTACCCCTGTTTTTTCCCCCCACCTAACCAAAAGGTACGGTCCTTACTATATTCCATCGATTGGCCCACCTCCTCGACTCTACACAGACAAATAGACCACAAGCTAGCTGATAGCATACATCAAATCCAACAAAAAAATGGTTAATGTCTTATCTTTAAATGTTAAGGGTCTTAACTCACCGAACAAAAGGAAACTAGCACTGCATCATTTTGCTAAGGTGAAAGCACACGTGGTGGCGGTCCAGGAAACTCATTTTATGGCTTCCTCCGCGCCTCAGTTCACTAACTTTAAATTCCCCACTACCTACACCTCCAATGGCCCTAAGAAAAAAGCAGGAGTAGCGATCTTACTATCCTCAGCCTGCAAATTCGTATTAGAGAAACAAACAACAGACTCAGAGGGTCGCTACCTGATTCTGAATGGTAAATTGGAAAATAAACAAGTCACGATAGCGAATGTATATGTTCCCAATTCCAAACAGATTCCCTTCATACGAAAATTCTGCACAGTACTACAGGCTAATTGCTCGGGAAGTCTATTGCTCCTAGGTGATTTTAACCATGTGTTTAACCACTTCGAACCCTAACCAAACCCACCCCTAAAGACAAATCTAACCAATTTAGAAAGATACTAAGTGAATATGCTCTATATGATATCTGGAGGGCAAAGAACCCCTCATGCAGAGACTACACCTTCTACTCCCCGGTACATAATTCTTATTCCAGAATTGACCTAGCCCTCTCAGATAAATGGACACTCCAGCAGATCAAAAAAGCTAGTATAATCTCTATACCCTGGTCTGATCACTCTGCCTTGACACTTAGGTGGGACATGAACCATTACCATCCTGGCTCGAGACAGTGGCGCCTGGGCAACTACCTTCTAGACATCCCAAACGTCAAAGAAGCTATACAAAAAAACCTGCAGCTATTTCTAGATAGAAATGATCCAACCGACACAAATACCTTTAACTTCTGGTGTACCCTGAAAGCCGTGATCAGAGGGTCAATTATACAAGCAGCAGCTAGACACCGCACCAAACAAAATAAATTGATGAAAGATGTAGAAACCCGCTTAGCTGAATTAGAATCCAAACTTAAACTCTCCCCCACTGACAAATCAATATATAAAGATTTACTTAAAACTAGGGAGGAATGGAACGTGCTTACCCTGCAAGAGGTGCACAAAAACCTCTTCAGATTGAAACAAAAATTCTATGTCCAAGGTGATAAAGCCGGTAAGCTATTAGCACGAAAACTTAGGGGCAAAGTAGCACAGGAGAGAGTAAAGGGAGTGGTAAATTTGAAAGGCACGAAAGTCACGGATCCATCCGAAATTGCGAATGCCTTCGCTGAGTATTATTCATCACTATACAATTTAAAAAAAGACCCTGAAACCCCCCAACCCACGACGGAAGGTATAGCCTCATTTTTAAAAAAGATCTCTCTACCCTCCCTGGAACAGGCCACTCTCGTTTCCTTGGAGAGCCCCTGGTCGATAGATGAAATTGAGAAAGCCATATCGGACCTCCCACTAGAAAAGGCACCAGGCCCCGACAGCTACACCAATAAATTTTACAAAATCTTCAAAAATTTACTTTCCCGTCCAATGCAACAAGTATATGAGGAGGCTTCCGCAACAGGGTCCTTTCCAACAGAAATGTTAGAAGCGCGAATAATCGCATTCCCCAAACCGGGGAAGAATCCCTCTCACCTTGCCAACTTTCGACCCATTGCACTTCTAAACACTGATGTGAAAATATACGCAAAGCTCATTGCCAACAGACTTGCGCCGCTGCTCCCATCCCTCATCTGTCACGACCAGGTGGGGTTTGTGGGTGGCCGCCAAGCATCGGATAACACTAGAAGACTGATTGATGTCCTAGACGCCTTCTCCGTGTCCCCTGAGCCGCTGCTCCTGCTCTCGCTGGATGCGGAGAAGGCGTTTGACCGCTTGCACTGGGGCTATTTGCGGGCGGTGCTGATTAAATTTGGTATTAAGGATAGAGCCCTATCATCAATATTAGCCTTATACTCGAACCCATCGGCTAAAGTCTTCATAAACGGAATGCTCTCTGCGGCATTTGCTATATCCAATGGCACGCGCCAGGGCTGCCCCCTTTCCCCCCTGATGTTTACCTTAGCAATTGAACCACTGGCCGAAACTATTAGGACCACAACTACAATAACAGGCCTCTCATTGTTTGGTCACTCGCAGAAAATATGCCTATTTGCGGACGATGTGTTGTTGGCTATTACAAATCCTAGTACCTCCTTACGAGACCTACACAAAGTCCTACAAGTATATGCATCAGTTTCCTTAACTACAATAACAGGCCTCTCATTGTTTGGTCACTCGCAGAAAATATGCCTATTTGCGGACGATGTGTTGTTGGCTATTACAAATCCTAGTACCTCCTTACGAGACCTACACAAAGTCCTACAAGTATATGCATCAGTTTCCTTTTATAAACTAAACTGCTCCAAAACGGAAGCTCTCCCGATCCACTTCACCCCTACTTTGCTAGACCAACTTAAATCCAAATATTCATACGCATGGCAGGAAAATAGCATCAAATACCTGGGCATACAAGTCCCGGCAAAAGCACAAAACATTCTTTCATGTAATTATCTCCCCCTGCTAGCTAATCTTAAAAAATTAACACAGGAATGGATGATGCAACACGTATCATGGATGGGCCGCATAGCGGCGCTAAAAATGATGCTGCTCCCAAAACTGCTATATCTATTTAGAACAATTCCCATATTACTGCCAGACTCCCTACTAGCTAAATTCAACAAACTATTTGCATCATACATCTGGAAAGGCAAAAAACCAAGGCTAGCAAGGAGGATAATGACTCAACCCAAATCCTATGGAGGTCTGGCGTACCCAGACCTCCAAGCGTACCAAAGGGCCTCGTTGCTATCCTCTATAGGGGCATGGATGATAACTGATAAACCTAAACCTTGGGTTATAGTGGAAAGAGGTCTAGTATCTCAATTCCCCCTCATGGATTTACTATGGCTACCTCCATCAGAGGTAAAACAATTTACCCAACCTTCTATAGTAGTTCAGGCGGTATGTAAAACATGGAATACGCTGAGGTCCCGCATGCTAGGAGGGAGGCAACCCACGCTAGAACTGTCACTGAGAGGACTGGCACGCCTGATCCCAGACTTGTCCCTTGACCTGTGGACAGCTAATAATATACTCACACTGAATGATATAACAGACTCAGGAACAATACTTTCCTTTACCCAAATTCAAGAAAAATATTCCATACCCTGGAAAGAGTTTTATAAATATTAACAGGTGCGACACTGGCTACAGGCTGTCTCCCCACCCTCTCAGGCCCTGAAGCCAATACCTAATACAACAGGGGTTCTACTCCATAGGACAAACAGTAAAGGTGCAATATCAAGATGGTACACCTCTCTAGTCACACCTCAACATTATTCAAAACTCTCATCTCAAATTAAAGGGGAAACAGATATGGGCTTGACTATGTCAGAAGAGGAGTGGCAGTCCATCTTTCAGATGTGCTTTAAAATGTCTAAGTGTGTATCCCATATAGAACAATTTTTTAAACTACTACATAGGATGTATATGACCCCCGCCCTTCTCCACAAAATAAGCGCTTCGAACCCACGTTCATGCTGGCGCAATTGTGGCGGAGTGGGATCAATATACCACATATTTTGGTCTTGCCCTCTAGTAACTGACCTTTGGAGGAGAGTATTCCGATTAGTTTCCAATATACTACATTACCCTATCGACCCACGGCCGAAGGTTGCACTGTTTCACGTCCTCCCAGACATAGCCTCATACTCCGAGAAGTATGTAGTTAGTCATATATTGGCCTCAACTAAACGTCTTCTAGCCCGCAACTGGAGGACAACTAACATACCTAGCCTTGAAGAGATAGAAGAAGCAGTACAATCTCACTTTGAATTTGAATTAGCGGGCACATCTTTTAACTCATCGACAACATCTTCCGCAACTAGATTATGGCAGACTTGGATGGAATATAACCAGAACTAGCATTGTAGAAGTTAACCCCTTACCTACGCAGCATGTTTTTGCCTTCCTGACAGAGCCCTTTTTTTCAAATCTGACATGTATCACTTAAGTGGGGATAACTTTTTTTTGCTTTTACTTATCCCAGTGATTTTGAGTTGTTTTCTCGTGACACATTGTACTTTAAATTAGTGGTAAATTTTGGTCGATACAGTTTTTTTTTTTTTGTGAAAAATACCAAAATGTCGTAAAAAAATTGAACATTTTGCTATTTGCAAAATGTTAAATTTTCTGCTTGTGAGACAAATAATCATACCACTCATACCACTCAAAATAGTTAATAACTAACATAGACCATATCTAAACTTTATTATTACATCATTATTTCAACTTTCTTTTATTTTTTTTGGACACTAGGGGGCAGCAGAGTCTAAATTTTACACATCACACAGTAAACGCTGCTTTTGGCTGTTCACGTTTGAACAGCCAATCGCAGCGATCGCCCATGGCGGGGGGCATCGCTGCCCCCCCTGGGCAATGAGGGAAGATGTCTGCTGTCAGGGACAGCAGACATCGTCCCTCTGTCACCGCGTCTCTAGACGCGGTGACACTTTGAAGTCATGACGTACATTTACGTCATGTGTCGGGAAGTACATCCCGACCATGACGTAAATGTACGTCAAATGTCGGGAAGGGGTTAAACAGTGTATGTACTTTCTAACTCCGAACACTATATTGTATTATTGTACTTCCGCACTATGTTTTTACAATATGGAACTGTAACCGTAACCCCCCTCCCTCCCCACCCCTTTATCTGTTCTGTACCATTTCCCCATAAAACAGAAAAATCAAAGTCATAAGAAACGCTTGCAATGTTACATTGTTTATTTTTGATATGTGACTTCAATAAAAAGTTAAATAAAAAAAAAAAAGACAGTACAAAAAGTATGTGCATCACATACTTTTTGTACTGTGCAATGAGATACCGCGGGAGCGCGCATCTCAAAGCAAACATCGCAATAAAGATGCCGTTTATGGAAGTAACTTACGGCTATATATAGTGAACAGGAAATGCAGTGGGCGACTCTGAAAACATTCAAAATAGTATATTACACATTTATATCGGTCTGTCTAGTATTGACCAAGTTCCATATAAATTTTATATCTGGCAGCATATTGTCATGGGACATTACTATGGAGTAAGCAAAATGGTACCGAGAAGTAAAACAATTACTGAACTCTGCGTGAATAATGCAAAATCTTTGCCTTTGCGAACTTTCCATTTCCAGTTGTAAGTTGGCTCCCTTGTTGAACCTTCAGTGATTGGTTCTATAATAGCCTTTACTTGATTCCAAAGTAAATCAGAGTAAATCAAAGTAAAGTCCAAAATTTATAAACATTTATTAAAAAGTCTCTTATTCCACTTCGTATTGGTGGTTTTCCAGACGATAAAAAACTTCAATAGTGTATTTCAAATTAGCAAACAAACGTTCCCAACGCATTTCGTCCTATCAAGGACTTCATCAGGGGTTTTCTACAAACATAAGAATATAAACTTTAAAATTACATATTCACAATTCATACATTTTTTCATTTTACCAATAATAAAACAATCCAAGGACTTTACAATTATGATTATAACACTGATTGGCGTAGTCATCTGGGTAAATCAACTTTTCAATTGGTAAAAAGTTAATAAGTACACAGAAGAACAGGTGAAGAAAAGAACAATTCCTACGGAGGCTGATGGAGGACTGTTTTAACAAATTTAGGTAACATACCAAATGACTTTGAAACAATTCCCACAACACTTTCAAATGGGGTGAGTCTCCAACTAGATGTTTAATAACAAAAGATCCTTTATAAGCTCTGCTGCACCTGGTGGAGATAATGTACTGTTTTTAGGACATGGCAACTTAATGGTCTCAACCTATTGGTCTAAATTTCTTGAGTAGTTAGTTGCTCATTGGGAGTCTAATCTCCCTTCTATTGAGGTACACAATTCTATTGATTCAGGTTTTCCAAATTAGGAACACTTACTGTTAATATCTGTACTGGTGCTAGGGTCTTCTCTTTTCTGCCACAGATTTTATCTGCGTATAATCAAGGGGACAGGTGTGGACATATAGACACATTCGTATTACTATAGACCTATGCATGTAATGGACACCTCTTAAGGAGGCCTTATTTGATCTTACTGGTGCGTAATTACCTTTGTGGGCTTGCGAGTTCTATTACAAAACTCCAGAAGGATATATATAACTTTTCAGTATTGGAAAGGTGGAGCTATTCCAGTAATTTGACACCTGTCCACACAAGTAAGTATCTGATTTTAGCCGGGAGTACAGCTACCATAATCACATAACATCGATAAAAATTGGTACACCTACCATTAGATGGTTAAATATAGATATGCTCTATACATCATCATGGACTATTCATGGTGTGCCTCTCTCTGTCTGATGTACAGTCTCTTTATATGCCAACCTATTAAATGAGATAATGGTCTCCAACTGAATGTATTTTGGCTTGATGATAGATTATTTAGGTTACAATGTATATTTCTCCCTCGGCCAGCAGGGGACACTGCAGTCATAACGTGTGGGATAGCATGGTGTACTGGAGGAGTCGGCACTTTAAGAAAATTTGAATGTGGCTGGCTCCTCCCCCCTCTATCCCCCCCCAGACCTCAGTCTTAAAAAAGTGCCCGGAGGAGTCGGTCTCCTGGGCAATAGTCTCCTTTGGGAGATTAGGTTTTTTATTTAATTTTATTTATTTCTACATTTTTAACTTAGAGACAGGCAGACAGGACGGTCTGCCTGCGACGAGGAATCCTGGAAGGGAGCAGTCGACACTGCACGCAGTGTTTCCTCTGCTACCCAAGCCACCGGAGCTTTCGCTCCGGGGACCCGCCGCAGCTGCACGCGGCGTGCGTCCGGGTCCAAGGCTACGTTCCCCCGGCTTCCAGGATACAAACAACAGGGGGCCAGCCAAGAGAGCGCACTTGGCTGGGGAGAGTTGTCAGTCGGCCGCAGCCATTGATGGTTGCCGGCAGCGCTGACGCGGCTGGCTTCAAGTTCCTGCCCAGCAGATCGGCGCGGGAAGCGTACGCGTCAGGAGGGCGGGGCTTTCCTCGTGCTTCTCCTGCAGACGACGCCATTACACGGAGCGCAGCATCTCTCCGCTACTGAAAAGCAGCATCAACCTTGCAGTCCCGGTGTACCGGCTCCTGTTTGGGCTTCAGTGCATCCCCTGGGACCTCAGCAGTACTGTGAGTCAGGGGGATATCCCCAGTTTCAACACAATCGGGGGGAAGGCTTGGCTCCTCTCTCCCTGTTCTCTCTCAGGCCTCTGCCTTACCTGTGCTTAGAGCGCCTGTGACTGTGTGTGTGTGTTGATTAACAGGGGTATTTGGTTCTGGGGGACTTCTGTCTAGATTTTAATATGGCAGGAAGGGCTACCTCCTCTAAGGCTGCACAAAAAGTGTACACTTGCAAAGACTGCAAGCAGCAGTACACGCAGCACATCAAGGGTGTCTCCCTTTGTGGCCCTTGCTATACACGCATACAGACTTCTGCAAGGGTGCAGGTTGCTGTTACTCCTAGTTCCCCTGGGCCTCAGGCTACCACCCAGAACTCTGGGGATGTGTTACAGACCCTCCTTTCTAACTTCACAGCTGAAATGGAGGCTTCCAGAAAGGACAGGGAAGTTTTTCACTCTCACCTGTCCCAGCTTGCTACAACTGAGCCACTATGGGCTTCATCCCTTATTCAGTCAGTTGATTCCCTAAAACAGTCTGTATCTTCCTACTCCCAGACTAGACCCTCTTCACCCCCAGTGAAGAGAAGAGCAGTGCCGGCCATAGTCCTGGCAGACGACACTGATAACTGTATCCCCTTAGAAGAGGGGGAATTCCCTCCGGATCTGGCTCAGGACCCTATTGGGGATGACCTTCCAGAGGATGAGGTACAGGGAGTGAAAGGCCTGATCAGAGAAATCCGTGACACATTTCAGATTGCCGATACCTCAGCACCACCTCAGGTATCTATTTTTGGTAGGGTTCAAAAACAGACCCTAACTTTCCCAGACTCAGAGGAGTTAGATGACCCTCTTTTAAAAGTCTGGAAGTTCTCCTGACAAAAAATGTCAAATGTCAAGGAGATTGAAGGTCCTTTACCCCTTCTCAGATGTATCAAGAGAAAAATGGGAGACCCCTCCCACTCCGGATGTGTCTCTATCCCGCCTATCCAAGAAAACTACACTCCCTATCCCTGGGGCAGTGTCCCTAAAAGAGTCTCAGGATAGACGCTTGGATAGTTCTCTTAAGAACATTTATTCAAATGTAGGAGTTCTGCTCCGCCCTGCTCTGGCATCTGCTTGGGTAGCCAGAGCAATGGAAAAATGGGCCTCTGACCTTGTCACTGGTTTAGAACAAAACACTCCGCGTGATGAACTACTCCCCTTGGCAGAGTGCATCAGGGATGCTTCTTCTTACATAGGTGAAGCGGCCTCTGATATTTCAGTTTTAGGAGCTAAGGCCTCGGCCTCCGCTGTAGTGGCCAGACGCTCTGTTTGGCTGCGTTCATGGCAGGCCGAGCCAGAGATCAAAAAGGCTGTGGAAGGCCTTCCTTTCACGGGTGATATGCTTTTTGGTCCAGACCTAGATAGGCTGATCTCACAGGCAACGGGGGGAAAGTCGCCTTTCCTTCCTTCTTCTGCTCTGGCTACAAAAAGGCCATTTGTGTCTCCCACTTTTCGTTCCTTTCGAGGTAACGCAGGGTTTAGAGGCAGGTCCAGGGGAGGTTTCTCCTCCTACAGAGGCCGCCGAGGGCGTGGGGCTAGAACAACACAACCCTCCGCCACTACCTCTCTTAGAGACCCAAAGGCCACTGAGAAACCGGTGGCATGACGGTCTCCCTGCTCACCTGGGGGATCCCGAGGTTGGCGCCAGGCTGTTGTTGTTTGCGGACACTTGGAAGTCCCACTGCAAAGACGCCTGGGTACTCCAGATAGTGACTCAGGGTTACAAACTGGAGTTCACGTCCACGCCTCCAACCTTATTCTTCCCAATAGGCCTTCCTTCTTCTGTGGAAACAGCCTCAGCCCTCTGCGGCTCCATTCAGTCTCTCATTCTCTCAAAAGTAATCATCCCGGTTCCAGCTCATCAACGGGGCACCGGGTATTATTCCAGCATTTTCGTCGTGCCAAAACCAGACGGCTCCGTCCGTCCTATTCTCAACTTAAAGAACCTAAACGAATTTGTGTTTTATCACAAGTTCAAAATGGAGTCAATTCGTTCAGTAGTAGCATCTTTGGAAAAAGGGGAATATCTTCTTTCCCTGGATATCAAAGACGCATACTTGCATATCCCCATTTGGGAACCACATCAGAGATTCCTCAGGTTCGCCATTCAAGACAATCACTACCAGTTCAGAGGTTTACCCTTTGGCCTCTCATCCGCCCCGCGGGTTTTTACGAAGGTGCTGGCCTGTATGGTCACCGCCCTTTGCCTACAGGGCGTGACCATCATACCTTACTTAGACGATCTCCTCTTAAAGTCTCCATGTCAACAGAAGTTAGAGGCAGACGCCCTTCTGACCTGCAATTTCCTAACACAAAACGGGTGGATAGTGAACTTCAAAAAGTCACAACTAAACCCGTCTCAAAGACTTCAGTTCCTAGGTCTGATACTGGACACAGTCCAGGAAAGGGTATTCCTTCCGATGGACAAAATCAGGACCCTTCAGTCGAGAGTACGTCAGATCCTGCTTCTACGCAGAGTCTCTGCACATCTTTGTACCCGTCTGTTGGGGTTGATGGTGGCCTCTTTCGAGGCTCTCCCATACGGCCGCTTCCACTCACGGGAGTTCCAAGAGAATTTGTTATCCCAGTGGTCGGGATCACACCTTCAGATCCACAAGAGAATCATCCTGTCACAAAAAGCCCGCACCTCACTTCGGTGGTGGCTCCATACCCCGAATCTGTTGCAGGGCCGCAGCTTCAGACCCTGTACGTGGACCATAGTGACGACAGATGCCAGCCTCCGAGGCTGGGGAGCAGTGGCCCTGAACCACAGGTTTCAGGGAAGATGGTCACTGCAAGAATCCAAACTCCCCATAAACATCCTGGAGTTGCGAGCCATCAGACTCACCCTGTTGCAGGGACACGACCTGCTTCAATAAGGATTCAGTCCGACAACATGACAGCAGTGGCCTAAGTAAATCGGCAAGGGGGTACAAGGAGCCGTGCCGCCATGAGAGAGGTTCGACCTATTTTAGAATGGGCAGAGGCTCATTCCACAGATTTCTTGGCAGTTTTCATCCCAGGGGTGGAAAATTGGCAGGCGGACTATCTCAGTCGACAAGATTTCCACCCAGGGGAGTGGGCCCTCCATCCGGAGGTGTTTCATCAGATCCCCCTCCGGTGGGGGACCCCACAGATAGATCTGATGGCCTCCAGACTGAACCATCAGCTGCCTCTCTATTGCGCCAGGTCACTGGATCCAGCGGCGGTGGCAGTAGACGCCTTGTCCATTCGGTGGCCATACAGACTTGTCTACATTTTCCCTCCGTTTCCTCTTCTTCCAAGAGTCCTCAAAAAGATAAAGAGGGAGGCCACAACCGTCATTCTAGTAGCACCGGATTGGCCGAGGAGATCGTGGTACTCCGACCTCAAGCTCCTGTCAGTAGACGCTTGGTGCCTTCCAATGCGTCCAGACCTACTTCAACAGGGACCATTCGGTTACCAAAACTTACGTCATCTGCATTTAACGGCCTGGCTGTTGAGGCCAATTTGCTAAAAAGGAGGGGAATCCCATCTTCGGTTATTCCCACCATGCTAAAGGCTAGGAAGGGGGTCACATCGGCCCACTATCATAGGATATGGCGGGCCTATATCCGTTGGTGTGAGTCCATGAAGTTTCCCAGGGCTGTATTTCAATTGTCCAGACTGCTACAATTCTTACAGGTGGGATTAAACCCCCTGTCTCCGGTTGGGCTCGTTAACCCCTTCCCGCCGCAGCCTGTTTTTGCCTTCCTGACAGAGCCCTTTTTTTCAAATCTGACAGGTATCACTTAAGTGGGGATAACTTTTTTTTGCTTTTACTTATCCCAGTGATTTTGAGATTGTTTTCTCGTGACACATTGTACTTCAAGTTAGTGGTAAATTTGGGTCGATACAGTCTGTGTTTTTTTGTGAAAAATACCAAAATGTCGTAAAAAAATGGAAAATTTTGCAATTTTCAAAATGTTAAATTTTCTGCTTGTGAGACAAATAATCATACCACTCAAAATAGTTATTAACTAACATAGACCATGTGTCTACTTTATGTTGCCATCATTATTTCAACCTCCTTTTAATTTTTTTGGACACTAGGAGGCTTAAAATATGAATAGCAAATTCTCAAATTTTCAAGAAAATTTCAAACACTGATTTTTTTAGGGACCAGTTCAGTTCTGATGTGACTTTGAGGGACTTGTATGTGAGACACCCCTTGCCATTTCAAAAACTGCACCCCATGCCATTTCAAAAACTGCACCCCTCACAGTATTCAAAACAGCATTTTGGAAGTTTGTTAACCCTTTAGGTGTTTCACAGGAATTAAAACAAAGTGTAGGTGAAATTTCAAAATTTCATTTTTTTGCAGATTTGCAATTTTAATACATTTTTCTAAGGAACACAGTAGATTTTACTAGAGAAATGTGACTAAAAATTGATTCCCCCAATTATTTTGTTTTCATAAATATCCTATATGTGGCCCTAGTGTGCACGTTGACCAAACCACAGGCTTCATAATAGAAGGAGCACCTACTTGATTTTGGAGCCTCCTTTTTATGAGATTATTTTTTAGGCACCATGTAGGTTTCTAGGCACCATAAGATGCTAAAAGTTAGGAACCCCCCCACAAGTGACCCCATTTTGCAAACTACACCCCTCAGGGAATTCATCTAGGGGTATAATGTACATTTCAAACCCCCAGGGGTTTCACCAATTGTGGTACAACTGGGCAGTGAAAATGAAAAATTAAATTTTTTACACAAAAATGCAGTTCAGGCTCAAAATTTTTCATTTTCACAAGGAATGAAGGAGACAAAGCACCCCAAAATCTGTGCCCCAATTTCTCCCGAGTACGGCAATGCCTCACATGTGACCAAAAAATACCATTTGGGTGCATAGCAGGACTCAGAAGGGAAGGAGTGATTTTTGTATTTTGCAGCTCAGATTCTGGTGGAATTTTGGTGGGTGCTATGTCGCATTAGCAAGACCCCCAAAGCACCAATACAGTGGAAGCCCCCCACAAGTGACCCCATTTTGCAAACTACACCCCTCAGGGAATTCATCTAGGGGTATAGTGTACATTTCAAACCCCCAGGGGTTTCACCAATTTTGATACAACTGGGCTGTGCAAATGAAAAATTACATTTTCTTACACAAAAATGCAGTTCTGGCTCAAAATTTTTCATTTTCATAAGGTATGAAGGAGAAAAAGCACCCCAAAATCTGTGCACCAATTTCTCCCGAGTATGGCAATGCCTCACATGTGACCAAAAAATACCATTTGGGTGCATGGCAGGACTCAGAAGGGAATTTTTGTATTTTGCAGCTCAGATTCTGGTGGAATTTTGGTGGGTGCTATGTCGCATTAGCAAGACCCCCGAAGCACCAATACAGTGGAAGCCCCCCACAAATGACCCCATTTTGCAAACTACACCCCTCAGGGAATTCATCTAGGGGTATAATGTACATTTCAAACCCCCCGGGGTTTCACCAATTGTGGTACAACTGGGCAGTGAAAATGAAAAATTAAATTTTTTACACAAAAATGCAGTTCTGGCTCAAAATTTTTCATTTTCACAAGGAATGAAGGAGACAAAGCACCCCAAAATCTGTGCCCCAATTTCTCCCGAGTACGGCAATGCCTCACATGTGACCAAAAAATACCATTTGGGTGCATGGCAGGACTCAGAAGGGAAGGAGTGATTTTTGTATTTTGCAGCTCAGATTCTGGTGGAATTTTGGTTTGTGCTATGTCGCATTAGCAAGACCCCCAAAGCACCAATACAGTGGAAGCCCCCCACAAGTGACCCCATTTTGCAAACTACACCCCTCAGGGAATTCATCTAGGGGTATAGTGTACATTTCAAACCCCCAGGGGTTTCACCAATTTTGATACAACTGGGCTGTGCAAATGAAAAATTACATTTTTTTACACAAAAATGCAGTTCTGGCTCAAAATTTTTCATTTTCACAAGGAATGAAGGAGACAAAGCACCCCAAAATCTGTGCCCCAATTTCTCCCGAGTACGGCAATGCCTCACATGTGACCAAAAAATACCATTTGGGTGCATGGCCGGACTCAGAAGGGAAGGAGTGATTTTTGGATTTTGCAGCTCAGATTCTGGTGGAATGTTGGTGGGTGCTATGTCGCATTAGCAAGACCCCCAAAGCACCAATACAGTGGAAGCCCCCCACAAGTGACCCCATTTTGCAAACTACACCCCTCTGGGAATTCATCTAGGGGTATAATGTACATTTCAAACCCCCAGGGGTTTCACCAATTGTGGTACAACTGGGCAGTGAAAATGAAAAATTAAATTTTTTACACAAAAATGCAGTTCAGGCTCAAAATTTTTCATTTTCACAAGGAATGAAGGAGACAAAGCACCCCAAAATCTGTGCCCCAATTTCTACCGAGTACGGCAATGCCTCACATGTGACCAAAAAATACCATTTGGGTGCATGGCAGGACTCAGAAGGGAAGGAGTGATTTTTGTATTTTGCAGCTCAGATTCTGGTGGAATTTTGGTGGGTGCTATGTCGCATTAGCAAGACCCCCAAAGCACCAATACAGTGGAAGCCCCCCACAAGTGACCCCATTTTGCAAACTACACCCCTCAGGGAATTCATCTAGGGGTATAGTGTACATTTCAAACCCCCAGGGGTTTCACCAATTTTGATACAACTGGGCTGTGCAAATGAAAAATTACATTTTTTTACACAAAAATGCAGTTCTGGCTCAAAATTTTTCATTTTCACAAGGAATGAAGGAGACAAAGCACCCCAAAATCTGTGCCCCAATTTCTCCCGAGTACGGCAATGCCTCACATGTGACCAAAAAATACCATTTGGGTGCATGGCAGGACTCAGAAGGGAAGGAGTGATTTTTGTATTTTGCAGCTCAGATTCTGGTGGAATTTTGGTGGGTGCTATGTCGCATTAGCAAGACCCCCAAAGCACCAATACAGTGGAAGCCCCCCACAAGTGACCCCATTTTGCAAACTACACCCCTCTGGGAATTCATCTAGGGGTATAATGTACATTTCAAACCCCCAGGGGTTTCACCAATTGTGGGACAACTGGGCAGTGAAAATGAAAAATTAAATTTTTTACACAAAAATGCAGTTCTGGCTCAAAATTTTTCATTTTCACAAGGAATGAAGGAGACAAAGCACCCCAAAATCTGTGCCCCAATTTCTCCCGAGTACGGCAATGCTTCATGTGTGACCAAAAAATGGCAGGACTCAGAAGGGAAGGAGTGATATTTGGATTTTGCAGCACAGATTCTGGTGGAATGTTGGTGGGTGCTATGTCGCATTAGCAAGACCCCCAAAGCACCAATACAGTGGAACCCCCCCCCCCCACAAGAGACCCCATTTTGCAAACTACACCCCTCAGGGAATTCATCTAGGGGTATAGTGTACATTTCAAACCCCCAGGGGTTTCACCAATTTTGATACAACTGGGCTGTGCAAATGAAAAATTACATTTTTTTACACAAAAATGCAGTTCTGGCTCAAAATTTTTCATTTTCATAAGGTATGAAGGAGAAAAAGCACCCCAAAATCTGTGCCCCAATTTCTCCCGAGTACGGCAATGCTTCATGTGTGACCAAAAAATGGCAGGACTCAGAAGGGAAGGAGTGATATTTGGATTTTGCAGCACAGATTCTGGTGGAATTTTGGTGGGTGCTATGTCACATTAGCAAGACCCCCAAAGCACCAATACAGTGGAACCCCCCCACAAGTGACCCCATTTTGCAAACTACACCCCTCAGGGAATTCATCTACGGGTATAGTGTACATTTCAAACTCCCAGGGGTTTCACCAATTTTGATACAACTGGGCTGTGCAAATGAAAAATTACATTTTTTTACACAAAAATGCAGTTCTGGCTCAAAATTTTTCATTTTCATAAGGTATGAAGGAGAAAAAGCACCCCAAAATCTGTGCCCCTATTTCTCCCGAGTACGGCAATGCCTCACATGTGACCAAAAAATACCAGTTGGGTGCATGGCAGGACTCGGAAGGGAAGGAGTGATTTTTGGATTTTGCGGCTCAGATTCTGGTGGAATGAATGGTGGGTGCTATGTGGCATTAGCAAGACCCCCGAAGCACGGTGAAATGATGAACCTAATAATCCATAGATGTGTGGTATATTTTAAAACACTCCTTTATACATAGGCCGGGTTTGTCGGGGCAAGTGTCACACTGGAAAATAGTTTGCTTTCTTATTCCCTTTTTATAGCAAACTTTGCACCTTTTTTGTGTCCTGCCCTTTTTTCCAGTGGAGGGGATTTCATCAGGAAAATGCTGCCCTGGTACAATACGGGGGCCAGTACTAGAAGTACTGGGGCCCTCTGCCTGCTGGTTCCCAAATATTAGGCTCTTTATGACTTCCTCTTGAAAGTGCATAAATGTCCCCCTCTGGCTGGTAGAACGGAATAGCACGTAAGCGTTATACAGTGCCATCTGGATGATATACACGGCCAGCTTCTTGTACCAGATTTTTGTTTTCCGCAGGGCACTGTACGGCTTTAGTACCTGATCTGAAAGATCCACTCCGCCCATTTACTTATTGTAATCCAGGATACAATTAGGTTTTGAGGTGTGGGTACTGGTACCTCGTACAGGGACAGAGGTGGTACTGTCTCCGTGAATTGTTGTCAGTATAAGGACATCCCTCTTGTCCTTATATTTGACCAACAACATATTTTCGGTGGATTGTGCCCTGCTTTCACCCCTTCTCATTACTTGGGCAATGTGCGTTTTTGGGAGGCCTCTTTGGTTCTTGCGCACAGTACCGCAAGCTGCTGTACCTCTTGAACCAAGGGCCTTAAACAGGGGGATGCTAGTGTAAAAGTTATCCACATAGAGGTGATAACCTTTATCCAGGAAGGGGTGCACTAAATCCCAGACAATTTTTCCACTAATACCTACGAGGGAGGGGGGGCATTCTGGCGGTTCAATTCTTGAATCCTTCCCTTCATATACCCTAAACCTGTGAGTGTACCCTGAGGTGCTTTCACACAGCTTATACATTTTTATGCCATACCTTGCCCTCTTACTGGGAAGGTACTGGCGGAATTTAACCCTTCCTTTAAAATGTATAAGGGACTCGTCTATGCAAATGAATTTATCTGGGATGTACATCTCTGGAAATTTGGCACTGAAATGATCAATGACCGGCCTGACTTTGAATAGCCGGTCAAAGGTGGGATCATCTCTGGGTGGGCACTGTGCATTATCGTTGTAATGCAAAAATTTAAGGATTAACTCAAAATGAGTCCGGGTCATGGCCATACGGTAAAGTGGGGTGCTGTACAGAACATCTGTACTCCAATATTGCCTAATTTCTGGCTTTTTTACTATGCCCATATGAAACACCAGACCCCAAAACGTCATCATCTCTACTGCATCTACAGGGGTCCACCTAGCAAATGATGACGTGGGGTTTTGAGCAATAAACTGCTGGGCATATAAATTAGTTTGGTCCACCATTAAATTTATAAAATCATCAGAGAAAAATAATTTGAAAAAGTCAATTTCTCTGAGACCTGTGGAATCAAATTGGATTCCTGGGATGGCCAAAAACTCAGGAACCTGGGGCTCAAAATTGTCTGGTGGTGGGGTCCATACGAGATCAATTATTGGGGGGGGGTCTCAGCTGCTCTACGGGGGCGTCTTTGAGGGGGTCCCTCATCACTAGAGGAGGAAGAGGAGCTTAAGATGAATCCTTCAAATTCCCCGCTTGCCTCACTGGCTGTGTCAGAGTCAGAGGCAAGCATGGCATATGCCTCCTCCGCTGAATACATTCTTCTGGATGACTGGGATGACATTTGGGATGACATTTGGGATGCCATTTTTATTTTTGTGTTTCTGGTAGTGAAATGTTTCAACACGTGTATAGTGTAGGGGGGGTACAAACTTTATTTCAACCCGGGGGGGTATGTAGTGTGTAGTGTGTATGTAGTGCAGAAAAAAAAAAAAGGTCCTGCGCCAAAAATTGAGCACAGATGTTGGTCAGTAACGTCCGTCACTGAACAGCGCTCAAAGGCAACAGGAATTTGATCAAAAAAAAAAAAAAATAGATCAACCCTGTGCCGAAAAAGCTGATCAGTGATGTACGTCACTGATCAGCGCACAGTGGCCACAGGACACCCACAAAATCACAGTGTGTGTAAAAAAAAAAAATTAAAAAAAGACCCCACAGCACCCTCAAAAAAAAAAAAAAAGGTGATCAGTGATGCGACACTGATTACCAGTGAGGGGCAGCAGGTGCACAACCTTTGGTGCAACTGACAGTGCAACTGGCAGCAACTGACAGGTATATATATAAAAAAAAAACCCTGCACCCCCAAAAAGTTGCTGATCAGCACAGATATACTGATCAGCACAAAAGGGGGGGTAGCAGACACAAAATATAGCACTCTCTATCACTCTCTGTCACTATCTCTCTCTATCTCTCTATCTCTCACTATCTATCACTATCTATCACTCTATGACACTGCAGCAGCAGCACTGACAGTTATATATATAAAAAAAAAAACCTGCACCCCCAAAAAGTTGCTGTTCAGCACAGATATACTGATCAGCACAAAAGGGGGGGTAGCAGACACAAAATATAGCACTCTCTATCACTCTCTGTCACTATCTCTCTCTATCTCTCACTATCTATCACTCTATGACACTGCAGCAGCAGCACTGACAGGTATATATATTTAAAAAAAAACCTGCACCCCCAAAAAGTTGCTGATCAGTTAATTTATACTGATCAGCACAAAAGGGGGGGCAGCAGTCAGTTGCACACGCAGCACAGCTGTATATATATATAAAAAAAAACCAGCACCCCCAAAAAGTTGCTGATCAGCACAGATATACTGATCAGCACAACAGGGGGGGGGGGGGGGCAGCAGACACAAAATATTGCACTCTCTGTCACTATCTCTCTCTATCTCTCTCTATCTCTCTATCTATAACTCTATCACACTGCAGCAGCAGCACAACACAGGAAGTCACAAGAAGTCAGATCCAGGAAGCATCCAGCACGCTACAAGCAGTGATCAGGTGATCAGGTAAGTATTTGCAAGGATCAGGTCAGTATATCACGGCAGATAGGCACGGTGACCGCACTGCACGCAATTCCAGACCGGAATGGCGTCTGCAGTGCAGTCACCGTTAGTTTAAATCACCCTCCATGGCTGTGATTGGTCCGTCGGTCCGACGAACCAATCACGGCCTTTGGGAGCGGGTGGGGTGACACCAGTGTCACCCTTACACCCCGTGGTGATTAGTGCTGTACTTTACAGCACCAATCACCACCGATCCCTGTGTCACCGGCGAACGTTATTCGCCGGTACACAGAAAACGCTGTAATTGGCTGTTCACATTTGAACAGCCAATCACAGCGATCGCCGACGGGGGGGAGGCATCGCCACCCCCCCTGGGCATGCAGGGACATGTCTGCTGTCAGGGACAGCAGACATGTTTAAACTGTCACCGCGTCTATAGACGCGGTGACAGTTTAAAGCCATGACGTACATTTATGCCATGCGTCGGGAAGTACATCCCGGCCATGACGTAAATGTACGTCAAATGTCGGGAAGGGGTTAAAGGTGCAGGTCTCTGCCCTTTCTATCTTCTTCCATCGAAGGTTAGCCCTTATCCCGGAGGTGCAAACATTCCTAAAAGGAGTACTGAGAATACAGCCACCGTTTGTATCACCTACAGAACCATGGGAACTCCCACTGGTACTGAACTTCCTTAAGTCAGACCTGTTTGAACCTCTTTCCTCGGTAGACATTAAATACCTCACATGGAAGACTGTCATGTTATTGGCTTTAGCTTCGGCGCGCCGAGTATCAGAGCTTGGGGCTCTTTCTTGCCGGGCTCCTTTCTTAATTTTCCACAAGGACAGAGCAGAGCTAAGGACCCGAAAGGATTTTTTGCCAAAGGTAGTTTCGGCATTTCATGTAAATGAACCTATCGTGATTCCAGTCTTATCTGGAGAATCTAAGTTGCTGGATGTAGTTCGGGCCCTGCGAATTTATCTGAAACGTACGGCAGATGTACGAAAATCAGATAATCTTTTCATTCTGTATGGAGCCTAAAAGAGAGGATGGCCAGCTTCGAAACAGACGCTGGCCCGCTGGCTTTGCCTGACCATAAAGGAAGCCTATGTGCAGGCTCAAAGACAGGCACCGGCTGCCATATCGGCCCACTCCACAAGGTCGGTAAGTACGTCCTGGGCCCTGGCTAGGGGGGTTTCCCTGGCACAAGTGTGTAGGGCGGCCACTTGGGCTGGTACAAATACCTTTGCTCGGTTTTACAGGTTCGGCACCTTTGCCACTTCTGAGGCATCCTTCGGAAGGGCGGTGTTGCAGGAATCCCAGTGCTCTCCCACCCGGGAGTAGTGCTTGGGTATTATTCCCACACGTTATGACTGCAGTGTCCCCTGCTGGCCGAGGGAGAAATAAGGAATTTGGTACTCACCGATAATTCCCTTTCTCCAAGGCAGCAGGGGACACTGCACGCCCTCCCAGCGCTAGTCTTCCTGCCATAAGAAATCGTACTTACCTTTAACATAAAGGGTGAACATGCAATTGTATGTTTGTTAGAAGTTCTTCTTTTTCTATGTTTCTATATGTACAAGGGTGTTTGTTGATACATATTTGCTGTTTTTCAATGTGTGTTGGGGTCTAATCTCTGTTTTTTCTGAGTGACAGTATCCTCCTCCTGTCGGTTGCTTGCCCTATCATCTCCTCTCGCGGACACAGTTTTTTAAGACTGAGGTCTGGGGGGGGATAGAGGGGGGAGGAGCCAGCCACATTCAAATTTTTTTAAAGTTCCGACTCCTCCAGTACACCATGCTATCCCACACGTTATGACTGCAGTGTCCCCTGCTGCCTTGGAGAAAGGGAATTATCGGTGAGTACCAAATTCCTTATGTTACTCTTAACAAGGGGGTTCAAATATTGTAATCATTGGTATGATGTTATAGTGCTATCAATCATATGGTTTTCCTTATTCAATAGAGTTCATTGACATAAGTATACGATGCATCTTAAGGGAGTATCTCCCTTAATTATTCCCATCAATTAGGGAGGTCCGAGAGGGCATACATACCGATCTGCACTCAAGAACAGGTATAACTGGTTCAAAGTTGAGTTTAGTTCCAAACCGGTTTTCACTGTCTGATGGAAAAATATATATATTCTTAGATTACTTGGTATGAATTATAAAATACTACCAGCAAATTATCCTCAAATTTAGGCTCATTGATAGATATAAGTTCCTTACTTTAAACTTTTTAATATATATATATATTGGGTCTGTTTGATGTTGTATACGATGTTTGCCATGCTGTAAGCATCTTTCAAATACACTTTTCTTTTCTTACTACAAAAACGAGTGCTGGTCTGTCTTCTTCCCTCCTGCGAAGTTGGGTAAGTGCTAACTCTATATATTTCTCTTTCAATGGTCCTGGTGACACAGCTCAACACTGGGATGTAGGAGGGTCCGAAGGAGCCAGGCACCTATCCTAAAGCTTTAGAGGGTAGGCTCCTCCCCTACTGCATCCCTGGACTCTCCAGTTCGTGTTAGGTGCCCACTGGAGTGGGTGCTATTCTAAAGGGCTGCAGGAGCAGCCGAAGAATTAGAGTAGTTAGGGGATTTTTATTGTTTTATTAACTTTCACCCTAGCTAGGTAGGCACAGTGTGAGGATTCTCATAGTGAATCCTCACACTGCTTGCGCAGCAGGAGCTGACAGAAGCGCGTCCTGTCAGCTCACTGTGCACAAGGGAGACACTGTCTGGTCCCCCTGTGCAGCGCTTATAGCCTTTTCTAAAAGGCTGCCTGGGCTCCGGAGTACCCTGAAACCGGCTCCACGTTTAGGTGGGGATCATGGGGGACAGGCGCTCCGTGATGGCGGCGGCCATTTTATGCGGAGCTTACACGCTGAGCTCCTAGATGAGAGGACAGCAGCGTTGTGACAGGCATGTTCCAAGTGATCCCCATTTGAGGGGGAGACACTGGAACTAGGAAATCCTACCTAAGGAGCGGCTTGCTGGGGGTGGTTGGCGCCAAAAGGTCACGGACCCCGCAGCAGCAGGGACCTGTGGTCTCTTCCTTCACTCTGACTTTGGCGCCTTTCAGAACGCTTGCAGCGGAGCTGAGCTGGCTTACTGATCCTGGCAGAGTGACTTGGATTTCCTGGGCATCGCTTCCCCGCAGTTGAAACCAACAGACAGATAAGTGATTGGGTGCATTGCCTCTGTATAAACGCTTGTACATTGTTTGCACTGTGTATACTGATAGATATACATTTATCACTTGCATCATGTCTGAGCATCAGGCTGTGGTTTTGGGGGAGGGAGCCCTTAATGCACTGAGCGCGTGCAATGTTTGCACACAAAAGTTTGTCCCTGAGCAGATGGCCAAGGGGGGCTTATGTATTACTTGCGCTGATGTGAGACCCATGGGCAGTGATCCCCATAGGGCAGAGCATATGGAACCTGCGTGGGCCAGGGCCCTAGGCAGGTCAGTAAACGCTTTGGTGCAGCTTTTGGACAGGCAGAGTGATGGGCTGGTAGAATCACAGAGACCTATGCCATCATCTCAGCAGTCGTCTGGCTCCTTGCCTCTTACCCAGGCAGATCCTGCACTTATCCAGGTGATGCAGGATACTGCAAAAGGGATTAACAGGTTCAGTGAAATGCTGGACAAAATGGATGAAAATGTGGCAGGGACCCCTAGAAGGTCTTATGCTTTAACTACTGTGGTAGATGAAGAGGAAGGAGAGTATACTGACATCCCCTGGGATCAGGGTGATGATTTGGAAGAGAACTCTGCTGCTGGTATAGAGGATCTCATTGTAGCTGTGAAGCAGGCTTTAAAGCTGACTGTGGAGGATAAGACTCCTGTTAAAGGTGTTTTTAAGCGACAGCGGAAGGAGGCTGTTACTTTTCCTTCAGATGAGGGGTTACAGGAATTGTTAGAAGGGGCTTGGAAAACTCCTGATAAGAGGCTTCAGATGCCAAAACGATTCCTAAATCTGTACCCCATGCCAGAGTCTCATGCGGAGCTCTGGGAAAGGGTCCCAGTTGTGGACGCTTCAGTGGCACGTTTGTCCAAGGCTACTGTATTACCAGTACAGGGCGGTGCAGCTTTTAAAGATTCTGTGGATAAAAAGCTGGAGGGAAACCTCAAGGCTATCTTTGAAGGGGTGGGGTTTACCTTACGACCCCTTATTGCTTCAGCCTGGGTTTCTAAGGCCATGATAGAGTGGGCTGGTGAATTATGCACCATGCTGCAGGCTGACCCGAGTGCATTACTGCTTGCAGAAAAGATTAAGGCAGCAGCAGAATATGCAGTTGAAGCAGAGGAGGAAGCTATTAAAATGGCAACCCGAGTGTCCACAGTCTCCATTAATGCCAGGAGAGTGCTTTGGCTTAAAGCCTGGGAAGCAGACAATGAGTCCAAGAAGGCTCTGGAAACATTAGCCTTCAAAGGAAAGGTACTCTTTGGTACCGAATTAGAGGAGATTATAAAACAGGCCACAGGCGGCAAAAGTACATTCCTGCCGGCCTCCTCAGCAAAGCAGACATCCAGATTTTCTGCTTTTAAGCCGTCCTTTCGGCCCTCCCCTAGAGGTGGTGCGTCCTTTCGAGGACAGTCTTTCAGGGGAAGGTTTCAGCCCTCTAGAGGCAAGACACAAAAGTCAAAATTTGGCTCTTTTCACAAGAAGCCTGCCAATAAAGGAGAGGATAAACCCTCTGCATGACTGTCAGGGGCTTTGCCCGACAGTGACAAAAGTGGGCGGGCGTCTCACACTCTTCAGGGACGCTTGGGCTTCTCTAGACCAGGATGCCTGGGTGCTAGACATCATAACACAGGGTTACAAAATCCCTTTCAGAGGGCCACCTCCGAAGAGGTTCATTCCCACATCCTTACCAAAGGAGGCACGGCTGCGTACAGCTCTTGTGAGAGCAGCGCACTCCCTTTTGGAAAAAGGGGTGGTGACACTAGTCCCCAAGACAGAGTGGAAGAAAGGCTTTTACTCCACGCTGTTCCTGGTGCCCAAACCAGACGGGTCTTTCAGACCAATACTAAATTTGAAGTCTCTAAATGTTCATTTATGGGTAGACCATTTCAAAATGGAGTCTCTACGGTCAGTACTCCTGAGTCTGGACCAGGGAGAATTTTTGGCGTCCATGGATGTCCAGGACGCATATTTGCACGTTCCTATACACCCGGAGCATCAGACCTTGTTGAGGTTTGCCATAGGAGACCTGCATTTACAATTCCGGGCGTTACCCTTTGGGCTAGCAACCGCGCCAAGGGTATTCACAAAGATAATGTCAGTAATGGCGGCGGTGCTGAGGCTCAGGGGAATCACAGTAATACCCTATTTGGACGATCTCCTGTTCAAAGCAGAGTCAGCAGCCATGCTGCAGAGTCACTTGGCAGAGGCCATCAGTTTTTTGCAGGCTCACGGCTGGATTTTAAATTTGCAAAAATCTCAGTTGGTACCGTCACAAAGGCTCCAATTCTTGGGAGTCATACTGGACACCCATCTTCATCGGGTATTCCTCCCGGAGGTAAAGGCCAGGGATCTGGTCACCCTAGTCCAGGAGATTCTCAGGGCTCAGAGCATTTCAGTATGGAGGTGCCTCAAGCTCCTGGGGAAGATGGTGGCGTCATTCGAGACGCTTCAATTTGCCAGGTTCCACTCTCGGAGGTTCCAATGGAACATTTTGTCAGCTTGGTCAGGAGACACTTTGACCATGAAATCCGAGATGATAGTGCTGTCTTCGGACACCCGAGAATCCTTGAAATGGTGGACAGAAGTAGATTCCCTTCAGTGGGGTCGGTCATTACAGACCTGGGACTGGTTGATAGTAACTACCGACGCCAGTCTCAGGGGCTGGGGGGCAATAGTCCTGGATCTCAGGCTTCAGGGCCTGTGGACGGCAGAGGAATCAGCGTTACCAATCAACATCTTGGAGCTGAGAGCTGTCTGGAAAGTCATTTCCTTGGCGGGAGACAGGTTACAGAACCTCCCTTTGAGGATTCAGACCGACAATGCCACAGCTGTGGCGTATCTGAATCACCAGGGAGGTACACGCAGCAAATTGGCCATGTGGGAGGTGTCCAGAATCTTCCTATGGGCGGAACAGAATGTTCCAGCTGTATCGGCTATATTCATCCCAGGAATAGAGAATATAGAAGCCGACTTCCTGAGCAGGGAGGAGCTCAAGGAAGGGGAATGGAGCTTACACCCTCAGGTGTTTCACCAAATCACTTCGATGTGGGGAACTCCGGATGTGGACCTGATGGCATCCAGGATCAACCGTCAAGTGCCCAGGTTCTATGCCAGAACAAGGGATCCACTAGCGGAGGCAGTGGATGCCATGACTATTCACTGGCAGGGAGATCTCCTTTATGTATTCCCACCAGTACCAATGTTACCGAGACTTCTGAAGAAAATACAGGGGCAGAAGGTTCCAGTGATCTTAGTGGCCCCGGATTGGCCAAGGAGATCCTGGTACTCGAGGCTTCAGAGGTTGTCTGTGGACTCATGGCGTCTACCTCTGAGACCAGACCTTCTAAGACAAGGCCCATTCAATCACCTGGATTCAGATCGATTGATTTTGACGGCCTGGCTATTGAAACCACCATTTTGAAAAGAAAAGGGTTTTCTGAGGCAGTAGTACAGATGATGATAAAAGCCAGAAAAGCTGTATCTTCAGCAAATTATTATAGAGTCTGGAAGACTTACATTCGATGGTGTGAGAGAAGAAAGGCTCATACATCTCATTTTAAGCTATCAAGAATGATGGAATTCTTACAAGATGGTTTTTCATCGGGCCTAAGCCTTCAGTCACTGAAGGTGCAGATTTCGGCCTTGTCCATCTATTTCCAGAAAAAGATAGCCATTTTGCCGGAAATTCAAACCTTTTTACAAGGAGTATCCAGGTTGAAACCTCCATACAAGCAACCAGTAGCACCTTGGGATCTATCACTGGTTTTGGAATGCCTTCAAAAGGCACCTTTTGAACCTTTAAGGTCGGCTGACTTTAAGTTTCTCACGTGGAAGCTAGTGTTTTTGTTAGCAGTAGCATCTGCTAAAAGAGTTTCAGAATTGGGAGCTTTATCATGTAAATCTCCCTTCTTAATTTTTCATGATGACAGGGCTGTTTTAAGAACAGTGCCTCAGTTTTTACCGAAGGTGGTATCTACCTTCCATTTAAATCAGGAGATAGTTCTACCTGTGTTTCAACCCCCAGAGGGTTCTAAAAAAAGGGACAAGTTGAGAACTTTGGATGTTGTGCGTGCCTTACGCATATATGTGGACAGAGTGAAGAGTGTCAGGAAGGCTGACACATTGTTGGTATTGTATGACGTACACAAGATTGGTTGGCCTGCATCTAAGCAGACTATTGCTAGGTGGTTGCGGTCTGTGATAGCCTTTGCATACACCAAAGTGGGTAGACCAGTACCGGCCAAAATAAATGCGCATACCACCAGGTCAGTTGCCACCTCTTGGGCGGTTCGACATGGGGCCACAGCTGAGCAGGTTTGCAGAGCTGCCACTTGGTCATCTGTTCACACATTTGCCAAATTCTATAGATTCCATGAGTTCGCGTCGGAGGACGCATCATTCGGGCGAGCAGTGCTGAGAGCTGCAGACCTGAGCGTACCCTCCCAAAGGACCGGCTCTGGAACGTCCCAGTGTTGAGCTGTGTCACCAGGACCATTGAAAGAGAAAAAGGGATTTTTGTAAGAACTTACCGTTCGAATCCCTTTCTCTGATATGGTCCTGGTGACACAGCGATCCCTCCCTTACGCTCAGTAAGTATGCCAGAAGTTTCATGATGTTCATGTTAAAATGGTTAAAAGTTAACAGTTTTCTGTTATAAAATGTGCATATAATATGTGCAGGCGTTTGTACTGAGTTAATGTATTCCAGTGGCTTTGAAAGATGAACTGAAGAGTCCAGGGATGCAGTAGGGGAGGAGCCTACCCTCTAAAGCTTTAGGATAGGTGCCTGGCTCCTTCGGACCCTCCTACATCCCAGTGTTGAGCTGTGTCACCAGGACCATATCAGAGAAAGGGATTCGAACGGTAAGTTCTTACAAAAATCCCTTTATATATATATATATAGTAGGTGAAGTCCCGGCACTCACTGACAAGGCACAATTACGTTTCCGGTGCCTTCCTAAATATGCCGCAGATCACAGCATATCCAATATAGAGTTCAGTCAGGCGGCACTCGGTCCCAAAAAGAAACACTCAAATCGCCATTTAGGCGTCCTAAATGGCGGCACTCAGCGGACTTGGTGATAGAAAACTTTATGTAGAAAATGGAAACTCCAACGTTTTGGAGCAAATGTGCTCCTTTTTCAAGGTGTACAAATTTAAAAGTATACCCCACCGCCAGTGTAATGAGGTCCCATGTTTGGGGCCGGAGCCGGCGTCTGACGTAGCTTCCGGCTGAGCGCGCTGTACAGGCGTGCGGCCGCATCTTGTGTTGCTAGGATACCGTAGTTGCGGTCGGGTAAATGTGACGCTGAATGCGTCTCTGTTGCCCGGTTACCGCTGTCAGGTGCCTCTCCGTTCCCGTGGACGGGACCTTACTGTGAACACACATTGTAATGGTGCTGTTATACGAAGCCTGCGTATCTGCCAGGCTATAAATATTGCTGTGACATAAGTGAAATAATAAACATTGAAAATATAAAAAATATTAAAAACAGTTGTATGGACTACCATAAGTGGACAATTATATGTATGCAATCTATAAGTAGATTTCAATTGCCCTAGGGGCGGAATGTCTCTCCGGAACAGGGGACTATTCCTAATGAACGGACTATATAGAAGGGCGCTGGGCTGGACTGGACAAGGAGAAATGGGGGATCGTGGGTCAAGATGGAGGACAGCTGTTGTGTACACAAACCGCTTTTACAGCACGTAAACGTGCATCTGTCTCTGATAGGGACTGGGCTGGGGAAAACGGAACATGGTGGAGTATATCTGGATAAGGGTCTGACCTGACCCGCTTTCGGGCTCTTCTGCCCGTGCGCTTAGCTATGTTATTTGAATACTCCAAAGGACAATCTGTCGTTGAGGCCCTTGGGCTTGCAGCAGTCCAGTAAATTTATCCATTTGGACTCGTAGCGCAGGAGTGCGCCTTCTCTGTCTCCTCCTCTGCTAGAAGCTGGAACGTAATCTATCACTATGAAATTCAGGTCATTCAAGGTGTGTTTTGACTCGGAGAAGTGGCGTGCCACCGGTTGGTCTGATGTTTTAGATTGAAGGGCGTTCTTGATCGCGGAACGATGCAGTGCCATGCGTTCCCTTACCGTTCTCACCGTCTTGCCCACATATTGCAAGTGGCACGGGCATGTTATAAGATATACGATGAATGAGGATCTACAATGTAGCACATGCCTGATGGAGAAGGTCTTACTGCCATCCTTGTTCGAGAACGTGCTCCCAACTGTCATGTTTTCACATGTCGTGCATTTTATGCATCGATAACACCCTGGTTGGCGGGACATGAAGTTTCGTGGTGCCTCAGTTTTGTTAAAGTTGGAGATGTCCGAATGGACCAAGTGGTCTTTTAGGTTTTTTCCTCTGCTGTAACAGACCATCGGCCGCATGTTCTTGTAACAGGGGAGATCTTTGTCCGTGGCTATGATTGGCCAGATGGCTCTGGTGGCCCGCGGTATGACTGGGCTGCTGGTGTTATAACTGGAGACCCATGGGATGACTGCCTTTTTTGCTTTAACCTTGGGTGTCATCAGTTCTTCCCTGGGAATCTGCAGCATTTCTTGCTTTTGTTCCTCCAGATCTCTGGGGTTATACCCCCTGGCTACAAACTTGTCCACCATGCGGTCTAATTCAGCTGGAAGCAGTGATGATTCGCTTGTTATCCTAGCTGCCCAGATCATTTGTGATCTCGGGAGGCCTCTAATGAGGGACCTCGGGTGGTGGCTGTTGGCCTTAAGCAGGGTGTTCTTATTTGTGGGTTTGTTGAAGATGGTGGTTCCCATTGCTGATGGTGATTTGCACATCCAATTAATTGATTGTATGGGTGGAATACTGATGTGTAATTCTGATGGGCGATTCTCTGGCGTTGATCGAGTTGAGCAGAGACATAAGGGACTCCTCTCCCCCCGTCCACAGGAGGAAGAGGTCGTCAATGTACCGCGTGTACAATAAGATGTTCGCCGCTGTGCTAGGATCTTCAAAAAACATGGCCCTCTCTTCGTAAAACATAAAGATGTTGGCGAAGGAGGGCGACACGTTGCTCCCCATCGAGCAACCGTTTAGTTGTTGATAATGCTTGTTGTCAAATAGAAAGTAGTTCCTCTTTAAAGTTAAGGACAGCAACTGGATGAATAGGTCTATGTTGAACCCTCTGTAGTTCTCTTTGGTGAGAAAGTCGTGCATCACCTGGAGACCACTGTCCTGAGGAATGCTTGTGTATAGACTGCAAATATCAATGACACATAAGATCGTGTCTTGGGGTACTGCGTCTACTTCTCACAATTTTAGGAGGAAACTGGTCGTGTCCTTGATGTAACCCTTTTGCTTAAGGATGAGTGGTTGTAGGATGGAGTCCAGGAACTGGGAAATGGGCTGGCATATGCTATCTTGGGCCGAGATTATGGGTCTCCCCGGAGGCGATGTTAAACTTTTGTGTATTTTGGGCACTGTAAAGAATAATGGGACCCTCGGGTGTTGTTGGGATAGGGCCTTTCTTAATTGGTCGGTGATGGTGCCTTCATTCACTGCTGCCTCCAGGATCTTGTCCAATTCTTTCTTATATGGAACTGTTGGGTCGCTGTCCAGTTTGGCGTAGGTATTGATATCGGCCAGTTGATGCCCGATCTCGGCCCTATAGTACTCCAAGTCGAGGGCCACGATGCCCATGCCTTTGTCGGCGGGGCGTATAATGATGTCTTGGTACCCACCGAGTTTCTTCAGTGCTGCCCACTCTGCTCTGGTCATATTATAATGTTTGGATGTGGCCGCCTTGGAGTATTTCTCCACTGACTCGTCCATTAAACGCACAAAGGATTTTATGGAGGGGTTCTGTGAGGGAGGGTCGAATTGGGAGGTGGATTTTTTATTTATAAAGTCTTGGTGTTCCAGTGTTATACGAAGGTCAGGTTTACCCTGAAAGAACTCTCCAAGACGAAGCTTTCTGGAGAACCGATGCAATTCGATCTTCCAATTAAGTTCATTGTGGCTGGTTGTGGGCACGAAGGACAACCCTTTTTCCAGGACGATGGATTCTGTGTCCGTTAAGTGCCTCTGGGATAAATTGTATACTAGGGATCTTGTGGGGGATTCCTTTTTGTGAATCCTCTGGTTCTGGCCTCCCCTACGGGTGGCAGACCTGCGTTTTTTGACTTTTTGGATTGTGCATTGGCGTTCCCCAAAGGGTTGTCCCTCATCATGGCTGCTCCTTCTGAATCCAGGTTAGCTGGATCTGTGTCACTGTTGGAAGATACGTGTGTTCCCACTCGTGCCTCCCTGCGCCTCCGCCACCCTTGTGCTGGTTTGGAGCGATGTGGGCGTTGCCTTCTACCCCCCATTCAGCCATCGGTATACTTGATTATGTTCATAATCTTCTTTTACCGTTTGTAGTTTATTGCGTTAAAACTTAATTAAATCGTTGCGGTAGCCGTCACATTGTTGTTTTAATTTAGTCAGCCAGTCTTGGGAGGTATCGGAAGACAGAGAATCGAGATGTTCCGCCTCGTACTGTGTGATGCTGTCTCTGGTTTTATTGAGTTCTTTCCCAGACTCCTCTATCACGAGTACTAGCAGGTCCAGGCTGCACTTGTTTAAGATGCTTGTCCATTTCCTGCAAAAGTCTTGGCTGTGCCGCCCTATGGTGGGCACGTTCCTTACCCGGAAGCCCCTCGGTATGAGGCGCTCCCGATAGTACTCGGACAGGGATACCCCGTGTAGGAGAAAATCCATCTCCCTGCGCTTGAGTTTATATAATTGTTTGTAGATGTCCTCGGGGCCCAGGTGCCCTTCCATTAACGATATATATTGTCCTTGAAAAGCACTCTCTCCACCTCTTCGTCTGTGTAGGTGAAGGTGCTGCCTCTCTGTAGTTGCATGGAGCTACATCCTGGTTGATCCTCTGGCACTGGTGTGCTGGATGGGATCCCGGGGGTGTCCGTTCTGGTGCAGTGCTGCATCGTAACTGCAATTGTGTCCAGTTGGTGGTAAAATGAAATGTGCTTTTGTGTGTTGCAAAGAGCACTTCCTTGAAGGGTAGAAAGATAGTACAACGTATTTGGAGGTGCCCTGGCTCAAGTGGGGCTGGATGCAGTCCCAAATGGATAGGTATCCTAGCAACACAAGATGCGGCCGCGCGCCTGTACAGCGCGCTCAGCCGGAAGCTACGTCAGACGCCGGCTCCGGCCCCGAACACGGGACCTCATTACACTGGCGGTGGGGTATTTAAGGTAAGAGTTTTTCACTTTTAAATTTGTACACCTTGAAAAAGGAGCACATTTGCTCCGAAACGTTGGAGTTTCCATTTTCTACATAAAGTTTTCGATCACCAAGTCCGCTGAGTGCCGCCTCTGTCTCCAGTCGTCACCTACCTATCCCTCCAGGAAGGCACCAACGGCAGCTGATCCCTGAAGGACGAGTGCCAGGCTGACTCCGCCACCTATATATATATATATATATATAAATAAATATATATATATATATCAATAAACATATTTCCCAATAGAATAAGTCACAAACAAATTTTTCAGGTAATTAACTCCTAAGAGCATAATCTAACAGAAGCAAAGTTTGATGCACCAAAAATGGACAATTTAGCAATGTAGCTGAAAGACTTACCCCTCTTGAGGTGTATACTGGTATAAGTTTCAGTGAAAGTGAACTAGCCATTACCTGGCTCTGGAATATATAGGGCCATATCATGACATCATTTCCTGTAATGATTTAATTGGTCTGGGTTAAAGGTAATTCAAATTATTAATGCCAATTCCCTATCTTAGTTCCTAACCAGACTTCTATTTGCTAGTCTTTTAATCTTTTTAAAAATCTTAGTGTTTGAACCATTAGTTTATTGTGGGACGGACTACCCAGCCTGCTTTGCGGCTGTCAGTCCGATTACTATGCCGATCCTGGCATTTACAGATGCTCCTGAATGTTGCTACTACGTTGGTGGTGTGGTGGAGGAGTGGTGGATCACTATTTGCTGGCTTGATCCCCCTCCTTAACTCACGGAAGCTGGGAACCTTTTTCTGAGTTCCTACTTCCTTTCTATACTACTACTTATACTTTCTAGTGTGCTATAACTTTCCAATTTAGCTTAGACTACTATTAATAATACCGTGCTCTTATCTATGTGGTAATTAATATTACTAAAGTGGAGGTGCAAATATTAATAGTAGTCTAATCTAAATTGGAAAGTTATAGCACACTAGAAAGTATAAGGAGTAGTATAGAAAGGAAGTAGGAACTCAGAAAAAGGTCCCCAGACACTTTTCAGACGTCCATAGTAATTTGAAACACCGGTGTCACGTTTCGTGAAGCACCAGCTGGAGTGTAACGGAGGCTGGGTGCTTTGATGTAGGGCTGTTACATGAACGACAAGGGAGTGAAGCAACCTTTTTTAATAAAGATACTGCGGTACAGGATATGAATGATGGCAAAATGATTAACTGTAGATTTTGATAAATAGGGAAAAATCAACAACATACAATACTTATTGAAGAGCGTTGAAGATGATTGGATGAAGGATTGGATGATTGGTTGAATTATTGGATGATTGGTTGAAGGATTGGATAATTGGATGATTGGTTGAAGGATTGGATAATTGGATCAAGGATTGGATGATTGGGGGTGCATTTAACTTTTTATCTGGAACACATCATGCTGAATTGCAAGGGGAGCAAATACAGTTCGATGTTTTTCTGTGCATGGTACTTACTGTCTGCTTTTGCATGTAGAAAACAAATGGTTAACAGTTTTATCATTACACTGAATTTTAGATTTCAGCGTGGACACACACCACCCAAAATCTGTCTCTGCACATGTTACATTCCCCCAACTGCAGTGCACATGGTTTTGCTCAGGTGCTCATTTAGTTGCTGCTTTTTTTTTTATTGTAATTTCTTTTTTTGCTTTTCTTCCAAAAAAGTAACAGGCCCTTAAAGTCTGGGTCTAATGTTGCTAGCTGAGCTGCTAGTCTTCCTAGGTTTCCTAGCCACAGTAGAAATAATTGCTAAAGCCACTATACTGTACTTTCAGGTGTGTACCAATGTGATCAGTAATGATCAAATTATTTTACTGTTTTGGATGTTACGCAATTATGTATTAGCCATAATATCTGGGGGATCAATGTATGTATGTATGTATGTATGTATGTATATATATATATATATATATATATATATATATATATAAATAAGGTGCCCTTGCAGTATGGGTGGTCTGATTAGGCAAGTTAGTTGATTGTGTGCACCCATAGAGGATGTAAAATGACCGCTACCTCTACTACACACCTCTAATAAGGTCCAGTTGTGGGGGAAGGGGGGTTTGGCTTGTACTGACTGATGTTATTCTATTGTTTTGATACCCACTTGTCCCATCAGTATACGTAAAATTAATCTTTTTTCATTAACATTAAAAGCAGTGCCCCCAAAAAAAGAGTTATCTTTTTCTTCCCACAAAATTTAAGGTCCAGTTGTGCCAAGGATGGCCCAGCCTGGGAATAAGGTCTTTGCTGTCATGGATCGTAAAATGGAGATTGCACAAAAAGCTCCTGAGAATTTCAGCAACCTTCATCTGACACCCACAGGTATAGACTGCTAAACATGTAAGCACTGGGCAAAGAAGTTTCATCATAGGCACGTACAGTCAAAAGACAAAATCCAAGACTGCCCTTACTGTAGTTTAATTTAACTTTGTCATAGTGCTGCCAAACTGATGATTTCTTTTATATCAAAATAATTGTTGAACTGGTGTATGCATACTACACAGCACTAATACATATTTAACCCCTTCCCTGGTACTCCTGAGAATTTTCTGGGGTTTGCTCCAGTGCGCAGACTGGCAACCTGGAAAATTCTCGGGAGTGCCACTGCCTGCGCTCCTGGGCCGAGCGCTGAGATCAGCGTTGCACTCAGCTTCAAGCGGCTGCCCGGCTCCTGTTGCCCGGCCTCCCACCCCCCTGCTGTGTGCGGCGTGATCGTGTAACGTCACGCCAAACATAGCCAGGCTTCCGGGGGCAGGACCGGGCTGCAGCTATTACACAGATCAGCGCCGCCGTCCGGACCCAGGGACACAGTGGTGGGGTTTTATTTTAGGGAGCGCTCCCCAGTAAGAACTCGCCCAGTGGGGAGCGCTCCTAATAAAAAAAACACCACTGAAGGGGTTAAAGGAGTAGGCATACTATTGGTGGGATCATTTGTACTCTACATGGTAATTGGCCTCCTACTTTTATAGTACAAAAGAAAAGGGAGAAATGTAATAGGGTCTGTTTTTTTTATTACTATTGTTTGCGCTCGCCAAATTACGATGAGAGTTTTGTGTGAGAATCTTCATCATTTAATAAGCATGGAGTTTCAATGTGCTGACCTTACTTGCATGTGACATTTTGTAGGTTTTCTGGTGAGAAAACCTGCGAAAATCTAGCAAATGTCAAAGTGAGTTTCATAATATAAGGTTCTTGCCTAGGTTGGATCGCATATTGATCCAACTTGCAGTTTACCAATAATTGGGAAACTGCTCAAGCACAGGACCCTTTCTGCAAATGTGTAGGACTGGTCCTGCAATTGCATCCGCTGTAATACGAATACCTCTGCCTTATTGACAGGCAGAAGTGTTCACAGTGTGGGGTGGAGGTGTTCAGCATTTGTTTTCCTGGTGTGGTTAGGCCAAGTACCGCATCTGCAGTACAGTTTTACTTGGTTGAGCAAGGTCCCCTGCAACTGTAAGCTTGAGTAAGGTCAGACTTACTCAGGCTGCAGTAGCAGATGAACTTTTGCAAGAAAGTGGTGTGCACCTCCTCTTCCATTGCATTGTGGCGAGTAGATTAGCATATGTGATCCAACCTGAATGCAGGCCAAAACCCTCTGATTTTGGCATCAGTTGTGCACTGATCTCACTCTTTTGTGAAGCTAAAGACAGGTTAGACAGTTTGTTTTGTTGTTGCTGTATAGGAGTAGGAAGCGGATGGAGGGTCAGGGGAGCAGTGAGTAGAATATGGTTTTTGATCCACAAGAGTCTGGAGCATACATGGGGCAATTATAGCCCTTTTTCGAAGCAATCTGTTTAGAAATTAAGCACAGACCGCTTCGTTGTACACCCCAGCTCAGATCTTGACTACATGTAGTCAAGACCTAGTCAAATCGCCAGTGTTCTAACCAGAGAACACTGGTTGGCACAGATCGACCATACACACATCGCTATGTGTTGAATTAGTTTAGAACAGGGTGGGAATGACTATGGTGTATCATTTGGCTGAAGCTGCCAGGCTTTTTCTCCACATGAAAAATCAGCACTTTTCACTGTATGAAGTAGACCCGCCCTATTCAATCCTCGAACCGATTGTTCACCTGACCGAGAAATCCAGCATTGGCAAAACTGCATGAATAGTCGAATTTGCCGCAAATTCACGTGGTTATGGCAAAGTTTCAGCCGTTTTCGGCCATTTTTGTGGCTGTTTTTCGCTCTTGCCGATTCATGCCGAGCATGACAAATTATACCAGTAGAACTTACATTTGCATATGTTTTACATTTCTTTTAAATTCAGTTTTCTGCTAATTTTGTGAAAGCAAAGGAATCAACAGTTAGGGATGATATTTTCATTTTTATTTCTTTCATTAGCAAGTGGGAAAAAGGCAACTTCCAAAAGACGACACATTGAAGCTGCTGGTGTTAATGATGAGGATGATGGTGAGTGCTAGAAAAGCAAAAATCAGACCATAGTATAGCAGGCATATACAATTCTGCAATATTGTCATGTAATAGTTCACATATAACTCTGTCACAATCTCTGGATTCCTTCTGTAAGATGTAGATAAGTTCAAACTGCACAGCGTAGCAGCACTACAGCACAATTCTGAATAATTGCACAAAAAGAATATTGAGACCATATAGCCCAAAGAGAATCATTGGCTGCTCCTATCACTTTCACTACTATCAGCTAAACTACCACCCCACCAACCACAGCTCTCAATACTCCCCTCATGGCCATTATTCTGTCAGGTGGTTGTTGACTGAAAATTATTATTTTTTTTGTGAATATTACATTTTGTTCTGCAAATTGTATCTGCTTTCAATTTTTTTTAAGTAACCAACGAATGTGAGTGAATATATTTTTGTAGACATTTGGGATTATTAAAATATGGGTTTATATAAAAATATTGTTCTGAGTACTGGCATATTATCCTTTCACAAACTTCATAACCCCTTTGCGTATTCACGACATCCCGAGATGGTGATGTAAAATATGTGTCATTGCTGTATTCCTCTATGGCCCCAAAGTCCGAACTTTCATGTCTAAGGGCGATGTTGTGTAGCATACAGTATACAGATAATTATGTCACCAACTTCCTCTGGGGTACATAGAAGAATTGCACTAATGTATCCAATATCCAGACAGCGGAACCTGCTCTTCAAGAGCTGGAGCAGGTTAGTGAACCTATGCTCTGGCAGTGTCTATCTGCCAGAGACTACCTTTTATAGGAAGCACAAGGAACTCTACTCTCACATGGGCCCCAATCAGTGAGAGCTGAGCATGTCTCACTCAGGTGCTGTAATCAATCAGCAATTCTCTGGTTAAGGTTCGTAAACACGGAGCAATATGATCGCTAGCAATATATTGCGCAGCACTCATATTGCTCAGTGTCCCGTTTTCATCAGCGACCAGAGATGGTTTCTGGTCGCTGATGAAAAAACACACTGACGGTAGAAGAGGCAGGGGAAGTCTCTGGTCAGAGGAGCATGCTCCTCCAACCAGCGACCATTAGGGGGCTGAAAATGGGAACTCGCCCCCAGCGATTTATCGCCGGTGCACACTCCAATGGCTGGTAATATTGCCAGCGACCATATCGCCAGCGATAAATGACCTTGTGTACACAGCTTTACACATAACTGGCTGGCAGTATGGAGCAGAGTTGAACTAATGGGAAAGATCACAAATCTGACAATCAATCTGTAGATGTATGGCCACCTTTAGTATACCTGAACCATCTCCAAATACTCAGGCCATGAGAGAAACCGTGGATCATGTTTTTTTTACGAGCTGAATGTTCTGACTTATAGCTGGAGTGGTTCAGAGCTAACTGATGTATCGTGGTCTGGCTCATATTGAGGAGGTTCGGAGAGCAGTTTAAAAATATCATGGACTTGCTGAAGGCAACTAGGCAGAAACCCAGTTTATGAAGGAGACTTGGGATAATAAGCACATATTCAGTACAGTTTTTGAGGTGTGGCTTGTTCTGAACAGACTGTTCATTGTTTCAAAATGCTTGAGTGACTTACCACTATGGTAGTAAGAAGCATATCTGTTATATTAACATGTTAAAGGTATATTGCAAAATTGGAATTGATAGTTTCTATTTGATGCTTGTTGATAGAGTAACCTGGTAGTGAATCACCACCTAACCAGCTCAGTGGCGGTATAGAGGGTCCATAACAGGAGTAATTGGAGTTGGTGCGGTTTTCCTTGAAAACATAGTTTAGATGGAATCCAGGCTGTACCTCTATGTGATGCACACTATTTTTTCCTCCGTGGATGTGCCACATATACCAGTGTAACAACCACTGGACCCTTCGCAGCTGTCTACAACTGCAGACACATTCACAGCATCAATGCCTATCGGGCAGACATTGAACTCCTGAGTATTAGCCTACAGTCACACAGAATAGTTACCACAACTGATCTGAGTTCTGTGTATGGGCTAGCAGTCAGTTGATAACACACATCCACAAAACAGTCATGAAACGACTCTTGTTTTTGCCTGCCACTCCATATTTCCTTGACTAAAGGGTATTGACAGATACTGCAACATTGATCCCAACAGTGGACATTCATCATCTCATTTGCCCTGCAATGTTCTATGGTCGTGTCATTTGTGATGAAGAAGGTACTGGCAATCTTCCACTTACTGATCTTTAGAAATGGCTTTATATAGTACTGGTTGAGGTGTTCAGCGATGCTCAGGTTTGGTTGTGCAATTAACATTACCTCAACTTTTTCCTCTTGTTTTAAGCTTAACAGCTCTTCTAACAGATCCAGGAGGTGGCTGCCTAGTGTAATTTTTGTTGATAGGGGTTTTGCTTGTAGTCATTATCCCCAGTCTTTGTCTGAGCAGCAATCCTTTTTTTAATGTTTTCTTTGGGTGCAATGCCCTTGCCTTTTTTCTGTATCTATAACTTTCTGAATAAAATTCTTAAGCACTTACGTAGTTAGGCATTCTAAACCTTTTATCAGCAGTCTGTGACATTTGTGTTGAAACCTACTGTAGAAGGCCCAGAACATGCTCCCCAGGTCAAAGCTCTGCCCGGCGTACACCAACGTAACATCGTTCAGAGGTCCTGGTCACTCCAATAGACCATTTGCCATCCTTCTCTGATGTTCTCATCCAAATCCATCCAGCGGTAGGCCCTGATATGCTCCTCATGCCCATGGTGTGCCGCCTGGCATACACCTCTCGGTGGTCGGCTCCCGGATCTGACCAAATTTTTTCTCTTAAACCCCATTTTTCGTTCATGCCAATGGTGGTCACTGTGTTCAGCCTGGCACTCCTGTAGATGGACAGCTTCCGTGGGTGCCCCATGGCATGTATGTATAGGGAATGTTCGCAAAGGCAATCAGCGGCACTCCACAAGTTAAATAGTGATTAATTATAAGGTGTCCGACGTTTTGGGGATTGGATACCCCTTCTTCAAGGTGTACAAAAGAAAACTGTCATACAAAACAGCGTCCCAGCCTCGCTCAGTGCGTCTTCCGTTTCGGGCGGGTATCCGTGGGCTGAGACGCACGTCACCGCCGGGACTCCTGGTCATAGTTGACATGTAACCATGGCGACCGTCCGGCTAGATCGCTCCCGGGCTGCTGATGTTTCTGCAAACATAAAGTGCAATTATTGCCATATATATATATTAAAAACAAATTAACAGTGATAATAAGATGCTATGGATCTTAGTCCTAAAGGTGCCCATACACTTGCCGAATCCAGCATGCATTTTGTGCTAAAATAGCAGTGCATCGCATGCGTTGTGCATGCCATGTGCATGCAATGCGATGCGATAAAAAGACAGTACAAAAAGTATGTGCATCACATACTTTTTGTACTGTGCAATGAGATACCGCGGGAGCGCGCATCTCAAAGCACACATCGCAATAAAGATGCCGTTTATGGAAGTAACTTACGGCTATATATAGTGAACAGGAAATGCAGTGGGCGACTCTGGTTCTGGCCTCCCCTACGGGTGGCCGACCTGCGTTTTTTGACTTTTTGGATTGTGCATTGGAGTTCCCCAAAGGGTTGTCCCTCATCATGGCCGCTCCTTCTGAATCCAGGTTAGCTGGATCTGTGTCACTGTTGGAAGATACGTGTGTTCCCACTCGTGCCTCCCTGCGCCTCCGCCACCCTTGTGCTGGTTTGGAGCGATGTGGGCGTTGCCTCTCCCCCCCATTCAGCCATTGGTATACTTGATTATGTTCATAATCTTCTTTTAGCGTTTGTAGTTTATTGCATTTAAACTTAATTAAATCGTTGTGGTAGCCGTCACATTGTTGTTTTAATTTAGTCAGCCAGTCTTGGGAGGTATCGGAAGACAGAGAATCGAGATGTTCCGCCTCGTACTGTGTGATGCTGTCTCTGGTTTTATTGAGTTCTTTCCCAGACTCCTCTATCACGAGTACTAGCAGGTCCAGGCACTTGTTTAAGATGCTTGTCCATTTCCTGCAAAAGTCTTGGCTGTGCCGCCCTATGGTGGGCACGTTCCTTACCCGGAAGCCCCTCGGTATGAGGCGCTCCCGATAGTACTCGGACAGGGATACCCCGTGTAGGAGAAAATCCATCTCCCTGCGCTTGAGTTTATATAATTGTTTGTAGATGTCCTCGGGGCCCAGGTGCCCTTTCATTAACGATATATTGTCCTTGAAAAGCACTCTCTCCACCTCTTCGTCTGTGTAGGTGAAGGTGCTGCCTCTCTGTAGTTGCATGGAGCTACATCCTGGTTGATCCTCTGGCACTGGTGTGCTGGATGGGATCCCGGGGGTGTCCGTTCTGGTGCAGTGCTGCATCGTAACTGCAATGGTGTCCAGTTGGTGGTAAAATGAAATGTGCTTTTGTGTGTTGCAAAGAGCACTTCCTTGAAGGGTAGAAAGATAGTACAACGTATTTGGAGGTGCCCTGGCTCAAGTGGGGCTGGATGCAGTCCCAAATGGATAGGTATCCTAGCAACACAAGATGCGGCCGCGCGCCTGTACAGCGCGCTCAGCCGGAAGCTACGTCAGACGCCGGCTCCGGCCCCGAACACGGGACCTCATTACACTGGCGGTGGGGTATTTAAGGTAAGAGTTTTTCACTTTTAAATTTGTACACCTTGAAAAAGGAGCACATTTGCTCCGAAATGTTGGAGTTTCCATTTTCTACATAAAGTTTTCTATCACCAAGTCCGCTGAGTGCCGCCTCTGTCTCCAGTCGTCACCTACCTATCCCTCCAGGGCAACGGCAGCTGATCCCTGAAGGACGAGTGCCAGGCTGACTCCGCCACCTATATATATATATATTGTTATATATATATATATATATATATATATATATATATATATATATCAATAAACATATTTCCCAATAGAATAAGTCACAAACAAATTTTTCAGGTAATTAACTCCCAAGAGCATAATCTAACAGAAGCAAAGTTTGATGCACCAAAAATGGACAATTTAGCAATGTAGCTGAAAGACTTACCCCTCTTGAGGTGTATACTGGTATAAGTTTCAGTGGAAGTGAACTAGCCACTACCTGGCTCTGGTATATATAGGGCCATATCATGACATCATTTCCTGTAATGATTTAATTGTTCTGTGTTAAAGGTAATTCAAATTATTAATGCCAATTCCCTATCTTAGTTCCTAACCAGACTTCTATTTGCTAGTCTTTTAATCTTTTTAAAAATCTTAGTGTTTGAACCATTAGTTTATTGGGGGCCGGACTACCCAGCCTGCTTTGCGGCCGTCAGTCCGATTACTATGCCGATCCTGGCATTTACAGATGCTCCTGAATGTTGCTACTACGTTGGAGGTGTGGTGGAGGAGTGGGGGATCACTATTTGCTGGCTTGATCCCCCTCCTTAACTCACGGAAGCTGGGAACCTTTTTCTGAGTTCCTACTTCCTTTCTATACTACTACTTATACTTTCTAGTGTGCTATAACTTTCCAATTTAGCTTAGACTACTATTAATAATACCGTGCTCTTATCTATGTGGTAATTAATATTACTAAAGTGGAGGTGCAAATATATTTAATTTGCACCTCCACTTTAGTAATATTAATTACCACATAGATAAGAGCACAATATTATTAATAGTAGTCTAATCTAAATTGGAAAGTTATAGCACACTAGAAAGTATAAGGAGTAGTATAGAAAGGAAGTAGGAACTCAGAAAAAGGTTCCCAGACACTTTTCAGACGTCCATAGTAATTAGAAACACCGGTGTCACGTTTCGTGAAGCACCAGCTGGAGTGTAACGGAGGCTGGGTGCTTTGATGTAGGGCTGTTACATGAACGACAAGGGAGTGAAGCAACCTTTTTTAATAAAGATACTGCGGTACAGGATATGAATGATGGCAAAATGATGAACTGTAGATTTTGATAAATAGGGAAAAGTCAACAACATACAATACTTATTGAAGAGCGTTGAAGATGATTGGATGAAGGATTGAATGATTGGTTGAAGGATTGGATGATTGGTTGAAGGATTGGATAATTGGATGATTGGTTGAAGGATTGGATAATTGGATCAAGGATTGGATGATTGGGGGTGCATTTAACTTTTTATCTGGAACACATCATGCTGAATTGCAAGGGGAGCAAATACAGTTCGATGTTTTTCTGTGCATGGTACTTACTGTCTGCTTTTGCATGTAGAAAACAAATGGTTAACCGTTTTATCATTACACTGAAATTTAGATTTCAGCGTGGACACACACCACCCAAAATCTGTCTCTGCACATGTTACATTCCCCCAACTGCAGTGCACATGGTTTTGCTCAGGTGCTCATTTAGTTGCTGCTTTTTTTTTTTTTTTATTGTAATTTCTTTTTTTGCTTTTCTTCCAAAAAAGTAACAGGCCGTTAAAGTCTGGGTCTAATGTTGCTAGCTGAGCTGCTAGTCTTCCTAGGTTTCCTAGCCACAGTAGAAATAATTGCTAAAGCCACTATACTGTACTTTCAGGTGTGTACCAATGTGATCAGTAATGATCAAATTATTTTACTGTTTTGGATGTTATGCAATTATGTATTAGCCATAATATCTGGGGGATCAATGTATGTATGTATGTATATATATATATATATATATATATATATATATATATATATAAATAAGGTGCCCTTGCAGTATGGGTGGCCTGATTAGGCAAGTTAGTTGATTGTGTGCACCCATAGAGGATGTAAAATGACCGCTACCTCTACTACACACCTCTAATAAGGTCCAGTTGTGGGGGAAGGGGGGTTTGGCTTGAACTGACTGATGTTATTCTATTGTTTTGATACCCACTTGTCCCATCAGTATACGTAAAATTAATCTTTTTTCATTAACATTAAAAGCAGTGCCCCCCAAAAAAGAGTTATCTTTTTCTTCCCACAAAATTTAAGGTCCAGTTGTGCCAAGAATGGCCCAGCCTGGGAATAAGGTCTTTGCTGTCATGGATCGTAAAATGGAGATTGCACAAAAAGCTCCTGAGAATTTCAGCAACCTTCATCTGACACCCACAGGTATAGACTGCTAAACATGTAAGCACTGGGCAAAGAAGTTTCATCATAGGCACGTACAGTCAAAAGACAAAATCCAAGACTGCCCTTACTGTAGTTTAATTTAACTTTGTCATAGTGCTGCCAAACTGATGATTTCTTTTATATCAAAATAATTGTTGAACTGGTGTATGCATACTACACAGCACTAATACATATTTAACCCCTTCCCTGGTACTCCTGAGAATTTTCTGGGGTTTGCTCCAGTGCGCAGACTGGCAACCTGGAAAATTCTCGGGAGTGCCACTGCCTGCGCTCCTGGGCCGAGCGCTGAGATCAGCGTTGCACTCAGCTTCAAGCGGCTGCCCGGCTCCTGTTGCCCGGCCTCCCACCCCCCTGCTGTGTGCGGCGTGATCGTGTAACGTCACGCCAAACATAGCCAGGCTTCCGGGGGCAGGACCGGGCAGCAGCTATTACACAGATCAGCGCCGCCGTCCGGACCCAGGGACACAGTGGTGGGGTTTTATTTTAGGGAGCGCTCCCCAGTAAGAACTCGCCCAGTGGGGAGCTCTCCTAATAAAAAAAACACCACTGAAGGGGTTAAAGGAGTAGGCATACTATTGGTGGGATCATTTGTACTCTACATGGTAATTGGCCTCCTACTTTTATAGTACAAAAGAAAAGGGAGAAATGTAATAGGGTCTGTTTTTTTTATTACTATTGTTTGCGCTCGCCAAATTACGATGAGAGTTTTGTGTGAGAATCTTCATCATTTAATAAGCATGGAGTTTCAATTTGCTGACCTTACTTGCATGTGACATTTTGTAGGTTTTCTGGTGAGAAAACCTGCGAAAATCTAGCAAATGTCAAAGTGAGTTTCATAATATAAGGTTCTTGCCTAGGTTGGATCGCATATTGATCCAACTTGCAGTTTACCAATAATTGGGAAACTGCTCAAGCACAGGACCCTTTCTGCAAATGTGTAGGACTGGTCCTGCAATTGCATCCGCTGTAATACGAATACCTCTGCCTTATTGACAGGCAGAAGTGTTCACAGTGTGGGGTGGAGGTGTTCAGCATTTGTTTTCCTGGTGTGGTTAGGCCAAGTACCGCATCTGCAGTACAGTTTTACTTGGTTGAGCAAGGTCCCCTGCAACTGTAAGCTTGAGTAAGGTCAGACTTAAGGCCCCCTTACATTATGCGATTTGGGCACGATTTTGCCCGATTCGGATAATTCGGGCCGTGAAATCGTCCCAAATCGCATATGGTGACATCCCCTCCGACCCGATGCGCGGCCCCGTGCACATCGGATCGGAGATGGGAGGTCGGACGGGCTGCACATAAGATTTGCTAAATCTTATGTGCTGCCCGGAGCCGTGCTCCCCCACAACAGGGGACCTACCAGAGTCAGGCGCAGAGAGCCGGGCAGCATCAGCGGGAGCAGGGGGGGCGGCGCAGAGTACCAGGGAGCCGGGCAGGAGAAGACGCTGCAGCAGCAGCACTTCAAAAAAAAAAGGGCCATACAAACGCATAGGAAGCCATTCATTGGCTGAGACCTCTCTCAGCCAATCTGCGATTGGCTGAGACCTCTCTCAGCCAATCGCTGATTGGCTGAGAGAGGTCTCAGCCAATCAATGGCTTCCTATTCGTTTGTATGGGGTTTTTCTTTTTTTTTGGAAGTGCTGCTGCTGCATCGTGTTCTCCTGCCCGGCTCCCTGGTACTCTGCGCCGCCGCCCTCCCTGCTCCCTGCCCAGCGGCTTCCTGCCCGGCTCCCTGCACCCCGACCCCCCCCCCCTGCCTACTCTCTGTTTGCGGGCATATTCCTGCTGCTGTCCCCCGCTCCCATTGTCCCTGCAGCTCCCCGGGAGTGGCATGTTATAAATCGCATGTGATTTATCACATGCAAAACTTGTACATGAAGTGCCATCGCATGTGATCCCTCCCGGGGAGCTGCTGGGACAATCGGGTCCGACTTGTCGTTATGACAAGTCGGACAAATGTAAGGGGGCCTTTACTCAGGCTGCAGTAGCAGATGAACTTTTGCAAGAAAGTGGTGTGCACCTCCTCTTCCATTGCATTGTGGCGAGTAGATTAGCATATGTGATCCAACCTGAATGCAGGCCAAAACCCTCTGATTTTGGCATCAGTTGTGCACTGTTTTGTGAAGCTAAAGACAGGTTAGACAGTTTGTTTTGTTGTTGCTGTATAGGAGTAGGAAGCGGATGGAGGGTCAGGGGAGCAGTGAGTAGAATATGGTTTTTGATCCACAAGAGTCTGGAGCATACATGGGGCAATTATAGCCCTTTTTCGAAGCAATCTGTTTAGAAATTAAGCACAGACCGCTTCGTTGTACACCCCAGCTCAGATCTTGACTACGTGTAGTCAAGACCTAGTCAAATCGCCAGTGTTCTAACCAGAGAACACTGGTTAGCACAGATCGACCATACACACATCGCTATGTGTTGAATTAGTTTAGAACAGGGTGGGAATGACTATGGTGTATCATTTGGCTGAAGCTGCCAGGCTTTTTCTCCACATGAAAAATCAGCACTTTTCACTGTATGAAGTAGACCCGCCCTATTCAATCCTCGAACCGATTGTTCACCTGGCCGAGAAATCCAGCATTGGCAAAACTGCATGAATAGTCGAATTTGCCGCAAATTCACGTGGTTATGGCAAAGTTTCAGCCGTTTGCGGCCATTTTTGTGGCCGTTTTTCGCTCTTGCCGATTCATGCCGAGCATGACAAATTATACCAGTAGAACTTACATTTGCATATGTTTTACATTTCTTTTAAATTCAGTTTTCTGCTAATTTTGTGAAAGCAAAGGAATCAACAGTTAGGGATGATATTTTCATTTTTATTTCTTTCATTAGCAAGTGGGAAAAAGGCAACTTCCAAAAGACGACACATTGAAGCTGCTGGTGTTAATGATGAGGATGATGGTGAGTGCTAGAAAAGCAAAAATCAGACCATAGTATAGCAGGCATATACAATTCTGCAATATTGTCATGTAATAGTTCACATATAACTCTGTCACAATCTCTGGATTCCTTCTGTAAGATGTAGATAAGTTCAAACTGCACAGCGTAGCAGCACTACAGCACAATTCTGAATAATTGCACAAAAAGAATATTGAGACCATATAGCCCAAAGAGAATCATTGGCTGCTCCTATCACTTTCACTACTATCAGCTAAACTACCACCCCACCAACCACAGCTCTCAATACTCCCCTCATGGCCATTATTCTGTCAGGTGGTTGTTGACTGAAAATTATTATTATTTTTTTTGTGAATATTACATTTTGTTCTGCAAATTGTATCTGCTTTCAATTTTTTTTAAGTAACCAACGAATGTGAGTGAATATATTTTTGTAGACATTTGGGATTATTAAAATATGGGTTTATATAAAAATATTGTTCTGAGTACTGGCATATTATCCTTTCACAAACTTCATAACCCCTTTGCGTATTCACGACATCCCGAGATGGTGATGTAAAATATGTGTCATTGCTGTATTCCTCTATGGCCCCAAGGTCCGAACTTTCATGTCTAAGGGCGATGTTGTGTAGCATACAGTATACAGATAATTATGTCACCAACTTCCTCTGGGGTACATAGAAGAATTGCACTAATGTATCCAATATCCAGACAGCGGAACCTGCTCTTCAATAGCTGGAGCAGGTTAGTGAACCTATGCTCTGGCAGTGTCTATCTGCCAGAGACTACCTTTTATAGGAAGCACAAGGAACTCTACTCTCACATGGGCCTCAATCAGTGAGAGCTGAGCATGTCTCACTCAGGTGCTGTAATCAATCAGCAATTCTCAGGTTAAGGTTCGTAACAGACAATCGGCCGCATGTTCTTGTAACAGGGGAGATCTTTGTCCGTGGCTATGATTGGCCAGAGGGCTCTGGTGGCCCGCGGTATGACTGGGCTGCTGGTGTTATACCTGGAGACCCATGGGATGACTGCCTTTTTTGCTTTAACCTTGGGTGTCATCAGTTCTTCCCTGGGAATCTGCAGCACTTCTTGCTTTTGTTCCTCCAGATCTCTGGGGTTATACCCCCTGGCTACAAACTTGTCCACCATGCGGTCTAATTCAGCTGGAAGCAGTGATGATTCGCTTGTTATCCTAGCTGCCCAGATCATTTGTGATCTCGGGAGGCCTCTAATGAGGGACCTCGGGTGGTGGCTGTTGGCCTTAAGCAGGGTGTTCTTATCTGTGGGTTTGTTAAAGATGGTGGTACCTAGCTTCCCATTGCTGATGGTGATTTGCACATCCAATTAATTGATTGTATGGGTTGAATACTGATGTGTAATTCTGATGGGCGATTCTCTGGCGTTGATTGAGTTGAGCAGAGACATAAGTGACTCCTCTCCACCCGTCCACAGGAGGAAGAGGTCGTCAATGTACCGCGTGTACAATAAGATGTTCGCCGCTGTGCTAGGATCTTCAAAAAACATGGCCCTCTCTTCGTAAAACATAAAGATGTTGGCGAAGGAGGGCGACACGTTGCTCCCCATCGAGCAACCGTTTAGTTGTTGATAATGCTTGTTGTCAAATAGAAAGTAGTTCCTCTTTAAAGTTAAGGACAGCAACTGGATGAATAGGTCTATGTTGAACCCTCTGTAGTTCTCTTTGGTGAGGAAGTCGCGCATCACCTGGAGACCACTGTCCTGAGGAATGCTTGTGTATAGACTGCAAATATCAATGACACATAAGATCGTGTCTTGGGGTACTGCGTCTACTTCTCTCAATTTTAGGAGGAAACTGGTCGTGTCCTTGATGTAACCCTTTTGCTTAAGGATGAGTGGTTGTAGGATGGAGTCCAGGAACTGGGAAATGGGCTGGTATATGCTATCTTGGGCCGAGATTATGGGTCTCCCCGGAGGCGATGTTAAACTTTTGTGTATTTTGGGCACTGTAAAGAATAATGGGACCCTCGGGTGTTGTTGGGATAGGGCCTTTCTTAATTGGTCGGTGATGGTGCCTTCATTCACTGCTGCCTCCAGGATCTCGTCCAGTTCTTTCTTATATGGAACTGTTGGGTCGCTGTCCAGTTTGGCGTAGGTATTGATATCGGCCAGTTGATGCCCGATCTCGGCCCTATAGTACTCCAAGTCGAGGGCCACGATGCCCATGCCTTTGTCGGCGGGGCGTATAATGATGTCTTGGTACCCACCGAGTTTCTTCAGTGCTGCCCACTCTGCTCTGGTCATATTATAATGTTTGGATGTGGCCGCCTTGGAGTATTTCTCCACTGACTCGTCCATTAAACGCACAAAGGATTTTATGGAGGGGTTCTGTGAGGGAGGGTCGAATTGGGAGGTGGATTTTTTATTTATAAAGTCTTGGTGTTCCAGTGGTATACGAAGGTCAGGTTTACCCTGAAAGAACTCTCCAAGACGAAGCTTTCTGGAGAACCGATGCAATTCGATCTTCCAATTAAGTTCATTGTGGCTGGTTGTGGGCACGAAGGACAACCCTTTTTCCAGGACGATGGATTCTGTGTCCGTTAAGTGCCTCTGGGATAAATTGTATACTAGGGATCTTGTGGGGGATTCCTTTTTGTGAATCCTCTGGTTCTGGCCTCCCCTACGGGTGGCCGACCTGCGTTTTTTGACTTTTTGGATTGTGCATTGGAGTTCCCCAAAGGGTTGTCCCTCATCATGGCCGCTCCTTCTGAATCCAGGTTAGCTGGATCTGTGTCACTGTTGGAAGATACGTGTGTTCCCACTCGTGCCTCCCTGCGGCTCCGCCACCCTTGTGCTGGTTTGGAGCGATGTGGGCGTTGCCTCTCCCCCCCATTCAGCCATCGGTATACTGGATTATGTTCATAATCTTCTTTTAGCGTTTGTAGTTTATTGCATTTAAACTTAATTAAATCGTTGCGGTAGCCGTCACATTGTTGTTTTAATTTAGTCAGCCAGTCTTGGGAGGTATCGGAAGACAGAGAATCGAGATGTTCCGCCTCGTACTGTGTGATGCTGTCTCTGGTTTTATTGAGTTCTTTCCCAGACTCCTCTATCACGAGTACTAGCAGGTCCAGGCACTTGTTTAAGATGCTTGTCCATTTCCTGCAAAAGTCTTGGCTGTGCCGCCCTATGGTGGGCACGTTCCTTACCCGGAAGCCCCTCGGTATGAGGCGCTCCCGATAGTACTCGGACAGGGATACCCCGTGTAGGAGAAAATCCATCTCCCTGCGCTTGAGTTTATATAATTGTTTGTAGATGTCCTCGGGGCCCAGGTGCCCTTCCATTAACGATATATTGTCCTTGAAAAGCACTCTCTCCACCTCTTCATCTGTGTAGGTGAAGGTGCTGCCTCTCTGTAGTTGCATGTAGCTACATCCTGGTTGATCCTCTGGCACTGGTGTGCTGGATGGGATCCCGGGGGTGTCCGTTCTGGTGCAGTGCTGCATCGTAACTGCAATGGTGTCCAGTTGGTGGTAAAATGAAATGTGCTTTTGTGTGTTGCAAAGAGCACTTCCTTGAAGGGTAGAAAGATAGTACAATGTATTTGGAGGTGCCCTGGCTCAAGTGGGGCTGGATGCAGTCCCAAATGGATAGGTATCCTAGCAACACAAGATGCGGCCGCGCGCCTGTACAGCGCGCTCAGCCGGAAGCTACGTCAGACGCCGGCTCCGGCCCCGAACACGGGACCTCATTACACTGGCGGTGGGGTATTTAAGGTAAGAGTTTTTCACTTTTAAATTTGTACACCTTGAAAAAGGAGCACATTTGCTCCGAAACGTTGGAGTTTCCATTTTCTACATAAAGTTTTCTATCACCAAGTCCGCTGAGTGCCGCCTCTGTCTCCAGTCGTCACCTACCTATCCCTCCAGGAAGGCACCAACGGCAGCTGATCCCTGAAGGACGAGTGCCAGGCTGACTCCGCCACCTATATATATATATATATTGTTATATATATGTATATATATATATATATATATATATATATATATATATATATATCAATAAACATATTTCCCAATAGAATAAGTCACAAACAAATTTTTCAGGTAATTAACTCCTAAGAGCATAATCTAACAGAAGCAAAGTTTGATGCACCAAAAATGGACAATTTAGCAATGTAGCTGAAAGACTTACCCCTCTTGAGGTGTATACTGGTATAAGTTTCAGTGAAAGTGAACTAGCCATTACCTGGCTCTGGTATATATAGGGCCATATCATGACATCATTTCCTGTAATGATTTAATTGTTCTGTGTTAAAGGTAATTCAAATTATTAATGCCAATTCCCTATCTTAGTTCCTAACCAGACTTCTATTTGCTAGTCTTTTAATCTTTTTAAAAATCTTAGTGTTTGAACCATTAGTTTATTGGGGGCCGGACTACCCAGCCTGCTTTGCGGCCGTCAGTCCGATTACTATGCCGATCCTGGCATTTACAGATGCTCCTGAATGTTGCTACTACGTTGGTGGTGTGGTGGAGGAGTTGGGGATCACTATTTGCTGGCTTGATCCCCCTCCTTAACTCACGGAAGCTGGGAACCTTTTTCTGAGTTCCTACTTCCTTTCTATACTACTACTTATACTTTCTAGTGTGCTATAACTTTCCAATTTAGCTTAGACTACTATTAATAATACCGTGCTCTTATCTATGTGGTAATTAATATTACTAAAGTGGAGGTGCAAATATATTTAATTTGCACCACCACTTTAGTAATATTATTAATAGTAGTCTAATCTAAATTGCAAAGTTATAGCACACTAGAAAGTATAAGGAGTAGTATAGAAAGGAAGTAGGAACTCAGAAAAAGGTTCCCAGACACTTTTCAGACGTCCATAGTAATTAGAAACACCGGTGTCACGTTTCATGAAGCACCAGCTGGAGTGTAACAGAGGCTGGGTGCTTTGATGTAGGGCTGTTAAATGAACGACAAGGGAGTGAAGCAACCTTTTTTAATAAAGATACAGGATATGAATGATGGCAAAATGATTAACTGTAGATTTTGATAAATAGGGAAAAGTCAACAACATACAATACTTATTGAAGAGCGTTGAAGATGATTGGTTGAAGGATTGGATGATTGGTTGAAGGATTGGATAATTGGATGATTGGTTGAAGGATTGGATAATTGGATCAAGGATTGGATGATTGGGGGTGAATTTAACTTTTTATCTGGAACACATCATGCTGAATTGCAAGGGGAGCAAATACAGTTCGTTGTTTTTCTGTGCATGGTACTTACTGTCTGCTTTTGCATGTAGAAAACAAATGGTTAACAGTTTTATCATTACACTGAAATTTAGATTTCAGCGTGGACACACACCACCCAAAATCTGTCTCTGCACATGTTACATTCCCCCAACTGCAGTGCACATGGTTTTGCTCAGGTGCTCATTTAGGGGGAAATTTACCAATATGAAAAACCTAGTTTTTCGTATTGGTTGTTTCCCTACGACTGCATACGACTGTTTAAGTCGTATGCAAAGTCGTGTTCCGGAGGGGGATTTACAAAGCAGTCAGATACGACTGCTTTGTAACCCTCCGATGGTGTAATGATTCGTATTAGCGGCCGTATATACGGCTGCTAATACGAATTATTTCTAGCAGTCTGCACGGATCAAGTCAGATCCGTGCAGGCTGCGGTGTGTAAAAAAAATAGAAAAATAAATAAATTTAAAAAAAAAACGGCGTGGGGTCCCCCCCACAGCCATAACCAGCACCAGGCTGAAGGAGCCGGGGCCGGTAATTAAAAATCAGGGAACCCGACAAATAGGGGTTCCCCGATTTTTAACAACCAGCCCCAGGCTCCAGGTCCGGGGCTGGTTCCCAAAATACGGGGGACAAAATGAGTAGGGGTCCCCCGTATTTTAAGAACCAGCCCCAGGCACAACCAGCCGGCAGGGTAATGTCACAGCCGGGGGACACTTATAATATAAGGTCCCGCGGCCAAAACATTCTCCCTACCGACCAGTCAGCCTGGCCAGGGGCCCTGGGGGAGTGGGGACCCCCCCAATGAAGGGGTCCCCCCCCCTCCAGGACTTACCTGACCAGGCTGAAGCCTGGTGCTGTCCTCGATGCCCCTGGGCGGTGGGCATCGAGCTGATAAATGTAGTAAAAAAAAGATGAACCTATTGTTTTTTACTGTGGCACTACAAGTGCCAGCAAGCCTCCCCAGCAAGCTGGGACTTGGAGAACCACAAGTCCCAGCCTGCTGGGCATTAAAGGGCCCGCTGGCACTTGCAGTTCTACAGTTAAAAAAATAGTGCACAAAACACACTGACACACTTTTAAAATAAAACTTTATTACACACAAAGCCCACACATACTAATACTTACCTATCTTCTTCCCATAGGTCGCCCTGGTCCTGTGTCGGCGTCTTCCTCCATGTCGACGTCGCTGTCGGCGATGGTGTCCCCGTCCGGATCCGACGAAATCCATTTGGGAAGCTGTGGAAGGAAACCATACTCACCTGTCCCAGCGCGACGTAGTCCAGGTAAGGGTCTTTGCAAAAAAATAAACCGAACACCCCGAAACCAAACCGGACTGACGGAGACGCACGGTGTTTACATCGTGCGGCTCCGCCTCCCGAATGCCGCTATTGGCCGCCTTGCGGCCTAGCGGCCAATCGGGAGCCGCTAGGCCGCAAGGCGGCCAATAGCGGCATTCGGGAGGCGGAGCCGCACGATGTAAACAAACACACGTGCGTCTCCGTCAGTCCGGTCTGGTTTCGGGGTGTTCGGTTTATTTTTTTGCAAAGACCCTTACCTGGACTACGTCGCGCTGGGACAGGTGAGTATGGTTTCCTTTCACAGCTTCCCAAATGGATTTCGTCGGATCCGGACGGGGACACCATCGCCGACAGCGACGTCGACATGGAGGAAGACGCCGACACAGGACCAGGGCGACCTATGGGAAGAAGATAGGTAAGTATTAGTATGTGTGGGCTTTGTGTGTAATAAAGTTTTATTTTAAAAGTGTGTCAGTGTGTTTTGTGCACTATTTTTTTAACTGTAGAACTGCAAGTGCCAGCGGGCCCTTTAATGCCCAGCAGGCTGGGACTTGTGGTTCTCCAAGTCCCAGCTTGCTGGGGAGGCTTGCTGGCACTTGTAGTGCCACAGTAAAAAACAATAGGTTCATCTTTTTTTTACTACATTTATCAGCTCGATGCCCACCGCCCAGGGGCATCGAGGACAGCACCAGGCTTCAGCCTGGTCAGGTAAGTCCTGGAGGGGGGGGACCCCTTCATTGGGGGGGTCCCCACTCCCCCAGGGCCCCTGGCCAGGCTGACTGGTCGGTAGGGAGAATGTTTTGGCCGCGGGACCTTATATTATAAGTGTCCCCCGGCTGTGACATTACCCTGCCGGCTGGTTGTGCCTGGGGCTGGTTCTTAAAATACGGGGGACCCCTACTCATTTTGTCCCCCGTATTTTGGGAACCAGCCCCGGACCTGGAGCCTGGGGCTGGTTGTTAAAAATCGGGGAACCCCTATTTGTCGGGTTCCCTGATTTTTAATTACCGGCCCCGGCTCCTTCAGCCTGGTGCTGGTTATGGCTGTGGGGGGGACCCCACGCCGTTTTTTTTTTAAATTTATTTATTTTTCTATTTTTTTACACTGTAGCCTGCACGGATCTGACTGATCCGTGCAGGCTAAAACGCAAATAGAACAGGAAAATGGTGTTCTATTTTCCTGTCGTATTTGCGTGGGTGTTTCACACCACTAAGCAGCCGTATTGTCAGTACGGCTGCTTAGTAAATCAGAAACCACCATTCTTTTGAATGGTGATTTCTGTCGTATCCTATCGATGGTGTAGGGCATTCGTATTTGTAACTACAAATACGAATGTTCCATCTTTAGGACTATGAATTGTTGTATTTTTGGGATTGTAAATCCCGAAAATACAAATTCGTAAAAAAAAGGTGTATTTCTCCCTATGAATACACCTTTTTTCTACGAATCCATTTTGGTAAATGTCCCCCTTAGTTGCTGCTTTTTTTTTTTTATTGTAATTTCTTTTTTTGCTTTTCTTCCAAAAAAGTAACAGGCCCTTAAAGTCTGGGTCTAATGTTGCTAGCTGAGCTGCTAGTCTTCCTAGGTTTCCTAGCCACAGTAGAAATAATTGCTAAAGCCACTATACTGTACTTTCAGGTGTGTACCAATGTGATCAGTAATGATCAAATTATTTTACTGTTTTGGATGTTACGCAATTATGTATTAGCCATAATATCTGGGGGATCAATGTATGTATGTATGTATGTATGTATGTATGTATGTATGTATATATATATATATATATATATATATATATATATGTAAATAAGGTGCCCTTGCAGTATGGGTGGTCTGATTAGGCAAGTTAGTTGATTGTGTGCACCCATAGAGGATGTAAAATGACCGCTACCTCTACTACACACCTCTAATAAGGTCCAGTTGTGGGGGAAGGGGGGTTTGGCTTGAACTGACTGATGTTATTCTATTGTTTTGATACCCACTTGTCCCATCAGTATACGTAAAATTAATCTTTTTTCATTAACATTAAAAGCAGTGCCCCCAAAAAAAGAGTTATCTTTTTCTTCCCACAAAATTTAAGGTCCAGTTGTGCCAAGGATGGCCCAGCCTGGGAATAAGGTCTTTGCTGTCATGGATCGTAAAATGGAGATTGCACAAAAAGCTCCTGAGAATTTCAGCAACCTTCATCTGACACCCACAGGTATAGACTGCTAAACATGTAAGCACTGGGCAAAGAAGTTTCATCATAGGCACGTACAGTCAAAAGACAAAATCCAAGACTGCCCTTACTGTAGTTTAATTTAACTTTGTCATAGTGCTGCCAAACTGATGATTTCTTTTATATCAAAATAATTGTTGAACTGGTGTATGCATACTACACAGCACTAATACATATTTAACCCCTTCCCTGGTACTCCTGAGAATTTTCTGGGGTTTGCTCCAGTGCTCAGACTGGCAACCTGGAAAATTCTCGGGAGTGCCACTGCCTGCGCTCCTGGGCCGAGCGCTGAGATCAGCGTTGCACTCAGCTTCAAGCGGCTGCCCGGCTCCTGTTGCCCGGCCTCCCACCCCCCTGCTGTGTGCGGCGTGATCGTGTAACGTCACGCCAAACATAGCCAGGCTTCCGGGGGCAGGACCGGGCAGCAGCTATTACACAGATCAGCGCCGCCGTCCGGACCCAGGGACACAGTGGTGAGGTTTTATTTTAGGGAGCGCTCCCCAGTAAGAACTCGCCCAGTGGGGAGCGCTCCTAATAAAAAAAACACCACTGAAGGGGTTAAAGGAGTAGGCATACTATTGGTGGGATCATTTGTACTCTACATGGTAATTGGCCTCCTACTGTTATAGTACAAAAGAAAAGGGAGAAATGTAATAGGGTCTGTTTTTTTTATTACTATTGTTTGCGCTCGCCAAATCACGATGAGAGTTTTGTGTGAGAATCTTCATCATTTAATAAGCATGGAATTTCAATGTGCTGACCTTACTTGCATGTGACATTTTGTAGGTTTTCTGGTGAGAAAACCTGCGAAAATCTAGCAAATGTCAAAGTGAGTTTCATAATATAAGGTTCTTGCCTAGGTTGGATCGCATATTGATCCAACTTGCAGTTTACCAATAATTGGGAAACTGCTCAAGCACAGGACCCTTTCTGCAAATGTGTAGGACTGGTCCTGCAATTGCATCCGCTGTAATATGAATACCTCTGCCTTATTGACAGGCAGAAGTGTTCACAGTGTGGGGTGGAGGTGTTCAGCATTTGTTTTCCTGGTGTGGTTAGGCCAAGTACCGCATCTGCAGTACAGTTTTACTTGGTTGAGCAAGGTCCCCTGCAACTGTAAGCTTGAGTAAGGTCAGACTTAAGGCCCCCTTACATTATGCGATTTGGGCACGATTTTGCCCGATTCGGATGAATCGGGCCGTGAAATCGTCCCAAATCGCATATGGTGACATCCCCTCCGACCCGATGCGCGGCCCCGTGCGCATCGGATCGGAGATGGGAGGTCGGACGGGCTGCACATAAGATTTGCTAAATCTTATGTGCTGCCCGGAGCCGTGCTCCCCCACAACAGGGGACCTACCAGAGTCAGGCGCAGGGAGCCGGGCGGCATCAGCGGGAGCAGGGGGGGCGGCGCAGAGTACCAGGGAGCCGGGCAGGAGAAGACGCTGCAGCAGCAGCACTTCAAAAAAAAAAGGGCCATACAAACGCATAGGAAGCCATTCATTGGCTGAGACCTCTCTCAGCCAATCAGCGATTTTTTTTTTGGAAGTGCTGCTGCTGCATCGTGTTCTCCTGCCCGGCTCCCTGGTACTCTGCGCCGCCGCCCCCCCTGCTCCCTGCCCAGCGGCTTCCTGCCCGGCTCCCTGCACCCCGACCCCCCCCCCCTGCCCACTCTCTGTTTGCGGGCATATTCCTGCTGCTGTCCCCCGCTCCCATTGTCCCTGCAGCTCCCCGGGAGTGGCATGTGATAAATCGCATGCGATTTATCACATGCAAAACTTGGCACATGAAGTGCCATCGCATGTGATCCCTCCCGGGGAGCTGCTGGGACAATCGGGTCCGACTTGTCGTTATGACAAGTCGGACAAATGTAAGGGGGCCTTTACTCAGGCTGCAGTAGCAGATGAACTTTTGCAAGAAAGTGGTGTGCACCTCCTCTTCCATTGCATTGTGGCGAGTAGATTAGCATATGTGATCCAACCTTAATGCAGGCCAAAACCCTCTGATTTTGGCATCAGTTGTGCACTGATCTCACTCTTTTGTGAAGCTAAAGACAGGTTAGACAGTTTGTTTTGTTGTTGCTGTATAGGAGTAGGAAGCGGATGGAGGGTCAGGGGAGCAGTGAGTAGAATATGGTTTTTGATCCACAAGAGTCTGGAGCATACATGGGGCAATTATAGCCCTTTTTCGAAGCAATCTGTTTAGAAATTAAGCACAGACCGCTTCGTTGTACACCCCAGCTCAGATCTTGACTACGTGTAGTCAAGACCTAGTCAAATCGCCAGTGTTCTAACCAGAGAACACTGGTTAGCACAGATCGACCATACACACATCGCTATGTGTTGAATTAGTTTAGAACAGGGTGGGAATGACTATGGTGTATCATTTGGCTGAAGCTGCCAGGCTTTTTCTCCACATGAAAAATCAGCACTTTTCACTGTATGAAGTAGACCCGCCCTATTCAATCCTCGAACCGATTGTTCACCTGGCCGAGAAATCCAGCATTGGCAAAACTGCATGAATAGTCGAATTTGCCGCAAATTCACGTGGTTATGGCAAAGTTTCAGCCGTTTTCGGCCATTTTTGTGGCCGTTTTTCGCTCTTGCCGATTCATGCCGAGCATGACAAATTATACCAGTAGAACTTACATTTGCATATGTTTTACATTTCTTTTAAATTCAGTTTTCTGCAAATTTTGTGAAAGCAAAGGAATCAACAGTTAGGGATGATATTTTTATTTTTATTTCTTTCATTAGCAAGTGGGAAAAAGGCAACTTCCAAAAGACGACACATTGAAGCTGCTGGTGTTAATGATGAGGATGATGGTGAGTGCTAGAAAAGCAAAAATCAGACCATAGTTTAGCAGGCATATACAATTCTGCAATATTGTCATGTAATAGTTCACATATAACTCTGTCACAATCTCTGGATTCCTTCTGTAAGATGTAGATAAGTTCAAACTGCACAGCGTAGCAGCACTACAGCACAATTCTGAATAATTGCACAAAAAGAATATTGAGACCATATAGCCCAAAGAGAATCATTGGCTGCTCCTATCACTTTCACTACTATCAGCTAAACTACCACCCCACCAACCACAGCTCTCAATACTCCCCTCATGGCCATTATTCTGTCAGGTGGTTGTTGACTGAAAATTATTATTATTTTTTTTGTGAATATTACATTTTGTTCTGCAAATTGTATCTGCTTTCAATTTTTTTTAAGTAACCAACGAATGTGAGTGAATATATTTTTGTAGACATTTGGGATTATTAAAATATGGGTTTATATAAAAATATTGTTCTGAGTACTGGCATATTATCCTTTCACAAACTTCATAACCCCTTTGCGTATTCACGACATCCCGAGATGGTGATGTAAAATATGTGTCATTGCTGTATTCCTCTATGGCCCAAGGTCCGAACTTTCATGTCTAAGGGCGATGTTGTGTAGCATACAGTATACAGATAATTATGTCACCAACTTCCTCTGGGGTACATAGAAGAATTGCACTAATGTATCCAATATCCAGACAGCGGAACCTGCTCTACAATAGCTGGAGCAGGTTAGTGAACCTATGCTCTGGCAGTGTCTATCTGCCAGAGACTACCTTTTATAGGAAGCACAAGGAACTCTACTCTCACATGGGCCTCAATCAGTGAGAGCTGAGCATGTCTCACTCAGGTGCTGTAATCAATCAGCAATTCTCAGGTTAAGGTTCGTAAACACGGAGCAATATGATCGCTAGCAATATATTGCGCAGCAATCATATTGCTCAGTGTCCCGTTTTCATCAGCGACCAGAGATGGTTTCTGGTCGCTGATGAAAAAACACACTGACGGTAGAAGAGGCAGGGGAAGTCTCTGGTCAGAGGAGCATGCTCCTCCGACCAGCAACCATTAGGGGGCTGAAAATGGGAACTCGCCCCCAGCGATTTATCGCCGGTGCACACTCCAATGGCTGGTAATATTGCCAGCGACCATATCGCCAGCGATAAATGACCTTGTGTACACAGCTTTACACATAACTGGCTGGCAGTATGGAGCAGAGTTGAACTAATGGGAAAGATCACAAATCTGACAATCAATCTGTAGATGTATGGCCACATTTAGTATACCTGAACCATCTCCAAATACTCAGGCCATGAGAGAAACCGTGGATCATGTTTTTTTTACGAGCTGAATGTTCTGACTTATAGCTGGAGAGGTTCAGAGCTAACTGATGTATCGTGGTCTGGCTCATATTAAGGAGGTTCGGAGAGCAGTTTAAAAATATCATGGACTTGCTGAAGGCAACCAGGCAGAAACCCAGTTTATGAAGGAGACTTGGGATAATAAGCACATATTCAGTACAGTTTTTGAGGTGTGGCTTGTTCTGAACAGACTGTTCATTGTTTCAAAATGCTTGAGTGACTTACCACTATGGTAGTAAGAAGCATATCTGTTTTATTAACATGTTAAAGGTATATTGCAAAATTGGAATTGATAGTTTCTATTTGATGCTTGCTGATAGAGTAACCTGGTAGTGAATCACCACCTAACCAGCTCAGTGGTGGTATAGAGGGTCCATAACAGGAGTAATTGGAGTTGGTGCGGTTTTCCTTGAAAACATAGTTTAGATGGAATCCAGGCTGTACCTCTATGTGATGCACACTATTTTTTCCTCCGTGGATGTGCCACATATACCAGTGTAACAACCACTGGACCCTTCGCAGCTGTCTACAACTGCAGACACATTCACAGCATCAATGCCTATCGGGCAGACATTGAACTCCTGAGTATTAGCCTACAGTCACACAGAATAGTTACCACAACTGATCTAAGTTCTGTGTATGGGCTAGCAGTCAGTTGATAACACACATCCCCAAAACAGTCACGAAACGACTCTTGTTTTTGCCTGCCACTCCATATTTCCTTGACTAAAGGGTATTGACAGATACTGCAACATTGATCCCAACAGTGGACATTCATCATCTCATTTGCCCTGCAATGTTCTATGGTCGTGTCATTTGTGATGAAGAAGGTACTGGCAATCTTCCACTTACTGATCTTACTGATAATGTTTTCTTTGGGTGCAATGCCCTTGCCTTTTTTCTGTATCTATAACTTTCTGAATAAAATTCTTAAGCACTTACGTAGTTAGGCATTCTAAACCTTTTATCAGCAGTCTGTGACATTTGTGTTGAAACCTACTGTAGAAGGCCCAGAACATGCTCCCCAGGTCAAAGCTCTGCCCGGCGTACACCAACGTAACATCGTTCAGAGGTCCTGGTCACTCCAATAGACCATTTGCCATCCTTCTCTGATGTTCTCATCCAAATCCATCCAGCGGAAGGCCCTGATATGCTCCTCATGCCCATGGTGTGCCGCCTGGCATACACCTCTCGGTGGTCGGCTCCCGGATCTGACCACATTTTTTCTCTTAAACCCCATTTTTCGTTCATGCCAATGGTGGTCACTGTGTTCAGCCTGGCACTCCTGTAGATGGACAGCTTCCGTGGGTGCCCCATGGCATGTATGTATAGGGAATGTTCGCAAAGGCAATCAGCGGCACTCCACAAGTTAAATAGTGATTAATTATAAGGTGTCCGACGTTTTGGGATTGGATACCCCTTCTTCAAGGTGTACAAAAGAAAACTGTCATACTAAACAGCGTCCCAGCCTCGCTGTCTTCCGTTTCGGGCGGGTATCCGTGGGCTGAGACGCACGTCACCGCGGGACTCCTGGTCATAGTTGACATGTAACCATGGCGACCGTCCGGCTAGATCGCTCCCGGGCTGCTGATGTTTCTGCAAACATAAAGTGCAATTATTGCCATATATATATATATATTAAAAACAAATTAACAGTGATAATAAGATGCTATGGATCTTAGTCCTAAAGGTGCCCATACACTTGCCGAATCCAGCATGCATTTTGTGCTAAAATAGCAGTGCATCGCATGCGTTGTGCATGCCATGTGCATGCAATGCGATGCGATAAAAAGACAGTACAAAAAGTATGTGCATCACATACTTTTTGTACTGTGCAATGAGATACCGCGGGAGCGCGCATCTCAAAGCACACATCGCAATAAAGATGCCGTTTATGGAAGTAACTTACGGCTATATATAGTGAACAGGAAATGCAGTGGGCGACTCTGGTTCTGGCCTCCCCTACGGGTGGCCGACCTGCATTTTTTGACTTTTTGGATTGTGCATTGGAGTTCCCCAAAGGGTTGTCCCTCATCATGGCCGCTCCTTCTGAATCCAGGTTAGCTGGATCTGTGTCACTGTTGGAAGATACGTGTGTTCCCACTCGTGCCTCCCTGCGCCTCCGCCACCCTTGTGCTGGTTTGGAGCGATGTGGGCGTTGCCTCTCCCCCCCATTCAGCCATCGGTATACTTGATTATGTTCTTAATCTTCTTTTAGCGTTTGTAGTTTATTGCATTTAAACTTAATTAAATCGTTGCGGTAGCCGTCACATTGTTGTTTTAATTTAGTCAGCCAGTCTTGGGAGGTATCGGAAGACAGAGAATCGAGATGTTCCGCCTCGTACTGTGTGATGCTGTCTCTGGTTTTATTGAGTTCTTTCCCAGACTCCTCTATCACGAGTACTAGCAGGTCCAGGCACTTGTTTAAGATGCTTGTCCATTTCCTTCAAAAGTCTTGGCTGTGCCGCCCTATGGTGGGCACGTTCCTTACCCGGAAGCCCCTCGGTATGAGGCGCTCCCGATAGTACTCGGACAGGGATACCCCGTGTAGGAGAAAATCCATCTCCCTGCGCTTGAGTTTATATAATTGTTTGTAGATGTCCTCAGGGCCCAGGTGCCCTTCCATTAACGATATATTGTCCTTGAAAAGCACTCTCTCCACCTCTTCGTCTGTGTAGGTGAAGGTGCTGCCTCTCTGTAGTTGCATGGAGCTACATCCTGGTTGATCCTCTGGCACTGGTGTGCTGGATGGGATCCCGGGGGTGTCCGTTCTGGTGCAGTGCTGCATCGTAACTGCAATGGTGTCCAGTTGGTGGTAAAATGAAATGTGCTTTTGTGTGTTGCAAAGAGCACTTCCTTGAAGGGTAGAAAGATAGTACAACGTATTTGGAGGTGCCCTGGCTCAAGTGGGGCTGGATGCAGTCCCAAATGGATAGGTATCCTAGCAACACAAGATGCGGCCGCGCGCCTGTACAGCGCGCTCAGCCGGAAGCTACGTCAGACGCCGGCTCCGGCCCCGAACACGGGACCTCATTACACTGGCGGTGGGGTATTTAAGGTAAGAGTTTTTCACTTTTAAATTTGTACACCTTGAAAAAGGAGCACTTTTGCTCCGAAACGTTGGAGTTTCCATTTTCTACATAAAGTTTTCTATCACCAAGTCCGCTGAGTGCCGCCTCTGTCTCCAGTCGTCACCTACCTATCCCTCCAGGAAGGCACCAACGGCAGCTGATCCCTGAAGGACGAGTGCCAGGCTGACTCCGCCACCTATATATATATATTGTTATATATATATATATATATATATATATATATATATATATATATATATATATATATATATATATATATATATATATATCAATAAACATATTTCCCAATAGAATAAGTCACAAACAAATTTTTCAGGTAATTAACTCCTAAGAGCATAATCTAACAGAAGCAAAGTTTGATGCACCAAAAATGGACAATTTAGCAATGTAGCTGAAAGACTTACCCCTCTTGAGGTGTATACTGGTATAAGTTTCAGTGGAAGTGAACTAGCCATTACCTGGCTCTGGTATATATAGGGCCATATCATGACATCATTTCCTGTAATGATTTAATTGTTCTGTGTTAAAGGTAATTCAAATTATTAATGCCAATTCCCTATCTTAGTTCCTAACCAGACTTCTATTTGCTAGTCTTTTAATCTTTTTAAAAATCTTAGTGTTTGAACCATTAGTTTATTGGGGGCCGGACTACCCAGCCTGCTTTGCGGCCGTCAGTCCGATTACTATGCCGATCCTGGCATTTACAGATGCTCCTGAATGTTGCTACTACGTTGGAGGTGTGGTGGAGGAGTGGGGGATCACTATTTGCTGGCTTGATCCCCCTCCTTAACTCACGGAAGCTGGGAACCTTTTTCTGAGTTCCTACTTCCTTTCTATACTACTACTTATACTTTCTAGTGTGCTATAACTTTCCAATTTAGCTTAGACTACTATTAATAATACCGTGCTCTTATCTATGTGGTAATTAATATTACTAAAGTGGAGGTGCAAATATATATATATATATATATAAATAAGGTGCCCTTGCAGTATGGGTGGCCTGATTAGGCAAGTTAGTTGATTGTGTGCACCCATAGAGGATGTAAAATGACCGCTACCTCTACTACACACCTCTAATAAGGTCCAGTTGTGGGGGAAGGGGGGTTTGGCTTGAACTGACTGATGTTATTCTATTGTTTTGATACCCACTTGTCCCATCAGTATACGTAAAATTAATCTTTTTTCATTAACATTAAAAGCAGTGCCCCCCAAAAAAGAGTTATCTTTTTCTTCCCACAAAATTTAAGGTCCAGTTGTGCCAAGAATGGCCCAGCCTGGGAATAAGGTCTTTGCTGTCATGGATCGTAAAATGGAGATTGCACAAAAAGCTCCTGAGAATTTCAGCAACCTTCATCTGACACCCACAGGTATAGACTGCTAAACATGTAAGCACTGGGCAAAGAAGTTTCATCATAGGCACGTACAGTCAAAAGACAAAATCCAAGACTGCCCTTACTGTAGTTTAATTTAACTTTGTCATAGTGCTGCCAAACTGATGATTTCTTTTATATCAAAATAATTGTTGAACTGGTGTATGCATACTACACAGCACTAATACATATTTAACCCCTTCCCTGGTACTCCTGAGAATTTTCTGGGGTTTGCTCCAGTGCGCAGACTGGCAACCTGGAAAATTCTCGGGAGTGCCACTGCCTGCGCTCCTGGGCCGAGCGCTGAGATCAGCGTTGCACTCAGCTTCAAGCGGCTGCCCGGCTCCTGTTGCCCGGCCTCCCACCCCCCTGCTGTGTGCGGCGTGATCGTGTAACGTCACGCCAAACATAGCCAGGCTTCCGGGGGCAGGACCGGGCAGCAGCTATTACACAGATCAGCGCCGCCGTCCGGACCCAGGGACACAGTGGTGGGGTTTTATTTTAGGGAGCGCTCCCCAGTAAGAACTCGCCCAGTGGGGAGCGCTCCTAATAAAAAAAACACCACTGAAGGGGTTAAAGAAGTAGGCATACTATTGGTGGGATCATTTGTACTCTACATGGTAATTGGCCTCCTACTTTTATAGTACAAAAGAAAAGGGAGAAATGTAATAGGGTCTGTTTTTTTTATTACTATTGTTTGCGCTCGCCAAATTACGATGAGAGTTTTGTGTGAGAATCTTCATCATTTAATAAGCATGGAGTTTCAATGTGCTGACCTTACTTGCATGTGACATTTTGTAGGTTTTCTGGTGAGAAAACCTGCGAAAATCTAGCAAATGTCAAAGTGAGTTTCATAATATAAGGTTCTTGCCTAGGTTGGATCGCATATTGATCCAACTTGCAGTTTACCAATAATTGGGAAACTGCTCAAGCACAGGACCCTTTCTGCAAATGTGTAGGACTGGTCCTGCAATTGCATCCGCTGTAATACGAATACCTCTGCCTTATTGACAGGCAGAAGTGTTCACAGTGTGGGGTGGAGGTGTTCAGCATTTGTTTTCCTGGTGTGGTTAGGCCAAGTACCGCATCTGCAGTACAGTTTTACTTGGTTGAGCAAGGTCCCCTGCAACTGTAAGCTTGAGTAAGGTCAGACTTAAGGCCCCCTTACATTATGCGATTTGGGCACGATTTTGCCCGATTCGGATGAATCGGGCCGTGAAATCGTCCCAAATCGCATATGGTGACATCCCCTCCGACCCGATGCGCGGCCCCGTGCGCATCGGATCGGAGATGGGAGGTCGGACGGGCTGCACATAAGATTTGCTAAATCTTATGTGCTGCCCGGAGCCGTGCTCCCCCACAACAGGGGACCTACCAGAGTCAGGCGCAGGGAGCCGGGCAGCATCAGCGGGAGCAGGGGGGCGGCGCAGAGTACCAGGGAGCCGGGCAGGAGAAGACGCTGCAGCAGCAGCACTTCAAAAAAAAAAAAAGGTCCATACAAACGCATAGGAAGCCATTGATTGGCTGAGACCTCTCTCAGCCAATCGCTGATTGGCTGAGAGAGGTCTCAGCCAATCAATGGCTTCCTATTCGTTTGTATGGGGTTTTTTCTTTTTTTTTGGAAGTGCTGCTGCTGCTGCATCGTGTTCTCCTGCCCGGCTCCCTGGTACTCTGCGCCGCCGCCCTCCCTGCTCCCTGCCCAGCAGCTTCCTGCCCGGCTCCCTGCACCCCGACCCCCCCCCCCCCCCCCCCCCGGGAGTGGCATGTGATAAATCGCATGCGGTTTATCACATGCAAAACTTGGCACATGAAGTGCCATCGCATGTGATCCCTCCCGGGGAGCTGCTGGGACAATCGGGTCCGACTTGTCGTTATGACAAGTCGGACAAATGTAAGGGGGCCTTTACTCAGGCTGCAGTAGCAGATGAACTTTTGCAAGAAAGTGGTGTGCACCTCCTCTTCCATTGCATTGTGGCGAGTAGATTAGCATATGTGATCCAACCTGAATGCAGGCCAAAACCCTCTGATTTTTTCATATAGCCCAAAGAGAATCAGTTGTGCACTGATCTCACTCTTTTGTGAAGCTAAAGACAGGTTAGACAGTTTGTTTTGTTGTTGCTGTATAGGAGTAGGAAGCGGATGGAGGGTCAGGGGAGCAGTGAGTAGAATATGGTTTTTGATCCACAAGAGTCTGGAGCATACATGGGGCAATTATAGCCCTTTTTCGAAGCAATCTGTTTAGAAATTAAGCACAGACCGCTTCGTTGTACACCCCAGCTCAGATCTTGACTACGTGTAGTCAAGACCTAGTCAAATCGCCAGTGTTCTAACCAGAGAACACTGGTTAGCACAGATCGACCATACACACATCGCTATGTGTTGAATTAGTTTAGAACAGGGTGGGAATAACTATGGTGTATCATTTGGCTGAAGCTGCCAGGCTTTTTCTCCACATGAAAAATCAGCACTTTTCACTGTATGAAGTAGACCCGCCCTATTCAATCCTCGAACCGATTGTTCACCTGGCCGAGAAATCCAGCATTGGCAAAACTGCATGAATAGTCGAATTTGCCGCAAATTCACGTGGTTATGGCAAAGTTTCAGCCGTTTTCGGCCATTTTTGTGGCCGTTTTTCGCTCTTGCCGATTCATGCCGAGCATGACAAATTATACCAGTAGAACTTACATTTGCATATGTTTTACATTTCTTTTAAATTCAGTTTTCTGCTAATTTTGTGAAAGCAAAGGAATCAACAGTTAGGGATGATATTTTCATTTTTATTTCTTTCATTAGCAAGTGGGAAAAAGGCAACTTCCAAAAGACGACACATTGAAGCTGCTGGTGTTAATGATGAGGATGATGGTGAGTGCTAGAAAAGCAAAAATCAGACCATAGTTTAGCAGGCATATACAATTCTGCAATATTGTCATGTAATAGTTCACATATAACTCTGTCACAATCTCTGGATTCCTTCTGTAAGATGTAGATAAGTTCAAACTGCACAGCGTAGCAGCACTACAGCACAATTCTGAATAATTGCACAAAAAGAATATTGAGACCATATAGCCCAAAGAGAATCATTGGCTGCTCCTATCACTTTCACTACTATCAGCTAAACTACCACCCCACCAACCACAGCTCTCAATACTCCCCTCATGGCCATTATTCTGTCAGGTGGTTGTTGACTGAAAATTATTATTATTTTTTTTGTGAATATTACATTTTGTTCTGCAAATTGTATCTGCTTTCAATTTTTTTTAAGTAACCAACGAATGTGAGTGAATATATTTTTGTAGACATTTGGGATTATTAAAATATGGGTTTATATAAAAATATTGTTCTGAGTACTGGCATATTATCCTTTCACAAACTTCATAACCCCTTTGCGTATTCACGACATCCCGAGATGGTGATGTAAAATATGTGTCATTGCTGTATTCCTCTATGGCCCCAAGGTCCGAACTTTCATGTCTAAGGGCGATGTTGTGTAGCATACAGTATACAGATAATTATGTCACCAACTTCCTCTGGGGTACATAGAAGAATTGCACTAATGTATCCAATATCCAGACAGCGGAACCTGCTCTTCAATAGCTGGAGCAGGTTAGTGAACCTATGCTCTGGCAGTGTCTATCTGCCAGAGACTACCTTTTATAGGAAGCACAAGGAACTCTACTCTCACATGGGCCTCAATCAGTGAGAGCTGAGCATGTCTCACTCAGGTGCTGTAATCAATCAGCAATTCTCAGGTTAAGGTTCGTAACAGACAATCGGCCGCATGTTCTTGTAACAGGGGAGATCTTTGTCCGTGGCTATTATTGGCCAGAGGGCTCTGGTGGCCCGCGGTATGACTGGGCTGCTGGTGTTATACCTGGAGACCCATGGGATGACTGCCTTTTTTGCTTTAACCTTGGGTGTCATCAGTTCTTCCCTGGGAATCTGCAGCACTTCTTGCTTTTGTTCCTCCAGATCTCTGGGGTTATACCCCCTGGCTACAAACTTGTCCACCATGCGGTCTAATTCAGCTGGAAGCAGTGATGATTCGCTTGTTATCCTAGCTGCCCAGATCATTTGTGATCTCGGGAGGCCTCTAATGAGGGACCTCGGGTGGTGGCTGTTGGCCTTAAGCAGGGTGTTCTTATCTGTGGGTTTGTTGAAGATGGTGGTACCTAGCTTCCCATTGCTGATGGTGATTTGCACATCCAATTAATTGATTGTATGGGTGGAATACTGATGTGTAATTCTGATGGGCGATTCTCTGGCGTTGATTGAGTTGAGCAGAGACATAAGTGACTCCTCTCCACCCGTCCACAGGAGGAAGAGGTCGTCAATGTACCGTGTGTACAATAAGATGTTCGCCGCTGTGCTAGGATCTTCAAAAAACATGGCCCTCTCTTCGTAAAACATAAAGATGTTGGCGAAGGAGGGCGACACGTTGCTCCCCATCGAGCAACCGTTTAGTTGTTGATAATGCTTGTTGTCAAATAGAAAGTAGTTCCTCTTTAAAGTTAAGGACAGCAACTGGATGAATAGGTCTATGTTGAACCCTCTGTAGTTCTCTTTGGTGAGGAAGTCGCGCATCTCCTGGAGACCACTGTCCTGAGGAATGCTTGTGTATAGACTGCAAATATCAATGACACATAAGATCGTGTCTTGGGGTACTGCGTCTACTTCTCTCAATTTTAGGAGGAAACTGGTCGTGTCCTTGATGTAACCCTTTTGCTTAAGGATGAGTGGTTGTAGTATGGAGTCCAGGAACTGGGAAATGGGCTGGTATATGCTATCTTGGGCCGAGATTATGGGTCTCCCCGGAGGCGATGTTAAACTTTTGTGTATTTTGGGCACTGTAAAGAATAATGGGACCCTCGGGTGTTGTTGGGATAGGGCCTTTCTTAATTGGTCGGTGATGGTGCCTTCATTCACTGCTGCCTCCAGGATCTCGTCCAGTTCTTTCTTATATGGAACTGTTGGGTCGCTGTCCAGTTTGGCGTAGGTATTGATAGTTGATGCCCGATCTTGGCCCTATAGTACTCCAAGTCGAGGGCCACGATGCCCATGCCTTTGTCGGCGGGGCGTATAATGATGTCTTGGTACCCACCGAGTTTCTTCAGTGCTGCCCACTCTGCTCTGGTCATATTATAATGTTTGGATGTGGCCGCCTTGGAGTATTTCTCCACTGACTCGTCCATTAAACGCACAAAGGATTTTATGGAGGGGTTCTGTGAGGGAGGGTCGAATTTTGAGGTGGATTTTTTATTTATAAAGTCTTGGTGTTCCAGTGGTATACGAAGGTCAGGTTTACCCTGAAAGAACTCTCCAAGACGAAGCTTTCTGGAGAACCGATGCAATTCGATCTTCCAATTAAGTTCATTGTGGCTGGTTGTGGGCACGAAGGACAACCCTTTTTCCAGGACGATGGATTCTGTGTCCGTTAAGTGCCTCTGGGATAAATTGTATACTAGGGATCTTGTGGGGGATTCCTTTTTGTGAATCCTCTGGTTCTGGCCTCCCCTACGGGTGGCCGACCTGCGTTTTTTGACTTTTTGGATTGTGCATTGGAGTTCCCCAAAGGGTTGTCCCTCATCATGGCCGCTCCTTCTGAATCCAGGTTAGCTGGATCTGTGTCACTGTTGGAAGATACGTGTGTTCCCACTCGTGCCTCCCTGCGGCTCCGCCACCCTTGTGCTGGTTTGGAGCGATGTGGGCGTTGCCTCTCCCCCCCATTCAGCCATCGGTATACTGGATTATGTTCATAATCTTCTTTTACCGTTTGTAGTTTATTGCATTTAAACTTAATTAAATCGTTGCGGTAGCCGTCATTGTTGTTGTTTTAATTTAGTCAGCCAGTCTTGGGAGGTATCGGAAGACAGAGAATCGAGATGTTCCGCCTCGTACTGTGTGATGCTGTCTCTGGTTTTATTGAGTTCTTTCCCAGACTCCTCTATCACGAGTACTAGCAGGTCCAGGCTGCACTTGTTTAAGATGCTTGTCCATTTCCTGCAAAAGTCTTGGCTGTGCCGCCCTATGGTGGGCACGTTCCTTACCCGGAAGCCCCTCGGTATGAGGCGCTCCAGATAGTACTCGGACAGGGATACCCAGTGTAGGAGAAAATCCATCTCCCTGCGCTTGAGTTTATATAATTGTTTGTAGATGTCCTCGGGGCCCAGGTGCCCTTCCATTAACGATATATTGTCCTTGAAAAGCACTCTCTCCACCTCTTCGTCTGTGTAGGTGAAGGTGCTGCCTCTCTGTAGTTGCATGGAGCTACATCCTGGTTGATCCTCTGGCACTGGTGTGCTGGATGGGATCCCGGGGGTGTCCGTTCTGGTGCAGTGCTGCATCGTAACTGAAATGGTGTCCAGTTGGTGGTAAAATGAAATGTGCTTTTGTGTGTTGCAAAGAGCACTTCCTTGAAGGGTAGAAAGATAGTACAACGTATTTGGAGGTGCCCTGGCTCAAGTGGGGCTGGATGCAGTCCCAAATGGATAGGTATCCTAGCAACACAAGATGCGGCCGCGCGCCTGTACAGCGCGCTCAGCCGGAAGCTACGTCAGACGCCGGCTCCGGCCCCGAACACGGGACCTCATTACACTGGCGGTGGGGTATTTAAGGTAAGAGTTTTTCACTTTTAAATTTGTACACCTTGAAAAAGGAGCACATTTGCTCCGAAACGTTGGAGTTTCCATTTTCTACATAAAGTTTTCTATCACCAAGTCCGCTGAGTGCCGCCTCTGTCTCCAGTCGTCACCTACCTATCCCTCCAGGAAGGCACCAACGGCAGCTGATCCCTGAAGGACGAGTGCCAGGCTGACTCCGCCACCTATATATATATATATTGTTATATATATATATATATATATATATATATATCAATAAACATATTTCCCAATAGAATAAGTCACAAACAAATTTTTCAGGTAATTAACTCCTAAGAGCATAATCTAACAGAAGCAAAGTTTGATGCACCAAAAATGGACAATTTAGCAATGTAGCTGAAAGACTTACCCCTCTTGAGGTGTATACTGGTATAAGTTTCAGTGGAAGTGAACTAGCCATTACCTGGCTCTGGTATATATAGGGCCATATCATGACATCATTTCCTGTAATGATTTAATTGTTCTGTGTTAAAGGTAATTCAAATTATTAATGCCAATTCCCTATCTTAGTTCCTAACCAGACTTCTATTTGCTAGTCTTTTAATCTTTTTAAAAATCTTAGTGTTTGAACCATTAGTTTATTGGGGGCCGGACTACCCAGCCTGCTTTGCGGCCGTCAGTCCGATTACTATGCCGATCCTGGCATTTACAGATGCTCCTGAATGTTGCTACTACGTTGGAGGTGTGGTGGAGGAGTGGGGGATCACTATTTGCTGGCTTGATCCCCCTCCTTAACTCACGGAAGCTGGGAACCTTTTTCTGAGTTCCTACTTCCTTTCTATACTACTACTTATACTTTCTAGTGTGCTATAACTTTCCAATTTAGCTTAGACTACTATTAATAATACCGTGCTCTTATCTATGTGGTAATTAATATTACTAAAGTGGAGGTGCAAATATATTTAATTTGCACCTCCACTTTAGTAATATTAATTACCACATAGATAAGAGCACAATATTATTAATAGTAGTCTAATCTAAATTGGAAAGTTATAGCACACTAGAAAGTATAAGGAGTAGTATAGAAAGGAAGTAGGAACTAAGAAAAAGGTTCCCAGACACTTTTCAGACGTCCATAGTAATTAGAAACACCGGTGTCACGTTTCGTGAAGCACCAGCTGGAGTGTAACAGAGGCTGGGTGCTTTGATGTAGGGCTGTTAAATGAACGACAAGGGAGTGAAGCAACCTTTTTTAATAAAGATACTGCGGTACAGGATATGAATGATGGCAAAATGATTAACTGTAGATTTTGATAAATAGGGATAAGTCAACAACATACAATACTTATTGAAGAGCGTTGAAGATGATTGGATGAAGGATTGGATGATTGGTTGAAGGATTGGATGATTGGTTGAATGATTGGATAATTGGATGATTGGTTGAAGGATTGGATAATTGGATCAAGGATTGGATGATTGGGGGTGCATTTAACTTTTTATCTGGAACACATCATGCTGAATTGCAAGGGGAGCAAATACAGTTCGATGTTTTTCTGTGCATGGTACTTACTGTCTGCTTTTGCATGTAGAAAACAAATGGTTAACAGTTTTATCATTACACTGAAATTTAGATTTCAGCGTGGACACACACCACCCATCTGTCTCTGCACATGTTACATTCCCCCAACTGCAGTGCACATGGTTTTGCTCAGGTGCTCATTTAGTTGCTGCTTTTTTTTTTTTTATTGTAATTTCTTTTTTTGCTTTTCTTCCAAAAAAGTAACAGGCCCATAAAGTCTGGGTCTAATGTTGCTAGCTGAGCTGCTAGTCTTCCTAGGTTTCCTAGCCACAGTAGAAATAATTGCTAAAGCCACTATACTGTACTTTCAGGTGTGTACCAATGTGATCAGTAATGATCAAATTATTTTACTGTTTTGGATGTTACGCAATTATGTATTAGCCATAATATCTGGGGGATCAATGTATGTATGTATGTATGTATGTATGTATGTATATATATATATATATATATATGTAAATAAGGTGCCCTTGCAGTATGGGTGGTCTGATTAGGCAAGTTAGTTGATTGTGTGCACCCATAGAGGATGTAAAATGACCGCTACCTCTACTACACACCTCTAATAAGGTCCAGTTGTGGGGGAAGGGGGGTTTGGCTTGAACTGACTGATGTTATTCTATTGTTTTGATACCCACTTGTCCCATCAGTATACGTAAAATTAATCTTTTTTCATTAACATTAAAAGCAGTGCCCCCAAAAAAAGAGTTATCTTTTTCTTCCCACAAAATTTAAGGTCCAGTTGTGCCAAGGATGGCCCAGCCTGGGAATAAGGTCTTTGCTGTCATGGATCGTAAAATGGAGATTGCACAAAAAGCTCCTGAGAATTTCAGCAACCTTCATCTGACACCCACAGGTATAGACTGCTAAACATGTAAGCACTGGGCAAAGAAGTTTCATCATAGGCACGTACAGTCAAAAGACAAAATCCAAGACTGCCCTTACTGTAGTTTAATTTAACTTTGTCATAGTGCTGCCAAACTGATGATTTCTTTTATATCAAAATAATTGTTGAACTGGTGTATGCATACTACACAGCACTAATACATATTTAACCCCTTCCCTGGTACTCCTGAGAATTTTCTGGGGTTTGCTCCAGTGCGCAGACTGGCAACCTGGAAAATTCTCGGGAGTGCCACTGCCTGCGCTCCTGGGCCGAGCGCTAAGATCAGCGTTGCACTCAGCTTCAAGCGGCTGCCCGGCTCCTGTTGCCCGGCCTCCCACCCCCCTGCTGTGTGCGGCGTGATCGTGTAACGTCACGCCAAACATAGCCAGGCTTCCGGGGGCAGGACCGGGCAGCAGCTATTACACAGATCAGCGCCGCCGTCCGGACCCAGGGACACAGTGGTGGGGTTTTATTTTAGGGAGCGCTCCCCAGTAAGAACTCGCCCAGTGGGGAGCGCTCCTAATAAAAAAAACACCACTGAAGGGGTGAAAGGAGTAGGCATACTATTGGTGGGATCATTTGTACTCTACATGGTAATTGGCCTCCTACTTTTATAGTACAAAAGAAAAGGGAGAAATGTAATAGGGTCTGTTTTTTTTATTACTATTGTTTGCGCTCGCCAAATTACGATGAGAGTTTTGTGTGAGAATCTTCATCATTTAATAGGCATGGAGTTTCAATGTGCTGACCTTACTTGCATGTGACATTTTGTAGGTTTTCTGGTGAGAAAACCTGCGAAAATCTAGCAAATGTCAAAGTGAGTTTCATAATATAAGGTTCTTGCCTAGGTTGGATCGCATATTGATCCAACTTGCAGTTTACCAATAATTGGGAAAGTGCTCAAGCACAGGACCCTTTCTGCAAATGTGTAGGACTGGTCCTGCAATTGCATCCGCTGTAATACGAATACCTCTGCCTTATTGACAGGCAGAAGTGTTCACAGTGTGGGGTGGAGGTGTTCAGCATTTGTTTTCCTGGTGTGGTTAGGCCAAGTACCGCATCTGCAGTACAGTTTTACTTGGTTGAGCAAGGTCCCCTGCAACTGTAAGCTTGAGTAAGGTCAGACTTAAGGCCCCCTTACATTATGCGATTTGGGCACGATTTTGCCCGATTCGGATGAATCGGGCCGTGAAATCGTCCCAAATCGCATATGGTGACATCCCCTCCGACCCGATGCGCGGCCCCGTGCGCATCGGATCGGAGATGGGAGGTCGGACGGGCTGCACATAAGATTTGCTAAATCTTATGTGCTGCCCGGAGCCGTGCTCCCCCACAACAGGGGACCTACTAGAGTCAGGCGCAGGGAGCCGGGCAGCATCAGCGGGAGCAGGGGGGGCGGCGCAGAGTACCAGGGAGCCGGGCAGGAGAAGACGCTGCAGCAGCAGCACTTCAAAAAAAAAAAAGGGCCATACAAACGCATAGGAAGCCATTCATTGGCTGAGACCTCTCTCAGCCAATCAGCGATTGGCTGAGACCTCTCTCAGCCAATCGCTAATTGGCTGAGAGAGGTCTCAGCCAATCAATGGCTTCCTGTTCGTTTGTATGGGGTTTTTCTTTTTTTTGGGAAGTGCTGCTGCTGCATCGTGTTCTCCTGCCCGGCTCCCTGGTACTCTGCGCCGCCGCCCCCCCTGCTCCCTGCCCAGCGGCTTCCTGCCCGGCTCCCTGCACCCCGACCCCCCCCCCCCCCCCCCCCCTGCCCACTCTCTGTTTGCGGGCATATTCCTGCTGCTGTCCCCCGCTCCCATTGTCCCTGCAGCTCCCCGGGAGTGGCATGTGATAAATCGCATGCGATTTATCACATGCAAAACTTGGCACATGAAGTGCCATCGCATGTGATCCCACCCGGGGAGCTGCTGGGACAATCGGGTCCGACTTGTCGTTATGACAAGTCGGACAAATGTAAGGGGGCCTTTACTCAGGCTGCAGTAGCAGATGAACTTTTGCAAGAAAGTGGTGTGCACCTCCTCTTCCATTGCATTGTGGCGAGTAGATTAGCATATGTGATCCAACCTGAATGCAGGCCAAAACCCTCTGATTTTGGCATCAGTTGTGCACTGATCTCACTCTTTTGTGAAGCTAAAGACAGGTTAGACAGTTTGTTTTGTTGTTGCTGTATAGGAGTAGGAAGCGGATGGAGGGTCAGGGGAGCAGTGAGTAGAATATGGTTTTTGATCCACAAGAGTCTGGAGCATACATGGGGCAATTATAGCCCTTTTTCGAAGCAATCTGTTTAGAAATTAAGCACAGACCGCTTCGTTGTGCACCCCAGCTCAGATCTTGACTACGTGTAGTCAAGACCTAGTCAAATCGCCAGTGTTCTAACCAGAGAACACTGGTTAGCACAGATCGACCATACACACATCGCTATGTGTTGAATTAGTTTAGAACAGGGTGGGAATGACTATGGTGTATCATTTGGCTGAAGCTGCCAGGCTTTTTCTCCACATGAAAAATCAGCACTTTTCACTGTATGAAGTAGACCCGCCCTATTCAATCCTCGAACCGATTGTTCACCTGGCCGAGAAATCCAGCATTGGCAAAACTGCATGAATAGTCGAATTTGCCGCAAATTCACGTGGTTATGGCAAAGTTTCAGCCGTTTTCGGCCATTTTTGTGGCCGTTTTTCGCTCTTGCCGATTCATGCCGAGCATGACAAATTATACCAGTAGAACTTACATTTGCATATGTTTTACATTTCTTTTAAATTCAGTTTTCTGCTAATTTTGTGAAAGCAAAGGAATCAACAGTTAGGGATGATATTTTTATTTTTATTTCGTTCATTAGCAAGTGGGAAAAAGGCAACTTCCAAAAGACGACACATTGAAGCTGCTGGTGTTAATGATGAGGATGATGGTGAGTGCTAGAAAAGCAAAAATCAGACCATAGTTTAGCAGGCATATACAATTCTGCAATATTGTCATGTAATAGTTCACATATAACTCTGTCACAATCTCTGGATTCCTTCTGTAAGATGTAGATAAGTTCAAACTGCACAGCGTAGCAGCACTACAGCACAATTCTGAATAATTGCACAAAAAGAATATTGAGACCATATAGCCCAAAGAGAATCATTGGCTGCTCCTATCACTTTCACTACTATCAGCTAAACTACCACCCCACCAACCACAGCTCTCAATACTCCCCTCATGGCCATTATTCTGTCAGGTGGTTGTTGACTGAAAATTATAATTTTTTTTTTTTTGTGAATATTACATTTTGTTCTGCAAATTGTATCTGCTTTCAATTTTTTTTAAGTAACCAACGAATGTGAGTGAATATATTTTTGTAGACATTTGGGATTATTAAAATATGGGTTTATATAAAAATATTGTTCTGAGTACTGGCATATTATCCTTTCACAAACTTCATAACCCCTTTGCGTATTCACGACATCCCGAGATGGTGATGTAAAATATGTGTCATTGCTGTATTCCTCTATGGCCCCAAGGTCCGAACTTTCATGTCTAAGGGCGATGTTGTGTAGCATACAGTATACAGATAATTATGTCACCAACTTCCTCTGGGGTACATAGAAGAATTGCACTAATGTATCCAATATCCAGACAGCGGAACCTGCTCTTCAATAGCTGGAGCAGGTTAGTGAACCTATGCTCTGGCAGTGTCTATCTGCCAGAGACTACCTTTTATAGGAAGCACAAGGAACTCTACTCTCACATGGGCCTCAATCAGTGAGAGCTGAGCATGTCTCACTCAGGTGCTGTAATCAATCAGCAATTCTCAGGTTAAGGTTCGTAAACACGGAGCAATATGATCGCTGGCAATATAGTTCTAGCAATATATTGCGCAGCAATCATATTGCTCAGTGTCCCGTTGTCCCGGAGAAATGTAATAGGGTCTGTTTTTTTTTATTACTATTGTTTGCGCTCGCCAAATTATGATGAGAGTTTTGTGTGAGAATCTTCATCATTTAATAGGCATGGAGTTTCAATGTGCTGACCTTACTTGCATGTGACATTTTGTAGGTTTTCTGGTGAGAAAACCTGCGAAAATCTAGCAAATGTCAAAGTGAGTTTCATAATATAAGGTTCTTGCCTAGGTTGGATCGCATATTGATCCAACTTGCAGTTTACCAATAATTGGGAAAGTGCTCAAGCACAGGACCCTTTCTGCAAATGTGTAGGACTGGTCCTGCAATTGCATCCGCTGTAATACGAATAACTCTGCCTTAGTGACAGGCAGAAGTGTTCACAGTGTGGGGTGGAGGTGTTCAGCATTTGTTTTCCTGGTGTGGTTAGGCCAAGTATCGCATCTGCAGTACAGTTTTCCTTGGTTGAGCAAGGTCCCCTGCAACTGTAAGCTTGAGTAAGGTCAGACTTAAGGCCCCCTTACATTATGCGATTTGGGCACGATTTTGCATGTGGGTCTTCACTCGCATAAGGGCCCCACGGATACCCTCATCTGCTTGGGGTGGCTCATCTGTGGGCATGTTAAAAAGGGTACAATTAGTAATGATAATCATGCATACATTTAACATAGTCATACATCAATTAAATATTCTCAGGAATGCACAGTACATTTGTGCAATCAATCATGGCTTGCCTGCTGATGGTCTGCTCCATAAATCATTGTCATAATGCCAGGTAGGTGAAGCGGCAGCACTAACCCACTCCCATGCACAAAATCATTACTAAGACCAAATCAACACAAAATTATGGTGCCAACAATACATGCAGACCGCAGGGGGTGGTTAGCTAGAGGAGGGCCCAGGGGCACTGACCACTTGTTACTCCATTCTAAGCCACGCCTGTCCATACTCTATTTATGCCATACTGAATCTAGTTTTGTAAAATTAATCACCTGTAAACTCTACTCACCTATATGAGGCTACAGATTGTACGCTTGCAGCAGGGACATGTAACCCTTACATGAGCACGTCATCCCTTTCTTCCAGGATACAGATTAACTACACTGGTTCAGTGGCACTTAAAATCGACCTGAAAGCCATCCCCACAACCTGTGTCATTAATATGTGTCCAGGATGAAAGGGATGGTTTGCCCACCCTATCTAACCCCTAAGTGTGTCTGTTGCTACCCAGTTTGTTTTATCACTTTATAGTATTTAAAAACACAATTGAATCACCAGTGCTACATAGCAAATAGTAGATGACAAAAGGAATACTGATTCTTTATCTATACATACCAATTTCGGGCGCCTGCACCACCTCACAGGCCTCCTCTTCTTCTGGGGCCTCCTCATCTGGCACCTCGTCCTCCAATGGCACCACCTCCGCCTCCACTGCCCACACCTCCTCCTCCACTTCCTCCCTTTGCTCTGCCACCTCCTCCGCCTCCACTTCCTCCGCCACCCCTTCTTCAATCACAACCTCCTCGGCCATAGCTTCTTGCAACTCCTCCTGGGCCTGGGACGCCTCTGACTCCTCTCGGGCCTGTCTTGCTCGTTCCCGTGCTGTGTTTGTGAAAAAACAAAAAAGTGCCAATTAGGGGTCATTTGTATTAAGCCTTATCAAGCTATAAATCCAAAGGTTATAAGTACAGATAAATGTACAGCCAATCAGCTCCTTAGTGGCTTTTAGAAAACACAGGCTGTAACATGGCAGTTATGCTGTGACATTTGGGCCATTGTAAGCATCACAAACATTAATCCTACCCAATTACATATTTTATCACCATTACAGGGTGTCAAACAGGAAGTACCACACATATAGTGTATGCCATGTTTAACTCATGGATCAGGCAGGTTACCTTATTGGTTTAAAAATGGTCATGTCAGCAATATTGTACAATTGGGCATGTAATGGGTAAACACTTACATCTAGCAATGCTGGCCCGTATTTGCTGGAGCTTATCAGGCTGGCTCCGCCTGAGATCAGACCATCGCCGCTCCAGCTGTGCGATGGTCCTGCGCACCTGTGTGTGCGCGAATATGCGCCTGCGGGCCGCTGCATATGCTTGGCGCTTCTGCACATTAGTAATAAAAGGGCCGGCACGCCCCAGCCTGGTCTCCATAACGGAGACCAGTGCCCTCAGCTCCGCAGGAGAGAAGGGTGCTGCTCTCCCATAGGCCGCCATCTTAGCAATGGCACAATTCAAGCAATCATGTCCTGTCATTGGTTGATCAGAGTGATATTTGGTATTAACTTTATTGTTCATTTTGACAGTAACAGCGTGTATGCGCCACAACAGACGGCGAACCCATTGCATCGCAAACCCACACTTGCTGTACCTTTGCATAGTTGAGCAGACCATGCCATTACTTACTATCTCCTAAACAGACAGTGTAAAATAAGTTGGGAACCCATTATATATAATCGATTACATTCACCAAACATAGGTTAAAGCAACAGGTGAAATAGTCTGCATCACTAGCCAGTTACACCTAACTCCACAAGGTACTAAACAGCTTTATTATAGTGAAAGCTATACAGCAGAAACATAGCAAATAGTGGCAGACCTTTTCCCAATATTAGGCCATGGTGCCATGTGTACACTTACCTTCTACTGGGCCACACTAGAGATGTGGAATGAAAAGTAGCTAGCATCAAGGCTGAATTTGGAGAACTTTCACATGTGATTTGGATGCTAGCACTGATTACTATTGCCTAAGTGGTGGACTGGATTTACATATGGAATGGTTAGTGTCATTTGTACTACATACCAAACAAGTGCTCAGTACAGATGTACATTCACATATACATGTCATGGCTGAACACACTTTTAGTTGGTCATTGCAGTACCAATCTGCAATTAGGTACTAAATCATGCTTACTCACTTTGCCAGGTTTTTTTTTTCCCGCACGTTCTACACTGCCGTACGGAACGCTGCCGTACGGAACGCAGGGTGTCGCTGATGTACGCCAATTACAGAAATAGGATATAAAGGTGTGTTAGAAAAATGCAATGTTGTTGCAAACATGGCTGGCTCAGATTCTGCGGAAGACCAGGTGTTGCAGGACCTGTTTGGCCACATGGACTCCAGCACCAGCTATGTCCCCCTCAACCCAGACCAGCCATTGGGAGAAGAGCAGCCAGCTGGGCCATCTACATCAGGCCAATCGGCAGCTGGCCCATCTTCAGCCTCAGCAGAATCATTGGGAACACAGCAGGTGGCTTCCCAACAGAGTAGCCTGGCCAGCACTTCGATTACAGCGACAGGTGGCAGTGGCCGTGCCAGTGGCAGTGGCGGTGCCAGTGGCCGTGGCCGAAATAGGGCAACAGAGGAACCAACCACCAGAAACATGGCATTCGAAGCGCAGGAGCTTGCCATCCTGGTGCCCGCGCACGGGATTGGATCGAGTGTCCACAGGACAGGTTGACACACACAAGGAGATGGAAGATCTGGGAGGACATAACGGCGGAGATTAATGCGGTGGCTCCACAAGTTCGTGAGACGGAGCACGTTAAGAAGAGGCAAGTTCATGTGTGTTACATTTGAGCAGTACAAGACCAGTAATGTTTACATTAGATGTTAGATGGAGTTGGTCAATGGCCGGTCACGTTGCTTGGAGGCACAGACATGTTTGCCATGTCATTTAATTGATAGTTATTGTAGGGTGAGTGTGAGTGTATCTTCTAAGGGTTGGGTTTCAAATTTAATATAATGTAAGTTTGGTGTCATGAGGCACATGTTGTAATCTGTTGCAGATTGCAATGGGTGCTACAGCAAACATGAGGAGTGACATGTATTAATATGTAAACTTTGATTGCAGGTGGCACGACTTCAAAACCAACCTCAAGAAGAAATTGACCCAGCGGTGGGAACACAGCCACACCTCTGGGGCTGGCCCCATGCCATCAAAGCTGAAGCTCACCCCCCTGGAAGAGATGGCAGAGTGCTGCATTGCAGTCGAGGAGGCCTGGGGGGTGAGCACCATGGACAGCGAGTCCCCAGCGGAAGTCATGGCTTCCTTGCTTGAAGGTAATTATTTGCCATGCCATAAGTAGCTGGTTCTAATTTTGCATGGAATGTGTTGTAATTGTAATGTTCTCTTTCACAAGCATTCCCACCGCTTGGTCAAGAATCTCTTGAGGAGGTTGAGGAGTCTGTGCCACCTGCCACCAGTACCAGGCCCGTGCAGCAGCAGCAGCCACTGACCGAGGCTGAATTGACCAGGTGGGTGCAGGTGCTTTCCCATATTCATCAGCAGGGAGAGTCGGCATCAGAGCGGGTGCGTAGGACCGAGGAGGTCTTGCAGGGTTTGGTCACCAGCCACCAGAGTATCGCTGGGAGCCTGCAGGCTATGGCTGCCACCCAGAAATCAATTGCTGCTAGCCTTGAGGTGCTGGCTGATCAAGCCCTGCGGCAAAATGACCTCCTCCTCCACCATAATGAGCTTATGGTGGAGCTAGTTGCCAGCAATAGGGTCCTAATGTCATCCGTTTCTGGTGCATTCCCACCATCAGCACTCCCTGCTGCCAGAGGGGGAAGACCATCCACCCCCTCACCAGCATCTGCACCACCTGGGCCACCATCTGACCGTGGCCGAAGAGCTGCTGCACGTGGCAAGGAGCCTGCCAGGGGCAAACGTGCCCGCAGATGAACTTGTGTCCGCATTAATCTCTACCCTTATGTCTTCCCAAATCTTTCATTGAGCTGTGTGTGTCAGCTTCCTGTGTCCAATTCCGTGCAGAGGGTACCCACATTTGCCCTCGTTTCGAATGTCATGTTTGGTTCCCCTGTTGCCCTGTTCTGGCTACCATTACTGTCTGCTGTACTTGAAGTGTTGGTGCTATACTTTGGTTGTGAAGCCACCTGATGTGTTCCTAATGATTCTGCTGTGGCTATGTATGTCAAGAATTAATGTATTTATTATATATTATTTAATTTTATTCCTGCAATGGTACCTTTTAATTTGTGACGGTTTCTAATTTATTTTATAAGTTCATGTAATAAATGTTTTTTTGTTTCCCCCAAATGTGTGGTTTAATTGATACATGTAGAAGTGACATGTGTATTTCTATTATTAATATTAAGTTGTGTTCATTATTTGCAGTGTAAAAGTGTGTGAAAAGTGCAGCATATATGTGTGTGCTTAGTAATGGTCCATTTAAGCTGCAATGGTTCCAATTGAAGCAGTGACAAGCGTGTAATTAACAAGTAATGAGTAAAGGAGTGGATTGTATTGTGTTCAGCTGACAATGGTTTTAGTGATTAGGCGTTCCGATTGCCTAGCGCATGACCGAGTGGTGTCCGCAAAGCAATACTTGCTTATGGACACCGCATATTTCTTGCCTTTTTGTTCGCGTGCATTCGGTGTGCTGTCCGAATGCACGCCTACCAAAATAAGTGCACTCCCCCGTGTCCGCCCATGTTTCCGCCCAGTTTAGCCCACTTTCAAACTACGCCCCTGTGTAGTTCCGATTGACGCCCCTAATACGCCCATATTTCCAGAGTGATTGCGGTGCACATTTCTGTACGGTATTAGTGAGTACAAGTACGGAGACCATGCGTGGCACATGCGCATAGCGTTCCCCACGCATGCGCAGACTGCAAAAAACCGCCATCCGAAAGTATGCGGAAATGTACGCACCAACCAGAATAAGGCCCTCTGTCACAATCTCTGGATTTCTTCTGTAAGATGTAGATAAGTTCAAACTGCACAGCGTAGCAGCACTACAGCACAATTCTGAATAATTGCACAAAAAGAATATTGAGACCGTATAGCCCAAAAAGAATCATTGGCTGCTCCTATCACTTTCACTGCTATCAGCTAAACTACCACCCCACCAACCACAGCTCTCAACACTCCCCTCATGGCCATTATTCTGTCAGGTGGTTGTTGACTGAAAATTATTATTATTTTTTTTGTGAATATTACATTTTGTTCTGCAAATTGTATCTGCTTTCAATTTTTTAAGTAACCAACGAATGTGAGTGAATATATTTTTGTAGACATTTGGGATTATTAAAATATGGGTTTATATAAAAATATTGTTCTGAGTTCCGGCATATTATCCTTTCACAACCTTCATAACCCCTTTGCGTATTCACGACATCCCGAGATGGTGATTTAAAATATGTGTCATTGCTGTATTCCTCTATGGCCCCAAGGTCCGAACTTTTTTGTCTAAGGGCGATGTTGTGTAGCATACAGTATACAGATAATTATGTCACCAACTTCCTCTGGGGTACATAGAAGAATTCCACTAATGTATCCAATATCCAGACAGCGGAACCTGCTCTTCAATAGCTGGAGCAGGTTAGTGAACCTATGCTCTGGCAGTGTCTATCTGCCAGAGACTACCTTTTATAGGAAGCACAAGGAACTCTACTCTCACATGGGCCTCAATCAGTGAGAGCTGAGCATGTCTCACTCAGGTGCTGTAATCAATCAGCAATTCTCAGGTTAAGGGTCGTAAACACGGAACAATATGATCGCTGGCAATATAGTGCTAGCAATATATTGCGCAGCAATCATATTGCTCAGTGTCCCGTTTTCATCAGCGACCAGAGATGGTTTCTGGTCGCTGATGAAAAAACACACTGACGGTAGAAGAGGCAGGGGAAGTCGCTGGTCAGAGGAGCATGCTCCTCCGACCAGCGACCATTAGGGGGCTGAAAATGGGAACTCGCCCCCAGCGATTTATCGCCGGTGCACACTCCAATCGCTGGTAATATTGCCAGCGACCATATCGCCAGCGATAAATGACCGCGTGTACACAGCTTTCCACATAACTGGCTGGCAGTATGGAGCAGAGTTGAACTAATGGGAGAGATCACAAATCTGACAATCAATCTGTAGATGTATGGCCACCTTTAGTACACCTGAACCATCTTCAAATACTCAGGCCATGAGAGAAACCGTGGATCATGTTTTTTTTACGAGCTGAATGTTCTGACTTATAGCTGGAGAGGTTCAGAGCTAACTGATGTATCGTAGTCTGGCTCATATTGAGGAGGTTCGGAGAGCAGTTTAAAAATATCATGGACTTGCTGAAGGCAACTAGGCAGAAACCCAGTTTATGCAGGAGACGGGATAATAAGCACATATTCAGTACAGTTTTTGAGGTGTGGCTTGTTCTGAACAGACTGTTCATTGTTTAAAAATGCTTGAGTGACTTACCACTATGGTAGTAAGAAGCATATCTGTTATATTAACATGTTAAAGGTATATTGCAAAATTGGAATTGATAGTTTCTATTTGATGCTTGCTGATAGAGTAACCTGGTAGTGAATCACGACCTAACCAGCTCAGTGGTGGTATAGAGGGTCGATATCAGGAGTAATTGGAGTTGGTGCGGTTTTCCTGGAAAACATAGTTTAGATGGAATCCAGGCTGTACCTCTATGTGATGCACACTATTTTTTCCTCCGTGGATGTGCCACATATACCAGTGTAACAACCACTGGACCCTTCGCAGCTGTCTACAACTGCAGACACATTCACAGCATCAATGCCTATCAGGCAGACATTGAACTCCTGAGTATTAGCCTACAGTCACACAGAATAGTTACCACAACCGATCTGAGTTCTGTGTATGGGCTAGCAGTCAGTTGATAACACACATCCACATCACGAAACGACTCTTGTTTTTGCCTACCACTCCATATTTCCTTGACTAAAGGGTATTGACAGATACTGCAACATTGATCCCAACAGTGGACATTCATCATCTCATTTGCCCTGCAATGTTCTATGGTCGTGTCATTTGTGATGAAGAAGGTACTGGCAATCTTCCACTTACTGATCTTTAGAAATGGCTTTATATAGTACTGGTTGAGGTGTTCAGCGATGCTCAGGTTTGGTTGTGCAATTAACATTACCTCAACTTTTTCCTCTTGTTTTAAGCTTAACAGCTCTTCTAACAGATCCAGGAGGTGGCTGCCTAGTGTAATTTTTGTTGATAGGTGTTTTGCTTGTAGTCATTATCCCCAGTCTTTGTCTGAGCAGCAATCCTTTTTTTAATGTTTTCTTTGGGTGCAATGCCCTTGCCTTTTTTCTGTATCTATAGCTTTCTGAATAAAATTCTTAAGCACTTACGTAGTTAGGCATTCTAAACCTTTTATCAGCAGTCTGTGTCATTTGTGTTGAAACCTACTGTAGAACGCCCAGAACATGCTCCCCAGGTCAAAGCTCTGCCCGGCGTACACCAACGTAACATCGTTCAGAGGTCCTGGTCACTCCAATAGACCATTTGCCATCCTTCTCTGATGTTCTCATCCAAATCCATCCAGCGGAAGGCCCTGAATATGCTCCTCATGCCCATGGTGTGCCGCCTGGCATACACCTCTCGGTGGTCTGCTCCCGGATCTGACCACATTTTTTCTCTTAAACCCCATTTTGTCTATTTTCAGCAACTTTGCCATCTATCTATCTATCTATCTATATATATATATATATATATAGCTGCATGTTCAGCCTGGCACTCCTGTAGATGGACAGCTTCCGTGGGTGCCCCCTGGCATGTATGTATAGGGAAAGTTCGCAAAGGCAATCAGCGGCAGTCCACAAGTTAAATAGTGATTAATTATAAGGTGTCCAACGTTTCGGGGATTGGATACCCCTTCTTCAAGGTGTACAAAAGAAAACTGTCATACAAAACAGCGTCCCAGCCTCGCTCAGTGCGTCTTCCGTTTCGGGCGGGTATCCGTGGGCTGAGACGCACGTCACCGCCGGGACTCCTGGTCATAGTTGACATGTAACCATGGAGACCGTCCGGCTAGATCGCTCCCGGGCTGCTGATGTTTCTGCAAACATAAAGTGCAATTATTGCCATATATATTAAAAACAAATTAACAGTGATAATAAGATGCTATGGATCTTAGTCCTAAAGGTGCCCATACGCGTGCTGAATCCAGCATGCATTTTGTGCTAAAATAGCATTGCATCGCATGCGTTGTGCATGCCATGTGCATGCAATGCGATGCGATAAAAAGACAGTACAAAAAGTATGTGCATCACATACTTTTTGTACTGTGCAATGAGATACCGTGGGAGTGCGCATCTCAAAGCACACATCGCAATAAAGATGCCGTTTATTGAAGAAACTTACGGCTATATATAGTGAACAGGAAATGCAGAGGGCGACTCTGAAAACATTCAAAATAGTATATTACACATTTATATCGGTCTGTCTAGTATTGACCAAGTTCCATATTAATTTTATATCTGGCAGCATATTGTCATGGGACATTACTATGGAGTAAGCAAAATGGTACCGAAAAGTAAAACAATTACTGAATTCTGCGTGAATAATGCAAAATCATTGCCTTTGCGAACTTTCCATTTTCAGTTGTAAGTTGGCGCCCTTGTTGAACCTTCAGTGATTGGTTCTATAATAGCCTTTACTTGATTCCAAAGTAAATCAGAGTAAATCAAAGTAAAGTCCAAAATTTATAAACATTTATTAAAAAGTCTCTTATTCCACTTCGTATTGGTGGTTTTCCAGACGATAAAAAACTTCAATAGTGTATTTCAAATTAGCAAACAAACGTTCCCAACGCATTTCGTCCTATCAAGGACTTCATCAGGGGTTTTCTACAAACATAAGAATATAAACTTTAAAATTACATATTCACAATTCATACATTTTTCATTTTACCAATAATAAAACAATCCAAGGACTTTACAATTATGATTATAACACTGATTGGCTTAGTCATCTGGGTAAATCAACTTTTCAATTGGTAAAAAGTTAACAAGTACACAGAAGAACAGGTGAAGGAAAGAACAATTCCTACGGAGGTTGATGGAGGACTGTTTTAACAATTCAGGTAACATACCAAATGACTTTGAAACAATTCCCACAACACTTTCAAATGGGGTGAGTCTCCAACTAGACGTTTAATAACAATAGATCCTTTATAAGCTCTGCTGCACCTGGTGGAGATAATGTACTGTTTTTAGGACATGGCAACTTAATGGACTCAACCTATTTGTCTAAATTTCTTGAGTAGTTAGTTGCTCATTTGGAGTCTAATCTCCCTTCTATTGAGGTACACAATTCTATTGATTCAGGTTTTCCAAATTAGGAACACTTACAGTCTTGTTCTAGAAATTTCTGTTAATATCTGTACTGGTGCTAGGGTCTTCTCTTTTCTGCCACAGATTTTATCTGCGTATAATCAAGGGGACAGGTGTGGACATATAGACACATTCGTATTACTATAGACCTATGCATGTAATGGACACCTCTTAAGGAGGCCTTATTTGATCTTACTGATGCGTAATTACCTTTGTGGGCTTGCGAGTTCTATTACAAAACTCCAGAAGGATATATATAAAACTTTTCAGTATTGGAAAGGTGGAGGTATTCCAGTAATTTGACACCTGTCCACACAAGTAAGTATCTGATTTTAGCCGGGAGTACAGCTACCATAATCACATAACATCGATAAAAATTGGTACACCTACCATTAGATGGTTAAATAAAGATATGCTCTATACATCATCATGGACTATTCATGGTGCGCCTCTCTCTGTCTGATGTACAGTTTCTTTATATGCCAACCTATTAAATGAGATAATGGTCTCCAACTGAATGTATTTTGGCTTGATGATAGATTATTTAGGTTACAATGTATATGTTACTCTTAACAAGGGGGTTCAAATATTGTAACCATTGGTATGATGTTATAGTGCTATCAATCATATGGTTTTCCTTATTCAATAGAGTTCATTGACATAAGTATACGATGCATCTTAAGGGAGTATCTCCCTTAATTATTCCCATCAATTAGGGAGGTCTGAGAGGGCATACATACCGATCTGCACTCAAACACAGGTATAACTGGTACAAAGTTGAGTTTAGTTCCAAACCGGTTTTCACTGTCTGATGGAAAAATATATATATTCTTAGATTACTTGGTATGAATTATAAAATGCTACCAGCGAATTATCCACAAATTTAGGCTCATTGATAGATATAAGTTCCTTACTTTAAACTTTTTATTATATATATATATATATATATATATATATATAAATAAACATATTTCCCAATAGAATAAGTCACAAACAAATTTTTCAGGTAATTAACTCCTAAGAGCATTATCTAACAGAAGCAAAGTTTGATGCACCAAAAATGGACAATTTAGCAATGTAGCTGAAAGACTTACCCCTCTTGAGGTGTATACTGGTATAAGTTTCAGTGGAAGTGAACTAGCCATTACCTGGCTCAGGTATATATAGGGCCATATCATGACATCATTTCCTGTAATGATTTAATTGGTCTGGGTTAAAGGTAATTCAAATTAGTAATGCCAATTCCCTATCTTAGTTCCTAACCAGACTTCTATTTGCTAGTCTTTTAATCTTTTTAAAAATCTTAGTGTTTGAACCATTAGTTTGTTGGGGGCCAGACTACCCAGCCTGCTTTGCGGCCGTCAGTCCGATTACTATGCCGATCCTGGCATTTACAGATGCTCCTGAATGTTGCTACTACGTTGGTGGTGTGGTGGAGGAGTGGGGGATCACTATTTGCTGGCTTGATCCCCCTCCTTAACTCACGGAAGCTGGGAACCTTTTTCTGAGTTCCTACTTCCTTTCTATACTACTACTTATACTTTTTAGTGTGCTATAACTTTCCAATTTAGCTTAGACTACTATTAATAATATAGTGCTCTTATCTACGTGGTAATTAATATTACTAAAGTGGAGGTGCAAATATATTTAATTTGCACCTCCACTTCAGTAATATTAAATACCACATAGATAAGAGCACAATATTATTAATAGTAGTCTAATCTAAATTGGAAAGTTATAGCACACTAGAAAGTATAAGGAGTAGTATAGAAAGGAAGTAGGAACTCAGAAAAAGGTTCCCAGACACTTTTCAGACATCCATAGTAATTAGAAACACCGGTGTCACGTTTCGTGAAGCACCAGCTGGAGTGTAACGGAGGCTGGGTGCTTTGATGTAGGGCTGTTACATGAACGACAAGGGAGTGAAGCAACCTTTTTTAATAAAGATACTGCAGTACAGGATATGAATGATGGCAAAATGATTAACTGTAGATTTTGATAAATAGGGAAAAGTCAACAACAGACATTACTTATTGAAGAGCTTTGAAGATGATTGGATGAAGGATTGGATGATTGGTTGAAGGATTGGATGAAGGATTTGATGATTGGTTGAAGGATTGGATGAAGGATTTGATGATTGGTTGAAGGATTGGATAATTGGATGAAGGATTGGATAATTGGTTGAAGGATTGGATAATTGGATGAAGGATTGGATGATTGGTGGAAGGATTGGATAATTGGATGAAGGATTGGATGATGAGGAAGATGAAGTCCAGATGAATATGTACTGAGTAGGATCGTAGGTGCAGAACCAGGGATGCGACCACAGATAATAACCGTCAGGAATGTAGAAGAAGATGACACCCTTTGGGGTGTTAACCTTGTCCTATCCTTATAGGCGGCAGAGGGTTCCGTGATGATATGGTAAGCAGTAGACGATCAGCAGGAGATTGGAGTAGACTTCACCAAGAAGCGCAAAGGAACTGTAGTGGGAACTACAGATAGCCAGGAGAGATCAATGATGTTAGCGGGTGGACACCATTGTACTGACTGCCGGTCTGGCCCGGCTATTCAGTATTTGAAGGGTGAGCTGTGCGGTGATTGGTTGTGCGTATGACCTCAATGAATGGAGCCACGCAGCATAGGCAGTAGGATCCAAGAAGATGGCCGCTGCTAGAGGCGGCGACAGAAACCAGCCGACAGTGAGTGTGCGCGGAGGCACTGCAGCCGGCGTGTCCAGCCAGAGGCCTGACCTGACAGACACATCATGGCGGCTCATGCCTCACGCCACCCAGAGCCTGCATGGCATGAGACTGCACACCACTGCTGTCACCTGGCGGGGACAGAGCGACGGAATGCAGCATGGAAATCAGCAGCGGAGGTGAGCGCCAGGGCAGAGGGTAACCTGTCAGAGGTCTGTGGGTTTGGGACAGCACAGAGAGCCAGGGTAGCTGACGTGGTGGTTGTGACGTGGCACCCCCTCCTTTATGAGTGGCCCCAGGACACTCTTTGGGTTTAGTTGGAAATCTTTGATGGAAGTCTCACATCATTTTAGAGGCATGTACCTCAGAAGCATTGGTCCAGGACCTCTCTTCAGGCCCATAGCCTTTCCAATCGATCAAGTACTGTAGGCGCTTGTACCTAATACGAGAGTCCAGAATTCGGGCCACATCATATTCAACGCCCCTGTGTGTAAAAACTTTGGGAGACTTAGGAAGAGCAGCATAAAATTTGTTTAGCACTAAAGGTTTAAGTAATGAGATATGAAATTGATTTGGTATCCTTAAGTAATGTGGTAATTTTAACTTATAGGCAACTGGATTGATGATCTGTATTATCGGGAACGGACCGATAAAACGGGGTGCAAATTTCATCGATGGTACACGAAGACAAATGTTACAAGTGGACAGCCATACCTTGTCACCCACTCTCAATGTGGGAATAGCTCTTCTCCTTCTATCAGCAAATTTTTTATATTTCTGTGAAGCTTTCACCAATTATTTTCTGACTTTCTTCCAATGCTGACGAAGCAGCTGGAGAGTTAACGCTACCGCTGGCACAGATTTTGAAGGTAGCCGCTGGAAGTCAGGAACCCTAGGATGGAAGCCATAATTAATAAAGAAAGGTGTAGAAGATGAAGATGAGTGGTACTGATTGTTATGACCAAATTCGGCCCATGGCAACACCTCGACCCAGTCATCCTGTTAGGAGGAAACATGCAAACGTAAAAAAGTCTCTACATCCTGATTGACTCTCTCCATTTGGCCGTTAGATTGTGGATGGTAGGCTGTACTGAAGTTGAGTTGAATTTTGAGAAATTTCGCATAATGCTCACCAGAATTTTGCGACGAACTGTACCCCTCGATCTGAGACGATTTCCTCAGGTAGCCCGTGGGTTCTGAAAATCTCCTTGATAAAAAGGTTTGCTAACTTCGGAGCTGAAGGTAACCCCTGAAGCGGTATGAAACGAGAAAGGAATTTCGTAGGTCTTCTGAATCCCTGGATGACCGGAGAATTTGGAATCATGAGTCCAACGCAGAATTTCTTTCCTTGAGCTTGGTTTAACAAAGGTTTTACCTGGGGGAACTGACACTTGTAAAGTTGTTGCAGCAAAAGCGAAAGGATCAATAATTGGACTTCCCTCATATGATTTGGATTCCTCCTCAGTCTCCCATGACCTAGACAGAGCATCTGCTCTACGATTTTTCACTCCAGGAGAAAAAGACAATTTAAAATTAAATCTAGAAAAGAAAAACTCCCATCTGGCTTGTCAAGGATTGAGACACTGAGCATTTTTCAAATAAAGCAAATTCTTATGATCGGTAATGATATTAATGACATGGACTGCCCCCTCGAGTAGATACCGCCACTCCTCCAAGGCCATTTTAATAGCTAGCAGTTCTTGGTCCCCAATAGCGTAGTTCTGTTCGGCTGGGGAACATTTCTTAGAGAAGAAACCCCATGGATGAAACTGTCCATCAGTATAAGTATGGGAGAGCACAGCCCCCACGCCAATAGCAGAGGCGTCGACTTCCAGAGTAAAGGGTAAATTGACATCTGGTTGAGCCAGATTTGGTGCTGAAATGAACTTTTCTTTGAGCAGTGTAAAAGCTTTAGAAGCCTCGGGATCCCATTTGGAGGGCTTGGCACCCTTGCGTGTGAGAGCAGTTATTGGAGCTACAATAGTAGAAAAGCCTTTGATGAACTTTCTATAGTAGTTTGCGAATCCGAGGAATCTTTGGACCCCTCGGAGGGTGTGAGGACGAGGCCACATCTGGATTGCTTCAACCTTAGCTGGATCCATTTCCAGACCGGAGCCTGATACGATATACCCCAGAAGGGTATAGATGAGACCTCAAAAATACACTTTTCTAATTTGCAGAAAAGAAGATTCGGTACTTGTTTCCTAGCACGGCCACAACGATCTTGATCTGGGGCATCGCAGGTAAAAAAAATTGCGTCGGTCGCATCGCATGCGGGCTAAAAAATCGCATGCGATGCGACCGACGCGATGCCCGCGATTTCCCATAGGGAACAATGTCAAATGTCTCAATTTAACCAAATAAACATAGGGAACAATGTTAAATGGGCCAGACACCCCCAAAAAAACCCTTGACCAGTGAAATGGCCACCCAAAAATACTTAACGCCACCCCACGATCAACGTCAACCCGAAGCGTGGCGAGCGCAGCGAGCCCGCGAGGGGCGGCGGTACGCGTCCTCTGACCTTTTCATACCCCCACTATCCACGTCGGCGTGGAGTTGAGAATAGATAGTGTGGCGAGCCCGAAGCGTGGCGAGCGGACGCGGATACCTTCACCGGTAAACGCGTCCCTTCGCGGGCTTCACAGGTATCCGTGTCCCCTCGCGGGGCTCGCTGCACTCGCCACGCGTCGGGCTCGGTGGCTCGCTGCGCTCGCCACACTATCTATTCTCAACTCCACGCCGACGTGGATAGTGGGGGTATGAAAAGGTCGGAGGACGCGTACTGCCGACCCTCGCGGGCTCGCTGCGCTCGCCACGCTTCGGGTTGACGTTGATCGTGGGGTGTCGTTAACTATTTTTGGGGGGCCATTTCACTGGTCAGGTTTTTTTTTTGGGGTGTCTGGCCCATTTAACATTGTTCCCTATTTTGATTTGGTTAAATTGAGGCATTTTACATTGTTCCCTATGGGAAATCGCGGGCATCGCCTCGGTACCATCGCATGCTTTTTTTGGCCGCATACGATGCGACCGACGCGATTTTGACTTTTTCAATGCATTTCAATGGGAAATCGCGGGCATTGCGTCGGTCGCATCGCAGACCATTAAAAATTACCCGCGATGCCCGCGATTGTGGCCGTGCTAGGAAACAAGTACCGAAGATTCTTTCTGAGGCGAGAAAGCACTACTCTGACAACTTCTCGATGTTTCTGAAGACTATTGGCAAATATCAGGATATCGTCGAGGTAGTCCACAACATATTTATACAGAAGATCACGAAAAAGTTAATTCATGTAAGATTGAAAAACCGCTGGTGCATTACTCAGGCCGAAAGGCATGACAAGGTATTCATAATGGCCATCTCTGATATTAAAAGCGGTCTTCCACTCGTCTCCTTCATGAAAGCGAATAAGGTTGTAAGCTCCTCGGAGATCTAATTTTGAAAAGATGGTAGCCCCTTTGATCCTGTCAAAAAGTTCTGTAATGAGTGGCAATGGATAACGGTTTTTGATGGTAATTTCATTTAACCCTCGTAATTTCATTTAAGCCCAGAAAGTTGGATCAAAGGATTAGGGCTACATAAATAAAAAAAAGGGAATACAAAATACAGAGAGATGTTACAAATAACATAAAACTGAATGAGGCACACATCAACAGAGAATCCGGCTTACCTTCCTGGGGATAAATAAGCAATTAAGAGGGAATAACCCAAAAGGAATAAAAATCAAAATAAAAGCAATCCTAAAGGGAAGGAAAATTATAACTGAATAATTGCTAAGGGTATACAACAGGAAAGCAAAAATATAAAATATAGCACACAAAGGTCAGAACTTTACAGTCACGTTTTTTAAAACACATTTTCTTATCTTTCATGCACTTTATATTAAATGTTGGCATGGAGAGGAGATATAAGACACATCCCCCCTCATTTTAACAAGAACATGAATAAACGTTAAGTTTTAAGAGGTTTTTTTTCTCAAATTAGTTGAATGGATCACATGACATTTCCCAGTGTGCACCCAGAAAATCTCTAATCTTTCTTTTTTCTTCATTGCATATGTGTAATTACTTAGAGAAGGGTAGCACCACATCAGCTTAAAAACTATATCAACAACAAATAAGAAATAGTGAGATAAATAAGTAATCGAACATACACAAGCGGAAAGGAAGAACATATGATCCAGACAAAAGGAGTACTCTGAGCGGAATAAACAAACACTTCCTCTCATAGGCCCTTATTCAGATCTGATCGCAGTACAAATTTGTTCTCAAAATGGGCAAAACCATACTGCACTGCAGGTGGGGCAGATGTAACATGTGCAGATAGAGTTACATTTGGGTGGGGTGTGTTGAAACTAAAATCTAAATTGCAGTGTAAAAACAATGCAGCCAGTATTTACCCTGCACCAAAACAAAATAACTGACACAAATCTAACTCTCTCTATACATGTTACATCTGCCCCACCTGCAGTGCACATGGTTTTGCCCATTTTGAGAACAAATTTGTACTGTGATCAGATCTGAATAAGGGCCATAGTTTTAATCTGTGTCTGTTTTTTTTAAATATATTAGTATTAAAAGGGGTTATATTAAGAAACAATATTTAGCACTTTTGATGTGTTTCAGATGTCAAATGCTTTTTGAGTGAGTTGTGTTAAATTTTAAACATGTGTCCTGTTACATATTTGCAGCAAAACAAACAAAATTGAGTTATAATAAAAACATACAATAGTTCAAACACATACACTAGAAAGGTGTAAATATTGGTAGAACAGGTGTAAATAACAGTAAATATTTACCTAGTGTGGGTAGATGAGAAGCACAATCCGCAACCATTCCATTAAACTAAATGTGTCAGTTGTAATTGTATGGCAAATTGATTATTGATTTCAATCAACTAAATTCATTGAGGACCATAATGCCATTAATTCATGTTTGGGTAATGTGTTCTGTGAGCGTGTTGTTACTGGGGAGGTTATTCTGGTTGGTGCGGCCAAACGTGCGCACGTTCCATATCAACGTACGCTCTCCATACGCGGCCGTTAAGGAAAAGTCCACCCACAAAACAACCGCATAGGTACGGGCACAAACACCGACAAAGGGGAGTGGCGTACAATTGAGCGTACGTACACGGACGGATAACCCCTTACACAACGACAACTGGCGTACAACAGAGCGTACGCCGCCGTTTACGGGCGTCTTCCCACCGACTTCTCGCGGCAATCTGAGCGTACGCCAGCTTGCACGGACGGGTCGCTATTGTTTTCAATGGAAAACTCAGCTTATGTCACCGCTCGTGAGATTGAGCGTACGTCCGTGCACGCTGGCATACCCTTCACATATATGGACCTGCAAATCTTGCCTTTCAACTATAATTAAGGCAATTAATTAATCAAATTGTTATTCAATTATTGTTTTTTATTAACTCAATTGTCTATCTTAATAAAGACCCTAATAACACAACATTTTAACCCTCATTACATGTATATTTGTTATGTTCTAATGTTGCATTTTAATCACTATCTGTGTCCCCACATTGCTTTTACTTTTAAATAAATTTATGTTGTTGTTTGTGTGTATGTACTAAATTATGTCCATAATTAGTTTGTCCAAAATGTGTAACATGTATACCTACCCTGATGTTATGTGTGATGTTTTAATCTAACAGCATTAAACATTCCTGCATTTTCACTATGTGTTATTTAACTCAAAAACACACAAATTCACACATCAATGGTTACCCCTCACCTCAAATTACCAATCTAACTTACATTACACATCTGTATGTACCTGCCCTTACAAACCCTCTCACATATTTATGATTAAAAACACAGGCAACTTCTAACTTTACAAAAACATTTATTTCAACAAAACAGAGTAAGGGGGGGGGGGGGGGGAATTAAAGGAGGGCCTCCAGTCGGCCAAAAAGAATTGTTAAATAAAATAATGTCAGGAAGATTTCCCGCAGAATTTCCCCAACATCATCCTGGTGCTGTTCTGTGTCTGTAGTGAAGGGAAAAAAAACATTACAGTATATTTAATATATCATATACACAAATGTTTGTTGCATTGTAACATAATATAAATTTTGGAGTTAACTGTGAAGGCCACATACATTTTACAACTACATTGAAGATGGGTCTGCTGTAAACACGGTCCTAAATACTATTCTGTTGACACACACATACTGTACATATTACATAACATTAAATTAATTACTCCTTCTTGGATGGATGTATGCTGTATCCCAATTGGTAGTTTTGTTTTGGGGGACTCACCTCTAACCTCACAATTAGGCTGTGCTATTTAAGGGTTATGACATTGTTGCGGCTTAAGCACTCCTTACTATTTTAAATTTTGGACCTTGCTGTACAAATTATAGGCCTAAAGCTATGTTTGTAAAGCATGCATCCGCATGGCCTCACACACTATTAACAAAACAATCTATAAATTAATGTTGCACATCATGCTGTGAAGTGGAGTTACACAACACCTGGACCCACATAACTACAACACCACTAATGTCGGATATGTCATTGGATGTACTGTTATGTTAATTATTCAAGGGGTGAGGCATGGCCACACTCAAAAAAACCACCAAGGGGACCCTTGTTCCTGGAGAAGGACAGGCCACACCTCATGGTGGCCCTGCAGTGATATGTTGCAACTAATGTTGATGTTGGATACACATATGTGGTTGTTGTGATTGTTTATGTGTATAAATGTGTAGGTAAACATTAGCCACATTATTTACTTACGGCTAGTTGAACCATCCTGCTCGCCGCTGGTTGGGTGTCCGGTGGTTTGGGGGGTCAGGAGCAAGGGGGATGGGATAGGACTTGGGATAGAGGTAGTGTGTTGGAGTGGGGATTGGGGAGGTTTGGGGGTGGGTGGTGGGGAGGTGTAGGGGGGTTGGAAATGGGGTGGGGAGGGGGTGTGGGTGAGGGTAGGGCTGTGGGTGGGGGTAGAGGAGTGGCTGGTGGAAGGGGATGTTGATATGGGGTGTGCTCCAGCAGGCCCCAATGTGTCCTCCTCCTCCTCTTCCTCCTCACGGCTTTCCTCTTCCTCCTCTTCCTCCTCACGGCCTTCCTCTTACTCCTCTTCCTCCTCACAGCCTTCCTCTTCCTCCTCTTCCTCCTCACGGCCTTCCTCTTCCTCCTCACGGGCTGCCTCCTCCCGGGCTTCCATGCGTGCCCTGGCGCGTGCTGAAATGTTCATGTTGATGGCATAGAAATCGAAGGTTGGGTTTCATAAAAATGGGGGAATGAAAAATTCACATTAGTCATGCTCATAACCTTACAAATTATCATTTCTGTTATATTTCATAAATTTATCATGCTAACTAATTGATATGCTACACCCAAAAACAGAGCGACTACATATACCCCCCTATACACCCCTTATACACCCCCTATACACCCCCTTTACACCCCTTATACACCCCATATACACCCCTTATACACCCCCTATACATCCCTTATACACCACATATACACCCCTTATACACCCCCTATACACCCCTTATACACCCCATATACACCCCATATACACCCCATATACACCCCCTATACACCCCATATACACCCCATATACACCCCCTATACACCCACATACTCATGAACATATTTATAAAAAGTACAGAAATCATTGCAAAAAAACGCAGACATATTAGTAAATAAAAACTTACATCGGGCAATATGGCGGCGAATTGAACAGAGCATCACTGGCTGGTGCAGGTCAGACCAGCGCCGCTCCACTTCGGCCAGGCTTCTGCGGACGCCGGTCCGGGCGTAGATTAGCCGGCGGGCAGCATTATATGCCCGCCGCTTGTCCATGTTGGACACATATGGGCCCCTGGGCCCCAGGCGCCGGTCCATTACCTCAACCAAGGCCACCAGCTCCTGGTTCGAAAAGGCGTTAGCCCTGGTTGAAGACATATTGGCAATGGCGCAGTTATTAATTGCAGGTACATATATAACTTTTGGTGGTTGCTGATTGGTCTAAAAACTTGTTTGTTTACTATTAACTTTATTAATCCTTCTTACATTACCAAAATGTATGCGAATAGAAACTTACGCGGACCGTTCAGATATACACACACCATAACCAACAGTATGCTTTCCATTTATAGAGAAACGTACTGTATATACAGTGTGCTGAAAATAATACACGCTACCATCTACTAATAAATACGCTGATAACAAGGCACAATACAACGTTTTCCATGTAGAGACGTACTGTATATACAGTGTGCTGAAAATAATACACGCAACCATCTACTAATAAATACGCTGATAACAAGGCACAATACAACGTTTTCCATGTAGAGACGTACTGTATATACAGTGTGCTGAAAATAATACACGCAACCATCTACTAATAAATACGCTGATAACAAGGCACAATACAACGTTTTCCATGTAGAGACGTACTGTATATACAGTGTGCTGAAAATAATACACGCAACCATCTACTAATAAATACGCTGATAACAAGGCACAATACAACATGTTGGTGTATGACAATTTCATCCTCATAACATATGTAAGGAAAGCATTATAACGTTATGTTTTTACATGTGATTCAGAAAGCATACACGAACTCCAACAGATACCACCTGACAACACTCATCATTGGAATGACAGGTGCACACATTTAACCATGTAGCACACAATGGTCAACAACCTGTGTATGTGCATGTACAGGTGAATGTTCAGGTGCATTGAGACCTGCGTAATTTAAGTGGGAATTATCGGCGGGAAATATCGGCGTAAATTAGCTACTACATTGCGGGAAAAAATATACGCCCCCTTGTTCATGGCGGGAGATTACCATATAAATATTCAGTCAGATGCAGGCCAGAATTGCTGCAAACATGTCTAGCTCAGATGATTCCGCAGCTGAGGACGCTCTACAGAGAGCAAGAGCAGAATCCTTGCTTGAAAGGTTGAGGCAGAGGGAGCAGGAGAGGACAAGGAGGACCCAAGAGCAAGGGGGCCCCTCACTAACAGCCACTACTGCAATGCCACCAGCTCCACAAGGGCCAAGCAACCAGCCAGAACAAGAGGTTGCATCTCTCCAAACAGGTGTGACCCAGCAGGTGCATGGTGAGAGAACTGGGGCCACCAGAAAACGAGCTGCAACATCTAGGGCGAGGACTGAGCAGGATACCACCACCAAAAAGAGAAACCCTGCATTTCTAGAGGCAGAATTGAGCATTTTAGTGCCCAGGGCACGAGAATGGATCGAATTGGCTACCAGGAAGCCGAGTGCCAGTGCAAAGAGAAACCTTTGGGAGAAGATCACAGAGGAAGTGAACCAGGTGTCACCAGTGGTCAGAGATTGGCTATCAGTGAAGAAAAGGCAAGTGTGTTTCTCCCCCTGATAATGTCATATGTGTGTACATATGTTACATGTATGTTTTGAGAATAATAGAAAGGTGTGTTTGTAGATAGTGCTACACTTCAATGTCACATGTGAACACAACCATGTCTAATAACCCACATTTATATATGAAACATGCACCATTGGTGTGATGTGAGGTTATGGGCACATTTCTGCTCATGTGAAGTATGTGATGGGACAACAGAAAGTGTTGTTGTAACATGTTCCATATGATGCTACTGAAACAAGAATGTCCAAACTGTGCACATGTAGCTGGTGAGAAACTATACATCCCAGTATGCCTTCCCATAGTTAAATTACTCCATAATAACAACACTGTCAAGCTATGGTGGAATGTGTAGTTTCACACCAGGTGGAGGTGCATAATTTGGCCATGGATGATGTCATTTCTGCATAGTGATCTATGTATGTGCATTTAGTGGCCTAATGAATGAGATGAGACACTGAAATGCCTCATAATGGAGACATTAATGTGTGTGTGGGAAACATATGGCTAAAAAACATAAGATCACCCACACTAGGAAATGTAACGTAGTCATGATGTTCACTAGCACAGTGGTGCACATATCTCATGGTGATATTTGTATTTTTGAACTTGTAGGTGGTCAGACTTCAAAACTACACTGAAGAGGAAGATGACTGACCGGTACAAAACTCAGCATGTCCACCGGGAGAGGGCCTATGCCAGATCATTTGGAATATACCCCCCTGGAGCAGGACGCCTTGGATGTTATTGATGTGGCCGAGGTCAGGGGGATATCCAATATGGATAGTGAGCTCCCGGTGGAGGTCTTTGCTGCTGCTTTTGATGGTAAGTCACAGTAATGCATTGTATTTGGAAAGATATTTTTTAGTGTGTATGTGATGGTGACATTGTTTTCAATTATTATCCTAGAAGAAGCAGAAACACAGGATGAACCGGCAGCATCTTCCTCTGCAGAGCCACAGGTGGAGCAAGTGGTCCAGCCTCCACCAAGACGACACCCCCAGCCACAGGACTCATGGGATGCCAGGTGGATGGTGATGCTGGAGAGGATTGAGCAGCAAGGGGAGGAGTCTGCGGTCTGTCAGCAGCAGGTTATGGAATTTCTGGCAGATTGGAAGGCCACAAAGAGGCAGCAGTGTGAGGCCTTAAACCGCATCAATGACACTCTGGCGGCTGGCATGCAAAGCATTGTCCAGCAATTCAGCCGCCAGAATGACATTCTGGTGGAGCTGCTCACCACCGCCAGGTCCCTAAGGGACAATCCCCCATCTGCTGGCCCACCCCAAGCTGCTCCCCAACCTTCCACCTCTGCTGACCCTCCTGTGTCCAGTAGGGGAAGACGGCGCAAGCCATCAGAGCCAAAGGCCCCTGTCCCCAAGGCCCCATCTAAAAAGGGGAAAAAAGGGCCAAAATAATGACACCTGGTTCACTTCCTCTGTGGTTGGACCCCAAATGTTTAAATTGCACTGGACATCCACTTCCTGAGTTGGCCATCGATCCATTTTCGTGCCATGGGCATTAAAGTTCTTATTTTGACCTCTAGAAATGCAGGATAAATTTTTGGTGGTGTGTATCATGCTTAGTATTCACCATGGTTGTTGCAGTACGTATTCTGGTGTCCACATTTCTTTCACCATTGCATTTGCAGGGTAACACATGTTTGGAGATATGCAACCTCTTGTTCTGGCTGATTTTAATTTTTGTGTATATTTTATATTTTATTTTTATTTATGACATTAAAGTGGCAAATAAGCTGTGATGCTGAACAGCAAATAAATTTATTTTCCCAATTACAACACAATTGTTGTATGTGTAATTTCTTGTGTGAAACAAATAAAACATTTATGTGTACTTACTGAGCAGGGTATTTTTGAGCATTTCTTGCAGTGTGGTAGAAGTTTCCCATGTGTAACCCTCTCCATGGCCATTCACATGTTCATATCCAACTTTTCCCTGCTAGTTAGTTTGTGTCAGCACATGTGCAGAGCAACTTAATAGGTGAGAAAGCAGTTTGTGTGCAGGTGAGGTAGCTCCTACATTGGTAGGTAAAAGCAGGTCCAGAACAATGATTTCCTCATGGAGTGGGTGAGGTAGACAAACAAGGGTCAAAAGGGACATTTGTGTAGGAATGCATATGTGTCCTCCCTAAAAAACCAGTCATGTCTTGGTACAGGTATGTTAAAGATGTGTGAATCGGCCAAACATGATAAAATTGCTTGTGAACAAACATGTTTAAATATTTAAATATATATGATTTTACAGTGTCATAAGCAGATGTAGGAATCCTTTGTGAGAGAGATGTGAGTGCAATAATGTGATTGGTGGCATCTTACATCCAGAGTGTAGTAAAATCCAATTCATAGCAGATCAGAAAGTGGTACAGTTCTGTATTTTGGGTACTATACAAAGATTGTGTGCAAAATAGTGGGCATGGGCTTAAAACATCCTTTGTAGGTGTTAGATGTGGTTTATGTTATTGTATCATAAATACAAAACCTATGTTTGTATTAGAGTGAACACGTTGACACATGTCGACTTGTGTAGATTGAGTGTGCTACTGTGTAAAGTCTATGAAAGCACGTAGTGAATGTGTATAACTGTTTAACAAATACCTACCTTAGCATATATAAGCAGGTCTTTAAAAGATTCTTACTTTAAATTAAACAAACCTTTAAATGTAGAGAAGTATAGAATGATAAGCTTCCAAGGTGTTTCAGTGCTGTGTGTGGCTTGCAGGTAGTGAAATAATGGTTTGGACTTAATAGGCTGCAGCATTGCTTATTACATTCAGGTGTATGTGTTTGAGTAGTAATCAGCGTAAATTAGCAAACCCAGGCGTCCACTGTCATGCGGTATCTGTAGAGGTGGTGGTTGGCGGCCACCTGTTTTGTGTCCGAAATGAACGGTGCTTTAGCCGATCGAGCGGTAGTAGCACCGTTCATTTTTGGTGCACACCCCCGTGTACGCCCATGTTTACGCCCATTTTCCCTCATTATTTCGGCCGCTCCCCTCAACACGCCCCTATGCCGCCCCCAATGACCGTACTCTCGCGTACAGGTTTTTTCGCACGGAGAGACCCGTCCGTAAGCGTTGTGGAGTGGTCGCGCCTGTGCATTGGAGATGGTACGCATGCGCAGATCAATAAAAACCCCGGAACGTACACGTACGGCCCAGCCGCACGAACCAGAATGAGGCCCTTGGTGAGTAGAGAATCAGGTCCAGAGCATGCTCGCTCGCACACACTATTGACTGTGTTTGCGAAAACACTGATGTGTGTGCAAATTGTTTTCTGTGCGTGCACTGTCAGTCCACTCCCCTTTTGTTGTGTTTTTGAGCGAATGAATTTGCATCCACAATAGGCGTGACTACTCCGGGTGCGTGCGTATGTTTTACTCTCGCATGGCTGCATTCGAATGTGCATGTGAGCGACTGAATCTGAATAAGGAGACAGAATCTATATCCGCTGAGGTTGAAATCCCCTCAGCTCCTCAGGAGGCAGCCCCTAGTATAGACATGGAGGCCTTGGTGGATGTGGTCAGAAAATTAGAGAATTTTCTGCAGGTGTTTTATACACACACGCAGGCGCAGTGACCAGACTGGCCTTGTTTTTAGTGTGGAATGCTAAAGCTCTGGCAGAGTGGTCTGACTTCCTAGTCAGAGGGTAGACTGAGGGCATGCCCTGTGAGGATCTACTACTATTGGCATCTCATGTCCAGCTGGCCACCTCTTATTTAGATGAAGCCACTTTGGAGGCTGGGGTTCTTGCTTGTAAAGTTTCGGTCTCAGCCAGGTGGGCCTTGTGGCTCCATTCTTGGCAAGCGGACACAGAGGGCCAACAGGGCCCTAGAGGCGTTACCCTTTATCGGGATGTTCCTCTTTTATTAGGAACTAGACAAAATAGTAGCTACAGTGGCGGAATCCAAAACTGCATTTTTGCCTTCCACTGTGGGGCCTCGACCCTGTTCTACTCCATTTACTACAAATCTCTGTTTCTGTTCTGCAAACAAGATCTTATCCATTCAATCATCATATAATTCAATCCCAAGCTTTCAAGTTTATTTAACAGTCTGCGATGTGGACAGTGTGAAAAGCCTTACTAAAGTCTAGATAAGCTACATCTACAGCCCCCCACCTTGATCACCCATTCAAAAAAAATTCAATAAGATTGGTTAGACATGATCTCTTCCTAGTAAACCAATGCTGTTTAGGATCCTGTAAGTTGCTGGTTTTGAGATATTCTACAACTCTTTCTGTTTTAACAGTGTTTCTATCAATTTCCCTAATACTGATGTAAGGCTCACTGGTCGGTAGTTGCTTAGCTCTTCCTTGCTTCCACTTTTGTGCAGTGGGACTACATTCGCTATTTTCCAGTCCTCTGGGATTATTCCAGTAGCTAGTGACTGGTTGAATAATTCTGTTATTGGTTTTAACAATTCCCTTTTAGCTCTTTTAGTATCCTTGGATGTATCCCATCTGGCCCTATTGATTTATCCACTTTCAGTTTTGAGAGTTCTCTTAGGACTTTCTCCTCTGTAAATGTGCTTGTTTCTCCCTCATTTTTCTGAATATACTTGCAACTTAACTGTGGTCCCTTCCCCTATCTTTGGGCCTTATTCTAATCCACTCTTTCTGACAAAATCCTTCTTAGATGGGCAAAACCATGTGCACTGCAGGTGGGGCAGATGTTACTTGTGCAGAGATAATTAGATTTGGGTGGGGTTTTACTTCAAAGTGAGATCTATATTGCAGTGTAAAAATAAAACAGTCAGTATTTACCCTGCACAGAAACAAAATAACTCACCCAAATCTAATTCTCTCTGCACATGTTACATCTGCCCCCCCCCCCCCCTGCAGTGCACATGGTTTTGTCCATCTAAGAAGGATTTTGTCAGAAAGAGTGGATTAGAATAACCCCCTTTCAGCAGTGGACAGAAATAATTATTAATATGATCTGCTATTACATTGTCTCCCTCAAGAAGACTTCCACTCTGTCTTTTTAGTCTTCTTACTCTGCTTTTTTGGTTTTCTCCTTTCATTTATAAAACCTGGGATTCAAAAGCACAGGCTGAGGAGAAAAGTGGGTAAAGGGGTTTTAGGTAAAAAGCCTTTACCCCTTTTCTTCTCAGCCTGTGCTTTTGAATCCCAGGTTTTCACCCATATTTGCATCTGATATTCTGTCTCCATTTGTAAGTATAAGTCTAATATTGTGTCCTTACAAGAGGGCTCCCTCACCAAATGCTGGAGGGATGCTCCTTGCAAGGAATTCAGAATGTCCCTACTTCTGGTGGAACTTGCAACAGACACTACCCAGTTAATATCAGGTAGATAAAAATCTCACATGATTATTACCTCTCCTTTTAATGCCATCTTATTGATGTCCTGCAATAGGCTCATGTCAAGTTCCTCTTCCTGACCTGGGGGTCTGTAGATAAGCCCTATATAAAGGATCACCTTCTCCCATGTTTCTTTGGTCGCCCAAAGGGCCTCAGTTTTTTCTTAAATACCTTGTATTAAGGGTAGTTTTTATGCTTTTTTTATACATACATTGCTACCCCCTCCAATTCTTTCCATTCTGTCCTTACTAAATAAAGTATATTCTGGTCCCAGTCATGATTTTCATTGCACCATGACTGTAATAGCCATAATATCCGTTCATCACTTGTCATTATTACAATTATTTCTGGGATTTTATTTCCTAAGCTCCTAGCATTTGCACACTTAAAGTTTTGTTTGTGCTGGTGCTAGCTATGTTCATCTTTCTGCCTATATCTATTCGGCATTACCTTCCTTTGTAGTTGATAGGCTTCCTGTTTGATTTTTACCTGCAGAGACAATACTTTTTAGGTTGGGGGAGCAGATTTCATTATTCTTATTTGGTTCACTGCATCCAAACTTCTCTGCACCTCATTTGTTCACACATAAGGTTATGGCAGTCATGTCAGGACATCTCCAATGACAGGGGATCAGGATCCTCCCTTATTTGGACAACCTCCTTCTTTTGGAACAGTCTCAGAAGATGCTCCTGGACCACATCCAGCAAAAAGTGACCCTCCTACAGCTGTGCGGTTGGATTATTAGTTGCTCCAAATCGGCTTCCATTCCATCTCAGTGGATGGTTCCCTCTTGGATTCCAGAGTTCAAAGAGTGTTCCTACCAAAGGACAGACTTCAGACCCTCCAGTCTAGAATCTGGGATCTTCTCAGATACAAGAGTGTAACGATTATTGCTCACATGAGGGTACTGGGCCAATGGTTTCGACCTTCAAGATGGTGGAGTATGTTATATTCCACTCCTGTCCACTTCAACGGGAACTCCTGTCCAGAGTCGCAGAGGATTATTCTCTTCTAGGAGATTCGCCTGACCCTGACTTAGTGGCTCCTCTCTTGGAACTTGCAGGTGTGCCGTCCCGTCTGGATCCGGGATTGGGTCCTGCTGACAACATTTGGACAATTCTGCAGCATATAGCAATCACCAAGCGGGCACACACAGTCAGTGTGCCATGGTAGAGACTAAGTGCATCTTGCAGTGGGCGTAGAAGCCAAAGATGTGCTTAATTTGGAGGCAGACTTTCTCATCCACAGACCCTCCACACCAGGGAGTGGTCTCTACATCAAGACTTTTTCAACCTACTCGTAGACAGGTGGGGAGCTCTGGAGGTGGACTTGATGGCATCTGGCCACAAAATTCCAGAGGTACAGCCCTCGCACAAGAGATCCAGGGGCCTGTCTCATAGACGCTCTGTCGGCCCATGGCCGTTTCATTGAATGTTCGGAGTTCCTCTGTTATCACTCCGTTCCAGGGTTCTACGCAAATTCAAAGCGGAAGAGGAAACCTTGATTCTGGTGGCACCGGATTGGCCCAGATGTGTCTGTTATGCAGATCTGCTGCGTCTCCGTTCCATCTTCCTCAAAAACTGGAAGTCAGGGTCCATGCCTACACCCTGACCTGTCTCCATTTGAATGGGGTGGCTCTTGAAACATTCCTATTGAGAGAAAAAGGTTTTTCTTCCAAAGTGATCCGGATGATTCTTTGGGTGCATTGAAATTCCTCAGCAGGGGCTTATTACAGAATCTGGAGAGCCTTCTTTTCTTGGTGTATGGCTAGAGGTCTTAACCCCAGGGTCTATAGAATGTCTATAGTGTCCTTTCACTAGAATGGCTTGGATGCCGGGTTGCACCTTTCCTCACTAAAGGGGGGCTATTCGGATCCAACCTCTGTTTGTCCCTCTGGTGGCCCTGTAGGACCTCTCTCTGGGGCAGATGTATTAAGCCTGGCAAAGAGATAAACTGGAGATAAAGTGGAGAAAAAGTGGAAGGAGATAAAGCACCAGCCAATCAACTTCCAACTGTCATATTTCAAACACAGCTGATTGGCTGGAGCTTTATCTCCTTTCACATTTTCTCCACTTTATCTCTAGTTTATCTCTTCGCTAGGCTTAATACATCTGCCCCACTGGTCCTTCAGGCTCTGCAATTACCTCTGTCTGAACCCTTGCGGTCCGTTGACCTTCCAATGTCTAACGGTCTTCCTGTCAGCCATTGCAGTGGCTAGATGTGTGTCCAATTTCAATGCCCTTTCGTATCGCTCACCCTATCTTATTTTCCATCCAGACAGGGCAGTTCTCAGAACTTGCCCCTCTCATTAACCAAAGGTGGTCTCCAGATTTCACATGAATCAGGCTTTTTGGAACAGACTTCGGCGGAGGCTTCCCTGGATGTGGTCTGGGCTCTTCATCTGTATGTCAAACAGACGAAGCCCATTAGCAAATCAGATGCTCTCTTTGTCCTATATGGTGTCCACAACCAGGATTGGTCTGCGTCTAAGCAGCCTGTGGCTCATTGGATCCGGTGTGCTATCCACTAGGCCTACGTGGAATTCGATCTTCCAGTTCCTGATGGTCCATGGCAGTTCTACTGCTGAGTAGCTGTGCAGGGAGGCAACATGGTTGTCTTGTCATACTTTCCTGTGCTTTTATGTGTTTGTACATTTGTTTCTTTGGACTGCTTTCAGGTAGAGTGTCTTTAGCGCAGCTTAGGCGTATCACCAGCCTAAGGTTTTGCTTTAGGACATCCTAGTGTCAGCCCTGTGTCTCCTATGGATCGGAGAATAAAATTAGATTTATCTTCTTACCTGTTAAATCTCTTTCTCCGAGATCCATAGGAGTTATATTAGTCCCTATGTTGTGTGGATCTGTAGGTTTTGTTGCTTCTTCCTTCTCTCTTTGCTCCTGCCTTGGGCTTGTTTACTAAAACTGGCTGCCTGAGGGCCAAGGCGGGGTATAGGAGGAGGAGAAGCCTGGCTTGCCCAAAGGCAAATCTTTTACCCATTTAGTGCCTGTCAGGTCCATCAACCTACAGTATACCCCCAGTGTCAGCCCCGTGTCTCCTATGGATCTCGAAGAAAGAGATTTAACAGGTAAGTACATAAAATCTCATTTTCAACTCCTTAGGAGTAAAATTTTTTGAAAATACCCTGCTTAGTGGGTGGCTCCAAAGAACTGTCACAGTTTTAGACCAACAGAAAAAGAAGAAAAGTACTCTCATCTCAGTTTTTAAATCCTTACTTTTAATACTTTTTAATTTAATAACATATGGTTGACCAACATACAAAACACACAAACATACAAACTTACACGAAAAGATTTTAGTGGTGACACTGATTAAATAATCGGTCACATAAAATTTGATTATACTGTAAGTATGCAAAAATATATACATATACTTTTTTTGAAAATGTGCACCGGCCACTTTTCGCATTTTGGGTTCTCATTACCTTCATGTTTTGGGTTCTAATGGGTCTTGCCAAAACACCCCCTAAACGTTTTGGGTTCTGATTTAAAAAAAAAAAAAAAAGAAGCATAAACACTGCTAAAATTGCAGAATTTTTTTTTTTCTCCTATGCTATTATTAACCTACATTACATTAATTTCCACTCATTTCCAGTCTATTCTGAACACCTCACACCTCAGAATATTGTTTTTAGGGCAAAAGGTTGCACCGAGGTAGCTGGATAACTATGCTAAGCCACACAAGTGTACGGCACAAACATGTGGCTCATGTAAGAGTGGCACTGCAGCAGCAGACAGGATGGCAGTTTAAAAAACTAGGCCCCAAAAAGACCCCCATCTGGCTTGATCGTGTTTACCATGTGCAGCCAAGGAGCAGTGGGCGTTTCATGCAGCACAGAGTTTGTCTGCAAGTGTGTAACTGTTTCAATCAGTTTAACATCCAACAAGACCCCTATCTGGCTTGATTGTGTGATTATGATTATTATTAATTAATTTAAACTGATTGTTTAATTTTGTGATTATTATTTATTTATTACGTCGTCTCTGAAATCATTGCCTAATGGGAGGAGGGGAGGGGGCTAATCAATTATTAGGTGGCAGATGGAAGAGTTCCTCCACCTCTCTAGGATCCCTGGGTTGGAGATGTATCGCTTTTCATCAACCGGTGGCTTACTACCCGACCCCTATCTGGGATGTGAGGGCTATCTGGCTGTGACTTCTGTCACCCAATTGATCGCTAGGGTGGATTCAGCTGATCTGGCTGGCTAGGCGGGTGTTCCCTTTCCTCCCTCACCACTTCACATGCGTCAGGTGCATCCCCGCTCCTCTGCCTATGTCATAGCTGGCCGTGTAGGCTTGAATGGCCTTTTGCTGCTCCTCCATCCTGTGATAGCATATAGAGGGTGGAGTTCCAGCACGTCACCACCTCTTGTTTAAGCTGATGGCAGGGCAGGTTGAGGAGTTTTTGCTGCTGCTCCAGCCTTCGGCAGGCAGTGGTAGAATGCCGAAAGTGTCCGCAAATTTTGCGGGCCACCGCAAGCATCTTCTTTGTTTGTCTATGTTTGTCTGCAAGTGTAGAACTGTTTTGATCAGTTTAATATCCAACAAGACCCCATCTGGCTTGATTATGTGATTATGATTATTATTAATTAATTTAATATGATTGTTTAATTTTGTGATTATTATTAATTTATTACCAGTCGTCTCTTAAATCATTGCCTAATGGGTGGAGCGGAAGGGGCTAATCAATTCCTAGGTGGCAGATGGAAGAGTTCCTCCACCTCTCTAGAACCCCTGGGTTGGAGATGTATCGCTTTTTCAGCAACCGGTGGCTTACTACATGTACAGGTAAGCAGCCAACAAGACCCCTATCTGGGATGTGAGGGCTATCTGGCTGCGACATTAGTCACCCAATTGATCGCTAGGGTGGATTCAGCTGGTCTGGCTGGCTAGGCGGGTGTTCCCTTTCCTCCCTCACTCCTTCACATGTGTCCCTTTTGAAGCTGCGCGCTTGGTCGAATGGCATGGCCTAAAGACTGTCTGACGTGTACTTGGATGCTGTCACCAAAGTAATCCTCCACCATTTTTTCAATGGTGACAGCATCCAATGCACCGACAGTAGACATGTCAGCAATCGTTGCCAGGTCCTTGAGTCCGGACCAGATGTCAAAACTACCTCCTGCCTGCCCTGCATCTCCGCCAGCGGGTTGTGTGGGAAATCGCAGCTGTTTCCTCACAGGCACAGGTGTGGGAGAAAATGAAGGAGGAGCTGGGGCCGTGACATGGTCCCCTTCAGATGACAATCTCATCACCAGCAGGTCTTTGCACCTTTGTAGACTTGTGTCCGCCAGAAACAGAGACACAACATACGCTTTAAACCGAAGATCGAGCACGGTGGCCAGCACGTATTCCTCTGACTTTAACAGACTGATCCTCGTATCCTGGCAAAGCTTTTGGTGGGCTTCATCCACAAGAGCGACATGCTTTGCGGAATCACTACTCTTTAGCTCCTCCTTCACTTTCTCTAACTGCTTCTGCAACAGCCTGATCAGGGGAATCACCTGACTCAAGCTGGCAGTGTCGGAACTGACTTCACGTGTGGCTAGTTCAAATGGCTGGAGAACCTTGCACAACACGGAAATCAGCCTCCACTGCGCTTGAGTCAGGCAGTGGCAGAATGCCGAAAGTGTCCGCAAATTTTGCGGGCCAACACAAGCATCTCCTGCACGCTCCTGTCACTTATGATGAAATGCTGCACCACCAAATTTATTGTGTGGGCAAAACATGGCACGTGCTGGGAATTGCCCATGTTTAATTCCCGCACAATGTTACTGGTGTTGTCCGACACCACAAATCCCCAGGAGGGGATAAGCCACTGGGAGAGGATTTCCCTCAGTTTCTCTAAGAGGTTGTCGGGATTGTGCCTCTTCCTGAAACTGGTGATACACAGCGTAGCCTGCCTTGGAAGGAGCTGGCGTGCAGGAGATGCTGCTGCTGCGGAAGGCGATGCATCTACCCAGTGGGCTGTCCCTCATATAGTCCTTAGTTTGCCCTGATCCACTTGTCCACATGTCTGTAGTTAAGTGGATAGTGGGTAGAGCCGCATTTTTCAAGGCACTGAGGACACTTTTTCTGACGTCCCTGTACATCGCGGGTATCGCCTGCCTAGTGAAGTGGAATCTAGAGGGGATTTGGTACCGGGGACAAAATACCTCCATCAACTGTCTAAATCCCACTCCACTGATGGCGGACACCGGACGCACGTCTAACACCAATATAGCTGTCAAGGCCGCAGTTATCCGCTTTGCCATAGGATGACTGCTGTCGTATTTTGTCCTCATGGCAAAAGACTGTTGGACGGTCAATTGCTTAGTGAAAGACGTATTGGTCTTACGACTTCCCCTCTGGGATGATGACTGACTTCCAGGAGCAGCAAAAGCAGCGGCGGCAGTAGTAGTAGGCGTAGTGCTGCATGGAGTCAGTCATTCAGGTGACATGGCCTACAGGACTCCCCCCGATCCGGATCGAGGAGGAATTTGACGAGGAGGGAGTTGGTGGTGTGCTTTTCAGGCGCTTTGCTCCAAAAGGTGTCCCTGGACTGCTAGCCGCAGTTCCTGAACTAAACACTGATTTATGAAGTTTGTTTAGGTGACGTAGAAGGGAGGATGTCCCTAGGTGGGCAAGATCCTTACCCCTGCTTATTGGAGTTTTACATAAGCTACAAATGGCAATACATTTGTTGTCCGGTTTCGGATAAAAAAAAATCCAGACCGTAGAGGTGCATTTATTGGTCCTCTGCCCAGGCATGATGATGGACTTTTTCATCCCATGGACAACAACTCCCCCCCCAGGTGCCTCATTCACCCCTGGTTCGTCATTTAGGCAAACCACCTCTCCATCCTCCTCGTCAACTTCCTCCTCAGCACCAGCTACATCAATATCCTCCTCCTGGTGTACAACATCACCTTCATTAATAAAATCTGGAACTAGACTGTGGGTGATCCTTCCAGCATATGCAGATGGCGTACTGCAAATGGTGGAAGGAGCCACCTCTTCACGTACAGTGATGGGAAGGTCCGGCATCACAACCACCGACACCCTAGGACTCTCCTTGGGGATTTGGGATATGTCTTTAGAAGGCAGAGTTGTTTTCTGAGTTTTTTTAGTTGGTGTCAGCCTCTCTTAAATTTACTATTTGGCGGGGGGAGAGGAGGAGGACTTTGATCGTAAAGTGAAGCTGCACCACTAGTCATGAACTTAGGCCATGGCCTTAGCCGTTCCTTGCCACTCCGTGTCGTAAATGGCACATTGCCAAGTTTAAGTTTCTCTTCCAGCAATTTACATTTACTTTTTAGAACTGCCGTATCTACCGTCTGGTGCCTAGTACTGCCGTATCTACTGTCTGGTGCCTAGTACTGCCGTATCTACCTGTCTGGTGCCTAGTACTGCTGTATCTACCTGTCTGGTGCCTAGTACCGCCGTATCTACCTGTCTGGTGCCTAGTACTGCCGTATCTGTAATACCTGCCTGCTGGTGCATACCTACTGACGTATTCATTGCACTCCAAAGGTGCTGTCCTGTGACATAGCTCCACTAGGCACAAGACAGGTAGATATGGCAGTGCTAGGCACTACGGCAGTACTAGGCACCAGACAGGTAGATACGGCGGTACTAGGCACCAGACAGGTAGATACAGCAGTACTAGGCACCAGACAGGTAGATACGGCAGTACTAGGCAACAGACAGTAGATACGGCAGTACTAGGCACCAGGGGGTAGATACGGCAGTTCTAGGCACCAGAAAGGTAGATACGGCAGTACTAGGCAGTGGGCACCAGACAGGTAGATATGGCAGTACTAGGCACCAGACGGTAGATACGGCAGTACTAGGTACAAGACAGGTAGATATGGCAGTGCTAGGCACCACGGCAGTACTAGGCAGTGGGCACCAGACAGGTAGGTACGGCACTACTATGGCAGTGCTAGGCACCACGGCAGTACTAGGCAGTGGGCACCAGACAGGTAGGTACGGCACTAATAGGCAGTGGGCACCAGACCAGACAGGTAGATACGGCAGTACTAAGCAGTGGGCACAAGACAGGTAGATACGGCAGTACTAGGCAGTGGGCACAAGACAGGTAGATACAGCAGTACTAGGCACCAGACAGGTAGATACGGCAGTACTAGGCACAAGACAGGTAGATATGTCAGCAATACTAGTATATGTGCACCAGCAGAATTTTTAATAATTAATTATTACTGTAGGTACTGGTTGGCACATCAGTGCACCAGCAGTATGGAATTATTTATTACAGTTCCACGCAGCACTGCAGGACAGGTATTATTTTTTTATTAAATAATATATAGCAGCCTAGTAGGTAGGTAGTACTACTAGGTAGGTACTAAGGCAGTAGCACTGCCAGTGGCACCAGTGGACTGAGTAGGTACTGGCAGCCTCTATTTAGTGCAGGCAGCACCAGTGGACTATATATATATAATTATTAATAATATAATTTATAATATATATAATATTAGGTACAGCACAGCACCAGAGGTAGGCCCCAGCAGAGGAGACAGTAGTACTACAAGTACACAGTTAGAGCCGACTGTCCTCCTTGCTAGGGTGATCCCACCCTAAGCAGAGAGGAGAACAGAGTACACAGCAGCACTGAGGGAGACAGGCCCCAGCAGACAGCCCCAGCGAAAAAAATATTGCGTTCAAGGTCAAGCTCAAGTTTAAGCCCCAGCAGCAGCACCAACACACCCGCTCCTAGACTGGAGTGAAGAAGACGGGCGCGGGAGCCACTATTTAAAGCCTTGTGAAATCCGGCGCCGGGCAATGACGTTTTGCCCGCGCGGCCGGACCCGAGTCAGGCGGGAATATCAGAGCACTGCTCAGAACCGTGCTCGGATTAATGACGTTCGTGGGGGCTCGGATCTCCGAGTCCGCACATCTCTACTAAAAATGTGAGTGATTGTACATACTCATTCCCTTTTCAAAGGAACTCAGAGGGGAGTAGTCAGTCACTGCTTTTATGAGAATTGTGGATACAATGTAAGTTTGAAAATGAATGTAACAGATTATTTTTCACTTGTCTATAATTGTTGCCAATTCACTTAAGTTATTAGGATTGATCTGTACATAACTTAGTTATCTCTGCAATTTCAGTCAGTTTTAATTAAAGGGTGTACAAAAAACATAGTATCTATTGGTATTGACTTGCACATAAGTATGTATATATACTAAGTTTTTACTATTAAAAGTTAAGTTTTAAAAACTGAGATAAGCGTGCCCCAAAAAAAGTAGTTTTAGTCTTTTTTCTGTTTGCCTATAACTTTATACTCCCTGGGGAGCACCTCCACCCATCTAATATGTACACATTAGTACAAAATAATCAGTAAGGTGGATATCAATACAATAAAAAAATATATACCAAAAATAATTTTGTGCAGCAGTATATATCCACTGTCCACTTTTCCCTCTGTTCCAGACCACCCAGCAGGTCACAAGTTCCAGTACATCTAACAGGTACACAGGGAGGGGTAAATTTACCAATGGGAGTTCTGTTGAAGATGGGATGTTGCTATGGGCAACATCCCATCTTCTATCCCATTTAAAAAAAAAATTTAATAGTTTTTATTTAAATATTTGGTACTTGTCTACTTTCACGGCTCCCACGAGGTGCATCGTATACAGAAAAATCGCATCGCATGAGATCGCATGCGATCTCATGCGATGCAATGTCATTTTTCACTGAAATTATGGACATGAGTTGAAATCATATAAAAACACCCCAAATGTCATTTTTCACACTATACCACCCCACTATCAACGCCAACCCGAAGCGTGACGAGCGAGGGGCGGCGGTACGCGTCCTGCGACCTTTTCATACCCCCACTATCCACGTCGGCGTGGCGTTGAGAATAGAATGTGTGGCGAGCCACCGAGCCCGAAGCGTGGTGAGCGCAGCGAGCCCCGCGAGGGGACACGGATACCTGTGAAGCCCGCAAGGGGACACGGATACCTGTGAAGGTATCCGTGTCCCCTCGTCACACTTTCTATTCTCAACTCCACGCCAACGTGGATAGTGGGGTATGAAAAGGTCGTAGGACGCGATCGCATGCGATTTTTCAAAAAAATGCATGAAAACACGGTAAAATCGCATGCCACTACATATGGCATGTGATGGCATGCGATGGGAGCCGTGAAAGTACACAAGTACCAAATATTTTTCTAAATGCATATAAAAACAAAGCAAAAACAAGTATTCAATGCTCCCGATACGACAATTTTTTCGGCGAATCGGGCTGTTTTCACTCCTTGCAGTGAATCTTCTTCACTGAAAATCTGATTCACCCTATTCAATGTTCACTGTTCGCCGAAAGTAAACAGTGAATTCCGGCCAGTTCTGCGTTTCGTGCTTGCTGCAATTCGCTGGTGTATTTCAATGGGGTTTTCACTGGGATTCGTCAAGAGTGTATTCAATGCTAGGATGGAGAACTGCTTTCTACCTGATTTTTGCCATGATTCACCGTTTTGCATTCTACATCTTTTTTTAGGTGAACTGGAAAGCGATCCTTAACCACTTAACTGAGTAATTTTGTTGAAAATTTTAGTTTTTCATTATTATTTGAAAGTTTAAGATGTTTTTAAAAATATATAATTCAATATTTAATTTTAAAATGTTACATACTTAAGGCGTGTTTTGCACCGACCCCCATGTCCATAGGCCCCTACTGTAAAATAATCCCCTCCCCCAAGTAGAACTAGCCCTATATGTGCCTGTGTGCGTGCGTGTGATGATTGCTTGTATTTGGCAGTAGTTTGACCAGGAATGACAAGCACCAGTGCACGTTTAGGTAACGGAGTGCTAGCCTAAGCAATGTGATGTTGGCAATAAGAGTGGAAGAACAGCAAAGCTGCACTATATTACTGAATGTCATATGACCAAGCCCATACCTCCCAACATGACCCTCTCCAGGAGGGACACAATGCTCTGCTCCTGGACTTTCCTCTTAATGCATGATTACCTTCATCTGTGTTAAACAGGTTAATTGCTAAGAAAGGTGATGGCAATCATACATTAAGAGGGAAGTGCAGGAGCAGAGCAATGTGTCCCTCCTGGAGAGGGTCATGTTGGGAGGTATGCAAGCCCAGTAACCGATTCATTGCCTACCTGACCCTCCCCTTCAGGGAGAAAATGCTCTGTTCCTGGACTTCCCTGGTAATGTATGATTTCTATCACCTGTGGTGAAAATCCTTTCTTATCTAGTTTCCCACAGGTGATGGCAATCATACATTACCAGTGAAGGCCAGGAATAGAAAAAACAAAGGAATACAGCGCTTGGGTTTAGCCTGAAAAATAAACACCTACAATAGGCAGTATAAAAACATTTATTACATTCAAAACCATATATACAACATGAAAAAAGGAGTATAAAAGAGTATGTTTAAAAAATAGTAATTGTGTGCAAAATTGCTCCAGTGTGGGAATTAATAGTTCGTGGGTACCCACGTGGTTATTATAGTTACAAACGATGAAGGTCCACGTGGTTATTATAGTTACCAACGGTACAGGTCAGCTAAACGTCTCTTGCTGGAGGGATATAGTTGATATGGTCCCGGTTACATGCCCAACATGTGGATCTAGATTGGCGTGACAGCGGCTGGTGGAGTGAAATGGAGATGGCTGCCTTTGATCGTTTGTTGGTGGAAGCTGAGATGTTTAAATCGCATGAACAGGAAAGGCCGGTCCGGAAAGGCTGGTACACCGTGGTGCAAAACTGGAGCAATCTGTTTATAAGAGCTCAATGCGTTTCGATGTGTCAACACGTCTATCAGGTGCAGCTCGACACGTCGAAACGCGTTGAGCTCTTATAAACACATTGCTCCAGTTTTGCACCACGGTGTACCAGCCTTTCCGGACCAGCCTTTCCTGTTCATGTGATTTAAACATCTCAGCTTCCACCAACAAACGATCAAAGGCAGCCATCTCCATTTCACTCCACCAGCCGCTGTCAAGCCAATTTGGATGCACATGTTGGGCATGTAACCAGGACCATATCAACTTTATCCCTCCAGCAGGAGACGTTTAGCTGACCTGTACCATTGGTAACTATAATAAACACGTGGGTACCCACGAACTATTAATCCCCACACTGGAGCAATTTTGCACACAATGACTATTTTTTAAACATACTCTTTTATACTCCTTTTTTCATTTTTTTTATACCCCCCATCTTTTTCACTTTTTTTAGAGAATTCTCTAAACGTTGTTGTATATATTGTTTTGAATGTAATAAATGTTTTTATACTGCCTATTGTAGGTGTTCATTTTTCAGGCTAAACCCAAGCGCTGTATTCCTTTGTTTTTTCTTGTCTTTATTCATATAAGGAGCCTTACACACTCCTTTATACAGCAGCTGTAGCTGTACCAGAGGTTCATAGCTTTCTATTTATCTTTTAAGGCCAGGAATAGAACATTTTCTCCCTGAAGGGGAGGGTCAGGTAGGCAACCCTGAGTTGTATCAAATATTACCACACCAGGTAGGCTCTTAAATTAGGATAGTACAGATGTGTCCACGTACACCATGGCTCAAATTCGCAACAGACTTTATTACTTGTGTGTAATGAAATATCATGTACTCCAATAGATATAATGTGAGATTAACCATGCAGCTTTGGGTTAATTGAAACCTCTAATTCTGTTTGCCAGAATATATTAAATTAGTATCAGAAAATAAACCTTTATATTTATTAGATCTTGTGTAGTGTAAAATGATCGCAAGAATTAAAAGATATTAACTAAGTAAAGAAAGTACATACTGTAGTTAGTTCTGCCAGTAGATAACATAATTATGCAAATAAGTAGTATGAGTAGAGAACTGGACAGTTTCTCTATTATAATAAATAATATAGCCCATTATTCTGGTTGGTGCGTACATTTTCGGATGGCGTTTTTTAGCCGTCTGCGCATGCATGGGGAACGCTATGCGCATGTGCCACGCATGGTCTACGTACTTGTTCTCACTAATACCGTACAGAAATGTGCACCGCAATCACTCGTGAAATATGGGCGTATTATGGGCGTCATTCGGAAATACACAGGGGCGTAGTTTCAAAGTGGGCTAAACTGGGCGGAAACATGGGCGGACACGGGGGAGTGCACTTATTTTGGTAGGCGTGCATTCGGACAGCACACCGAATGCACGCGAACAAAAAGGCAAGAAATATGCGGTGTCCATAAGCAAGTATTGCTTTGCGGACACCACTCGGTCATGCGCTAGGCAATCGGAACGCCTAATCAGGACGTCCGCACCTCAACCAATGTCAGCTGAACACAATACAATCACCTCCTTTACTCATTACTTGTTAATTACACGCTTGTCACTGCTTCAATTGGAACCATTGCAGCTTCAATGGACACATATATGCTGCACTTTTCACACACTTTTACACTGCAACTAATGAACACAACTTAATATTAATAAAATAAATACACATGTCACTTCTACATGTATCAATTAAACCACACATTTGGGGGAAACAAAAAAACATTTATTAAATTAACTTATAAAATAAATTAGAAACCGTCACAAAATAAAAGGTAGCATACCAGCAATAAAAGTAAATAATATATCATAAATCCATGTATTGTAGACATACATAGCCACAGCAGAATCATTAGGAACACATCAGGTGGCTTCACAACAAAAGTATAGCACCAACACTTCAAGTACAGCAGACAGTAATGCTAGCCGAAACAGGGCAACAGGGGAAACAAACATGACATTCGAAACGAGGGCAAATGTGGGTACCCTCGGCACGGAATTGAACACAGGAAGCTGACACACACAGCTCAATGAAAGATTTGGGAAGACATAAGGGTGGAGATTAATGCGGACACAAGTTCATCTGCGGGCACGTTTGCCCCTGGCAGGCTCCTTGCCACGTGCAGAAGCTCTTCGGCCACGGCCACGGTCAGATGGTGGGCCAGGTGGAACAGATGCTGGTGAGGGGGTGGATGGTCTCCCCCTCTGGCAGCAGGGAGTGCTGATGGTGGGAATGCACCAGAAACGGATGACATTAGGACCCTATTGCTGGCAACTAGCTCCACCATAAGCTCATTATGGTGGAGGAGGAGGTCATTTTGCCGCAGGGCTTGATCAGACAGCACCTGCAGGCTAGCAGCAATTGATTGCTGGGTGGCAGCCATAGCCTGCAGGCTCCCAGCGATACTCTGGTGGCTGCTGACCAAACCCTGCAACACCTCCTCGGTCCTATGCACCCGCTCTGATGCCGACTCTCCCTGCTGGTGAATATGGCCAAGCACCTGCCCCCACGTGGCCAATTCAGCCGCGGTCAGTGGCTGCTGCTGCACGGGCCTGGTACTGGTGGCAGGTGGCACAGACTCCTCAACCTCCTCAAGAGATTCTTGACCAAGCGGTGGGGATGCTGGTGAAAGAGAACATTTCAATTACAACACATTCCATGCAAAATTAGAACCAGCTACTTATGGCATGGCAAATAATTACCTTCAAGCAAAGAAGCCATGACTTCCGCTGGGGACTCGCTGTCCATGGTGCTCACCCCCCGGACCTCCTCGACTGCAATGCAGCACTCTGCCATCTCTTCCAGGGGGTGAGCTGCAGCTTTGATGGCATGGGGCCAGCCCCAGAGGTGTGGCTGTGTTCCCACCGCTGTGTCAATTTCTTCTTGAGGTTCGTTTTAAAGTCGTGCCACCTGCAATCAAAGTTAACATATTAATACATGTCACTCCTCATGTTTGCTGTAGCACCCATAGCAATCTGCAACATAATACACCATGTGCCTCATGACACCAAACTTAGATTATATTAAATTTGAAAACCAACCCTTAGAAGATACACTCACACTCACCCTACAATAACTATCAATTAAATGACATGCCAAACATGTCTGTGGCTCCAAGCAACGTGACCGCCCATTGACCAACTCCATCTAATATGTAACGTAAACATTACTGCTCTTGTACTGCTCAAATGTAACACACATGAACTTGCCTCTTCTTAACGTGCTCCGTCTCACGAACTTGTGGAGCCACTGCATTAATCTCCGCCATTATGTCCTCCCAGATCTTCCATCTCCTTGTGTGTGTCAACCGGTCCTGTGGAGACACTCGATCCAATCCCGTGCGCGGGGCACCAGGATGGCAAGCTCCTACGCTTCGAATGCCATGTTTCTGGTGGTTGGTTCCTCTGTTGCCCTATTTCGGCCACGGCCACTGGCACCGCCACTGGCACGGCCACTGCCATGGCCACCTGTCGCTGTACTCGAAGTGCTGGCCAGGCTACTCTGTTGGGAAGCCACCTGCTGTGTTCCCAATGATTCTGCTGAGGCTGAAGATGGGCCAGCTGCCGATTGGCCTGATGTAGATGGCGCATCTGGCTGCTGTTCTCCCAATGGCTGGTCTGGGTTGAGGGGGACATAGGTGGTGCTGGAGTCCATGCGGGCAAACAGGTCCTGGCACTCCTGCTCTTCCTCAGATAGAGATGCAGCCATGTTTGCAACAACATTGCATTTGTCTAACACACCTTTATATACTATTTCTGTAATTGGCGTACATCAGCGACACCCTACGTTCCGTACGGCCGCGTTCCATACGGGCAGCATCAACTGTGCGGCGCATAGGCCACGCCCCTAGCTGCGGGAATTTTTTTTTTCAAAACCTGGCAAACTTAGTAAGTCTGATTTAGTAGGTAAATGCAGATTTGTACACCAATGACCACATAAAACTGAGGTCACACATGAAATGTATATGTGAATGTACATCTGTACTGAGCACTTGTTTGGTATGTAGTACAAATGACAATACCCATTCCATATGTAAATCCAGTCCACCACTTAGGCAAAAGTAATCAGTGCTAGCATCCAAATCACATGTGAAAGGTCTCCAAATTCAGCCTTGATGCTAGCTACTTTTAATTCCACATGTCTAGTGTGGGCCAGTAGAAGGTAAGTGTACACATGGCAGCATGGCCTAATATTGGGAAAAGGTCTGGCACTATTTGCTATGTTTCTGCTGCATAGCTTTCACTATAAAAAAAGCTGTTTAGTACCTTGTTGAGTTAGGTGTAAGTGGCTAGTGATGCAGACTATTTCACCTGTTGCTTTAACCCATGTTTGGTGAATGTAATAGATTATATATAATGGGTTCCCAACTTATTTTAAACTGTCTGTTTAGGAGATAGTAAGTAATGGCATGGTCTGCTCAACTATGCAAAGGTACAGCAAGTGTGGGTTTGCGATGCAATGGGTTTGCCGTCTGTTGTGGCGCATACACGCTGTTACTGTAAAAATGAACAATAAAGTTAATACCAAATATCACTCTGATCAACCAATGACAGGACATGATTGCTTGAATTGTGCCATTGCTAAGATGGTGGCCTATGGCAGAGCAGCACCTTTTTCAGCTGAGGACACTGGTCTCCGTAATGGAGACCAGGCTGGGCCGGGCAGGGCCGTTCATCACCAATAGGCAGAAGCGGAATGCCTATGCGGTGGCCCGCCGGCGCATTTACGCCCGCACACAGGTGCGGCGGACCATCGCTCAGCTGGATCGGCGGTGGTCAGACCTGAGGCGTCGCCAGCCGGATTTGCTCCAGCAAATCAGGGCCAGGATTGCGAGATGTGAGTGTTTATACATTAAATGGCCATTTGTACATGATTGCTTACATGACATTATTTAAGCCAATAAGGTAACCAGTCTGATCATGAGTTAAACATGGCATACAATATATGTGTGCTACTTCCTGTTTGACACCCTGTAATGGTCATAAAATATGTAATTGGGTAGGATTAATGTTTGTGATGCTTACAATGGCCCAAATGTCACAGCATACCTGCCATGTTACAGCCTCTGTTTTCTAAAAGCCACTAAGGAGCTGATTGCCTGTACATTTATCTCTACTTATAACCTTTGCATTTATAGCTTGATAAGGCTTAATACAAATTACCCCTAATTGGCACTTTTTTGTTTTTTTCACAAACACAGCACGGGAACGAGCAAGACAAGCCCGAGAGGAGTCAGAGGCTTCCCAGGCCCAGGAGGAGGCGGAGGAAGCTATGGCTGAGGAGGTTGTAATTGAAGAAGGGGTGGCGGAGGAAGTGGAGGCAGAGGAAAGGGAGGAAGTGGAGGAGGAGGTGTGGGCAGCGGAGGTGGTGGCATTGGAGGACAAGGTGGCAGATGAGGCGGAGGTGCCAGATGAGGAGGAGGTGCCAGATGAGGAGGCCCCAGAAGAAGAGGAGGCCTGTGAGGTGGTGCAGGCACCCGAAATTGGTATGTATAGATAAAGAATCATTATTCCTTTTGTCATCTACTATTTGCTATGTAGCACTGGTGATTCAATTGTTTTTTTAAATACTATAAATTGATAAAACAAACTGGGTAGCAACAGACACACTTAGGGGTTAGATAGGGTGGGCAAACCATCCCTTTCATCCAGGACACATATTAATGACACAGGTTGTGGGGATGGCTTTCAGGTCGATTTTAAGTGCCAATGAACCAGTGTAGTTAATCTGTATCCTGGAAGAAAGGGATGACATGCTCATGTAAGGGTTACATGTCCCTGCTGCAAGCGTACAATCTGTTGCCTCATATAGGTGAGTAGAGTTTACAGGTGATTAATTTTACAAAACTAGATTCAGTATGGCATAAATGGAGTATGGACAGGCGTGGCTTAGACTGGAGTAACAAGTGGTCAGTGCCCCTGGGCCCTCCTCTAGCTAACCACCCCCTGCGGTCTGCATGTATGTTTGGCACCATAATTGTGTGTTGATTTGGTCTTAGTAATGATTTTGTGCATGGGAGTGGGTTAGTGCTGCAGCTTCACCTAACTGGCATTATGACAATGATTTATGGAGCAGACCATCAGCAGGCAAGCCATGCTTGATTGCACAAATGTACTGAGCATTCCTGAGAGTTGACTAAGTCCCATGCCATGCTCCATTATATAACAGACACTGAACTTTTTTTGATGATTTGGGATTGGTGCAGCGCGTGACATGCTTCTCAGAGCTTAGTCATGGGTGGGTTTGGATTCAGAAGGAGCACTATGACTGTGAGGTGTTCTACAGAGTAAAGGGTAGAGGGGAAAAACAGGCTTTCCATGTAGTATGTATGCATGTATGTATAGCTGTATGTGTCATATATATAGTTATATATGTGTCTATATACATATATATATATATATATATATATATATATACACACCTGTCACGGTGCATGTTTTAAATTTAGGTATGAATATGTTAAATGTATGCATGAATATCATTAGTAATTTGACCCTTTTTAATATGTCCACAGATGAGCCAGCCCAAGCACAAGAGGGTCTCCGTGGGGCCCTCTTCCAAATCCGAGGCCACAGAGGTCATGGCTGAATTGGACCAGCTGCTGGATGGGCCCATTTAAATTTTTTTTTTTTGTTTAAATTAAAAGTTTTGTCAAATTAATAAATAGTTTATTACAGTTCGAAGTTGTCTGTGTGTTTTTTATAAATGGAAAAGTATATGTGTAACTTGTTTATAATCTTTAAAATAAGCAAAATGTACATACTGTATATAGATGTATGTTATGTTCACATGCTGTAAGGGTTAATGTGTGTAATGAATATAGTAGTAATGTGTTTCAGTATATATTAGGATTTAATTGATTCAATTAGACAACAATCCCTTTTTAATGAGGTTGCCTAATTGCCTAAGTGGGTCATGTGATCGCTGTGTGTGCTCAGAAAAATAGTGTTGTATTTAGCGAAAATACACTGCATCAGTGCGTACGGCCAGCTTCCCGTACGTTCTAACGCGGTAAGACCGTGCTTACGCTGCAAGACCGTGCAGAATCTGTACGTGTCCACCGCACACGCAAGGTTTGTATGACGTCCGTACACACGCCCTGTTCTTAAAGAGTGAGTCCGTCCGAATGCGGAGGCTCAATGGGCGTTTCTACATACGATGTCCGCATAGCGTTGCGTGCGGCCCGCTCTGTAAGAATTCGGGAAAGTATGCACCGATTAGAATAAGGGCCATAGGTATTACTACATAAAATGCAAGATACTTGTGTACTTTCATGGCGCCGCGCATCTGTGTCCCCTCGCTGCGCTCGCCCACGCTATGGGCTCGGTGGCTCGCTACACTCGCCACGCTATCTAAAGTCAACTCCATGCCAACGTGGATAGTGGGGGTACGAACTTTCCACGTTGCCATGGAGTTTTCAGCCCCGCAGCTGGACACAGACGTACGGCGCCATGCTTGCGCCGTGAAACTACACAAGTACCAAATGCAATGTATCAAAAATGCACCCCCCAAAAAAGGGGTGCATTTAGGCCTTTTTTTGTATTTTTGATACATTGCATTTTATATAGTAACTGACATGTTTCTGTTAAGATATTCCTTTAGATTTTTTTTTATTGTTGCCAATTTTTTCCATCATCCAATCATTGTCATGACTGCTGTAGGGAAACTTATCAAAGTTTCTACAGTTTAAATGCAATATTGAACTTTTTACCATTGGAATTTATGTACATATGGTATTTATGTATATTCCACACAATTTATATTCTTGGTAATTTTGCCATTTCATATTTGTGTGAAAGTTGTACCCTACAGAACAAAGAAAGTAAGACTAACCAGTGTAAATCAACAGACAGGGTATTTCTTCTTTTAGTAGTTTTCTTATTTGCGGATTTCAGATTTTAATATGGATTAAAATGATTTCAGCTGCTTGCGATGAAGACACATTGGAGGTTACTCCTATGGTTTGGGACCCAGATACAAAAAGTGATGCAACTGTTGGTATGTTGCAAAAATATTTTGTTTTGTTTTTGGATTCATATAAATGTACAATGTAGTAATCAATATAATTAATTTAGAAGTTACTAATGATCATACCAGAAGAGCTATTGTTTGCTCAAAGAGCTAGTGTAGTCTATAAGACATCCTAGTGAAAGCTTTTCCCTACCCCAGACAAAACTGTGTTCCTAGCAATATATGGGGATGGCGGACAGTGATGGGGAGGCGGCGGGGACCGACGGGGAGCTCCGTCGGAAGGGGACATGCGTGCATCTTGTGCGCACGCGTCCCCTTCCCATGGGTGCTGGCAGTTGGCGATCCCCCACTAAACGAGAGCGCCTGGATCTGTAGTGCACATTTACTAACCTGTCGTATTTACTGATTTGGCCTGTGGCGTAGGCAGGCTTATTCCACCAAATTCTTATTAAAGCCTGTATATACGACCACTAAATAGAAATATGAGTCGGCAGCCTGCACAGATCAGTTTCAGTGTAAAAAAATAGAAGAAATAAATAAATACATTTTGAAAAACAGCATGGGCCAAGCCCTTTTTTTTTAAAATATATCTTTTTTTAAATAAATTGCACTGAATGCTGCACTGATCCGTGCAGGCTAATGCCAAATACGCCTGGAAAATGAGGAGTATTTAAAAGCGTATTTTCAAGGCAATTACTGGTCATATCTTGCTTATTACCGGCTGTATATTGCATACGGCTGGTTAGTAAATTAGGAATCCTTATCGTATTCTTTCGATGGCATATGCATTCGTATTCGGAAAAAGGAATGTGCCATGAATACGAATTGATGTATTTTCTGCATATTTGTATACGACTGCTTATGGATAAGCCTATTTCAGTATATTCACCCTAGTAAATTTCTCTCTGTGTCTCTCTCTTTTACGGTATCTTGTGTAGTCAATGTGGTGGTCGATTTAGCTCAGGTCCCATATTTTGTGCAACGAAATTAGGCCCTCTGTAACATGACAAGTTAGGAGTTTGACTGGTACTTTATTACTGTGTACACATCAGAAAGACAGTTCTTCTTCAGTCCAGTGTACTTCTTGCTCTTTTGCAACATTAGCCCTCTCCCTCATTAATCCCCCCTTCGTTGGTTGACCCAATGCATGTCAACTTCCTATTCTCGACATAGTAACCCTAGATGGCATCCCAGGTAGAGTTTTATGTGTCTGTGCTGACCAATAAGCAGGAATTTTTATAAGAGTATTACATTTATAATTAGCATATTGTGTTTTCCCTCAATGTTTTAAAGTCACTGTTCCTGTTCCTAAATCAGTGGGTGTATCTGGTATGAACAACTACCGCCTGATTGCCCTCATATCCTTAATTATGAAGTGTTTTGAGACAGTGGTCTTGGATCACCTTATGGGTGTCATCTCGGTGGGTTATCAATTTGCATATAGGTCAAATAGATCCACCGAGGATGCTGCTCTTACTGTTCTTCATAGAATTCTCTGTCATTTGGAGAACAAGGACTCCTATTTTAGATTATTAATTGTGGATTATAGCTCCGCTTTTAACACCCTTGTGCCTGCAGTGTTAATTGCAAAGCTTCGGGAGATAGGGTACAATGTTCCAATTTGTAATTGGCTGTTGGATTTCTTCATCCACAGTCATTTAGGATGGGTTCTACTTTCTCATCAGAACTTGTTCTAAACATAGGTATCTAGTGTTCCTTCTAGGAATTGGGTGGGCAGGGCACCGCTGTACGGGGGCAGCGCAAGGTGGGCGGACCGGGCCTGCCGACGCCATGAAAAGGGGTGGGCCCGGCCGCCGCCATCAGTAAAGGTGGTGGGCCCGGCTCTGCCGAAGATGCTGTGCTGCCGGGGAAGCGCCGGGCATCACCTTACACACCGTCGGGGCAGGCACCAGGCTCTTGTAGCCGGGTGCTGCTAGAGGGGCAGGGCGCATTTTGCCCTTTAAAAATCGGGCAGGGCATAGCACCCTGCTAAAACAGCATAGCAGGAACACTGAGTAACCACCAAGGATCTGTCTTCAGTACTCATTGTACACTTCAGATTGTTTTTCAAATTTAGAGTCCAACCTCATTGTTAAATTTGCTAATGATACCAGGGTAGTGGGTTTGATCAGTGAGGGGGGGGGGAGTTATAGAATGGAGGTGCAGCAACTGATTAATAACTTACTCCTAAATGGTAAAAAGACAAAGGAGGTTGTTATAGATTTTAGAAGATCCAGAAGATCAACCATCAGACCACTGGTTTTAAATGGCGAGGAGGTGGAGAGGGTTACTAATACTAAATTTTTGGGGATTACATTTACTGCTCAACTGTCTTGGTCCTCACATACAGCTATAGCAGTTGGAAAGGCTCAGCAATGGCTTTGTTTTTCTGCGGATACTGTGAGCAACAGGTTTATCTAGGCCAATACTTATGAATTTCTATTATTGTGTAATCAAGAGTCTTTTGACTTATGCCATTGTGGTATGGTATGGGAATTCTAAGTGCTCTGGTCGGAGATCCCTAGACAGGATAGTCAAGGCCGCGGAAAAAGTCAATGGCCAACCCTTGCCTAGTTTGGCAGACATTTTTTTTTTTAAAGGGGAAAAGTTAAGGCTGATAAAATTATTTTAGATCTTAGCCATCCCTGTTATTCTCTTTTCTCTCTGTTGCCCTCTCGGAAACATTATAGGTGCTTAGGTTGGTGTACTAGTCGGTTACGGAATAGTTTTTTCCCATCTGTTATTTTACGTTTGAATTTGTAGTATGTGAATTGTGAGTACTTCTTTCCCGCTCCTTTTTCTTCCTTGGGATTACACATGCATTTTTTTTGATAATTTGATTTAACGTAGTAATTAAGGCTGAAAAAAGCTGTTAGTACATCGAGTTCAACCTACAGTATCTAACTTGTAACTACTTACTTGAGTAAGTCATATGTGACAGTGCCCCTGTAATAGTGTGGTGCAAGATGGCGTACCTGGACTAGCCGGCTTCGGATCTTCACGGCCTCTTCTCTGGAAGAACCTGTGGCAGGGAATCGCACAACCCAAGGAGACCCACAAAAGACAACTCTACCACAGTTATGAATATTTATTAAAAGAAGACGTAGTGCAATTGCTGCGGTATTATTTAAATATATGTGAAAACATCAAATAACGAAGTGACGTGTAAACATTCCTGAGAAAAATATATAGTCAATGACCACGTCAGTATGATTCAATGGCCAGGCTGCAGCGGTCATTACAAACTCTACTAAAAGACAATCAAAGACACCGTTTGCATATAAAATGACATCACAATAATGACAACCAGAAAGACATAGAATGATAATGCTATTAAAGAGAATGACTTCAAAGAAAATAATATTAATACGAATAGGATTGTCACTTAAAAACTTCACTGCATCTGTAACACTATAACACAGAATGTCCGCCGGGTGGTGCTAAACACCCTATATATAAATTCTAAACTGTAGTCCCAGATGCAAAGAAAGTTCCTGAGTTTGAATAAAGGTCCCACGACGGAAAATCCTCACAAGCAAAGAATTAGGCTCTAACTTAGTGTGCACACTAATATAAAATGGTCCTCTGAACAGAGGGGCAGGCAGATTCCCTATTCCTTAGGGCAACCTTCTGTTTGGCACTTAGAACAAACTGCAGGGGTAAATAGGCACAGGGCGTCCAGGTGCAACCACAGCTAATACTTTCCTGATCAATAGTGCACTGCTCAGTCCCTTGAGCAGGGGATGGCAGCGGTGTCGCCAATAGAATTTAGGCTTGGGCAGTGAGAGCCTCCCAAGTTCTCTCCTTACTTGTAGTAGGGAGCCTCTAAAATCTGGGGGGGTGTCCATGGGTGCTGCTGCTGGGGGATAATGGCAACCCACAAAGAAGGGCTGCCTTTAGTGCTGCTGAGTAGGGCAGGGTCCCTGGGCACTAGGTGTGCCTGAAAGACTATCTTGGTTAGGGCGGCAGGGTGTGGGCCAATCAATAGTGAACAGGGTACCTTTATAAGCAGGTAGGCTGGCATCTCCTTCCCCTGTCAATCACCGCCGGGTGAAGGGATGGCTGCCGGGTCCCGCTCTCTGCTGCTGTGGCTGACGTCTCCTCGCTTGTTGGGTGCTGCAGGCACTGGGGGTGAGTGTGCGCCTCCACTCTATCCTTTCCCCGGGCCCTGCTCGCCACGCTGCTGGCTTTCTGTAGGCGTCCGCTGTCCTCTCTTGCAAGCGGCGGCTCCTTTGATCTCCTCCTGTCGGCTGGGACGCAGTCGGTCAGTCACCGCCGGCGTCTGTGTCTCTCCCACGGCTGGGCTCTCCACTCCTCTGCTCCGCACGTTTCCAGGCTGCGTGCTCTGCTGCTCTCTGGGCTGCACGGCTTCTTCCCTTCACGTGCCAGCCTCCAAACTTTCTTCTTTTCCCTCACACTGCTGCCGGATCACCTCTGACCTCCCAGCTTCCTGTCACACTCTGCTGCTCACTCCTTACTAGCGTGCTCTGCTGGGTTGATTTAACCCCTCCTGTCCTGGACAGCAGACAGGGATCTTTTTAGGCAGCATAGGCTGCAACTGTTAAATCCCTTTGTGGACACAGGGGGTACCACTCATATCTATAGGATTCCCTTAGTGGCTAAAAATGCATCCAGTTTAGAATTTTACTGCTCTAATGGTGAAGAATCCTCCTCTTAATTCAGTACAGAATTTATTTTCCTTGAGCCTCAGTACATGCCCATGTGTCCTAAGTATAGGCCTGTTAGTGAACAAATCATCTCCCAGTTCCATGTGATTCTCAATCCTGTATTTCATGCCTACACCAAACGGCATTGTCAGGTCCTCCAGAACCACCTGCACTTCCACCCTCCTCAGCAACTAACCCCCACCTCTGCATCACACAAAGCACCCCCTCCACCGGACTCCACCCCCCCCCCCCCACCACACACCTAATAACAGGACTGTACTGTAGTTTACCCCATTCTTTGTACAGTAGCAGAGATACTGTAAGATCTCTCACTTCTATCGTAATGGTTGGCAATAATATTGCACAGTACCTTCTGCATTGTACAGTATAATTTACTGTATGCAAGATCGTGTATTGTTTTGTTAAATACTGTAAACCTTGTTTAGCAATTACACCGCATTGTTGATCGCTATTCACACACAACCACAATTGTTTATACTGTATGTACTGTACCACTGTACTTACTAACTAGCTCCTCCTCTTCCTCCTCCTCTTCCTCCTCCTCCACCACCACCTCTTCTCCCTGGGTGGGGGTGTGGCTTACCGATGCTACAAAAAAAACTGTAAACATACTGTACAGTAAATTAAATGGTTGGACCCCTGGTGTTATACTGTAAAGTACTTACCAGTTGAGCTGTTGCCCGGCTGCTCCTCATCATCCTCCTCTGCCTCGGTGGTAAGGGGGGGGGCAGCGCCTCTCCTCCCTCCGACGTTGGCGCGACAGGTCTATATAAAAAACATTGTGACAAATATTGTAACCCCAGGTACAGTATTATTGCAGTACTGTATACAGTACAATACATATGGAGGGCCACACTTGTATTACGTGGGACCCCAAATACTGTATTATTATAGGATACACATGGAGGCCCCCACTGGTTTTATGCGGGACCCCAAGTACTGTATTATTATACAGTAGGATACACATGGTGGAACCACACTGGTATTACAGTATGGGGGACCCCAAATGCTGTATTATTATAGGATACACATGGAGGGCCCCACCGGTATTAACTGGGACCCCAAGTACTGTATTATTATAGGATACACATGGTGGGCCCCACCGGTATTATGTGGGACCCCAAGTACTGTATTATTATAGGATACACATGGTGGAAACACACCGGTACAGTATTATGGGGGACCCCAGGTACTGTATTATTATAGGATACACATGGTGGAAACACACCGGTATTGTTTGGGACCCCAAGTACTGTATTATTATAGGATACACATGGTGGGCCCCACCAGTATTAACCGGGACCCCAAGTACTGTATTAATATAGGATACACATGGTGGGCCCCACCGGTATTATGTGGGACACCAAGTACTGTATTATTATACAGTAGGATACACATGGCGGGCACCCAGTTACTGTACACTTTGTACAGTAAACTTTGAGTGAACACAGGAATTAAAGGGTACACTTGGCGTTACTACTGTATACACTTGTACTGCGGTCACCACTTTATTAAAACTTTATTCTTGTACACTGTACAGTAACCTCACATTACTGTACTTACAGCGCCTGATGGCCTGAAGTCTGTCAGGATCTCTCCCAACCAGGTCGCTCCACCCGCGCTCTAGGGAGCGGACAGACTGCTCATGGCCAGTGTCAGCCAGAATGGCCCTACGGGCATTTCTATACGCCCGCAGCTTCTCCCTGTTGCTGGAGAGAGTGAGATCTCTACAGCGCACCAGGTGCCTAAGCTCCCGGGTGCTGTATGGCTCTTCTCTGCTGCGCTGCACCATTGTACAGCATACAGTGCAGTAGTCTAAAAATGGCGGAGCGGGCCTCCTAGTAACACACGCTGTGTGTGACACATGACTTTCATCATGCGTCCCAAAACTTTATTTTATTCTTGTGTAGTTTCACAGCGCCAGCATGCTGGCGCCGTGCTACTTCCGGGTTGGGTACGCTCGCCAAACTATCTAAAATAAAGTAACTTAACTCCATGCCAATGTGGATAGTTCATACCACCACTATCCACGTTGGCATGGAGTTGATTTTAGATAGCGTGGCGAGCGTAGCGAGCCACCGAGCCATGCTGGCGCCGTGAAACTACACAAGTACCGTAATTAATTAACAGTCTCTTATATACTGTAGCGCATACATATTACGCAGCGCTTTACAGATTATACTGTACTGTAGTTGAACATTTACAGCACATCAGTACCTGCCCCAGTGGAGCTTACAGTATATATGCCTACCACATGTACACGCACACACAGTCTTCCATAATAATAAAAAAATATTAATACTGTGTCTACTGTACACACGTGAGTCGCATGAGCGAGCCGTATGAGAGTCTGAAACGAGTCATACTGTATGAACGCCTGAGACGAGTAGGCGTCTAAGACGGAACTCATTTGAGCGTCTGAGACGAAAGCCACATTGTATGAGCATCTGGGACGAGAGCCGTATGAGCGTCTCAGACTATTGTCTCCTGGGGGAGGAGAGGCGGCGGTTGACTTCAGCTCAATACACATTACTCCCTGGAAGAGACAGTATTGCATTGCAGTTCATCTGGGTCACCATGCAAAATGTGTAATAGACAGTAGAAATGGAAGCAACAAATTGTTATGGAAACAAGTTATTTTATGTGTACTGTATGTCTTAAGTTTTATTAAAATATCACTCTACAAAATATTCGAATACACCGTAATCGAACACAGGTCCTCAGCATGAAGACCTGCGCAGCTACCCACTACACTACGCAACAAAGTGATTTGTAGGGTCTGTAGAGTGCTGATATAATAATCTGTGGCATCCGCAGCCCCAGTGGCGAAACCCGAGTACCGGCAGCGTCTCCGCCCCTTGGCAAAACCAGCGTCTGAGACGGTCCGCCCCTTCGTGGATTAGCACTGCAGGAGATGTTGTAGTGTAATGTCCTGTAATGTATTTCAGGTCAGTTCAACCCCCCTCCACCCCTGGGGGGAGGAGGCGGTTGACTTCAGCTGCATACACATTACTCCCTGGAAGAGACAATAGTGCAATGGTACTGTACTGTAGCCAAATCAAGTCCTCTTACTCTACAGTACCAACACTTCATGAACACCTACAGTAGCTGGGGCACAGGTGTAATCGTTACTGACTGACACATTATAAATGATCCACAGGTGGAGCTAATTACTTCACTTACAGTATGATTCTGTGAGGAGACCTGTAAAACATTAACTGTTTTATTTGTCTAGTTTTGTTAAAACTGTTACATTTCATGGTCTAGTTTTAAAAAATATCACTCTACAAAATATTGAAATAAAATAAAAAAAAATAAAAAATTGACACCGTAAGCGAGCATGGGTCTCCAGCATGAAGTCCCGCGCAGCTACCCACTACACCACAACACAATGAAGTACATGGTCTGTAGAGTGCTGATATAATAATCTGTGGCATCCGCAGCCCCAGTGGCGAAACCCGAGTCCCGGCAGCGTCTGATACAGTCCTTTAATGAATTAGCACTGTAATGTGATGTAATGTACTGTATTTCAGGTCAAGTCGACCCCCTCCACCCCTGGAAAGGGAGGAGGCGATTGACTTCAGCTGCATACACATTATGCACAGTACCAACAACTCAAAATATTCAGCATCGGCTATGTGAACGTGAAGGTAAATGCTTGTATAGGATCATGACACTACACAGCCCTTTTGCGCGCTCCGATGTTCACAAGCGACTCATTTGCACGAGCATCTCATTTCCTATGAGCGTCTCATCGCGCACGAGCGTCTCATACTGTAAGCGCGCTCCGTACGGCGAATGGCGGGTTTCCATTGGCACATTGCAGTATACCTCTCCGACTCTAGCTTGATGGAGCATTAGCCACCCAGTGGTGGCGGATTGTATTGCATGGCATGCACCCACGCCCCTTGTCGGACGCCGGCGCAAGAAGAATATCGGAGCGCCAGAACCTCCGCCATGGCGGCCTGGCGGCCAAGATGGGACCTGCCCCATCTGTAGTCCATATTCTTAATACATTTAAAGTCTCTAATCACAGAAGGACCAGACGTAGTCCGTGTTCTCAGTACTTTTTAGACCATGAACAGACCAAATATATGTATACACGCAGGAACTGGCAAGATTACGGCATTCGCAGGTGATCTTAGTTCCGTATTAACGGCATTATTATCTAAATTTTAATTATTACAATAGTTGAACTCAATAAATGTTTAACATAGGCTCGATATTTAGTGATACAAGATTTTTTATCACCTGACTTTTATTCACACTGGGATAACTGAAGGTCTCAGTTGACATTAATTCAGGGATATTTATTATATATCTTATTTTGTGTACTAGTAACCCAGACTAGAAATCTCAGCATGCACAGAGCAGAGTTGTAGACAAGGCTGTCAGCTTTTTTCACTTCCTTATGCTAGTACAAGCATCATGGAGAATTTACATTGTAATCGGCATGACATTGACTCCCACTATTTATTTACTATGGATTTGTTTGTTTTAAATAATTATTAATGTCTCCAACTAGTATAACTACATCCACATAGGGATGTTTCGGATTTTTTATATATATATATATACACATATGTTCAGGGCTATATTTGTGGCGGAACGGTCCGGAACGCCGTTCCTGAAGATCAGTTGAAAAATGACCTCACCAGGAACGGCGTTCCGGAAGTTCAACGCCGGGCGCAGGCACAGAGATTATCTCCAATCTCTGTTTCTGCGGCGGCAAGGAAGATCATCCCTGCCGCCGCCCGCCCGCTGCATGTTGTTCTGTGTCCTGACTGCTGCGCTGCCCGGCCGTGGCTCATACAATATCGGCTGTGTGAGTCACGGCCGGGCGCCGCAGCAGTGAGGACTCAGGACATACTCCCTCCATGGTCCATCTTGGTCTCCGTCCCGCTGCACAGAGGCGCCCTGCTCGTCCGTCCGCTCGGTCCTCCCCGCTGTGCCCGGCATCAGTACCTTGGACGGTCCTGACTCCTCCCCGCTCCCTCCTGTACCTGGCTTGAGTGGCGGAACTCCGTGAGACAACGGAGCACTTTGCTCTCTCACACTTCCAGCTGGTTAGGGAGCAAGTATCTGCGGGCTCCCCCCCCTCCCCCATAGGGTTTTGAGGTGGCCGTGGCTGTTTGAGGTGGGAGTCGGGAGATGGTACAGCAAGCAGGAGCCGGAGTGCACACTGCTACCCCCCCCATCCACTGCTCACCCCGCGGGCACAGGCCGCCCTCACCATCCACGGAGCCTGGAGGAGCTGCATGCAGGAGGAAGTGCTGCGCACCATGGTGATCCTCAAACTGCGGGAGCAGGTAAGAGAGAGGAGGGCAGCCCCGGTTACCCGCTGTACTGTCACCCTGGGCCCTGCAGCCTGCACTGTCACCCTGCTGTCCCCCCTTCTGCACTGCCGCCACCTGTGTGTCCGTGTGTCAGACGCCTGTCACTGACCACATGTGGGTCTACATATATGTCGCCTGTCACATACTGACCACACTAGTGTGTATGTGTGTTTGTGCCTTTCACTTACTGTATATGTACTCTATAAGTGTATATACATACGTCACATCTGCCACATATTGTCCATATGTGTCTACTTATGCATGTTTTATGTGTCTGTGTGTAACATCCATACACATGATCCTTCTCTCACCAGTGGCGGAGTATCCAACCGCCGGGCACTAAGCCCTGAAAGGGCACTTTGCTCTGTCACAGCTCCAGCCCCCCCCCCCTTTTATCCCTCCGGGCTACATTGATGAACTTACGCCTGGCATCAGTACCCCGTGCCGCCATAATAACCTGGTGAGCGCTTTCACTGCGCTCGCACCAGTTTGGGATGCCGGTGCCAGAGATGCGGCACCATGATGTCACAACATCATGGTGCCGCATCCCTGGCACCAGCATCCCTACCCAGCGCATGTGCAGAGAAAGGGATATTATGGCGGGCATCATGTGTGGCGGGCATCCTGTGTGGCCTTATGTGTAATTGGCATTACGTCATGTGGCTTTATGTGTAATGGGTATTACAAAGTTTGCCAAAATATGCAATAGGCATTACGGTTTGTGGTATGTTAGGCCACACCCACTTTTCGTCGCGCAAGAGCCTACTACAAATCCGGGAGGGGAGGCGCGGCGGGCGAAACATGTCCTTGCTCCGGGCACTGTGGCACCTAGCTACACCACTGGTGCCCAGGACAAGGTGACAGCGGCAGGGGCAGGTAGCAGGAGCCGCTGGGAGAATGCTGACAGCCGCTGGGTGCAGTAAGTAACCCGAGGAGAAGGTCAGTGGCTGATTTAACTAATGCTTGAAAAAGGCCTTCTGAGGCTGAAACGCGTCGCTTACACAGGACTAGGACTTCCACGCAGCACCAACAGACTTATTTCAACTGTTTTCCCGCAGGAAGAATCAAAGATCCACAGATCCAGCAGCAGGCGCTGCACGAACATCACACACCCGCAGTCTCGCGATAGCTGAGACCCGGAAGACATCCTGACGCAGAGGGTGCGAGGAGAGCCCTGGGACCCGCTCCGGACGGAGAAAAACCCAGACTGACATCCTCCACAGATGCCCAGCAAACCGTGAGTGATATGTACACGCGCTGCTACGCGGGACGCCGCCAGCAGTACACGGTGAGGACACACCACGGACACTGCTTCAAGTGTAGCAGCAGAGAGGGCATAGGCATCCACCTATGTTATTGTAAGGGGATTCCAGCTGGAATCGCCTGAAGCCCTGTTGAGGCACCTCTCTGCACACTTCACCCAGCCAGACTGTCACATTCTAACTGCTCACTTCCCACACAGATCGTCAGGGGAGGCCGTAGGTCCTGAGCTCAGGACCCACGGTAGCTAAAGTGGTCTAGCACAGACTAACTGAAAACCCATTTGGGAACTCTCCCCGGGCGACACCTGTGTAGGAAGATTCCCATCAATTGGGGACCCCTAATAGGTGTATAGAAACACCACTTACACCCACCAAGGGTACCCATTACCCCTAGGGTAACAAGGCTGCAACACCACCCAATACTGCCGACCAGTATCCCCTGCAGCAAACCCCCCCCCCCCCCACCTGTCGGTATTACAGAGTCTGGCTCACACATAATATCTTTTAGCCATTAATAAAATACCTATTTCATTTTTACCTTTCAGTATTCGACTATTTCTTCTTTCCACAACACTTAGCCTTTTTCAACACCATCAGGATAGCGCTTTCCCATTTATAACCTTCCTCACTATAAACTATAAGTGACAGGGATACCCTTAGGGAAAAGCAGCACCTGAGTTTAGCATAGGACACCACACAGGCAGAGTGCAGTGTTAAAAACCCTTTTCCATGATTTAACTAATGGGCTGTGTGATCTAAATGGATAACTGTTTACAACGTTAAATGGCAAATCACACATAGGAGAAGCTGGTACCGGCTTCTATATACAATAGTATATTGCAAGTGTTGGTAGATAGTGTTGGGCATCTTGGTGTGGGCCATATGTTTGATGGGCATCTCTGTGTGGGCTACATGGGCATCTCTGTGTGGGCCTTATGTATAACGGGCATCTCTGTGTGGGCCTTATGTATAATGGGCATCTCTGTGTGGGCCTTATGTATAACGGGCATCTCTGTGTGGGCCTTATGTATAACGGGCATCTCTGTGTGGGCCTTATGTATAACAGGCATCTCTGTGTGTGGCATATGTATAACAGGCATCAGTGTGCGGCATATGTATAATGGGCATCTCTGTGTGCAGCATATGTATAATGGGCATATCTGTGTGCGGCATATGTATAACGGGCATCACGGTGTGGGGCATATGAATAACGGGCATCTTGGTGTGGGCCTTATATATAACGGTCATCTCTGTGTGGGGCATATGTATAATAACTGTTACGGAGCGGGGCATATGTATAACGGGCATCTCTGTGAGTGGCATATGTATAACAGGCATCTCTGTGTGGGCCTTATGTATAATGGGCATCTCTGTGTGCGGCATATGTATAATAAGCATTACAGTGTGGGGCATATGTATAATAAGCATTACAGTGTGGGGCATATGTATAATAAGCATTACAGTGTGGGGCATATGTATAATAAGCATTACAGTGTGGGGCATATGTATAATAAGCATTACAGTGTGGGGCATATGTATAATGGGCATCACGGTGTGTGGCATATGTATAATGCGAATCTCTGTGTGTGGCATATGTATAATAAGCGTGACGGAGTGAGGAATTATGTTTTTCTTTTTTTAATGTAATGCCCCGCCCCTTTTGTAGCCCCTCCCACATCACCGCCCACTTTCTGGCCCCGCCCACAGTTCCTGAACCTATTTTCCTACAAAAATAGCACTGCATATGTTTAAGACCATTATATGGGAGCTTTCATATACAAGTTACAGACACATAGGGTGACATTTACTAGAGATCGATGGTGGGTTTTTGGCCATTTTTATCGCAAAAACGGCCGTTTTTTTCATTTTTTTACAAAATCGATTTTTTTAATGGGTGGCGATTTGTGGCATAAATCGCACTTTTTGCCGCGAAATCGCACTTTCTAAAAGTGCGGGTTTTTTTAACTCCGGAATTCGCATCCAGATGTTTTCCCCATTGAAAAAGATACAAATCGCATTTTTAATGAGATGCGAATTTGGAAATCGCCACAAAAAATTGTCTAAAGTTCCAAAAAAAATAGACCTGATCCTGACTGGCGGTTTGGTCAGAAACATGGCGATTTTGTCAGAACCATGCACAGATCATTGTGATCTGTGTATGGTTCTTTGTTAAAATATGTGTAAAAGTAAAAAAAAAATGGCGTGAGGTCCCCCCTCCTGTACATAACCAGCCCCGGGCTCATTGAGCCGGACCTGGTTCCAAAAATACGGGGGACAAAAAGCGTAGGGGTCCCCCGTATTTCTGAAATTAGCCCGGACTCTTGGACCGGTCCTGGTTCCAAAAATTCGGGGGACAATAAATCTGGGGGTCCCCGTATTTTGAAACCAGCACCGGGCTCCAACAGCCCGCAGTGTCATGCCACAGCCGGGGGACACTTTTTACACAAGGTCCCCCGGCCGCACCATGAGCACCGTGGCTGGTCAGCCTTGGACGGGGTACCTGGAGGAGTGGGGACCCCCCCAATAAAGGGGTCCCCCCCCCCCAGGCTACACCCGTCCAGGGCTGAAGCCCGGGGCTGTCACCGGCGTCCCTGGCCATTGGACGCCGGCCTGATAGGGTTAAATTCTCATTCCTAACATTGCTTGATACAGGAGAACCGCTGGTCTCTCTGCAGCAGAGCCGGACAGCCCGCACTATCAGCGGGCTGAACCGGCTTCCTCCGATGCAGCTAACAGCTTCTGTCGCACTGTCCCAGCGTGACACAGGCTGAGAGCGTGATTGGGCGATGCGTCTCCATGGAGACGCATAGCTCAGTCCTGATTGGAGACACATAAGCCGGAGACGCTCTCAGCCTGTGTCGCGCTGGGTCAGCGCGACAGAAGCTGTTCGCTGCATCGGAGAAAGCCGGTCAGCCCGCTGTCAGTGCGGGCTGTCCGGCTCTGCTGCAGAGAGACCAGCGCTGGATCCTGGATCGGTATGTATAGCGGTGTAAAAGTGAGGTGTTTGTGGATGTGTGTGTATTAAAGTTATACTTTTCTGTGTGTGTGCTTTATTTTAACATTCTTTTTACAGGTGGACTACAGGTCCCAGCGGGCCCATTAATGCCCCACATGCTGGGACTTGTGGTTCTCCAAGTCCCAGCCTACGGGGGAGGTCTGCTGGCACTTGCAGTTCTCCTGTATTAAACAATGTTAGGAATGAGAATTTAACCCTATCAGGCCGGCGTCCAATGGCCAGGGACGCCGGTGACAGCCCCAGGCTTCAGCCCTGGATGGGTGTAGCCTGGGGGGGGACACCCCTTTATTGGGGGGGTCCCCACTCCTCCAGGTACCCCGTCCAAGGCTAACCAGCCACGGTGCTCATGGTGCGGCCGGGGGACCTTGTGTAAAAAGTGTCCCCCGGCTGTGGCATGACAATGCGGGCTGTTGGAGCCCGGTGCTGGTTTCAAAATACGGGGGACCCCCAGATTTTTTGTCCCCCGTATTTTTGGAACCAGGACCGGTCCAAGAGTCCGGGGCTGGTTTCAGAAATACGGGGGACCCCTACGCTTTTTGTCCCCCGTATTTTTGGAACCAGGTCCGGCTCAATGAGCCCGGGGCTGGTTATGTACAGGAGGGGGGACCTCACGCCAATTTTTTTTTTTCAATCACAAAATCGCACATTTTACAAAAAATCGCACCTTTTCATGACTAAAAAAATCGCACTTTTCATCCCGAAAATCGCCCTACATCGCACTTACTCGCACTTTTCATGCCGGAATACACACCTCATTAAATATTCGCTTTTTGGAAAAAAATGCGATTTTAAAAAACGTCGATAAAGGGCGATTTAAGCAAAAATCGCATTTTCGGAAAAACGGTAAACACAATAAATCTCGCCCACTGTTTTCAATGCGAATATCTACTTTATGACCATATGGGTGGCCTTTGTTTTTTATCTACTATACCACTACTGTACTCAGGATTTTCTGGTTAGCCAACACGCCGATGTCTCAGAGGTCTCTTTATTAACGTCCGGAAAGTTTATATAAGGTGGGAGATTGTCTGGTGTACTGTATTAGTGTCAGACCGGTACCATTATTTTCACAGGGTCAGAGGTAGATGGATGGTCACATCTATCATCTCTCTCCACTCCCATAGTTTAAATTTTCAATTATCCTGAATGAATGGTGTTATCTCATAGTTTTCATTCAGTCCCTGCGGTATAATGGTATTCAATGTTATAATACAGAATGTCTCTCTTTTCATCAGATTCTTTTTTTTCCAAAATATGTTTTATTGATCCTCACAAGTCATAATGAGTACATACAATAGGTTAGTACAAAGGCACCCAGAGAGGAACAATTCACCATTTTCAAATTTTCTATAACATACATGAACAATGTAGAGAACATGACATGGTAACTCTAGTGGTGATATAGTATCGGACATAATACTGGTGCAGTAATGATAATGGCATGTATAAAACCAATGGTATCACCAGTCGCTAAAGAAGGGGTTACCCAAAACAATCAATAATATCAAATATAATCATAAACAGAAGAAAGAAAGAGAAAAAAAAAAAAGGAAAACCAAGAACAAACAAACAAAAGAAAAAAAAAGGAAAGGACAACCTCAACAATCCGCTTCCAGCTCCAATCCGATGACCCATCCACGGACCGATCCAGCCTTCCAGCAAAGAAAAGGAGAGAGGGAAGGGGATACACAAAGGAGAAAGAGAGCATGTAGGAAAGTGGCATAGGCCCAATAGTTAGATAGTTATAGGAGTTTTATTCTGAAGAAGTTGAAGATTGTACCATGAGGTGGACTGGAAGCAAGTCTGGATGGCCTCCTTAGTCCTGGGGGGCAAAGTCTGAATATATTTGCTCCATACTTGGAACAGGACTGAGGTCATGGATTCTTTATGAAGAGATGCCTCCAGCCAGTCCATGGTAAATAGGAAGAGTAATCGAGAGGTTGCCATCTCTAAGGAGGGAGCAACATCATGTATCCATTGCTGCAACACAGCCTTCCTACCCACGGCTGATAAGAGTTTCATCAGATTCTTATCCCTGTCACCACCTCTTTTGTCAACTGGTAGATGTTCTAGTCCCTTAAAACTTAGCAGATTTGGGTTGCTATTATGATATTGTGCAAAATGTCGGGGAATGCTATGGTTATTTACCTTGTTTTTAATATTTCTCATATGCTCTAGCACTTGATAATTTGTCAAAACACCAAGGGTCCTATTGACAGTAGCCCTGTCTATTGTACTCCTAATTAGGGAGCCTGTTACCAACATATAAAATAACTTATTGGTATGTTTAGCTTGGTGAATACACAGAAGTGACCTCATAGTCCACCGGCATATAAAGCAGCCAGTACATGGGCATGAATTATCTGCAGACAGCTTTGTCCAGCACTATCTACTTTGACCAGGTAAGAGGATGTGGTGTGGTATTTAACCATGGGCTATATGATTTGTAAACATTGAACCTATATATTGTTAAACATTGCAGTATGCCACTGTTGTGTCTTGTTGTACTGATGTATTTGTGGTAGATGGGATTTTTTTAATATGGAGATTGTCAATGTGATTGGTTGTGTCTATACACTAAGTCTCATTATGAAGGGACATATTTAATGCAACAGAGGGGGATCAGTCTAGATCCAAATTGACTGTTGTATAGGACCAATGCCCGTGAGATTCCAACTGGGCCTATTATGGACACTCAAGTGATGTTAAAACATCATAATGTATCAATGTTCAAATTTTCTAATTTAGTGTTATCTACATTATTTATAGAAATTGAGCTGTTTATAGCCGATACCCACACGTATCTTATCTACTCCACAACTGAACATCGGGTATGTAACCATCATAATGTTATGATCATCGATATGCTGTAGAGGTACATATCAACTATATAAGATTCTAGCATACATGTGGTCCACTTTTAGATATTGTGGATCAGGCCAACAGTACTGCACAGATTTGGCCGTCAGTTCTTCTTAGATGGGATGGTCCCTTCAAATTAAGACACCGCAGACTTGTACCAGAAATAGGTGTACTAAGAAGGCCGGGGATACCCCGTATACAGGTGGACACTTTTACCCCACTTTGGAAACATCGGGTATGTGACTTACTTATTTGCAGAAATCTAACATCAGCTGTATAAGGATCGTACTTACTACGTGGTTCCTTTCTAGATATCTGGGATTCAGATTTTACCCTACTGAGGGGAAGGCCATAACAGCCTACAGCAACCTACCTATTAAACCTTGAAGGTGTTATACGCATTTTAAGCGTTTGAAACCAGACCTAGGTATGTGTTATAGGCCCCTTTTGCCTATATACAATTATTTCATCATTCTTATATTTCTGTATGATAGAACATTATCCATCTACATTTTCTTTTGTGCTCATCCTCACTGCTTTTTATGGACATGTATGTCCGAATGTTTATAAAACAATGCATTTTAGAACAAATCTTTGTAAAGAATATATGTTTCTTTATTTTTACAATATTTTTTATGTACTCTCAAAATATGATATGTAAATGTGTGTGCAATAGTAGAACAAAATGTGCAATTTATTTTATTGTTTTTACCACCTACAGTGTAAAACCCCTGATTAAGTCTTTTTTAAGACGAAATGCGTCGGGTTATTGATATCGCATTCCGAAAAAGGATACAATGGCCCTTATTCTGATCGGTGCGGCCCGATCAGAATATGCGGCCGCAACCGTGCAGGCGAATCCCCGCCTTCCATACGGATCGCCACCTGCCGTCCGTACGCGGATATGTGGCGATCCGCATGAAATTGGACGGGGATACGCCTCCTCCGTCTTGGGAGCAGCCCCTGCATTCGATGGTCGCCGAACATCGAATGCAGGGCCGCACGCTCCACCAGGTCCCGCAACACAAGACCACACGGACACTTGTCCGTGTGAAATCATGTATGGGGGCGGGCAGCTGACATCCGGCGATGTCAGATGCCCGCCCCGTACCCACGCGTCACGGCCTCATTACCATGCATACGCCCCGCGTTTGCATGGGAACGCCCATGAAACGCGGGGCGTATGCATAGGGTAATAAGGCTAAGTAGCCCCTCACGCCCCTCTACGCCCCCTGTGCGGCGTATAAAGAATCTGTGCGGCGAAATTGCCTGCACATGCGCAGAGTGACCTCTGCACATGCGCAGACGATCAACATCGGCGGTCCGTCCGCATGCGGGAATATCCGCACCGATCAGAATAAGGCCCAATGTCCAGATGTGGTTCTTGAAACATAATAAAGCATTCTGGTTTTAAGATCATACATTGTATTGGGTCACTGTACTGCATAACATTACGACTGGTGGAAGTTCTATTGGGTGGTGAAAGCGCTCTCTATATCTTTTGTTCATATATATATATATATATATATATATATATATATATATACATACATATATATAGCACTTATTTCCCTTGGAGGGAAAGAAAACCAGCACTCACTGTTTGGTGATAGAAATAATCCCAACAGCTGTTGCAGCCGGCAGCATGCCAGCCTTCATATATATATAATGCAGTAATATATACATTGCTGGCACATGCCAGCAATGTTTTTATTACTGGCACCACTGGGCAGTAATAAATATCTATCTATCTATATATAGTGAAGAATGGCATGCAGGCGGCGGCATGCAATAGGGTTTTTTAATTAGTGCAAAACAAAAATCCAACGTTTTGGGGACTAGCCCCTTTGACAAAGGGGCTAGTCCCCGAAACGTTGGATTTTTGTTTTGCACTAATTAAAAAAGCCTATTGAGACTTCCGGTTCCGGCGGGCATGTGAGCAGCCGCGAGGTGAAGCAGCTCCGTGGACGGTGATCGGGACGGCACCTCAGGATCACCGCTGAGCGGTCCACCACGCGGGGTGACTACCCCACACTCCCCAGAACAAGCCCCGCTGTATGGAGAGGTTTTTGTCGCCCATGCCAGGACGCCAGCAGACTCGGGGCACGACGCAGCAAAAAGCCAAGATGGCGGCCGCAAGCACAAAAGCCCACAAGACTGGACGCGCTGAAACAGTAAGCCTGCAGACACCCACCACACACTCCCAGACGCCTACCCCGCACACAGTATCCCCCACTACTCCTGGGACACCACAAAGGAACAGGGATGATGCGGGGACCCAGCACACGGCGCCAGACTCATATCAGGACATGGTGAGGGCGATAAAAGACACTATAGCTCCTATGTTCAAGGAGCAGGCTGCCACATTTAAAGTCTCCATAGATCAGGGGTGTCAAACTCAAATTCATCGGGGGCCGCATCAGCAGTTTGGTCACCCTCAAAGGGCCGGTTGTATAGGACTATGCGTCCACTCTTTATTATCGTAATAAATTATTGTCACTGCATTCAATTATTACTGTTTTGTAAGTAATAACTAGGTCTTAAAGCAGAAACAATACAGCCCACCAAGCCACCATGTGACAAGACTCTGTGCTGCAGCTTGCAGTAGGTGTGTTATATATTAATAAATATATGAATGATGCTGGCTATGCAGTGACACACCTGCTGTAAGCTGCAGCACAGAGTCTTGTCACATGGTGGCTTGGTGGGCTGCTGGTGGCATATTGAAATAAGTATATTTAATGTACTTATTTAATAAATAAGTATTTGAAATATGCTTATTTCAATATGCCACCAGCAATACAGCCCACCAAGCCACCATGTGACAAGACTCTGTGCTGCAGCTTGCAGTAGGTGTGTTATATATTAATAAATATATGAATGATGCTGGCTATGCAGTGACACACCTGCTGTAAGCTGCAGCACAGAGTCTTGTCACATGGTGGCTTGGTGGGCTGCTGGTGGCATATTGAAATAAGTATATTTCATATACTTATTTATTAAATAAGTACATTAAATATACTTATTTCATACACCAGCAATACAGCCCACCATGTCACCATGTGACAAGACTCTGGGCTGGGCTGTATTGCTGGTATATGAAATAAGTATATTTAATGTACTTATTTAATAAATAAGTATATGAAATATACTTATTTCAATATGCCACCAGCAGCCCACCAAGCCACCATGTGACAAGACTCTGTGCTGCAGCTTACAGCAGGTGTGTCACTGCATAGCCAGCATCATTCATATATTTATTAATATATAACACACCTACTGCAAGCTGCAGCACAGAGTCTTGTCACATGGTGGCTTGGTGGGCTGTATTGCTGGTGGCATATTGAAATAAGCATATTTCAAATACTTATTTATTAAAAAAGTACATTAAATATACTTATTTCAATATGCCACCAGCAGCCCACCAAGCCACCATGTGACAAGACTCTGTGCTGCAGCGTGCAGCAGGTGAGTCACACCATAGCCAGCATTCGTGCATTTTTATTATATATTTTTTTTTTTTGAGGGAGAGCCACTTACTGCAATGATGTGGCAGCAGGCAAAAAGATCCCCCCTCCGTCGCGCGCCAGGGCAGGGCAGGACAGCCGTCACCGCAGCCGCACCCCGGCACGCTCCTTTGCCAGAGGCAAAGCATACTGCGCGGGCATGACGGCATGACGCGCACGTCGCCGGGCAGCGCAATGGACTCCTGGGAACGCTCAGCACCACAGCGTTCTCAGGAGGCAGCCGGCTTTATAGATTGGCAGCGCAGCGCAGGCCAATAGACTTGGTCTGGCGGCGCGGGCCAGTAGAGTTGGTCTGGCGGGCCGGATTCGGCCCGCGGGCCTTGAGTTTGACACCTATGCCATAGATGATCTTAAAGGACATCTCTCACAACTCACCCAGCGTGTCACACATAATGAATCCGAAATAGGAGCTATGTTTCACGAGGTGCAGGAGCTAAAGACACATAATGCAGCACTACAAAAGACCTGCCACATGATGTCTAACAAGCTAGACGACCTAGAAAATAGGTCAAGAAGGAATAACTTGAGGCTGGTGGGGCTGCCGGAGACAGTGAGGGGACAAGCACTGCAGCACTTCATAAGAAATACTCTGCCTGACTTATGCCAGTGCATCCCCTGGGGTAGAAAAATCTTTAGGGCCGCCTTCTTCGAATAAGCGCAATCTGGCTGGGTATATAAGGGCAAATTTCTTATTTTCTTTTATTAGTTTTGAGCACACCACCGAAAACTCCCGTCTGGCTCGGGTAACTTCTGCAGAGTAATCCTGAAACAGGTGTAGTTTATATGTCTCCCACATTAAGCCTTTTACTCTGCGGGAGGCTGTCCATAGCAGCTCCTTGTGGAGATAGTTCAATGTCCTAAATATAACCACTCTGGGTCTATTTCCGGCCCCCTCCTTCTCTGGGCCTATGCGGTGGGCTCTCTCCACAACCATATCTGTACAATCTGTGGCCACTTCCAATAAGTCAGGCAGAGTATTTCTTATGAAGTGCTGCAGTGCTTGTCCCCTCACTGTCTCCGGCAGCCCCACCAGCCTCAAGTTATTCCTTCTTGACCTATTTTCTAGGTCGTCTAGCTTGTTAGACATCATGTGGCAGGTCTTTTGTAGTGCTGCATTATGTGTCTTTAGCTCCTGCACCTCGTGAAACATAGCTCCTATTTCGGATTCATTATGTGTGACACGCTGGGTGAGTTGTGAGAGATGTCCTTTAAGATCATCTATGGCATAGGTGTCAAACTCAAGGCCCGCGGGCCGAATCCGGCCCGCCAGACCAACTCTACTGGCCCGCGCCGCCAGACCAAGTCTATTGGCCTGCGCTGCGCTGCCAATCTATAAAGCCGGCTGCCTCCTGAGAACGCTGTGGTGCTGAGCGTTCCCAGGAGTCCATTGCGCTGCCCGGCGACGTGCGCGTCATGCCGTCATGCCCGCGCAGTATGCTTTGCCTCTGGCAAAGGAGCGTGCCGGGGTGCGGCTGCGGTGACGGCTGTCCTGCCCTGCCCTGGCGCGCGACGGAGGGGGGATCTTTTTGCCTGCTGCCACATCATTGCAGTAAGTGGCTCTCCCTCAAAAAAAAAAAATATATAATAAAAATGCACGAATGCTGGCTATGGTGTGACTCACCTGCTGCACGCTGCAGCACAGAGTCTTGTCACATGGTGGCTTGGTGGGCTGCTGGTGGCATATTGAAATAAGTATATTTAATGTACTTTTTTAATAAATAAGTATTTGAAATATGCTTATTTCAATATGCCACCAGCAATACAGCCCACCAAGCCACCATGTGACAAGACTCTGTGCTGCAGCTTGCAGTAGGTGTGTTATATATTAATAAATATATGAATGATGCTGGCTATGCAGTGACACACCTGCTGTAAGCTGCAGCACAGAGTCTTGTCACATGGTGGCTTGGTGGGCTGCTGGTGGCATATTGAAATAAGTATATTTCATATACTTATTTATTAAATAAGTACATTAAATATACTTATTTCATATACCAGCAATACAGCCCAGCCCAGAGTCTTGTCACATGGTGACATGGTGGGCTGTATTGCTGGTGTATGAAATAAGTATATTTAATGTACTTATTTAATAAATAAGTATATGAAATATACTTATTTCAATATGCCACCAGCAGCCCACCAAGCCACCATGTGACAAGACTCTGTGCTGCAGCTTACAGCAGGTGTGTCACTGCATAGCCAGCATCATTCATATATTTATTAATATATAACACACCTACTGCAAGCTGCAGCACAGAGTCTTGTCACATGGTGGCTTGGTGGGCTGTATTGCTGGTGGCATATTGAAATAAGCATATTTCAAATACTTATTTATTAAAAAAGTACATTAAATATACTTATTTCAATATGCCACCAGCAGCCCACCAAGCCACCATGTGACAAGACTCTGTGCTGCAGCGTGCAGCAGGTGAGTCACACCATAGCCAGCATTCGTGCATTTTTATTATATATTTTTTTTTTTTGAGGGAGAGCCACTTACTGCAATGATGTGGCAGCAGGCAAAAAGATCCCCCCTCCGTCGCGCGCCAGGGCAGGGCAGGACAGCCGTCACCGCAGCCGCACCCCGGCACGCTCCTTTGCCAGAGGCAAAGCATACTGCGCGGGCATGACGGCATGACGCGCACGTCGCCGGGCAGCGCAATGGACTCCTGGGAACGCTCAGCACCACAGCGTTCTCAGGAGGCAGCCGGCTTTATAGATTGGCAGCGCAGCGCAGGCCAATAGACTTGGTCTGGCGGCGCGGGCCAGTAGAGTTGGTCTGGCGGGCCGGATTCGGCCCGCGGGCCTTGAGTTTGACACCTATGCCATAGATGATCTTAAAGGACATCTCTCACAACTCACCCAGCGTGTCACACATAATGAATCCGAAATAGGAGCTATGTTTCACGAGGTGCAGGAGCTAAAGACACATAATGCAGCACTACAAAAGACCTGCCACATGATGTCTAACAAGCTAGACGACCTAGAAAATAGGTCAAGAAGGAATAACTTGAGGCTGGTGGGGCTGCCGGAGACAGTGAGGGGACAAGCACTGCAGCACTTCATAAGAAATACTCTGCCTGACTTATTGGAAGTGGCCACAGATTGTACAGATATGGTTGTGGAGAGAGCCCACCGCATAGGCCCAGAGAAGGAGGGGGCCGGAAATAGACCCAGAGTGGTTATATTTAGGACATTGAACTATCTCCACAAGGAGCTGCTATGGACAGCCTCCCGCAGAGTAAAAGGCTTAATGTGGGAGACATATAAACTACACCTGTTTCAGGATTACTCTGCAGAAGTTACCCGAGCCAGACGGGAGTTTTCGGTGGTGTGCTCAAAACTAATAAAAGAAAATAAGAAATTTGCCCTTATATACCCAGCCAGATTGCGCTTATTCGAAGAAGGCGGCCCTAAAGATTTTTCTACCCCAGGGGATGCACTGGCATATCTAGAAGCAGGAGATGGTCATGGCCCTGAAAGGGACTAATTGAAGGGGAACCCCAAGTGGGATGTAAAATTTGCAGCTTTGACTTGTTCTTTTTGTATGTTCGTTGGCATTGACCTTCAGCTGAGGGACTATATTTGTTTCTCCCAAGAGATCTCTGCACAGTGGGGGATGTATGACACCCTGAGACACTAACTATGTTACACGGAGGAAAAGCAGGTTTGAATGCCTGGCCTGGGGGTTTATCAAGACAGTCACAGAAATTACAGCTGTGCCAAAGCCCGCAGGGAAGGACAGAGAACTAGTAATTGACACGGGTTTCGTCTCTCAGAACTGGGTCCTCTAAAACAGATGCTTAAGACAAAGCTGATCTAAGTTAGACTAGACTATGTTATGGGGTGCCGGCCCTTGTCGTCAGTCCGGGACAATCACAGAGGATTTGATGCGCCCTAGCAAGGGCTATTGTTCCCGGAAGTCCGAAGACAGGCAGAACACTGCCGAGGAGACAGGCGAGCTCCTGACTCCTGTTTTTGCTTGGTTCTTGGCCTTTGGTCCAGGACTAAGGTTTATGGTTTACAGTTTGTATTTAATTTCTTTTTTTTTTTTTTTTTCTTATGGGGAGGGGAAGTTTGGAGGGGGGGGAGGGGGGGGAAACAGGTCTGGGTGCAATGCTACAAAATATAATTGAACTAGGTTGACATGACAGTGCTGAGGGTCTGTTCATGGAATGTGGGTGGGGTGAACTCTCCTATAAAGCGTAAGAAGATATTGCTCTATCTTAAGAAACAGAAGGCAGACATTTCTCTGTTGCAGGAGACTCACCTCACCGACATAGAACATGCGAAACTTGGATCTATGGGATATACAGTGGCCGCATCGGCCTCGTATGGCTCCAAAGCTAGAGGGGTAGCCATTTTAGTAAAAACCTCCTTAAACGCTCAAACATCCTCAATATATATAGATCCTGAAGGCAGGGTAATTATTCTCAAACTACAGGTCCATAAAGAACATTATGTTATATGTAACATTTATGCCCCCAACACTTCTTCTAAACAATTTTTCCGAAAATTACTATCTAAATTATATTCACACTCAGATACCCGTTTAATACTGGGAGGGGACTTTAATATGGTAGCTAACCCCATGATAGATAGATCCTCATGCCCGAGGAGACCTCCCTCGACACCAACAATGAGCATTAAATTCATCACAGAACAACTACATTTGATAGATAATTGGAGATTACTGTACCCTACGGAAAAGAACTATACATGCCTCTCAGCCGCACACGGCACAATGTCACGGATTGACTACCTATTAACCTCCTCCTCCATGTTGTCGGACGTACTGGATGCAGGTATTGAACCAGTTTGCATCTCAGACCATGCTCTAATCTGGTGTGATCTAGCCACCTCGGTGGATACTGGGTCCCACCGCCAATGGCGATTCCCAGCATATCTCTCTACATCCATTAAGTTCCGCAATATGCTAGAGGCTAAATGGGGGGACTTTATACATAATAATAAAGACCAAGTCATAGATCCTCTGAACTTATGGCAAGCAGCCAAAGCCGTCTTAAGAGGCGAGATAATGTCATATGTTGGCAAACACCGTAAAGAGAGAGCAGCACTTATACTTAAAGCACAGGAGGAACTTACCACAACATTTGCCAAATATAGGCTAGACAACACTGAAAGATCTAAACAGCAATATGTTCAGGCCAAGACCCACTTTGATTCAATATTAGCAGTGGAAGCTGCGAGGAACATGTCAAATTCTAATTTTCAATTCTATACACACGGCAACAAAACAGGTCGCTACCTATCTAATCTACTTAGAGGATCAAGAACCTCAGCAGTAATCACCACAATTAAATCCCAAACAGGGGAAAGGAAACATAAAGGGGCGGAGATATTGGATATATTCAATAAGTTTTATACACAACTATATAGTCAAGAGGAAATTAATCAGACAAATAAAAAAGATTTCTGGGATAAAATAGAGCTGCCAGGGATCTCGGACTTGCAAAAAGAAAGAATAATATCCCCGATCACAGATGAGGAAATTACACAGGCCATAGGGATGCTGAAACCCTTTAAGGCCCCAGGGCCAGATGGCTTTTCAGGAGAGTTCTATAAAATCTTAGGCCCAAAAATAGGGGAAACGTTGAAAAATGTATTTAATGCTATTATAACGGGCTCGCGGGTGCCACTGTATTTTAACTCAGCGGTGGTGAGGGTACTGCCCAAACCAGGTAAAGATAAGGAAGATCCAGGAGCTTATAGACCAATCTCACTACTCAACGTAGATTATAAGTTGCTAACCAAAATCATAGCAGAAAGGATGAAATATATTTTGCCAAAAGTAATTGATCCAGACCAGACGTGGTTTATTTGGGGCAGGCACTCAGTAGTAAACGTCCGCAAAGTTCTGGCGGTGATCCAGAGTGCGAGGAACAAGGGTGACCCAGGTGATCAGGCAATTCTATCATTGGATGCAGAAAAGGCATTTGACCTGGTCACCTGGGACCACTTATTTGAGTGCCTGTCCCGATATGGATTCCCTCCCCTATTTATAGATTTGCTCAAAAACTTATATTGGCGCCCGCGAACCCAAGTAGCCTGCAATGGTTATATCTCCACCCCATTTGAGATACAAAGGGGAACTAGACAGGGCTGCCCCCTGTCACCCCTCTTATTCGCTCTGGCACTGGAGCCACTGGCGGTGGCACTGCGTGCCAGCCAGGGCTACAAGGGGATAAAAATAGGAGACACAATAATGAAAATATGTCTTTTTGCTGACGACATGCTTCTGTTTGTTTCAGACTTAGAGACCTCCATGCCGGCCATACTAGACATAATAACATCATTCGGGTCATTCACAGGATATAGGATTAACGTGAGCAAGTCCGAGATCCTGAGGTTAAGTGGCCAGGAGACATCTCAGGGGAGATCCCCAATAATTGATAGTTTTAAAACTACTAGAGAATCCATTAGATACCTAGGAATCAATGTAACAGGAGACCTGTCTAACTTATACCGAGAGAACTATACCCCCATAATTAACAAAATCACTAATATGCTAGAAAACTGGAGAAACCTCCCATTATCCTTAATGGGCAGGGCGGCAGCCCTACAATCAATAATATTCCCCAAATTGTCATACTGCATACAAATGCTACCCATTAGAATAACAAAGAAAGATATAGCCAAACTTAATACCAGCTTTTTCAAATTCCTATGGCAGGGGAAGAAACCACATATAGCCCGACACAAGACATTCATAAAAAAGGCAGAGGGAGGGTTGGGAGTCCCAAATATTGTGGCATATACCCAGGCGGTGTTCTTCAGATATATTTTGGACTGGTTACATAATGGACACTCCTACACGCATAGTGCACTTGAGAGAGAATTGGTAGCCCCTTACTCATTGGCTGCACTGCTACATTTGCCGAGAAAAGAAATCCCGACAGAAATCCTTAAAAATATAATGTTCGCAGACACATTTTGGACATGGGTACAGGTGAATAAAAAATTGGGTAGACATCACACGGTCACCAGATTTATACCCTTGATGGGCAACCCATCTTTCCCAGCTGGACTGGCTTCATCAGGATATCAAAGATGGAGGGACAAGGGTATCCTATCGATAAAAGATGTGTTTGATCCGGGGGGAAGTTGTTGTCATTTCAGGCTATTAAAGACAAATATGCGGTACCCAATAGTGATATGTTTATGTACTTCCAAGTGAGGCACTATGTACAATCATTACCAGCCCCTATGAAAAACTCAGAAATACCAGATGTATTAAAATCGATATTCATACTTAGCACCACAGGCCCTTTTAGACTAAGATATATTTATACAGACCTCCTTCCGACACAACCAGGAAAAATCTGGGCGGATGCTATAACACATTGGAGCGGAGACATATCTGACACATTAGAGGCTAAAACCTTTCTTAAACCCATGGAGAAAACACTGAAGATACTTCGCTCGGCCCAGATGCAAGAGGTCCATATAAAAACCCTGCATAGGGCATATATATCTCAAGCACAACGGAAATATTTTGTACCGGGGGAGTCAGGAAGGTGCTTAAAGTGTAAAGGCCCGAGGGCTGACTTCTTTCATAGCATGTGGGACTGTGGACGCATAAGGAAATTTTGGGACAAGGTAATGGGGTTCATAAATAATGTATGTCAACTAAAACTATCCAAAGATCCTCTCGCTATGCTATGTGCTAATTTTGTTAACTGGAACCTTCAGGGCCGGAAAACAGCACTGATTCCTTTTCTCACCATTGTAGTGACAGTGGCAAAAAAAATCATATTGAGAAACTGGACCGTGTCATCCCCTCCGTTTCTTCATCAAGTTCGGATAACCTTGCTGAATTTGCTTCATCTAGATAGACGTTCCACAGTCCCACATGTAGAACAGGGAGTCAAAAAATTCATGCATAAATGGGGGGTATATATTGACTCACTGGATAATGACACGAAACAACAAATTTACTCACTATATGAAGGTACCACATGGTACCTAACCAGACCACTCAGTACTTCATAATTGGCAACCGAGACCTGGGTGGGGGGGGGGGGGGAGTTAGTTTAGTTTAGTTTGGGGGTGTGTATTGTTAAAAAATTTTGTACGTTAAATGCAGGAAAAAAAAAATGATCACAATGTTGTATTCAAATTCACAGAGCTTTATTATTGTAATTGCGATGTACCATGGAATGTATATGGAACAATTCTCTGTACAGATGTATCCTGCTGTTTATTGCTTTTCTGCAAAAATAAAAGAAAAATGTTTAAAAAAAAAAAGCCTATTGAGTGCCGCCGCCTGCCAGCCATTCTTCACCATCCATTTGATCCGGAGGGCACCTAGGTATTTGCAAAAGAGTGTTGGAGTGCCGAACTGCCAGCAAACATATATATATATATATATATATATATATATTGGGCACATATGTTATTTTAAATGCAGGAATATATACATAGCTGGAACATGCCAGCAATGTATATATTACTGGCAATACTGGTCACCAATGAATATTTTTTATGGCAGCAATGTATACACACTCTCGACTGGGCTGCCACTCTCAATGCTCTTAAACTCCCCCGTGGCAATGAGCACTTCACCCCCACCGCTGGCATCGAGCATGAAGGGCCCTGGGATCGAGCATGAAGGGCGCTGGGATCGAGCATGAAGCCCCTGGCATTATGGAATGTGGCTTAATGGGCATCATGGTGTGTGGCATAATGTGTAATGGGCATCGCGGTGTGGCATAAGGTGTACTGGTGTGTATAACATATAATGGGCATTATGATGCGTGGCATAACGTGTAAGGGGCAATACGGCTGCAAATAAAATTGTAGCTATGCACATGGTCGGGGTTTCCCTGGGAAGGGCAGCATTTACCTGATCGCTGGGCTCCGAATATACGCAGCCCAGCATCAGTTCTGAATCAGGCCCCAAGAAAAGCATTGAATAAAATGGCCCCTGCTCCCACCCTTGGAATTTTAACCTAGCCCATTATGTAAATATCCTTTTATATTAAAGATTTTCAGCAAAGTCTTCACCTCCTGAAAATCTCTTGCTCTTTAGGGAAAATAGCGCAGTGTGTATGCACTACTTTGGTGAAAGATATATCTCTCATAGATTTTGGCTTTGGAAACGAAAATCTTTTAGTGTGTATGGGCCTTAAGAAGGATTTTGTCAGAAAGAGTGAACTAGAATAAGGCCCTATATTCTGTCTATAATATAGTCCAGGAAGAAGAAGCACAGAGAGATAGCTCTGAGTTTGTGTTTAACCTCTTATAGTGTCCAGTTAAAGGGGGCAGTGAGGGCCTCCATTGGTCAGGAGATCAGGTGTCGCTTCTCTTGGATTGGTACAGGGGAATGCACTTCTGTGTCTTTGTCTCCAGGCATCGTCATAGCGGTCGTAAAGCAACACTGTAAACCAGCTACATCCGGATCTCCTAGTTACACTGTCCTCGTGTCAAAAGTGACCATTAAATAAGTAATTGTTCCATAACTTTTGGCTGTTACAAATTGCAAACTTTATAACAGAACCGCGCATGAGAGACGGAACACACAGATACGAAATATGTGCAAGAAAGATCGTGTTTTAACTTTTATCATTTAAGATATGTGCTGTGAATTAAAACCACTTATCTATATTTTATTAGCATGTAAGTGTGGGTTAAGAATTTATGTGCAGTAGTATGGCTGCACACAGGGTTCGCATTATTATGAAACTGTTAGCTGCCGTCGGCAGTCACATCAGGTTGCTATGGCAACCCAGATATGACCACAATGCTGGAGCTAACTTTGGTCTGGTCAGGCCACCATCCTGCTCTGACATCAGACCAGGAAATGTGTGGGCGGTGGCAGGGTATTTCAGGGAGGCTTTTGCTGCAAACAGGTGCTGCTGATATTTCCTGCTTTCACTTAGGTGTCAGAATTGTCTGTAGTCAGTCAGCCTTATCCTGTGTGATTATCCCTGTGTGATTGATTAATTAGTCAGCCTGTACTTAGTTGAAATCTTGTCTAGTCAGTCAGTTAGCAGTATTAGAGAAGCAATTTGTGAGACTTTAGTCAGCTAGTCAGCCAGTTTATCTGTGTACAAATTGTTAGACTAATCCTGCTAGTCTGTTCTCTGAGAGGGATTTTCAGCCTGAGACTAGAACACTGAATTGTAACAGCTGCAGGGAGTTCCATCCTTTACCTGTATGTGAGCTTTGGAGTGGTGTGTTCTCCCTGCCATTACTGCTTAGTGTCAGTACAGGTAAGCCTGCAGCTGAGCGATTCAGTGTAGCTGGTGGTTCTGCCGACACAGTCGGTTCTGGTACTTCCAGTCGGTCTCATCAAAACCTGGTAACACACTACTCCATCTGGTGTGTTCCAGATTATATACTGTGTAAAACACCACACATTTATTTAGTAGGGATCTGTATACATCAGGGTGATTATTTCATCTTTGTCATCTCTGGTGGAGTATCAGATTCACTACTTATACCATCCTTCGTATTGTTACGAGATCAGTAATATTACCTACATCTCTGTACCATACTCTAGGTACATCATTTGTGTGTCATCTTTTACGTATTGTTACGTGTGGCCAGTTTTGAGTAAACAACCTTGTCTCATCCATGCAGGTTACAGTACTGTATCTGTCAAACCAGCTAGCTCCCTGCTAACAGAAACCTGGTTCCTCTACTTCATTTGCGTAACTCTGTGAACCAAGATGGCGGCCATACCATTCTATTGTGGTGTGTATGCAACTCGACTTTGACAGTGTGTCTGCAGAGGTAAATTAATTCTCTATCAAAGTGTATCTGGAAGGAAAGGTGAGTCCGGTGACATTCCAAAAGTAAAGCATCCTGAGCCCATTTATACGTGGGGTTGCTTCTGAGCCAAGTGAGTGGGCTCACTCCAGTGGTGCAAGTGCGGCCGTACGGGGTGGTATGGTGTACCGCTATATCATAAAGTGCCGGAACCCTGTACTGCCATTAGAGATCACGGCGAGCGCTGAAACTGCGCATGCGTTGGAATGTGCCATGACATGGCACCGGCGCATCCTCAACTTGCGTGCCGCGTCACCGGCAGTACCTATAAGTGGAGGAGCAGAAGTCCCGGCGGCGGTGCATATCTGTGGTGCGGGAGTCCCGGCGGTGGCAAATACATGTGTTGCAGAAGTTGCTGTGGTAAGTGGGGGAGCAGGAGACCTTGAGGCAGTGGTGACCTGTGGCACAGGAGATCTGGCAATACCCAACAAAGACTTTACACAACTTTTACTGTGGGCAGATGGGAGGAACAGACTGAGGTAACGGGGATGCTCCTAATGATGTGTCTCCAGCTCTTCTCCAGCAGCTGACTCCCAGTCCCTATCCCCTCTTGTCTTTGTCTCCTCACCTCCTCCTCCCGTTTCCCCAGCCCCCCTCCAGAAGTTAGCTTGTAAACCCAGTCGCAGACTCCATTTGTCCCTGGCCTTTTACCACCTCCTCCTATGTCCCAAGCTCGCCCATCTGTAATATCGGACTCCCAGTACCTGTCCCATCTTGTCCTCGGCTCCTCCTGTGTCCCAGCTATCTCCATCTGTAATCTCTGACTCCCAGACCTGTCCCCTCTTGTATAAATAAAACAATAGATACAACTTAATAAAATTGGGAAGGTGGGGAATAAAAGTAAATTGGAATGAATGAAATCAAGTATAAAAAAGTTATCCCGCCTCAGTGGACATTGTGAAATGAAAATATTTGTGTGATCACTTAATTGTGGAGAGCAGGTAAGTGCACTTTACCAACAAGAAATTCTGGATCCTTTTTGAGGAGTAGTATTGTAGTTGGAAGATCCTCACGATGTTTGCGGCTGCTTGATATGCCGCTGGAGGAGTCAGGGATCGCTGGATGGAATCAGTCCTCTATTGTGGGGTGTGAGACAGATGGTGAGTATCTCAAACACCGGAGGGATGTTACTGTGGCGATATGACCAATACAGTTCCAGCAATGAATCAGGCGTGGCTTCCGTGCCCAAGAATGTAGCCTCACTGGTTTAGATGTTGTTACCAGCGGTGTCTTGGAGCACGGTGTCCGCCTTTATATGATGTCCAGATGAAAAACGGTGAATAGATGTCCACAATGGAGTAAGGTTTCACAGAGGCAAGGGGGGGGATTCACCTAACGCGTTTCACTGCGTCCTGCAGCTTTATTTAAAATTTAATACTGCCCTTTCATACGCAATTTGGTATATTCATTGACATAAGCGCTGCCTTAACACGCCTTGTGCGAGTATTTTTTCCTTTTCTACCAGTGGGGAGTGACTACCCACAAACCCAGGCAGCTGCTTACATTGAAGGATCAGCTCATTGTCAAAGCGCCTGATTATTCCTAGTGAATTTTTCCCTGTCCCCTCTTGTCCCTGGCTCCTCACCTCCTCCTACTGTGTCTCCAACCTGTCTTTTCCCTGGCTCCTCACCTCCTTGTCCTGTTTCCCTATCCCCCCTACAGAAGTTATATGACTCCCAGTCCCTGTCCCCTCTTGTCACAGGCTCCCTATCTCCTTCCCCCATCAGACTATGCCCTGGTCTCTCTCGCTGTCACTCTCTTGCTTCCAACTTTCCTTCACTCGTACTAGCACTCCTTTCCCTCTCTGACACACTTTCTCACTCTTTCACTCATTCTCTATTTTTCCCATGATACTCTCTCCCCGACCCCCTCTCTCACCCTCTCTTTCTCTTCCTTTCTTTCTCATTCTTCTCTCTCTCTTTCCCCCTGACACCCTCTCACTCTACCCTGACCACCTAAGGGGCATTGTAGTGGTGGTGGGGGGCCCATATAGTTCTAGTTATGCCCCATGACTGCGCTCACATTATTGGCAATGACTTTCAGGCGCTGCTAAGCCCTTTTGGTTCAGATGCAAAATTGTTTGGTGGGCTTGAGCCTCAACAATTTTGCATCTGAACCAAAACACCTTGAGCGCTACCTCAGCCTGTATGCTTTTATTTTTTTGAATGAAAATAAGAGCTAGAGGTTAATAAAGATGTAATGGGTATTGTGTGTTTTGCAATAAAGTTGAAAGATACAGTTTCCAGTGGTGATTAATATTTTATTAGTTTATAATTTGGGGTTGTGGGTCATGTGGAACATGGGGACTAATGGTACTTATCCTAGATGAGGCTGGGCTGTAAATTTGGTTATGCGCACCCCCTTTGTCATGTTGCCTCTCCCACTAGTGTCACATGGCCACGCCCATGACCATTTTTCGCGGGCACAGTACCACTAGAACATTATTACTACTTGCACCACTGGCTCACTCACAATTGTGAATAAGAATACAGCCATGAAAAAATAATGGTACCAAAACATCCTCTAAGAGCAACATCTCCCAGCCATCCAAGAACAATTTGGTGATAAATAATGTATAAATAATAAAAATTAGGAATCTCGGTGTGGGTTTTGAAAAAAAAAAGGGGGTCACGTTATTTTAAAGATGAGGGCCACCTCTTTGACTTGTGAATGCCCATGTATTTACAGGTGTTGTTATAGTCTTCATTCTAGCACCCTGCTCCTTGAGATATCCTTGCAGTTCATTATTCCTTCCTGGGGTATCACTCTCTGCTGTGGTGTTGCTACAACAGTCTGGTTTGTATCTAAAGAGACAACAGACAACTAGACCAGACTTTTCTTGAAGTACCACATCAGACAATGACACTCCAGGCAGGAAGGAGGAACTACAAGGATTTTATAGGGCTGGATTAAGGGGGGGCTCAGTACCCCTGGGACCCTCTATCTAGGGCCCCCTGTGGTCAGCATGTATTTAATATATATATATATTTAATATTTATATATATTGTTGTTTAGCTAAAGGTTTTGTGCTGGGATAGTGCTGCAGCTTCACCTATCTGCCAATGTGACAGTAATTATTAGTGGTGAGCATCGGGAGCCAAGGCACACTGTGGGTTTTTAATCAGAGGCAGTGCTGAGCCTGTGAGGTCTCCAACAGAGTAAGGTACAGAGGGACAAAATGGCTTTTCATGTGGTATATAGATAGATCGATAGGATATCAATCCCCCCTGCAGTTACCCATTGACCAAGTTTATACTGCCTTTACTCTGTGATTTGAAAGTGTAATATTCTTCCGTGTAGTTTGTGGCCAGAAATGACAAGTGGGAAGGGGCTCCCCTGTCTAAGGCCCCCCAAAGGCTTAATCCAGCACGGAGTGTGATAAATCACAAAACCATCATGCGTGGAGTATAATAATATCTGGTGATAAGCAGGCACTAGCTCTTATTTGGCATTTAGCTTTTCAAAGCAGGGACTCCCCTCTTTCAAATGAGATTGCCCCATCCCTCCAGGTTGTAGATTTTGGTAGTAATGAGGCCTACACACTTAGTGATGTGAGCTTTATGCTGAGCGATCTATCATTGCTCAGCATACAGCGATGTATGCTAAGCGATCTGTCACATCCCATGTTCTCAATAGAGAGATGACTAGATATTTCAAGCATGCTGAAAATTAGAGATGAGCAGGTCCGGATCTCCGGGATCCGACAGATCCGAATATCGCAATCCGAGCCGGCTCGGGAGTTCCCACCTAAATTCCAGACCGAAAACGAGGCAAAACGTCATCATCGCGCTGTCGGATTCTCTTGGAATCTGGATTTTATATAAGACACACGTGCGCCCCGCCATTTTCACTCCATTATAGGAGAGGGAAGATGGTGGGTGGGAGATCTGTGCTCCGTGCCCTGTGCTGATTGATTTTTTTGTTGTTGTAACTAGGTGCTGCAGTGCTCACATGCAGGGGCTGCAGTGCTGCTGACTGTACACTCAGTGTCCAGGGGCTGCAGCGTCCATTATACAAGGGGCTGTGTCCAGTGTGTCAGGGGCTGTGTCCAGTGTACAGGGGCTGTGTCCAGTGTACAGGGGCTGTGTCCAGTGTACAGGGGCTGTGTCCAGTATACAGCGGCTGTGTCCAGTATACAGCGGCTGTGTCCATTGTTCAGGGGCTGTGTCCAGGGGCAGACTGTCAAGTGTGATGGCTGTGTCCAGAGGCTGTGTCCATTGTCCAGGGTGACGGGCTGTATCCAGTGTAACGGGCTGTGTCCAGTGTAACGGGCTGTTTCTAGTGTCCAGTGTAACGGGATGTGTCCAGTGTGACGGCCTATATCCAGTGTAACGGGCTGTGTCCAGTGTGACGGACTATATCTAGTGTACAGTGTGAGGACTATATCTAGTGTCCAGTGTGACGGCTGTGTCCAGTGTACAGGAGCTGTGTCCAGGGGCGGTGTCCAGGGTGACGGGCTGTGTCCAGGGGCAGTGTCCAGTGTGACGGCTGTGTCCAGTGTACAGGAGCTGTGTCCATTGTCCAGGGGCTGTGTCCAGTGTACAGGTGCTGTGTCCAGGGGCGGTGTCCAGGAGCTGTGTCCAGAGGCTGTGTCCATTGTCCAGGGGCTGTGTCCAGGGTGATGGGCTGTGTCCAGTGTCCAGGGGCTGTGTCCAGTGTAGAGGAGCTGTGTCCAGGGGCGGTGTCCAGAGGCTGTGTCCATTGTCCAGGGGCTGTGTCCAGGGTGACGGGCTGTGTCCAGTGTCCAGGGGCAGTGTCCAGTGTGAACGGCTGTGTCCAGCGTACATGAGCTGTGTCCAGAGGTGGGGTCCATTGTCCAGGGGCTGTGTCCAGGCTGACGGGCTGTGTCCAGGGGCAGTGTCCAGTGTGACAGGCTGTGTCCAGTGTAAAGTAAGAAAAATAAATAAAGGTAATAAATAAAATAAAAACACATTTTTGGGGAATGATGGAGGAGGAAATAGTGGGAGTGCTGAAGCTGCTACCACCAGTCATGACAAGGCTGATACCTCTTTGTATTTTTTGCTCTTTGGAGCATTTCTTTTTTGGGGGTAATTTATTAAACTGCCACCCTGTCTGCCCCAGTGCCGCTCTGCTTCCAAGATGTGCCAGGTTGGAAGTGTAAGGTCCACATGTATGTGATGCCCACTGCTGTCACTTAGCTCAGTCAACCAGCTACCTCGGTATAACCTTTTGGCCCAACTACAGTAAATGAAGACAATTTTGTGAGCTGTGAAGTGATCAAAATTGACTAGAAATGAGTGTAAACTAATGTTATTGAGGTCAATAATACTTTAGGGGCAAAATCAGGCCCAAATTCTGTTATTTTAGCCATTTTTAGCATTTTTTCATAAATATCCAGATCCAAAACCAAAACCCGCAAGGGTGGTTTTGCCAAAACCAATCCAGATCCAAAACACGAAGGGAGATCCAGATCCAAAACCCGAAAAAGTGGCCGCAGCACATCTCTACTGAAAATATGTAGTCTGGCAATAGTGACGATTGCTATGGGGCATACACACACACACACAGCGTTTTGTGCTTAATTTCGAAGCGATCTATTCAAATTGCTTAGAAAAAATGCAAAAATGGCTACGTGTAGCCCTTTTCAAGTCATACAAAAGTGATATTGTGCATCTGACCTTGCAGATGAAAGAAGTCCCCACTAGTCATTAGGGCAACCTGCTTTTTTCTTATTAGCCCCTTGCATTTGTGGAGAAGAGGAGCTCATCTTCTGCAGCAATTAGTTAAAAGGCCTAACTTTGATGGATTCACATTTAAAAAAAAGTTTTAAGGTGGGGACACACGACATGCGATTTTGGCATACAATTTTGACTTTATAGTCAAAATCATATAAAAAGTTAACCAAAATCACACAGTGTTTCCCCTGTTTGTGATCCCTGCAAGGTCGGTATCACATAGGAAAATAGACTGTGCAGGCAGTGCAATTTTGACTATGTCACTTGTAATTTATTTGGCCATATGCCAAATAGCACAGTCAAAATCGCAAGTGAAGGTAGTCAATCAAGATTGTATGTTTTTGGGCTTTGGGGAGTTGAAGGGAAATCGCATAGTCAAAATTGGCCATAGACAAAATTGCACCATATGTACATGGCTTTAGTTCTAGATAATTCCAAAGAAAAGAGTTTGCATAACCTTAAAATTATGTCAGTCATTTTTATCCCCTGGACCACAAATTTAATCTGTGATTAAGCTAAAGTGATATATTAAACTATTGTAAGTCTTTGGATGTAATAACTAATCAATCTACTATTTGTTAAAGAAAAGCGAATTGAAAATCCAAATATTCTAAATATACTATAAATCCAAATATGTACAAACAGTGTTATGCTGTGTACACACGGTACAATCCAGCATGAGATTTTGACTATATAGTCAAAATCGCATGCAGATTGCACAGGTTTTTTACCCTGCGATCCCAATGCGCGCTCCCATGACAGCACAAACCGAAACCCAGATAGACAGGGCAGCAATGTCTATATAGTGCAGATTGTATGAATTGTATGTAAAAAGTACAGAGATAGCAAAGATTGTATAGCAGTCTAATCTTAACTCGAATAGCAAGGGAATCTCACCATGTGTACACACCATTAGATATTTGGCAGTAGGTACAGTAGCACTGTAAACAAAAATGGATACAAAAAGTATACATGTACGCATTAGAATTCACAGAGAAAAATTTAACAGGAAAGAAATATAAATTAAAAATGGTACATTTTCAAAAGTATTTTACCAGAAGCTGTATCTATAAAAAATTTATTTATTTGATTACAGTGCCAGAAGGGGTCTTTTTTTTTTTTTAAGGAGAAGGCAACTTAAATTTGTCATTTAAAAGAAAAAAAAAAGCCGCCTCATTCAATCTACCAGCAAATTAAAAACAAATTAATAAAATAAAATTGGAAGCTAGTAAGTTTTAGTCTTATGTTAACCTTCATGCACTTCTGGGGGGGGGGTTTGCACAATTTATTTTATTTGGCTTTGTTTGGGGAGTTGTTAGCTTTGAGCTTCCAAATCAACTTCTGGGCAGCTCTCACCATTAATTTCCATTGAAGGTCCGTTTCCTGACTGTTGAACATTCATGTTGTTTTGGTTTCCTATCTGTACATTATTTGCATGGCTTATCTGAATAACTTGTGGTTGTCCTTGGAACAGGGGTAATAGTGCTTTATTATTCTGCCACAAATGCATTTCTTCATGTATCTGATTGCAAATAGCTTCATACTCTTGAGAATATTTTTGTAAGGAATTTAGTTGACACTGAAGCTCTTCCATATGTTTTTTATGTTGTTGCTGTATTTTCCATTGCTCAAACTCCCGCTTGATCACATCCTTTTTGAAAGTTTTACATACTTGCTGATGAAAGGAAATAGAATTCTCATGCAAAGAACATAGGGAGCGAAGGCACAAAGGTGGTTTAACAGCAGTACTATTTAAAGTAGGATAAAAAGGAATAACACTGCCAGATTTGTTTACATCTACAATTGAGTTCATAAGAGCTACATTGGCTTGAAACATCCCCCATTTGGAAAAAAAGCTTTTAGTAAGCAGAAGGATGATATAGGCAGAGTTTTCCACTGCGTCTTCAAGGCATTTGATAGGACTGACTCCTGGAGTCTCAAATCCCTCACAAAAAGTTGTACCTTCTTCATTAACAAGCTCCTGTAGGACATGGCACACTCTACTAGCTATTCCCTGATCTTCAGGAACATGCAGTATGACAAAACTGAAGAACTTCAAGCTAGAGTGAGAGGGAATAGCAGTTGAAGGTGTACCAGAGGTTTGAGGTAAAGGCAGTGCATTTAAATTTGCATTTTTCGGTGGAATGGACAAAGGGGTGACATGATCAGAAGATTTACAAGGAGATTGTTCTGGAATGGGAGGATAAATGTGTGAACCAAAGGAAATATTTAAGCCTTCTGTGGTTGTTGATTGCTTAATCATTTGATTATCTCTGTATTTTCCTTCTGAAACAGGTAAATCCTTTTTTATTTTGGACTCTGGATGAATACAACACTCTTGAGTAATCTTTTTCTCAGTTGTGGAATTTGCTTCCTGATGAATTGAAGTGCAAAGTGAACTTTCACTTTCACAGCTACCAGACACACAGCATGAATCCTTATCTGGAGTGTTGTGTTTCTTTGTTATTAAACCTATGCTGGGTGACTGACTGATTTGCAAAGGATTGGATATGGAAGTCATAGAGCTTGTTGAAAATTCGAAACTGGGTAGATTTGAATGTAAAGTGTGTGGTCCATCATCTGAATTTGTATGATTTTTAAACATAATTGTTTGTCTAGTGTTTTCACACAATTACTTTTGTTAAACAGTTTGCTCTTGGTCAGGATCCTTTGAAAGATTTAATACCAATGAGTTGAAATGCATTCCACTTTCAGAGCTTGAGTAATCTTAGAAAGTCTATAGAATATACAGTATACAGAATGTTGGTTCCCTGCAAAAAAAAAAAAAAAAAGAACTTGTATATGGCTACATAAAACAGGAAAATTTATAAAAAAAAACAACAGCACTTATAACAAACACCAATTGTAGAGATTTTAGGTTTGAGCACACAAATCTGTGAATTAGCAACTCCACCATTTTGTGAGTGCCAGCAATCTCACTGTGAGAGTGCTGAATCTGAAGTTAACAACAGGGTGTGATGGCATACCCTATCTGTACTGTGCAAGCAATACGTCAATTAAGTGTTAATGATTTGAATTGTATTGCTTTTTTTTTCAACTTTGAGTGGTCTTCAGAATTCCAGAGCTTTTTTTAAAAGCTAATATATTTATGGTAAAACTTTATAAGTTATGGCTCCAGCAGCTCTTTTCTCAGGTTATCCATCAGCTGCCACCCTCTGTATATCTGCTTTTACCTCAAACGCCACTTGAGGATATTCAAAACATCTTTTGCCATAGTGAAAGATGTTTGAATGCTCTCTGCATCTGCATAACACAGTTGGTGATATCCCTGATGCTGATCAGGAAGCCAGCTAGAGGAACACAGATAAGAATGCAAGCAGACTTGGGGTGCGGACAAGATGGAGCTGGCCCTGGCCCATTTCTAGTGGTAAGATAGAACATGCCTATGAGAAACATAATAGAGGCAATCATTCACAAGGCAATTCCAACCCAGTTTTAGCATGTAAATAATTGGTGCTTTGAAAATATGTGAGCACTTGCACAACATCTCGCAATTCCTGGTTCCCAAACCCTTAAATGTAATCTAAAGAGGTCATTATGTTTCTTATGTATATACCATTCCCACACAACCCCCATTAAATCTGTAAATAAATGTAATTATAATTATGATTTAAACACGGTGCAAAGTCAAACCAAAATACACTTTAATAATTAGACATCCCCTGAGTGGTGTGTTTTGAGAAGTCTGTACAGATTGTGTTTCTCTGTTTCAAAGTAAAGTGTTAAAAGTGTCAAAAAAAAATGTGTGGCCAAAGCATAAGCAGCCCCAGGTTCAAAATATACAGTGATCAAAATGCGTAGGGGTACTCTGTATTTAATGAATCAGCTGTAGGCTATTGGAGCCAGGCCTCTTTATAAAAATATATGAAAAAAAAACATTAGGGGTTCTCTATATCCTTTACATCCACCACTAGCATTACCTCCCAACAGTCCCGATAACCGTGGGAACGTCTCGGTTTTCAGGGACATTCCCACGTCCCTCCCGCGGCCGGCAGTGTCTCACGGTGGGGGGCTGTTAGGAGTCCCCCCTGGCAGCTGGTGAGCAGCGGTGAAATTCCTTTAAAACAGGGACTCCTACAGTGTAGTGTAGAAAAGCATTGTATATGGGCAGAGAGAGAGAGGGGCAGTGTATGAGAGCAGTGTGTGGGGAAGTGGTGTAGGGTGAAGGGTAGTGTAGGAGCAGTGTGTGCAGGGAGTTGGGGGGAGGAGCAATGTAGGAGAGCACTGTGTGCAGGGTGAGGGCTAGTGAAGAAGAGCAGTGTGTATGAGGAGGTGGGTCAGGGATAGGGGCAGGGATTACAGACATCTTGAGTTTTAAAAATGACACAGATGGCAAGCCAATCATAACACATAGAATGAGGAGTGGAAACCCACGGCTGCCATATACCCACTGCAAAATGGATACTCCCAGCAGCCTCTGGCAGTTCCCACTGCTGAAAAGGTTCAGCAGGCACCAGTGACGTGCGGTGAGGTGAGGCAGGGGAATCAGAGCCTTTCCTGGCATACTCCTGTATAAGTGATGACTAGATATAATCTGAAAAATACAAAATTCATATAATAAATAAATAATTTGTATTATTCTAATAATTTTTATATTCAAAACTCTGGAGTAAAAAGTCAATGACATGTAAGCTAGTGATTCACCTGCCTATCTTTTACACACATCTCTGATCAAAATTCACCAAATTTATAGAGGTACCCTTGGGCTCAGTGACATGTATTTCTGCCTCGGCACTGCAGCTCCATACTGGCTGCAGCTGGTACTTGGTGCAGGCAGCTCTGTAATGTGGTGTGTTTGTGTGTTTATGTAGCTTAGCACTGACTACAATGTGTATTTATAGGTGACCCCTGGGTGTATGTATTAAGGGCCCCTTACACTTTTGAGAGATTTTGTGAGATTTGACCCAATCCAGGTGGATTGAGTCAATTTATCTGACAAAATCTTATGTGCCTGATGTGTAGGACACAATCCACAATCCTGTGCCATTGGGTATAACCAAGAGATTGATCCTCCTGCACTTAGGATAAATCTCGAGTCAATCAGGTTCAATTTGTTGAACAATAAGTTGAACAAGTGTAAGGGGGCCTTTAGAGCTGGAACTGCACACTTTGTTTGTGTGTGTGTGTGGGGTCAGGTACTGACCCCTGTCAGCGTGTGTGAGTACACTGGCATTGTGTGTTTGTGTATAGAAGAACACTGCCCTGTGTCTGTTTGTGTGTGTGTTAGACTGGTAGTGACCCCTGTGTGTGTGTGTATAGGCTGGTAGTGACCCCTGTGTGTGTGTGTGTGTATTGGCTGGTAGTGACCCGTGTGTGTGTATAGGCTGGTAGTGACCCCTGTGTGTGTGTGTATAGGCTGGTAGTGACCCCTGTGTGTGTGTGTGTGTATTGGCTGGTAGTGACCCGTGTGTGTGTGTATAGGCTGGTAGTGACCCCTGTGTGTGTGTGTGTGTGTATAGGCTGGTAGTGACCCCTGTGTGTGTGTGTGTATAGGCTGGTAGTGACCCCCGCACGGAAGCTGCTGCAGGCTGGAGACACAGGAAGCAAGGAGCTCGGAGGAGAGGCTGGGGGAGGAGTCATGTAGTGTCATGTAGTCATGTAGTGTCATGTATTTCTGCCTCGGCACTGCAGCTCCATACTGGCTGCAGCTGTTACTTGGTGCAGCCAGCTCTGTAATGTGGTGTGTTTGTATGTTTATGTAGCTTAGCAATGTGTGTTTATAGGTGCACCATGGGTGTATGTATTAGAGCTGGCACCGCACCCTTTGATTGTGTGTGTGTGGCCCCACCCCCATACCGGGTCGGCCTCGCCAGGGGATCCTGATTTTCACTGTGCTCAAGTTGTGAGGTATTGGATCTCCCTGAAACCAGTTTCCAAAAGTAGGCAAGTATGGTAGGAGAGCAGTGTGTGTGGTGAGAGGCTGTATGGTGAGTGGTAGTGTAGGCAGGGCTGGATTAAAGCAGGGGCAAAAGGGGTCAGTACCACTGCCCCCCCCCCTCTAGCTAGGGCCCCCCCTGTGGTTGGCATGTATTTTAAAAAAGTTAAGCTTTTTTTAGCTAAAGGTTTTGTTCATGGGAGTGGGGTAGTGCTGCAGCTTCACCTATCTGCCAATGTGACAATGATTAATGGTGCTGAGCATGGGGTGCCAAGGAACACTGACTGCACAAGTGTGCAGTGCATTACTGGGAGTTGACTAAGCCCCATGACACTTTGCACAAGAGGGCAGAGGCTGAGAGGTTTGTGCTGAGCTCTGATTGGTGGAGCTCATTACATGCTTCTCAGGCCCATGGAGGACAGCAGCAGCCTAGTCATGGGATGGTTTTTAATCAGAGGCAGCACTGGGACTGTGAGGTCTCCTACAGTCCTACAGAGTAAGCTGCAGAGGGACAAACACAGGCTTTTCATGATATATATATATATATATATATATATATATATATATATATATATATATATAGTCCGAGGGTTTCTCCGAGGAGAAATAGGCACTCTCCTAAGTAAAGTCACAGAGATATTTTGTAATCCAAATGTAGCGATTTAATTGTCATCCATTCAATAAATGCAATGTATTGTGCCCAAAATCACTCCAACGTTTCGGTCCATTGGAGGCGGACCTTTATCAAGGAGCCTGCAATGTGCAAAACAAACATGCAAACAACTACGTGAGTGCATGTCATTTATACAATTACAGCGGTACACAATGAAGACAATAGTACAAAGTGCACAAGGGACCCGTACTTCCGGTATGACAACTTCCGGTTTCTGACCGGAAGTGCGATGCCGGCTTGCAAGGCGGGAATCCCCGCACCATGTGACTAACACACAGGTATAAAAGGCCGGGCCCGGGCAGGCTCAGTCATGGTGTCCTCCTGCATTGGGAGGTTTTCCAACATATCCCATGTTGCCACATCGTTGATTACCCATACTCTGCTGACCTATGTGTTAGGGACACGGGAGATCTCGCCAACCCTAACTCCGTTGTCACCTATTGGAGTTGGCGGGTGCGTGCTAAGCTAACCTTCACCAATAATAGCCGCGTTCGTGGGAGCCCGTTAGTCAGGCTCCCACCCCGATGCCACCTGGTCTTACTAGTGACAACGCAGCCGCCAAGGCCAGAGGAAAACAAGGGGAACGCTATCTAAGAAAACCAGAGGCGAGAACTACCCCTGCCCTATGGAGGAGGGTGTCAGTGGATAACACTATAAGCTGGAACTCCCTAGGCAAATGCTGTAGCCTAGAGGTGTAACAATACACAATAGCTGATCCAATAACCCAAACTGCCAGGTGTAACAATACACAGGATGGACCAAATAAGAAATACTGACAGGTGTAACAATACACAGAATGATGACACAATACTATAAAAGCTGACAGGTGTAACAATACACAGAATGATGGTACAATAATGGAATGAAAAGCAAAGAGAGACAGGGAGTGGAAAAGACTCCCAACTTATCTGAGAACGGAGGGATCTGCGACCAGAAGGGAACAAGGATCCAGGAGGCAGCTAGGACAAGGCCACTGGGGACAGGAATAACGCTGTGCAAGGACCTGGAACCGGAAACACTCAGAGACACGAACTCCAAAGCTATAGCCGGCCTCTGAGTGTACTGGTGCAGCAGTTTAAATAGCGCGCCCGAGCGCTAACCTGTCGTAGCGTGCGGCGTCACGTACACCCCTTCCTCCCTGCGGCCGCCAGGCGTCCCCCGTCGCCTAGGCAACCGCTGCGGCAGGGGAGGAAGGGGTTGTCTCCTAGTTGCCGGGCGCCCGTCTGCCAGAAGTATCCGGCTGATGACGCGACGGCGTCCTGGCAACGCAGCAACCGCCGGGACTACAGAGGAGACTGCCGGGCGAGCGCAGGTGCTGCCCGTGCAGCTCCTAACACTATGTAAGTTACTTTGTACTATTGTCTTCATTGTGCACCGCTGTAATTGTATAAATGACATGCACTCACGTAGTTGTTTGCATGTTTGTTTTGCACATTGCAGACTCCTTGATAAAGGTCCGCCTCCAATGGACCGAAACGTCGGAGTAATTGTGGGCACAATACATTGCATTTATTGAATGGATGACAATTAAATTGCTACATTTGGATTACAAAATATCTCTGTGACTTTACTTAGGAGAGTGCCTATTTCTCCTCGGAGAAAACCTCGGACTATAGCAAGGTGTTCATATACAATATGAACCCCCTATATGCACACCGTCAGCTACCTTGAGCTAAGTGCGAGTGCGGTCTTCCACAAAACATATATATATATATATAGTGCAGGAGACGTGGCACTCGCGGCGGCTTGGTAGAAAGAGACTCTGGAGACGGTGTGTATCACCAATCAACGTTTCATTCAGCAAAGAATTTCGTCAGGATTACATCAAACATTATGCTTACCTTATATCCCCCATTCCACGCTGGATTGTCCCGTCCCCTGACGCTGAAACCCGGAAGAGGCGCTTCTAGATGACGTCATGACGTCTGCAGCCCGGCCCGCAGACGCTCTGACACTGTTCCACATCCTAATCTCGGGTCAGTTGCCATGGAGACGGCGCGCTATCAACAAACAGAGTGAAAATAAGGATAAGGCAGCTGTATACAAAAACATATATCATTACAATGTAAAACATGATGATATCAGGCTATATTAGAAAGCGGACTAGAAACCAGAAAAGATATCAATATATAACAAATCTACCAGCAAGAAATATATACATCAATTAAATATAATGCACAATCATAATAAACAAGAGATGGGCATAGTATCATTTAACCCTCTGGGATGGATAGTATCCAATTTGTTTATCCAAAACGCCTCTCTGCGTAAGAGAACCAGATTTCTATCACCACCGCGTGATAGCGGGGGGATGAAATCTATCATGCGATATTTTAGAGATGTAAGACCATGCCAAAGTTCAAGGAAATGTCTAGCCACCGGTTGCTCACTAGAGCCGGAATTGATGGCGGCTTTGATGGCCGATCTATGTGCTGTCATTCTCTCCTTGAACTTACGACTGGTCTTACCCACATAAGAGAGCCCACAGGGGCAACTTATAAGGTAAACCACAAATGAGCTCTCACATGTGAGATGATGGCGAATATGGAATTTGACCCCAGAATGAGGGTGACAGAACACGTCTCCAGGTACCAGAAATTTACATGTGGTACAAGGGCATTTAAAACATCCCTGTTTTTTATGGGAGAGAAAATGGCTGACAGGAGATGAACCAGGTTGCAATATATCAGTTTTCACCAGCCAACTGCGGATATTACGGGGATTAGAATAACAGGGCATCAAGGTGGTATTATTAAGATTAAGGTCATTGTCAGATTTTACAATGCCCCAAAGTCGTTTAGAAATTTCCTTAATCTGAGGTGCTGCGGTATTGTATTGGGTCACCCAAGGTAAACGATCCTCATTATTTCTAACCACCCTGTTGTCCAACAATTGTCTCCTATCCAACCCCAAAACTTTGATCTTAGTCTCAACCAAGGTCTCACGAGGGTAACCTCTAATAACAAATTTTTCGATTAATTCGTCTATTTGATGACTGGCACTGGTTATGTCATTATTAATCCTAAACATTCTCAGCATCTGCGAGTATGGTAGTCCCGCTTTAAGACTACGTGGATGACAACTATCCCAGTGTAAGAAGGTATTTCTATCAGTCTTCTTAATAAAAACCGAGGTGTTGATGACAGAGTTGTTAACCCTGATGAGGACATCAAGAAATTCAATTTCACATTGGCTGGTTTTATATGTGAATTTCACAGGGTGGGCAGCACCATTGATGTGATTGAAGATGTCAGTGAGATCACCCAACTCCCCCCGCCACACAAACAACAAGTCGTCTATGTAGCGGGTGAAGAAGGGGATACGCGTGGCAACCTCATCACTGCTAAAGAAAAAATTGTGCTCGACATCGAACATATAAATGTTCGCATATGTGGGGGCCACTGAGGACCCCATAGCGCACCCCTTAATTTGTAAAAAGTGCTGCCCATTGAACCTGAAATTTTTTTTTGTCAAAATCATCTCCAATAATTCCATCCAGAAATCAATGAGGTCTGTGTCAAAGGTACCACTAGAAATCAATAACCTACGGACTGACGCTAGTCCTTCCGCATGGGGTATTACGGTATAAAGGCTAGTTACATCAGCTGTAACTAGCCAACAGTCATCAGGTAAATTGCCAAAAGCCTCCAATTTTTTGAGCAATGTGGTGGTATCTAGTAGAAAATGCTCATGTCCCTGTATGAGGGGCTGCAGTATGGTATCTAAATAGATTGCCACTGGTTGGAAAAGGGACCCCCTCGCCGAGATGATGGGACGACCCGGCGGGGGGTCTAATCCCTTGTGGATTTTCGGCAATGTATATAGGATGGGCATAATGGGAAATTTAGGAATGAGTACCTGACACAAATCTTCACTGATTAATGAATTCATACGTGCTCTATCAAGAATGCATTGCAGCTGTTCAGAAAACATGGTGGTAGGATCCGACCTCAATTTGGAATAAACTTCAGAGTCAGACAATTGTCTAAAAATTTCGTCACAATAGACATCACAATCTTGCACTACAATCCCACCCCCCTTGTCAGCGGGTCGAATGACTATGCGGTCATTTTTAGATAAGTTCTGTAACGCCTCGCGTTCAAGGGGGGAGAGATTGCAGTGTGGAAAAACAGACTCATTAACAGTGGTGGATACCTCTAAATCCAATAAACGCATAAAGGTATTAATACTAGGGTTATTAGATAAAGGGTCAAAAGAAGACCTCATTTTAAATTGCTTTAATTTATTAGGTAGAGGCACAGAATTTTCCACTAAAGAGGGTGGATTTTTATAGAAATATTCCTTGAGTTTGATCTTGCGCTGTAACTGATGCTTTTCGGCATGCCAGTTCAATGGATTGAAGTGGGAAGACGGCACATAAGATAATCCCTTACTGAGCACTGATTTCTCAGCCTCAGTTAAATTATGTGTAGATAAATTAAAGATTATTTCCTCTTTGTGCCTGCGGGTGGCTTGTTTCCACGACCTCTGGCGTTGGTTCTGCCTCCCACGTCGAGTGGCTCTACGAGTGGGCCGCCTTGGGTACATGTCTTCACCCCTAAAGGGACCGACTTCTTTCCTCTGGCTTGAACAGTCTCCGTATCACTAGCTGAACTCATAACCTCGGCTGAGGTATCAGTGTCGACATTGGTCTTTGGGTATTTTTGTCGCCTGAAAAATGGTTTCCTTCTGGAATCACTGCGGCCTTGATTAGAGGTCCCAGATAACCAGTTGTACACCTGGTGGGTTTCATAGTCCCGTTCAACTTTCGTGAATTTTTCTTTTTTAAAAGCAATCAGATCTTTCTTATAGGTCGCTAATTGTGTCGACAATTTAGCTACCCAATCGGTGTCTGGATCTGCTGTTAAAATTGGCATGTGGACGGTTTCAAATTGTTTGATCTTATCTTGATACTGTGTGATCTCCTTATTAGAATGCTCAATCACGAGCAGTATTAGATCCATCGCGCATTTATTAGTAACGGCGATCCACTTGGCACAGAAACTTGATTCATACCGTCCAATTGTGGGGCAGTTCTTAACACGGAAGCCCCGTGGCTCAAAAAATTGGAGGCTTTTGGCAATTTACCTGATGACTGTTGGCTAGTTACAGCTGATGTAACTAGCCTTTATACCGTAATACCCCATGCGGAAGGACTAGCGTCAGTCGGTAGGTTATTGATTTCTAGTGGTACCTTTGACACAGACCTCATTGATTTCTGGATGGAATTATTGGAGATGATTTTGACAAAAAAAAATTTCAGGTTCAATGGGCAGCACTTTTTACAAATTAAGGGGTGCGCTATGGGGTCCTCAGTGGCCCCCAAATATGCGAACATTTATATGTTCTGGTGCTGCCCACCCTGTGAAATTCACATATAAAACCAGCCAATGTGAAATTGAATTTCTTGATGTCCTCATCAGGGTTAACAACTCTGTCATCAACACCTCGGTTTTTATTAAGAAGACTGATAGAAATACCTTCTTACACTGGGATAGTTGTCATCCACGTAGTCTTAAAGCGGGACTACCATACTCGCAGATGCTGAGAATGTTTAGGATTAATAATGACATAACCAGTGCCAGTCATCAAATAGACGAATTAATCGAAAAATTTGTTATTAGAGGTTACCCTCGTGAGACCTTGGTTGAGACTAAGATCAAAGTTTTGGGGTTTTATAGGAGACAATTGTTGGACAACAGGGTGGTTAGAAATGATGAGGATCGTTTACCTTGGGTGACCCAATACAATACCGCAGCACCTCAGATTAAGGAAATTTCTAAACGACTTTGGGGCATTGTAAAATCTGACAATGACCTTAATCTTAATAATACCACCTTGATGCCCTGTTATTCTAATCCCCGTAATATCCGCAGTTGGCTGGTGAAAACTGATATATTGCAACCTGGTTCATCTCCTGTCAGCCATTTTCTCTCCCATAAAAAACAGGGATGTTTTAAATGCCCTTGTACCACATGTAAATTTCTGGTACCTGGAGACGTGTTCTGTCACCCTCATTCTGGGGTCAAATTCCATATTCGCCATCATCTCACATGTGAGAGCTCATTTGTGGTTTACCTTATAAGTTGCCCCTGTGGGCTCTCTTATGTGGGTAAGACCAGTCGTAAGTTCAAGGAGAGAATGACAGCACATAGATCGGCCATCAAAGCCGCCATCAATTCCGGCTCTAGTGAGCAACCGGTGGCTAGACATTTCCTTGAACTTCGGCATGGTCTTACATCTCTAAAATATCGCATGATAGATTTCATCCCCCCGCTATCACGCGTTGGTGATATAAATCTGGTTCTCTTACGCAGAGAGGCGTTTTGGATAAACAAATTGGATACTATCCATCCCAGAGGGTTAAATGATACTATGCCCATCTCTTGTTTATTATGATTATGCATTATATTTAATTGATGTATATATTTCTTGCTGGTAGATTTGTTATATATTGATATCTTTTCTGGTTTCTAGTCCGCTTTCTAATATAGCCTGATATCATCATGTTTTACATTGTAATGATATATGTTTTTGTATACAGCTGCCTTATCCTTATTTTCACTCTGTTTGTTGATAGCGCGCCGTCTCCATGGCAACTGACCCGAGATTAGGATGTGGAACAGTGTCAGAGCGTCTGCGGGCCGGGCTGCAGACGTCATGACGTCATCTAGAAGCGCCTCTTCCGGGTTTCAGCGTCAGGGGACGGGACAATCCAGCGTGGAATGGGGGATATAAGGTAAGCATAATGTTTGATGTTTTATGTAATCCTGATGAAATTCTTTGCTGAATGAAACGTTGATTGGTGATACACACCATCTCCAGAGTCTCTTTCTACCAAGCCGCCGCGAGTGCCACGTCTCCTGCACTATACATCATCCCCCTCCGACAGGGGCACCGGGCGCAGTTACTACAGTCACTTGGAGTGCCGGGCTATCGTAGCTATATATATATATATATAGCTTAGCAGGGGGAACCGGCACTCCGCTCTTTTTGATGAATGATGCTCTGGTGCCAGCAATATTTGCAAGAGGTGCGGCACTCAGATGTAAGACAATAAATATATATATATATATATACACACACACACACACCAAAGTAGAGGGCACTCACAAGATTTGTAACACTGCACGGCGGCAGTCTCAAGTTTAAATGAATCCCAGGACCAGTTTTTTACCATCCACACACAGGCAAGTGTATCAATATCAGACATACTCTCACTTGTAATACCAAATACGTTGTGTATCAAATTCTGTGCCCGTGTGGCCTCAGCTACATTGGTAAAACTGAGAGATCTTTTAAAGAAAGAATGGCAGCCCATCGTTCTGCCATTACAATAGCATGGAAGAAGGGTAACAGTGAACAACCGGTTGCCCGGCACTTTTTGACAGCAGGGCATAATATGTCTGCTATCAAATATAGAATGATAGATCACATTGCACCCTCCTTACGGGGGGGGGGGGTGACCGGGGCCTCGCTTTATTACAAAGCGAAGCCAAGTGGATAATTAGATTAGACACAGTTACCCCCAAAGGTTTAAATGAAAGTATGGGGTTAAACATTCTGTTACAATAAATATCATGTTACAGTAAAATTGTCATTTTAACCTATGGGTCTATTATGCAATAGTTTCTTCTCTGGTTATAGGTCAACTTTTGCTTATGCACTAAAGCTGTGTGTGTATATATATTTTGCTAAACACATTCTCTTATGCATTTTCTAAATGTATCTTTTTAATGTTATCTGTATATCAAAATATTTCTCTGCTATGTATATATTATATGTGAAATGGTGTTTGTCTTTTGGTTATAGGTGTTTTTGATTGTTTCTTAATTATGTGTGGTAACGTGGAAATGCTGACATCATCTGAAGGCCCCCCCCTCCCCCGGCTGGGTGGGTACACTGGCCGAGAGGCGGGAGATGTGCTATTTAAACTGTGTGTGGATTCATGTCTGTAGCCTGACGATAATACTTGAGTGTATTGAAACGTTGCTGTTTTATTCACAATAAAGAAAGTTCGTGTTTAAGTGGCTGGAGTGCTGTACCTCTGTTGGAGTATCTTGCTGAATTGGCTGTACTGGCACCCGCCCAAGCATTCATCAAAGTGGCTGTGCTGGATCACCTGGACTGTATATATATATATATATATATATATATATATATATATATATATATATATATATATATATATATATATAGCTTAGCAGGGGGAACCGGCTCTCCGCTCTTTTTGATGAATGATGCTCTGGTGCCAGCAATATTTTCAAGAGGTGCGGCACTCAGATGTAAGACTATAAATATATATATATATATACGCACACACACACCAAAGTAGAGGGCACTCACAAGATTTGTAACACTGCACGGCGGCAGTCTCAAGTTTAAATGAAACAATGAACACAAGGCTGTGTGAGTTAGCCTCGCACAGCCTTGTAGTGTTACAAATCTTGTGAGTGCAGTGTTACAAATCTTGTGAATGCCCTCTACTTTGTTGTATATACCTTTCCTGTCTGGATTGATGGACACCCAAGTCATTGCCCTATTCTGCCTGAGTGCCTGGACTTCTACTGCGTATATATATATATATATATACACACACACACACACACACACAGGTTGGGGCGGCCCGGCACTCGCCGCTATGGTTCAGCTGCCCTGGTGCCCTTCCACAAATTGGTGTAAAGAATCAAGAAAAGGCTGGCACTCCGGGGTCTTTTCAAAACGTGCTGTATTGCAAATAAAACGACCAACGTTTCGGGGGTGGTCCCCCTTTGTGAAGGTGCGTGGTGATAACAAAGAAAACATGATACAGGGTGAGTGTTAAGAGCGTGTCCCGCCATTTGCCGCGCGCCCGCCGCCGGCTGATCTGATTACCGGAAGTGTCTGGATAGGAAGCCCGTCTGCTTCCGGCCTATGGAACGCTGTGGAACGCAAACATTGTACTAGTCGTGGCTACTGAGGTGTAACTGTGTGTTGTGTTCCCGGCGGCTGGTGATTGGCTACGGTGAGTCACGATCCCTATTGAAAACAAAACAAGATGTAAACAGTTCAAGTATAGTGGACATTGCATATGGCAAAAGCGCTTACTGTGGGTGATGAAACTTTGTAAGAATGGCCCGGGAAGGCGTGCATTTAAAAGTTTTACGATGCGCTGCAGTATGTCTGCGCAATGTAGGAACCACAGTGACCAAGTTTAACGTGACTGGTCCCTGAGGCTATAAAATTTGAAGGTGAATGTAGTGTGAGATCCTGTTATATCGGGTCCATGGGGGCTTGGATGGATGAGTATCTGTGTACCCATCATATGCATGTATAATGTACATGGTGTCATTTATATGAGTGATGTACATGGTGTCATTGGCCCGTTTCTGCAAGGGTGGTTTACATTAATTAAGGCCACTATGTGGCTGTCCTGAACTACTATGAGACATGAAGGGGGGTATGTGTCCATAACCAAAAAGGGTAATGTATAGGCTCCTGTCCTGTCACATTATTCTGATCTAACTGCTCGTTAATATAATTACGTCCACCATTCTATGCTGGCATACAACAAGAGCATAAAAATACATTGGAAAAAAATCAAAGGATAGCGAGATAGATAAGAGAAGAAGAAAAAAGCACACAACAGGCTCATTAGAGCATTCCATCTTGATGGTCACATATAACATTGGTATATCTGTACACACTGGAAAAAATCAAAGGATAGCAAGATAAGGAGGAGATGAAGCAAAAAGTACACTGGTAGTTCCAAATTAGTTGCTGATGGCACTCGGTCATGCGAGACCTATATAATACACAATATAATTTACACTCAAATGGAAGAGAATTTCAAAGAATAGTAAGATACAGTACAGTAAGAGGGAGATGAAGAAAAAGCACACCATAGGCTTGTTAGGCCTGTACCTACTGATAAATGTTATACATCTATACTGTACATCATATTATACACAGGAAGAAAATGTAAAGGATAGTAAGATAAGAGTAAGATAAAGCAAAAGCACACAATGATCCCGTGGGGGCAGATTGTCCCGGGAAATAGTGACATAATGTCCCCACTGGAGTCAGATACTGGTGGTCACGGTGGCAGGAAAGTACAGTTTGTTACAGAAAGACAGATAGTGGTAATCTGTCATTAAGTCCTGCTGGCTTCACTGAATTCAGCCAGTGTATCCACCGGGCCTCCAGTCTTAACAACTTGCCCGCTCGGTCTCCTCGTCTTATTCCTTCTGGGATGTGATCCACCACCATGTGCTTTAAATCTGACAGTCTGTGTTGTTTTTGAGCAAAATATCTTGCTACTGGCTGGTCGTTGCGCTTGACTGATGGCAGACCTATGCAGGCCCATTCGCTCCCTTACTGATCTTATGGTTTTGCCCACATAGGTCATTTTGCACGGGCAGGTAATGACATATACCACGTGCGTTGACGTACACGTCAACACATGTCTGATGGGGAACTGAGCAAGACTGCATGGGTGGACAAAGCTGGTTCCTGTCGTCATGTGCCGGCACGTAGTGCATTTGATGCACTTATAGCATCCAGGTGGTCGGGTTAAGAAGTTGGTGCTTGGAGTTGCTCTTGGCATGAAGCTTGTGACGTTATTGTGTACAATGCTATCCCTAATGCTATTGCCCCAGTGTAGCAAAGCATAGGTCTTTTATTTCTGAGTCCTGGAAGCTCTTTGTCTGTTTTCACGATGGGACACAGTGCCCTAGTGGCTCTAGGCAAAACAGAACTGGACACATTCAATCTGGTCACAAATGGTAGTATTTCTTCAGGTGTCTCAGAATTGTTTTGTCTTGGTGATAGTAAAGACTCTCTGTCCATGGCCAGGACCTCACTTTTCTGTTGTGTAAGTGCTTTTCTGTCATATCCCCTCTCTTCAAATTTGGAGATGAAACTGTCCAGGATCATAGGTAGACTATCCCTGTTGCTGGTTATCCTGGCCGCTCTAACCATTTGTGACTTGGGGAGGGCTCGTTTCAGTGCTCTGGGGTGGAAGCTATTTGCTTTTAATAAGGTGTTTCTGTCTGTAGGTTTACAGAACACTTCCGTGCTGATGGCACCGTCCTGAACCCTTACCAAAACATCCAGGTAGCCGATTGCACTGTTCGATGCTGTGAACGTTAGTTTTATGCGGGATGGTCTACTGTTGATCCCTGCAATCAACTTGTCCAGTTCCTCCTTCCCTCCCGACCAGATCATAAATATATATATATTTATGTCTATATATGTCTATATATCGGGTGAAGCTCTTAATTCGGTTCTGTGTCACCGGGTCATCAAAGAACATGGACTTCTCCTGTTCGAACATATATATGTTCGCGAATGAGGGCGACACACAGCTGCCCATAGCACACCCAGTCTTTTGTCGGAAGAACTGGATGTTAAATAAGAAATAATTATTGGTCAATGTGAGGCGCAATAATTCCATATACAAGTCCAGATCTAATGACTCCATTTGGTTGTTCCTTAGGAATCGACCCATTACCTCCAGCCTCTCTTGTTGTGGGATGCTGGTATACAGGCTGGTGACATCCATGGTCAACAGCATGCTTCCCTCAGGTACCTGTTTTACTCTGCACAGAACATTCAAAAAGTCAGTCGTATCTCTGATCTAGGACGGTTGCCTGGTTATTAGGGGCTGTACAATACTGTCCAGGAATTGGAATATCGGCTGGAAAATTGACTGGAAGGCGCTAATGATAGGGCGGCCAGGGGGGTGGGTCAGGAATTTATGTATCTTTGGCACGGTGAAGAATACTGGCACTGCTGAATGAGGCTGAGTGAGGGTGTATCGTAACTTCTCAGATATCAAGCCGGTGTCTCGGGCTGTGATGAGTATTTCATCCAACTCGTTCTTGAATACATCGGTAGGATCATTAGGTAATAGATTGTATACCATGGAGTCTGCCAGTTTCCGATCAATCTCTTGGATATAGTCTGATGTATTGAGGACCACCACTCCCCCGCCTTTATCCGCGGGTCTAAAGATTACGTCTCGGTATTGTCCCATGTTTTTTAGGGCTCTTTGTTCTTCACGGCTGCGATTATGGTGTGTTGGGTGCTGTGCAGCTGTGTATCTTCCCACAGATTTATCCATCAATCTTAGATAAGATGCTATGGAAGGGTTAGTGGACTGGGGATCAAAAGTTGATTTACTGTGCTTTTTCAGGAACGTGTCATGTGGATCAGAACTTTGGACTTTAGGGGTGTTTTGGAAGTGCTCTTGTAATCGCAGTCTCCTGCCGAATCTGTGAATATCACACTTCCACGTTAGTTCATCATATGGCGTCGTAGGTACAAACATGAGTCCCAAGTTTAAAATCTTCGTCTCCACATCACTAAACTGTCTGTCAGACTGGTTGTATATTAGCGACTCGGTTGACCCCTTGCTCTTGGTGATTCTCGTGTTTTGCCCACCCCTGCGGGTGGTCGGCCGCTTCCCCTTCCTCTGGCTCCCTTGCCGGTTGGGGTTTCCGCGGGGGTCCCTAAAGGGACTTCGGTCTCTGGGGTATCGGAATCCACTTGGAAATCACTGTCGCTTTGGGACTGATTGGGGGTCTTTCTTAGGGTGGCGCTCTGTGCGCGCCGAAAGGGTCTGCCTCTGTTCTGATGGGTGGTTGGGTGGTGTTGATTGGTGCCCGAGAGCCAGCGGTACAATGAGTTATGCTCGTAGTCCTCCCTGACCGTGTTAAGTTTATTTCTTTTAAATTTTATTAGGTCATGTTGGTACGTGTCACACTGGTTCTGCAGTTTGGTAATCCAATCCGTGTCAGGGTCTGCCACCAGGGTTTCTTTGTAATCCTTCTCATATTACGTTCCTTGGTCTTTAATAGTTCCTGGCCTGCTTCCTCCACCACCAACACCATTAAATCATGGCTGCATTTGTTCAAAATGCCCACCCATCGGCGGCAAAATTCGGGATTATGCCGTCCGATGGTGGGCATGTTTCTGACCCTAAAGCCTCTAGGCACCATGCGGTCTCGTATATAGTCCGAGAGAGACACCCCATGCAGGAGGTAGTCTATCTCCCTTTTCTTGAGTTTGTACCATTCTCTATATATGAATTCCACATTGGGCCGTTCCTCCATAGTGTTCAAGCTTTGTTTAAACAGCAAACGGGAAGTCTCATCTTCTGAAAAACTGTAATGTTCCTTGGCATCCAAGGTGATGCCTTGAAATCCTGGTGTGGCCATGGTGCTGATGGCCCTGATGGTGAATAGTCCCTTATGACTATTGCGTTGCTGGGTACAGGTCTCCCTCAATGGACCGGGGATCGATGGTCTCAGTGTAAAAACTGTGTGGAGTGAACTGATGTGAATAAAGTTGTGTGAAAATCACCCCCTGAATAGGGTATAACACCTTCAGTAGTTGGTGGGGTGCCTTGGCTCCAGTGGACCGGCGTGGTCCTGTAGTTTACAGGTTGGCGCGGCCCGGTACTCGCCGCTATGGTTCAGCTGCCCTGGTGCCCTTCCACAAATTGGTGTAAAGAATCAAGAAAAGGCTGGCACTCCGGGGTCTTTTCAAAACGTTCTGTATTGCAAATAAAACGACCAACGTTTCGGGGGTGGTCCCCCTTTGTCAAGGAGCGTGGTGATAACAAAGAAAACATGATAGGTGCTTACCTTATAAAGGGTGAGTGTTAGGAGCAGTCTCAAGTTTAAATGAAACAATGAACACAAGGCTGTGTGAGTTAGCCTCGCACAGCCTTGTAGTGTTACAAATCTTGTGAGTGCAGTGTTACAAATCTTGTGATTGCCCTCTACTTTGTTGTATATACCTTTCCTGTCTGGATTGATGGACACCCAAGTCATTGCCCTATTCTGAAAGTGGGATTTTCTTGTGTTTGCAGAGTTGCAAACAAAAGACAGTAAACGCTTTGTGGGCGCACTCTTTTCTTAAACAATAATTTTAATTGTGTGTTGTAGAATTAGTTTAAAACTTAGCTTTTATTAGGAGCTGCTTAAAAATAATTGGGCGCAATGGAAATTGTAACTATATTTGTTGAAATTTTTATAATTTTTGTTTTGTTGTGTGGTTATGTATCTTGATATTATGCACTATTTTTCAAATAAATCAATTTTGACCACACGTTTATGTATCATTTACTGCATATAATCATCTCAGGTATATAGACCTGAGTGACAGTAGGCTGCAAAAATGAGTTAATCCCCAGGGGTAGGAATTTTTCAGGGGGGATTTGGCTGCCCCACGTCACATATATATGTATATATATATTTTTTTGTTATGCCTAATGGCAGATTTGAGGACACAGACAGTAGGCGGCTCCAAAGCTGCTTATCTAATGATAGTGCAACCCCAAATGAGTAATACCACACCTGGACTTCTCCAGGGGTCACCCACCTGGATACTGCCCAGGCCCTTCACTGCTTGGCTTCCAAGTTTGGAAGGGTTTTGGGCAGACCAGTGAGGTATAGTGGTATAATGGGTAGGGGTGCAAGTCACAGACAGCTGCTCCAGTTAACTATCGGTATCATGGGTATTTACTAAAAATGTGATTTGAGACTGCAACCCAAACCAAGGTTACACACAATTGTTAAATTGGTAGTACATAAATGAATAATGTGGCACAGTGCTGACAAGTATATTATACCCTAGTTTTCTACTTTCTGAAGTACAGTCTGCAGCTTACGATCCGCGTCTTAGTATCAAATAGTAGCAGATAAGGGCTATTGTAGCGTAGTACAGTGTTAGCTTAATTGAGATCTAATATACAAAGTAGCACTTGTGAGAAAGTCATCTAAGTTGTAATTCCACGATTGAGTCACAGAGAAAAAGAGGGTTACATAGCTCCATGCTGCATGAAAAAGCCGTCGTAGGTGAAACACGTGTCCACAGCGGCCCCCCACGTCACCTTTGGAACCAACAGCAGGACTACGCCAAGTCAGCTCCCCGGCCAGGTCCCCGCAGGACTTGCGACACAGCGCCGTGAACCCACTGAGGGTGCCGGTCGTGACGGACGTCACCAAGCCTCATCCAACCACAAAGCTCTGCGCAGGACACCACGGTCACCTGCCGGGACCACAGCAGGTTCAGGTACAGGAGCAATCTCAGACGGCACTGCCTCTGAGCGCTGCTCCCCATTATAAGTACCAACTCTGTCTCTAATATGCCAATTGTGCAAATGACAATGTTATACATGTGAGAAGTTTAAGGTGTATCACATACAGCGCACCAGCGATACTTTGTTACAGAAACTATCTGCAGCAATTCCCCAAGGGGGATCTGATGGAACGTTGTGACTTAGACTAATATCATCCAGTTAATATCATTGGTATCACTAACTGTGGAAATCACCACTCAGTTCAAGTGCCCACAAATGATACTATGTAACCCTCTTTTTCTCTGTGACTCAATCGTGGAATTACAACTTAGATGAATTTCTTACAAGTGCTACTTTGTATATTAGATCTCAATTAAGCTAACACTGTACTACGCTACAATAGCCCTTATCTGCTACTATTTGATACTAAGACGCGGATCGTAAGCTGCAGACTGTACTTCAGAAAGTAGAAAACTAGGGTATAATATACTTGTCAGCACTGTGCCACATTATTCATTTATGTACTACCAATTTAACAATTGTGTGTAACCTTGGTTTGGGTTGCAGTCTCAAATCACATTTTTAGTAAACACCCATGATACCGATAGTTAACTGGAGCAGCTGTCTGTGACTTGCACCCCTACCCATTATACCACCATACCTCACTGGTCTGCCCAAAACCCTTCCGAACTTGGAAGCCAAGCAGTGAAGGGCCTGGGCAGTATCCAGGTGGGTGACCCCTGGAGAAGTCCAGGTGTGGTATTACTCATTTGGGGTTGCACTATCATTAGATAAGCAGCTTTGGAGCCGCCTACTGTCTGTGTCCTCAAATCTGCCATTAGGCATAACAAAAAAATATATATATACATATATATGTGACGTGGGGCAGCCAAATCCCCCCTGAAAAATTCCTACCCTTGGGGATTAACTCATTTTTGCAGCCTACTGTCACTCAGGTCTATATACCTGAGATGATTATATGCAGTAAATGATACATAAACGTGTGGTCAAAATTGATTTATTTGAAAAATAGTGCATAATATCAAGATACATAACCAATACAACAAAACAAAAATTATAAAAATTTCAACAAATATTGTTACAATTTCCATTGCGCCCAATTCTTTTTAAGCAGTTCCTAATAAAAGCTAAGTTTTAAACTAATTCTACAACACACAATTAAAATTATTGTTTAAGAAAAGAGTGCGCCCACAAAGCGTTTACTGTCTTTTGTTTGCATCTCTGCAAACACAAGAAAATCCCACTTTCAGTTTAGTTACTGAACGCTGGGCGCACCACCAACACCACAACTACGAGCATCGGCTAGGAGTAGTTTTTAAGTTGGTTAAAGAATATTTAACTGAATATTTAACCGTCTAATTTACATCTAAATCTCAGCTGTCGCGGGTCCACCCCCTGTCTTTCCTAGAACATTGCCCTATTCTGCCTGAGTGCCTGGACTTCTACTGCGTATATATATATATATATATATATATATATATTTTTTTTTTTTTTTGCGCACTCATAACTATCAAGCTGTCATCCACAGGGTGCTTCCTCTAAGGTATTTAAGTCCAATTAAGGGCACTCACCAAATTTAAGCAAAGTGAAAAAAATGTTATTACATCACCATTTTCATTAGCCTGGTCTCTGGAGCAGAAAGGCTGTCAACAGCTGTAGTGTCTTGAGAAAGGCCATACGTGGCCAAAACGTCGACCCCAGAATTGTTTCTGTGACTGAACAAATGGAAATGGTGACGTAATAAATTTTTTTTCACTTTGCTGAAATTTGGTGAGTTGGTGGTGAGCGGCCCAGTGGGTGCTGCTGCCAGATGGTGTAAATGCCCTGTGGTCAAGGCAACACTGGCACACAGGTAGCTCTGGCTCTGCACTAATGTGTCATGGATTTCACACCCAGATGCCCCAGCATTAGCTGCAGTGACCAATTAAACCCATGCAAACTCATGGGCAAACTGCTGTTTGGACGCCCAAAAGTATGACTTTAGATGGATTTCTTCTCACTTTACAATGCTGCAAAAAAAAAAAAATCTGCATTAAGTAATGGGTATCCGTGCCAAACAGCAGAAACAATTAAAAAGGTCCCTTAAATTTAAACTAGAGGTGTGGCTGCTAGAAAAAACAAATTCCTCCTTTTCTTCCCTACTTTTTAGAGAAAAGTAAATTTCCATTGTGCTGACCACAATCCGCAATCACATAAATTTGTACATAAAAAGAATAAACCAATTGTCACAAACATTTAGCAGCAGTGTCTTTATGTTACAGACAACAACATAATGCATAAAAGGGAAGACATAGAAGTATTTCTGGATCCGAGCCTATACCCTTCCTCAGGGGCGGATTGGTCATTACCTTCACCGGGAAGTTTCCCGGGAGGCCGACAGCAGTGAGGCCGACATCATACACTCAAACTAATATTGCAACACCCAGAGTCAGTCCCGGCCGTCCTGTCTCCCCCGCATAAAGCCCTGCCACCCAATCCTATTGAACCCCCCTAAAATGTGGAACGTGCATGCGCAAGTTCAATACGGGGAGGGTGGGCGGAGCCTGACTCCCGGACATGCACATCAGGCTCAGGGCAGCCAGGAAACAGGGGCCAGGCTCCTACCTCATACCTGGCTGGAGCCGCCGCGGGAGAGGACAGCACCCAGCGGGGGGCGTGGCATTAGCCTGCTGCCGCTGAGCTGGGAGACCCAGCCGCAGCTGCCACGATCTCCCCGTAGGGTGAAAGACCCGGCCACATCTGTGCGGAGCCCGGCGCTACCGCTGCATGCTGTGCCTGTAGGATGGATGACCATGCCGCTGCGCTGACAAGCTGTGACTGAGTGGTAGAATTACCAAGTGTGAGTGGTGCGCTGAATGCGGGAGAGCAGGGGGGGGGGGGGCTGTATCAAAGCAGTGTGAGACTGTGAGTAGAGGCGGGGGGTGGGGATCTCCCACGGGGACCATCTCCCACAATTCTTATTCTTATTTAGTTTCCCATTGTTCCTCCTTTCTCCCACTATTCCTCCTCTCCTCTCTCCCTGTTCCTCCTCTCTCCCACTATTCCTACTTTCCCACTATTCCTCCTCTTCCCTCTCCCACTGTTCCTCCTCTCTCTCACTATTCCTCCTCTCCCACTATTCCTCCTCTTTCCCACTATTCCTCCTCTCCCCTCTCCCACTGTTCCTCCGCTTTCCCTCTATTCCTCCTCTCCCACTGTTCCTCCTCTCCTCTCTCCCTGTTCCTCCTCTCTCTCACTATTCCTCCTCTCCCACTATTCCTCCTCTTTCCCACTATTCCTCCTCTCCCCTCTCCCACTGTTCCTCCGCTTTCCCTCTATTCCTCCTCTCCCACTGTTCCTCCTCTCCTCTCTCCCTGTTCCTCCTCTCTCCCACTATTCCTCCTCTCCTCTCTCCCACTATTCCTCCTCTTTCCCACTATTCCTCCTCTCCCCTCTCCCACTGTTCCTCCTCTCCTCTCTCCCACTGTTCCTCCTCTCCTCTCTCCCATTATTCCTCCTGGGTGCCGGATGGGTCCCGACAGTCGGGATCCCGACAGGCATTCACCCGACTTTGGGATACCGACTGTCAAAACACCGACAGCCGGGTTCTCGACGGCCGTCGGCTATTTTCCCTCGTGGGGGTCCACGACCCCCATAGAGGGAGAATAGAATAGGTGGCTCGCATGCCCGCAGCCTGGCGAGCGCAGCGAGCCCGCAAGGGGCTTGGTTGCGCTCACCATGCTGTCTGGGTTCGGCCAGTCGGGATAATTACTGTCGGGATACCGAATGTCGGACCCCTATACCACACCCTTCCTCCTCTCCCACTATTCCTCTTCTCTTCCTGTTCCTCCTCTCCTCTCTTCCACTGTTCCTCCTCTATCCCACTGTTCCTCCTCTCCTCTCCCCCACTATTCCTCCTCTCCCCCACTATTCCTCCTCTCTCCCACTATTCCTCCTCTCCTCTCTCAAACTGTTCCTCCTCTCTCCCACTGTTCCTCCTCTCTCCCACTATTCCTCCTCTCTCCCACTATTCCTCCTCTCCTCTCTCCCACTGTTCCTCCTCTCCTCTCTCCCACTGTTCCTCCTCTCCTCTCTTCCACTGTTCCTCCTCTCCTCTCTTCCACTGTTCCTCGTCTATCCCACTGTTCTTCCTCTATCCCACTGTTCCTCCTCTCCTCTCTCCCACTATTCCTCCTCTCCTCTCTCCCACTATTCCTCCTCTCTCCCACTATTCCTCCTCTCCTCTCTCCCACTGTTTCTCCTCTTTCCCACTATTACTCCTGTCTCCCAATATTCCACCTTCTCTCCCACCTTTGTGATAATTTCGTGGCTACATCCATACATACATTCAGCAGGCAGAACCTGGGCTGAAAGAAGATGTGGGCTACAGGCAGGGGCTGGGCACTGCGTTCTGCAGATTTTGGCAACTGAGCTGAGTGGAGAGACAGCGAAAATATCCCATTCCTGCACAAGCTCTAATGTAAATGTAATGTACAGTAGCATTTAGAGGGATGCGGTGTAGTGATGTATTGCAGCATATTGTGGTGATGTTGTGTAGTTATGTATTGCGGCGTATTGTGGTGATGTTATGTAGCAGATTTTTTTGCAGGGAGGGAGGAAGCAGAATTTGGTCGGGGGCGGTGCCCAACTCCCCTTCCTGACTGAGCAGCGGCAGCGCTGTCCGCTCCACCTCCGTCCTCCCTGACCAGCGGCAGCGCTGCCTTTTCCCCATTCTCCCTCACTAACCATCTCCAGAGCTGCCCCTTTCCCCTTCAGCCTCACTGACCAGCGGCAGCGCTGCCCGCTCCACACACAGATCAAAGGCGGACATCTCTCCCCCTTCAGCGACAGCCCCATCTTACCTCTCCCCCTCCCGGTGAATAACATTTTGTGACCTCGTCCTGCGGGCAGAGACGGCCCTAGGCATATGCAAATGCATAGAGCAAGTGGAAAAGCTCAGGGGAATGCCTTCCAAGCCTAGGGGGCCAGCTTTGCTGACAGCAGACATCAGCGGGAGTAGGACTACGTCTGGCTGTCAGAGGCAGATGCTGCAGGACAGGCTTGAAGGGATTGTGTGGGAGCCTATCCAGTCTGTGAGGGGAGTGGCTAAGGGAGGCGGCCCTGCCTGTCTGGAAGAGGCAGCAGTCTGTCCAATAAGTTTACTATACACTGTGCCGGTATACACCCCCCACCCGCTGTTGTAAATTCTCCGGCGTCCCCCCCTTAATCCTGTGTTCACCCATAACCTGGTGACTGTCTGACGTAATTATGCTGCCTTCTCGAGGACAGCATGAGGAGCATGATCTGAATGACAGCTGCTGGTACCCTCCCTATCAATGAGACAGCTGATGCACACTGGCAGCAACATGCATCAAAAGACAGGCACTGGGGTAATATTTACAAATATTCCGTTCTAATTACATTTCTACCCCTCAAACCTCTCACTCTCTCACCCTCTATCCTTCCATCACACCCACTATCTCTCTCCCCTCCCCATCTCTATATCAGCCACTCTGTATTTCTCTCCCCCTCTCTCTTCCTCTCCATCCCTCCTCCTCTCTCTCACCCTCCCTCCTCCTCAATTTCTCTCCCTATCTCCCTCCTCTCTCCTACAGTCTGCTCTCCCTCTCCCTTTGCTTAAAACTCTGTATATGGGTAAATTAAATTACATATTTTAAATCTGACATTTTTCACTTTTTCCTTTATTTTAAAATACTTATCTATTAATTACATTTATTTATCACTGGTTTACCATCCCCGCCCTATGGTGTATAGCTCTGCTGCCTATATTATATATGTGAAATAGGTGCAGTACTGTTCAACGGAATGTGTATAATGTGTATTGCTGTGTGGTTAATTTGAATAAGGAGCAATACTGTGTGGTGTAATGAAAGTAACAGACACTATTGTGTGGTGTAACATCCATAACAGGCACTACTGTGTGGCTTAACATGAATAAAGGACTCTTCTGCATGATGGAATGTGAATACGGGGACTATTGTTTGGTTTGATGTAAATAGGGTGGCACTGCTTTATGGCGTAATTTGAATTTGGGGAGCAGGACCTGTAATGGCAGCTCTGTAATGGCTCCCGGCAAAGGATCATTGTCGGTCTGATCTCTGATCAATTCCTGCAGCCTCCATGTGTACTGGTTTCCCAGCAGCACAGATATATCAGGATTAAGTGATGTATTATTCAATACAGGGGTGCATGTGATGGGTCAGTGACATGATTGTAGAAGGAGTAGGGAGCCACAGACAGAGAGTTCTCTATGGGCCTATTTATCATAAATCGCTTGTTTGCTGGGAATGATCCTACTGCTCTCCCCTTCCTGACATATCAGCGTCAACGCAGGCAGCGATTGCCAACCTCCCTCTAGCTTTTTTTGTGGGTTATTTATGGTGCCCATACATGGTACATTTTGTACCTTGAGAGGCGATCCACGTTCCTGTGCATCACATGGTACAAAATATATGAGCAGCATGTACTTTTTGAACTAGATGCAATGCGATCTAAATCAAAACGCATGGTGCGCATCGCACTGTGTGTGGGCACCCTTAGTTTGATTTGGCTCCTACACTTTCATCCTGGCTCCTAGATTTAAACAAAGATGGTCAAGCCCTGGTATAGGCAGCACTATTACTGTTGGCAACTGGTGTGGGTGTTACACAGTGCTACTACTGTCAAGAACTGGGGTGGGCATTATGTATAAGCAGAGCTAATACTGTCAAGAACTGGGGTGGGCACTACGTGTAAGCAGCGCTACTACTGTCAAGAACTGGGGTGGGCATTATGTATAAGCAGCACTACTACTGTCAAGAACTGGTTTGGGCATTAAGTATAAGCAGCGCTATTACTGTCAAGAAAAGGTACAGATATAGCCCCTGTCATCTTTGCTCGGGGCCTGCCAGAGCCTCCCTTCTGGCGAGCGCAGGCGGACAGGGTTTACATTGAACTGAGATGCGCGTGTCCTTCGGCGGCGGGGCAGTGGCATCCTGCCTGTCTCCACTTCAGGGAGATGGGCAGGGTTGGCAGGGGTCAGGGCGGCGAGGGGGACCGGCGGCGGGGACCCGTGGGAGCTCCTTTGCCATGGAGCATGCAAGCATCTTGTGCACATGCGCCCCTTGGTGGGAGCTGGTGGCTAGCGGGGGCTGGAAAAAATTCGCCAGCCCCTGCCTGGATGAGCCAGGCTCCATCTGTATAAGCAACGCTATTACTGTCAAGAACTGGGATGGGCATTATGTATAAGCAGCGCTATCATTGTCAATAACTGGTGTGGGCATTACGTATAATCAGCACTACTACTGTGGCCAACAGTGGGCATTATGTGTTAGCGGCGCCACTACTGTAGACATTATGGGGGACATTTACCAAAATGGATTCGTAGAAAAAAGGTGTATTCGTAGGCAGAAATACACCTTTTTTTTACGAAATCCCAAAAATACAACAATTCGTAGTCCTAAAGATGTAACATTCGTATTTACAAATACGAATGTCTACACCATCGATAGGATATGACAGAAATCACCATTCAAAAGAATGGTGGTTTCTGATTTACTAAGCAGCCGTACTGACAATACGGCTGCTTAGTGGTGTGAAACACCCACGCAAATACGACAGGAAAATAGAACACCATTTTCCTGTTCTATTTGCGTTTTAGCCTGCACGGATCAGTCAGATCCGTGCAGGCTGCAGTGTAAAAAAATAGAAAAGTAAATAAATTAAAAAAAAAAACGGCGTGGGGTCCCCCCCACAACCATAACCAGCACCAGGCTGAAGGAGCCGGGGCCGGTAATTAAAAATCAGGGAACCCGACAAATAGGGGCTCCCCGATTTTTAACAACCAGCCCCAGGCTCCAGGTCCGGGGCTGGTTCCCAAAATACAGGGGACAAAATGACGGGGTCCCCCGTATTTCAAGAACCAGTCCCAGGCACAACCAGCCGGCAGGGTAATGCCACAGCCGGGGGGAGACTTTTTATACAAGTCCCCCCGGCCAAAGCATTAACCCTACCGACCAGTCAGCCTGGCCAGGGGCCCTGGGGGAGTGGGGACCCCCCCAATAAAGGGGTCCCCCCCCTCCAGGACTTACCTGACCAGGCTGAAGCCTGGTGCTGTCCTCGATGCCCCTGGGCGGTGGGCATCGAGCTGATAAATGGTGTAAAAAAATAGATAAAACTATTGTTTTTTACTGTGGCACTACAAGTGCCAGCAAGCCTCCCCAGCAAGCTGGGACTTGGAGAACCACAAGTCCCAGCCTGCTGGGCATTAAAGGGCCCGCTGGCACTTGTAGTTCTACAGTTAAAAAAATAGTGCACAAAACACACTGATACACTTTTAAAATAAAACTTTATTACATACAAAGCCCACACATACTAATACTTACCTATCTTCTTTCCGTAGGTAGCCCTGATGTCCTGTGTCGGCGTCTTCTGGTCCTGTGTCGTCTTCTTCCTCCATGTCGACCGTCGCTGTCGCCGTCCGGATCCGACGAAATCCATTTGGGAAGCTGTGGAAGGAAACCATACTCACCTGTCCCAGCGCGACGTAGTCCAGGTAAGTGTCTTGGCAAAAAAACAAAACGAACACCCCGAATCCAGACCGGACTGAGAGACGCACAGTGTTTGTTTACATCGTGCGGCTCCGCCTCCCGAATGCCGCTATTGGCCGCCTTGCGGCCTAGCGGCTCCTGATTGGCCGCTAGGCCGCAAGGCGGCCAATAGCGGCATTCGGGAGGCGGAGCCGCACGATGTACACACAGTACCGTGCGTCTCCGTGTCCGGCTGGTTTCGGGTGTTCGTTTTGTTTTTTTGCCAAGACACTTACCTGGACTACGTCGCGCTGGGACAGGTGAGTATGGTTTCCTTCCACAGCTTCCCAAATGGATTTCGTCGGATCCGGACGGCGACAGCGACGGTCGACATGGAGGAAGAAGACGACACAGGACCAGAAGACGCCGACACAGGACATCAGGGCTACCTACGGAAAGAAGATAGGTAAGTATTAGTATGTGTGGGCTTTGTATGTAATAAAGTTTTATTTTAAAAGTGTATCAGTGTGTTTTGTGCACTATTTTTTTAACTGTAGAACTACAAGTGCCAGCGGGCCCTTTAATGCCCAGCAGGCTGGGACTTGTGGTTCTCCAAGTCCCAGCTTGCTGGGGAGGCTTGCTGGCACTTGTAGTGCCACAGTAAAAAACAATAGTTTAACCTTATTTTTACACCATTTATCAGCTCGATGCCCACCGCCCAGGGACATCGAGGACAGTACCAGGCTTCAGCCTGGTCAGGTAAGTCCTGGAGGGGGGGGACCCCTTTATTGGGGGGGTCCCCACTCCCCCAGGGCCCCTGGCCAGGCTGACTGGTCGGTAGGGTTAATGCTTTGGCCGGGGGGACTTGTATAAAAAGTCTCCCCCCGGCTGTGGCATTACCCTGCCGGCTGGTTGTGCCTGGGACTGGTTCTTGAAATACGGGGGACCCCTAGTCATTTTGTCCCCCGTATTTTGGGAACCAGCCCCGGACCTGGGGCTGGTTGTTAAAAATCGGGGAGCCCCTATTTGTCGGGTTCCCTGATTTTTAATTACCGGCTCCAGGCTCTGTCTTATTTATTTATTTATTTTTCTATTTTTTTTTTTTACACACTGCAGCCTGCACGGATCTGACTGATCCGTGCAGACTGCTAGAAATAATTCGTATTAGCAGCCGTATATACGGCCGCTAATACGAATTGTTACACCATCGGAGGGTTACAAAGCAGTCGTATCTGACTGCTTTGTAAATCCCCCTCCGGAACACGAGTTTGCATACGACTTAAACAGTCGTATGCAACCGTAGGGAAAATACGAATACGAAAAACTAGGTTTTTCATATTGGTAAATTTCCCCCTATGTGTGGGTAAGGGTTCTAATATATATACATTAAGCAGCGCTACTACTGTGGACATTTTGTGTAAGGGGCACTACTGGGGCATTGTGTAAGGGGCACTGCCAGTGGCATATGTGTATAAGCAGGAGTACTTGGTGCATTAAGCATAGCATAACGTGTGGCATAATGTGTGCTGCATATTCTGTAAGGGGAAATACGGTGTGTGTGTGTGGTATAATGTGTAACAGGCATTACTGATAGGCAAAATGAGTAAGGGGCATTATGGTGTTATTGGTACTGTTATGTGGCCACACCCCTTCCCCGCAAAGCCACATCCTAACTTTGAATATGGTAGTGGTAGTGGGGTCACCAATTCCCTTCCTGGCACAGGGACACCAAAATGGCTAGTTACAGCAGTGATGCTGAGTAATGTGAATATTTAATGTCCACAGCCATCCCCGTGTATCAACAGCACAGTGCCCCGCTGCTCGATGCGCCCCCTCCTCCTCACGCCCAATGTCCTCCTCTCTCCTCACTGCCCCGCCTCCTCTTGCCACACCTACTGCATCCCTTACACTAAATATAAGTCCCTAGCTGTCTCCGTATATCATCGGTAGCGACGCACAGAGTGCCCCTCTCTAAGTCTCCATACAGAAAATACAGTGACTCTCTGAGTCAGTCCCCAGTTGTACCCGTGTATTAGAGGTAGCGGCGCACAGTGCCCCGCTGCTGGATGAGGCCCCTCCTGTCTCCACACTGCTGGCCACTGCCATGCCTCCACCTTCCCATAGAGTAAATATAAGTCCCTGGCCGTCCCTGTGTATCAGCGGCAGTGCCACACACACTCTTGATTTGTTGCTGCCCACACGAGGCCACTTCCAGATATTTTCCACGGCCACTTTTAGTCCCCAATCCGCCCCTGCCCTTCCTAGTCCCAACTAAGGAAGCACATCATGTACTGCAAGTGATATTGGGGGGTCCTGAACACACATTCGTGTTTCATACCACATGGTGTTCTTGAAACACTTCCATATTTGTTACTTCATAGGATCTGACAGGGTCTCTATGTAGCTTTCCCACGCTTCGAAAAATTTCTCTGTGAATTTTTCTTTTTGTAATGAGGCCTCCAGCCACTCCATTCTAAAAATGTGGGATAATTTATCCAAAAACATTGAAAACGGGGGGGCTGTGGGTTGTATCCATAATTGGAGGATGCATTTTTTTGCAGCAGCGGATACTATTATTAGTAAATTTTTATTGAAAGCTTTTTGCAATAATACAATATATAAACAATAGGAGGGAGGGTAGACAGAAGGAAAAAGGGGGAAATTGGTAATAAGCAGTCATACAGTAATTTACAGTGAGAGATATGCTGAATCGGGTATGGATTGTATGGTCGACCTAAAGATGGTCGACAGTCATTAGGGCGACACCTCTAGGTCGACATGGCACAAGGTCAACAGTAGGGCGGAGTGAAAAAATTGAAATTGAGATATTCAAGATCGGCTAGTGTGGAAAAGTTGTGACTTGACCTGAATAAGAAATGTACAAAAGCGTTTTGATCTGAGTCAACATCTTCTGTTCTGGCAAGAGACCTAAAGTGAAAATAATGAAACCTATGAAGATGCTCTAGTTAAAACTATGTCAGGGTGTCTTAGAGTGGTTCATTAATATACTTTAGCCTAAAAGAGCGGATCGGTGTAAATGTGCAGTTTTTCATATTCTGTTTGCAGTTTGTATGTTTTCCCTGGATCTGTACTCCGGGTTTTGTGGATCCAGCTTCCTTAGTTTCTTGCATTCCCTGCTGCTTGGGTGTGGCTGCATGCAAGGCGATTTAGTGAGGTTCTCAGCATGCAGTCACTGCCGGTTATAGCTTACTGATAGCTTCGTGTATTCCCTCTATGGTTGTGCTCCAGAGTCTTCCCGGTCCCAGCACCTTGTGTACAGCGTCCTGTGTGCCAGCTTCGTTTGTGCCTCAGTACCTGCAGTGTCCTTGCCAGAACCTGCTGCCAGCCCTCGTTTCCAGAGTGTTCCCGGTCCCAGCACCTTGTATCCAGCGTCCTGTGTGCCAGCTTTATTTGTGCCTCAGTCTGCGTGTACCTGGTCCTTGGTCACCTCAGTCCGCAGTACCTGCTTAATCCAGCCTGCATTGTCCTAGCCTGAACCTGCTGTCAGCATTAGTTGCAGATAAGTCATGGGTGCACCCTGCCAGTTACCCTTGTGCTTTGCAGTATTGTATTCATTATATTCCATCGTTGAGCATTGTTGTCATTTATATTTTGTTATATTCCATCATTGTGCATTGTTGCCATTGCATTTGTATTTACTACATTACACCATTTGGGCATTGTTGCAATCCCTGTAGGGGTCTCAGTCCTGCATGTCAGGTGTAGTTAGAGGTCCAAAAAGGAAGAAAAAGGGGATGGTAGCAGGGCTCAAATATAAAATTGGCAAATTGGATGATCTTTACACAAAATACTTTACTGAGATAAAAACAATAACATGGACAAATGTATACATAATAATTAGTTAGAGGTCCTTTTTCTGATGGTCTGCCTCCACAGATACGTTGTCCTGAACATAAAACCTGCCTGTAGCGGAGTGGGGCGGACATAATTCGCCCTTCAGCCGAGACAGGTACAGGAGAAGACTAGCTCCGCACGTATCTCGTGGACGTCAGGCTGGGGCAACAGAGTCAGGGAGCAGGTCTTCTGACCACCTACAGAACCGTAACAGTACGAGCTTGTCCTAGTGCCAAGTGACTGACTTTGGCATGAGAAATAATCCCTGATAATTGACCCATTTTCATGGTCACAATTGTGAATATTGTGTGTTTTCTCCTTAACCCCTTCACGACATTTGACGTATATATACGTCATGGCCGGGAAGTACTTCCCGACACATGACGTATATATACGTCATGACTTCAAACTGTCACTGCGTCTAGAGACGCAGTGACAGAGGGACGATGTCTGCTGTCCCTGACAGCAGACATGTCCCTGCATGCCCAGGGGGGGCTGCGATGCCGCCCCCCCGTCGGCGATCGCTGTGATTGGCTGTTCAGTGTGAACAGCCATTCACAGCGTTTTCTGTGTCACCGGCGAATAACGTTCGCCGGTGACACGCGATCGGAGGTGATTGGTGCTGTAAAGTACAGCACCAATCACCGCGGGGTGTAAGGGTGACACTGGTGTCACCCCACCTCACCCCGCCCGCCCCCAAAGGCCGTGATTGGTTCGTCGGGCCGACGGACCAATCACAGCCATGGAGGGGGGTTTAATCTAACGGTGACTGCACTGCAGACGCCATTCCGGTCTGGAATAGCGTGCAGTGCGGTCACCGTGCCCAGCTGCCGCCATATACTGACCAGAACCTTGCTCAATACTTACCTGATCACTGCTTGGGATCTTGCTTCATATTGTGACATCCTGTGCTGTGTTGTGCTGTGTTGTGCTGCTGCAGTGTCATCGAGTTAGAGAGAGAGAGATAGAGAGGCCTAGTGACAGAGAGTGCTATATTTTGTGCTGCTGCAGTGTAATAGAGTTATAGATAGAGAGATAGAGAGAGATAGAGAGAGAGAGATAGAGAGATAGTGAGAGATTGTGCTATATATTTTTTATATAACTGACTGCTGCCACCCCTTTTGTGCTGATCAGTATAAATTAACTGATCAGCAACTTTTTGGGGGCGCAGGTTTTTTTATATATATATATATATATATACCTGTCAGTGCTGCTGCTGCAGTGTCATAGTGATAGATAGCGAGAGATAGAGAGATAGAGAGAGATAGTGACAGATAGTGATAGAGACTGCTATATTTTGTGTCTGCTGCCTCCCTTTTGTGCACCCCCAGCAACTTTTTGGGGGTGCAGGGGTTATTTTTCATATATATAACTGTCAGTGCTGCTGCTGCAGTGTCATAGAGTGATAGAGAGTGCTAAATTTTGTGTCTGCTGCCCCCGCCTTTTGTGCTGATCACTATATCTGAGGTGATCAGCAACTTTTTGGGGGTGCAGAGGTTTTTTTTTTTTTATATATACCTGTCAGTTGCTGCCAGTTGCACTGTCAGTTGCACCAAAGGTTGTGCACCTGCTGCCCCTCACTGGTAATCAGTGTCGCATCACTGATCACCTTTTTTTTTTTGTGGGTGCTGTGGGGTCTTTTTTTAATTTTTTTTTTACACACACTGTGATTTTGTGGGTGTCCTGTGGCCACTGTGCGCTGATCAGTGACGTACATCACTGATCAGCTTTTTCGGCACAGGGTTGATCTATTTTTTTTTTTTTGATCAAATTCCTGTTGCCTTTGAGCGCTGTTCAGTGACGGACGTTACTGACCAACATCTGTGCTCAATTTTTGGCGCAGGACCTTTTTTTTTTTTTTTTAACCCCTTCAATTTTTTTTTTTTTTAACCCCTTCAATTTTTTTTTTTTTGTATAAAGTATTTTTTTTTTTCTGCACTACATACACACTACACACTACATACCCCCCGGGTTGAAATAAAGTTTGTACCCCCCCCTACACTATACACGTGTTGAAACATTTCACTACCAGTAACACAAAAATAAAAATGGCATCCCAAATGTCATCCCAAATGTCATCCCAAAGGTCATCCCAGTCATCCAGAAGAATGTATTCAGTGGAGGAGGCATATGCCATGCTTGCCTCTGACTCTGACACAGCCAGTGAGGCAAGCGGGGAATTTGAAGGATTCGTCTTAAGCTCCTCTTCCTCCTCTGGTGATGAGGGACCCCCTCAAAGACGCCCCCGTAGATCAGCTGAGACCCCCCCCCCCAATAATTGATCTCGTATGGACCCCACCACCAGACAATTTTGAGCCCCAAGTTCCTGAGTTTTTGGCCATGCCAGGAATCCAATTTGATTCCACAGGTCTCAGAGAAATTGACTTTTTCAAATTATTTTTCTCTGATGATTTTATAAATTTAATGGTGGACCAAACTAATTTATATGCCCAGCAGTTTATTGCTCAAAACCCCACGTCATCATTTGCTAGGTGGACCCCTGTAGATGCAGTAGAGATGATGACGTTTTGGGGTCTGGTGTTTCATATGGGCATAGTAAAAAAGCCACAAATTAGGCAATATTGGAGTACAGATGTTCTGTACAGCACCCCATTTTACCGTATGGCCATGCCCCGGGCTCGATTTGAGACGATCCATAAATTTATACATTACACCGATAATGCACAGTGCCCACCCAGAGATGATCCCACCTTTGACCGGCTATTCAAAGTCAGGCCGGTCATTGATCATTTCAGTGCCAAATTTGCAGAGCTATACATCCCTGATAAATGTATTAGTATCGACGAGTCCCTTATACATTTTAAAGGAAGGGTTAAATTCCGCCAGTACCTTCCCAGTAAGAGGGCAAGGTATGGCATAAAAATGTATAAGCTGTGTGAAAGCAGCTCAGGGTACACCCACAAGTTTAGGGTAAATGAAGGGAAGGATTCAAGAATTGAACCGCCAGAATGCCCCCCCTCCCTCGTAGGTGTTAGTGGAAAAATTGTCTGGGATTTAATGCACCCCTTCCTGGATAAGGGTTATCACCTCTATGTGGATAACTTTTACACCAGCATCCCCCTGTTTAAGGCCCTTGGTTCAAGAGGTACAGCAGCTTGCGGTACTGTGCGCAAGAACCAAAGAGGCCTCCCCAAAACGCACATTGCCCAAGTACTAAGAAGGGGTGAAAGCAGGGGAATATGCACCGAAAATATGTTGTTGGTCAAATATAAGGACAAGAGGGATGTCCTTATACTGACAACAATTCATGGAGACAGTACCACCTCCATCCCTGTACGAGGTACCAGTACCCACACCTCAAAACCAAATTGTAACCTTGATTACAATAAGTACATGGGCGGAGTGGATCTTTCAGATCAGGTACTGAAGCCGTACAGTGCCCTGCGGAAAACAAATATCTGGTACAAGAAGCTGGCCGTGTATATCATCCAGATGGCACTGTATAACGCTTACGTGCTATTCCGTTCTACCGGCCAGAGGGGGACATTTATGCACTTTCAAGAGGAAGTCATAAAGGGCCTAATATTTGGGAATCAGCAGGCAGAGGGCCCCAGTACTTCTAGTACTGGCCCCCGTATTGTACCAGGGCAGCATTTTCCCAACGAAATCCCCTCCACTGCAAGAAAGGGCAGGACACAAAAAAGGTGCAAAGTTTGCTATAAAAAGGGAATAAGAAAGGATACTATTTTCCACTGTGAAACTTGCCCCGACAAACCCGGCCTATGTATAAAGGAGTGTTTCAAAATATACCACACATCTATGGATTATTAGGTTCATCATTTCACCGTGCTTCGGGGGTCTTGCTAATGCCACATAGCACCCACCATTCATTCCACCAGAATCTGAGCTGCAAAATCCAAAAATCACTCCTTCCCTTCTGAGTCCTGCCATGCACCCAACTGGTATTTTTTGGTCACATGTGAGGCATTGCCGTACTCGGGAGAAATTGGGGCACAGACTTTGGGGTGCTTTGTCTCCTTCATTCCTTGTGAAAATGAAAAATTTTGAGCCAGTAGTGCATTTTTGTGTAAAAAAATGTAATTTTTCATTTGCACTGCCCAGTTGTATCAAAATTGGTGAAACCCCTGGGGGTTTGAAATGTACACTATACCCCTAGATGAATTCCCTGAGGGGTGTAGTTTGCAAAATGGGGTCACTTGTGGGGGGGGTTCCACTGTATTGGTAATGCAACATAGCACCCACCATTCATTCCACCAAAATCTGTGCTCCAAAATCCAAAAATCACTCCTTCCCTTCTGAGTCCTGCCATGCACCCAACTGGTATTTTTTGGTCACATGTGAGGCATTGCCGTACTCTGGAGAAATGGGGGCACAGATTTTGGGGTGCTTTGTCTCCTTTATTCCTTGTGAAAATGAAAAATTTTGAGCCAGAAGTACATTTTTGTGTCAAAAAATGTAATTTTTCATTTGCACTGCCCAGTTGTATCAAAATTGGTGAAACCCCTGGGGGTTTGAAATGTACACTATACCCCTAGATGAATTCCCTGAGGGGTGTAGTTTGCAAAATGGGGTCACTTGTGGGGGGGTTCCACTGTATTGGTAATGCAACATAGCACCCACCATTCATTCCACCAAAATCTGTGCTCCAAAATCCAAAAATCACTCCTTCCCTTCTGAGTCCTGCCATGCACCCAACTGGTATTTTTTGGTCACATGTGAGGCATTGCCGTACTCTGGAGAAATGGGGGCACAGATTTTGGGGTGCTTTGTCTCCTTCATTCCTTGTGAAAATGAAAAATTTTGAGCCAGAAGTACATTTTTGTGTAAAAAAATGTAATTTTTCATTTGCACTGCCCAGTTGTATCAAAATTGGTGAAACCCCTGGGGGTTTGAAATGTACACTATACCCCTAGATGAATTCCCTGAGGGGTGTAGTTTGCAAAATGGGGTCACTTGTGGGGGGGTTCCACTGTATTGGTAATGCAACATAGCACCCACCATTCATTCCACCAAAATCTGTGCTGCAAAATCCAAAAATCACTCCTTCCCTTCTGAGTCCTGCCATGCGCCCAACTGGTATTTTTTGGTCACATGTGAGGCATTGCCGTACTCGGGAGAAATTGGGGCACAGACTTTGGGGTGCTTTGTCTCCTTCATTCCTTGTGAAAATGAAAAATTTTGAGCCAGAAGTGCATGTTTGTGTAAAAAAATGTAATTTTTCATTTTCACAGCCCAGTTGTACCACAATTGGTGAAACCCCTGGGGGTTTGAAATGTACACTATACCCCTAGATGAATTCCCTGAGGGGTGTACTTTGCAAAATGGGGTGACTTGTGGGGGGGTTCCACTGTATTGGTGCTGTGGGAGTCTTGCTAATGCAACATAGCACCCACCATTCATTCCACCAAAATCTGTGCTGCAAAATCCAAAAATCACTCCTTCCCTTCTGAGTCCTGCCATGCGCCCAACTGGTATTTTTTGGTCACATGTGAGGCATTGCCGTACTCGGGAGAAATTGGGGCACAGACTTTGGGGTGCTTTGTCTCCTTCATTCCTTGTGAAAATGAAAAATTTTGAGCCAGAAGTGCATGTTTGTGTAAAAAAATGTAATTTTTCATTTTCACAGCCCAGTTGTACCACAATTGGTGAAACCCCTGGGGGTTTGAAATGTACACTATACCCCTAGATGAATTCCCTGAGGGGTGTACTTTGCAAAATGGGGTGACTTGTGGGGGGGTTCCACTGTATTGGTGCTTTGGGAGTCTTGCTAATGCAACATAGCACCCACCATTCATTCCACCAAAATCTGTGCTGCAAAATCCAAAAATCACTCCTTCCCTTCTGAGTCCTGCCATGCGCCCAACTGGTATTTTTTGGTCACATGTGAGGCATTGCCGTACTCGGGAGAAATTGGGGCACAGACTTTGGGGTGCTTTGTCTCCTTCATTCCTTGTGAAAATGAAAAATTTTGAGCCAGAACTGCATTTTTGTGTAAAAAAATGTAATTTTTCATTTTCACTGCCCAGTTGTATCAAAATTGGTGAAACCCCTGGGGGTTTGAAATGTACACTATACCCCTAGATGAATTCCCTGAGGGGTGTAGATTGCAAAATGGGGTGACTTGTGGGGGAGGTTCCTAACTTTTAGCACTTATGGTGCCTAGAAACCTACATGGTGCCTAAAAAAAAATCTCATAAAAAGGAGGCTCCAAAATCAAGTAGGTGCTCCTTCTATTATGAAGCCTGTGGTTTGGTCAACGTGCACACTAGGGCCACATATAGGATATTTTTGAAAACAAAAGAATTGGGGGAATCAATTTTTAGTCACATTTCTCTAGTAAAATCTACTGTATTCGTTAGAAAAATGTATTAAAATTGAAACTCTGCAAAAAAAAAGAAATTTTGAAATTTCACCTACACTTTGTTTTAATTTCTGTGAAACACCTAAAGGGTTAACAAACTTCCAAAATGCTGTTTTGAATACTGTGAGGGGTGCAGTTTTTGAAATGGCATCATTTATGGGGGTGTCTCACATACAAGTCCCTCAAAGTCACATCAGAACTGAACTGGTCCCTAAAAAAATCAGTGTTTGAAATTTTCTTGAAAATTTGAGAATTTGCTATTCATATTGTAAGCCTCCTAGTGTCCAAAAAAATTAAAAGGAAGTTGAAATAATGATGGAAACATAAAGTAGACATATGGTCTATGTTAGTTATTAACTATTTTGAATGGTATGATTATTTGTCTCACAAGCAGAAAATGTAACATTTTGCAAATTGCTAAATTTTCCATTTTTTCACGATATTTTGGTATTTTTCACAAAAAAACACAGACTGTATCGACCCAAATTTACCACTAACTTGAAGTACAATGTGTCACGAGAAAACAATCTCAAAATCACTGGGATAAGTAAAAGCAAAAAAAAGTTATCCCCACTTAAGTGAGACATGTCAGATTTGAAAAAAAGGGCTCTGTCATGAAGGCACAAACTGGCTCTGTCATGAAGGGGTTAAAGTGTTTTTTTTTTTGTTTTTTTTGGAGAGGATGCTCTGTAATTGAAGTGACAAAGAATAAAAACTTGGGGCAAAAAATCAGGGTAAATCCCTTTTGTTTCTCCTTAATAGAATAAAGGTTGAACTCGATGGACGCAAGTCTTTATTCAGCCTTACCTACTATATATGTAATAATGCACACCTGTGTCTTCTAATGTCCAACAAACTCTTTACTGAATGCTCCAGTACGTTCAGTAATCAATGCATTACACTCTGTTCTTTAGGTGCGGTATTTAAAACACTTCTGTTTATTGTCTTTACTTGTGGCAGTTTATTTGAAACATGAATTGGTCTGAAAAACAGTTTTGCATCCCCTATGCTGGGAATATGATTGGGCTGCATTACAGCAAACAATTATGCAAAAGATAAGCCAATATATTAACAGTTAAATATGTTAAAAAGTACATTATGCTGTATGTGCAACATCTTTGAAACCTGTTATTATGGAATCAATTGATTTTATTTTTCTAAACATTAGATGTATTTGTTTATTAGATCATAATACACTGTAATGAATTTAACTGTTAATAAATTGGCTAATCTTTTGCATAATTATATGCTCTAATGCAGCCCAATCATGTTCCCAGCATAGGGGAAGCAAAACTGTTTTTCTGTCAATAAACAGAATTGATATGTAAAATGATACATTAGACAGTTTACACTGTTACAGACTGCAACAGTTATGTACACAGGATTGTCTATCTTTGGATTTAGGCTGCTCTCTTTGCAGTGCATATACAATTACCTCCTCATTGAGATTGAATTAGCAAGATCTGACAACCAGAAGGGGTGTACACATGGAGTGATTTTTGCTTATGAGCGACTTTAAGCAATTTTGACTAAGCTATTTGACTAAATGCACCAGCGATTTTGACTAAGCGGTTTTGACTATACTAGAATTAACATACTTGGTTGGTATTCATTGCAGATCGCCTAGTGCAGGACAGGCCAACCTGTGGCTCGCCAGATGTTGTGAAACTACAAATCTCAGCATGCCTTGCCACAGTTTTTACACACCCTTATAGCAAAAATGTGGCAAGGCATGATGGGATTTGTAGTTTGACAACATTTGGAGAGCCACAGGTTGGCCAGGCCTGTGAATAGATCTCCCTCAGCAGTGAATATCAGTAATTTTGACTAGACAGCCAGCGATCTAGTCAAAATATTCTTGCTTGGCAACTCTTTTTTTTTTTTACTAAGCTCTTTGCTAACCTTCTAAGCAATTAATGTAGTCAAAATCACTTAGAAGGATCGCTCCGTGTGTACACCCCTAGACACTGTAATTAATAAGAGAAAACATACCGCACTCACAGTGCTCCAAAAAATGCTAAATAGTATGTTTTTTTTTTTTTAATTTATAGATTTCAAAAACAGTGCAGACTTTTTATTTTTTATACTTGACTTGATTGGCATTACTATCACAAAACATTAAGGTTGCGAAATTTTTTTATCAGCTTTTAGCCCTGTACACATGCATCGATTTTGCATGGAAGCAAAATCGAATAGAATCCTAAACGAAATCGAATGTTTTTTGTGTAACTTTTGGTCTACATTCAATTCGATGCGTGCTCCCGTTTTCACAAAATCGAACAGAAAAATCTACTGTGCAGCCAAGGAAATATCAAATTCGTTCTAGTAAATCGAATGTGTACAATGTACCATGAATTTTTATCGATTTCGATATCGAATGCAAAAGTACAGATCTAATGCCAAATCGAATGGAAAGATCTAATAGAAAATCGAATCTAACATCGAATCAAAAGCAAATTGATGTGTGTGTACAGGGATATTGTTAGGGAAAAGGTAATGAGGCTTTTCTGTGAACTGTTTTATCACTGCCTTTTGGCCCTTATTCAGACCGGATTGCAGTACAAATTTGTTCTCAAAATGGGCAAAACCATGCTGCACTGCAGATGGGGCAGATGTAACATGTGCAGTTACATTTGGGTGGGGTGTGTTGAAACTGAAATCTAAATTGCAGTGTAAAAATAATGCAGCCAGTATTTACCCTGCACAGAAACCAAATAACTCACCCAAATCTGACTCTCTGCACATGTTACATCTGCCCCACCTGCAGTGCAGCATGGTTTTGTCTATTTTGAGAACAAATTTGTACTGCGATCAGGTCTGAATAAGGGCCAAAAGGGAGTGTTATATATCACACAGTGTCACTGAATTTTCATTTAGGGTATTTGTGCTTCTTCTATTATAAATACATTCAGGAGAAAACACAATATTCACAATTGTGACCATGAAAATGGGTCAATTATCAGGGATTTTTTCTCCCGCCAGTCAGTCACTTTGCACTAGGACAAGCTCGTACTCTCTTTTACTATGCTAAAGTATATTAATGAACCACTCTAAGGCATCCTGACATAATTTTAACTAGATCGAAGCTTTTTCATAGATTTCAATTATTTTCACCTAAAAAGCAAAATTTTAGGTCTCTTGCCAGAACAGAAGATGTTGACTCAGATGGTGACCATATCTCCGGCAATTATGGCTGAAATCTCCCCATGTGTATGGGACTTTAGGGGTGGATAGGCTTACCAGGGGCCCATGTTTCAGTGAAGGATAGCGCATTACTTTCTAATATTCTAGACAAGAAATCCATGTGATATGTGTCTTAAACAGCAGCAGTCAGCTGCCGCAGAGGGAACTGTTTGGGATGTCCAATGATGGGCTATTTTGCATTTCATTGCATTAATAATATGCCAGATTAGTTTCATAGTGGGTTTTGCTATTTTAGGAACATTCCAAGGTAATAAAAAGAAAGAAGGGGGAAATGGAAAGTCAACCATTGTAATTTGTAATATCAACATCTGGATGGCTTTCCAGATCAAAACTATTTTGGGACAATTTCAAAAGATATGGAGCAGGGTACCTCTAACTTTATTCAATTTTCTCTGTGTCTAATAGAGGAGGTGGAGGATACTAGGTTCTGCCTTATCTGTCCCCAATTGTATTTGTAGATCCATTTCCCAGGAGGTCTCATGTGAAGCCGATGGGGGTGAGATATGTTTATGCATGAGGCGATAAGTCGTGGAGATGAGGCCCTTAGAGGAGGAGCGAAAGGAGCATAATGATTCTGTTGTGTATTTCACCAGAGTTACAGGAGTGCAGTGTTGTGAAGTGAAAACTGTGGCATTGCAGGCATTGAAAAATGTACTGAGAGGGGACCCTCTATCTATCGTGCAATTCAGTCAAAGTCAGAAATATATAAATGTATGTAAAGAGAAAATATCAGTGATAAAGAGTAACCCTTTAGAGAGCCAGTGTTTAATGTTTTGCTTGTCTCTACCCAGGGGCGCCGAGAGGGGGGGGGGGAGCAGGTACAGTTTACCCGGGCCTGAACCTGCCAGGGTGGCCCAGGTATGGACACACAGGGTTTTTTTTGGTGGCGAGTGCGCCGGAGTCAGCTTTTCATTGGCGGCATTTGGAGTGCGGATGTGGGTGAACGTGGGCCGGCGTGGGGGCAGCAGCATTACAGAGGTCCTTCCGCTCTCCAACTCCAGGGCCTGCTGAGAGCCACCACGTGACTTGGGGGCAACTTGGCTCGGCGACAGGAGGATACTTAGGGTAGGTAGGAGTTGGGTCAGAGAGGCCACCTCTGCAGAGTCCAGCCCACCCCGCTCCCCACATTCCCATCCCAGCCGCCAGCAGCAGGTGCTAGTGCCATGTCCCCAGCCCAACAATCCCAGACCTGGTTCCCCACCCATGTCAAGGTCACTGTGTTCCAAGTTGGAAGGTGGTTGGCTGGTTGCTCTGTGTATGCTGCCTCCCTGCATGCTGCTGGGGCTGAGATCCAATTCTGGAAGTCAGCATGTAACCCCTGGCAGAGCATGTACTGTAACTCCATGACAACGAGCGCTTTAACCCCTGGCAAAGCATGTAACTAATGGCAGAGCATGTAAATCCATGGCAACAAGCATGTTAACCCCTGGCAGAGCATGTAACCTATGGCAGAGCATGTAAATCCATGGCAACAAGCATGTTAACCCCTGGCAGAGCATGTTAATCCTATGGCAAAGAGCATGTTAACCCAGGCATGTCCAAACTATGGCCCTCCAGCTGTTGTGAAACTTCAAATCCCATCATGCTTTGCCACAGTTTTGCTTCTAGGGAATGCTAAAACTATGGCAAGGCATGCTGGGATGTGTAGTTTCATAACAGCTGGAGGGACATAGTTTGGACATGCTGGTGTTAACCCCTGGCAGAGCATGTTAACCCAGAGCAGAGCATGTTAACCCAGAGCAGAGCATGTTAAATTCGAGCAGAGCATTTAATCCCATAGCAAAGAGCACGTTAACCCCTGGCAGAGCATGTTAACCCATGGCAACGAGCATGAAGCCCATAGCAATGAGTATTTAGATAAGTGGAACTTACAGTATGTGGCATAATATGTGTGGTATTATATCTAATAGACATTACAGTGTGTGACTATAATGCTCATTGCATATTATGTGTGAGGAATAATGTGTAATGCGCATTATGGCATATGGTAAAATATGTATTAGGTATTACGGTGTATGGCATAATGTGTACTGGCCACTACGATGTGTGGCACGTGTAATGAGCATCATGGCATGTGGTATAATATGTAATGGGTGTGTGACATGTGTAATAGGCATTACGGTGTAAATTTTTGTCCATGTATCCACCTTGAAAGCAGTGGCTTAACAAGAGTCTGTAGAGTGTGTGGGGAGCTCCATCCGTGGGGGCCCCAGGAAGTTGACGTACCAGGGCCCAGGATTTCTCTTGGCGGCCCAGTCTCTACTCCCGGGAAATGCTCTGCTCCTGAACTTCCCTCTTAATGTATGATTGTCATCACCTATCAGTGACGTGCGGTGAGGTTAGTGGTTGGTGAGGCACTGGCTTGGTGGAGCCAGCGCCAACAGACTCTGTGTCTGGGTTCTGCGACAGGCAGGTGTGGGAGCTGCCGCCTGCATAAGCAGCAGAGACTGGCAGAGCAGCTCTTGCCTGTCAGTTCAGAAGCAACCAGGACCCAGCGCTCCCCACAGAGCCCATTAGTGCTGGCTCCACCAAGCCAGCAATAGATTGCACTTAATAGCCAATGTATCAAAATTAGGCCCCATGGTGTCCCAGATATGCTACCCTATAGGGTCTCCCAGCACAGCACATACCCTGAGCCAGCCCCGCCAAGTCTACTACTGCCTACAGGCAGAACATGAACAATGCCCTGACACACTGACCTGTGTCCGGCTTCCGGGGCTGATGACCAGAGACGCAGTGTGGGGACCGTGTGCAGAGGAGACACGGCGCATCAGTGTGGAGACAATCGCCAGTGTGGGGACACGTGATGTGGTGCGGATCCCGGCAATGCAGTGCAGAGACCTGGTGGTAGCCTGGCCCCCAGATACCCAGGTCCTGTACCCTGTAATGCAGCCATGCCTACCAGATGCCCAGGTCCTGTACCCTGTAATGCATCCATGCCCCCCGGATGCCCATGTCCTGCACCCTGTAATGCAGCCATGCCTACCGGATGCCCAGGTCCTGCACCCTGTAATGCAGCCATGCCTAACGGATGCCCAGGTCCTGCACGCTGTAATGCAGCCATGCCTAACGGATGCCCAGGTCCTGCACGCTGTAATGCAGCCATACTCCCTGGTGCCTGATCAATGCAGCGATGCCTAACGGATGCCCAGGTCCTGCACGCTGTAATGCAGCGATGCCCGGATGCTCAGGTCATGCACCCTGTAATGAAGCCATGCCCCCAGGATACCCAGGTCCTGCACCCTGTAATGCCAGATCCTGTGCTCTGTAATACAGCCATGCCCCCAGGACACCCAGGCCCTGTACATTGTAATGCAGCCATGTCCCCAGGATGCCCAGGTCCTGCACCCTGTGATGCTGCCATGCCCCCCGGTCGGATGCCCAGCTCCTGCACCCTGTAATGCAGCCATGCCCCCACTCACCTGGCACAGCATGTCCTGCACATGGGCAGCGCACAGCTCGTACCCGGACTCGTCCATGTGCCCCAGCACCTGGTAGAAGGTGTCCATGATCTCCCGGTCCCGGGCGGAGTCGCAGCAGCCGAACTCCTTGTACTGCACGCAGAAGGTCAGCTCCTGCGGGGGTCGGAACGGGGGCTTGAAGTCCAGACACTGCGGGTGCGGGAGCACGGAGCCGGGCAGGGAACAGAGCAGCAGCGGCGTGAGCAGGAGCCCAGCAGCCCAGGTCCCCATCCTGAGAGTCCGCTCTGCAATTAGTGTTAACAACGTTAAAGATCCAAAGCAGGGGGCGGGCGGGGGCGGGCAGCGGGCGGGACCGAGCGCGGGGCTGTAAAAAAAAGCTGTTGAAACGGCACCTGTAGAGGTGCCTCAGTGACAGCCAGGGACGTGCTTTCTGCCTATATGAAAGCACGCCCCTGTCACTGAGGCAGATGTGATTGGACAATCACATCTGCCTCAGTGACAGGGGCGTACTTTCAGATAGGCAAAAAGCACGTCCCTGTCACTGAGGCACCTCTACAGGTGCCGTTTTGACAGCTTTTTTTAATGGGCTTTTACAGCCCGGCGCTCGGTCCCACCCGCTGCCCGCCCCCTGCTTTGGATCCTTAACGTTGTCAGCGGGAGGCACCGCTCTTGGTGCCTCCTAAGCAGTATAAAAAAAAAAAGGGGGGAGGTAAAAATGTTAATAATAATAAAAGCATACACTTATGACACATAATATGTGTCATAAGTATTTGTTTTGTATTATTTTGATCATTATTACAGGGGAGGCTCTGCCTCCCCTGACTGCACGTCCCTGTCACCTATGGTGAAGCACCTTTCTTATCAATTAACCTGTTCAACAAAGGTGATGGCAATCATAAATTGAGAAAAGGGTACTTATGTATTATCTGGGCGCCTGATTTTGGAATCGAATCGCATGCGATTTTCAATTTTAAAGAGCTGATTTTTAATTGTATACTCACCCATGGGTGCTTAGTATGTGAAATCACCCCCCATATTGGACCTTTTCATACCCCCACTATCCAACTACGCATGGAGTTGATTTTATATAGTGTGGCGAGCGTAGCGAGCCACCAAGCCCGAAGCAGTGTCCCGCGAGGGGACACTGATTATTGCATATGTATAACGCGTCCCCTTGTGGTGCTCGCTACGCTCGCCATGCTACGGGCTCGGTGGCTCGCTGCGATCGCCACACTATATAAAATCAACTCCATGCGTAGTTGGATAGTGGGGGTATGAAAAGGTCCAATATGGAGGGTGATTTCACATACTACGCACCCATGGGTGGGTATACAATTAAAAATCGTCTCTTTAAACTTGAAAATCGCATCGCATGGCAAAAAAATCGCATCGCAGTAGTGGCATGCGATTCCAAAATCGGGAGCCCAGATAATACATACAGATGGAGCGGGTCTCTTCTTTGCAGGGGATGGCGACGCCAGCCACCATCTGTATCTGGGAAAGGGGACGCGCGCATCCCCTTCCGACGGCGCTTCCCCCGGGTCCCCATCGGCTTGTCGCAGGTCACCCGGGGTCCCCACCGCCTCCCCGTACCCCCCCCCCCCAACCCTGTCCGTCTCCCTGAAGCGGAGACGGACAGGGTTCCCGTTGCCCCGCCGCACGGAAACTGAGACGCACACGCGTCTCAGTCAGATTGAGAGCCGGGCTGCTGGCGGATCGCCAGCGGTGACGTTCTGGCGATTCGCCAGCAAGAGAGAGCCCGGCTCCATCTGTAAGTACCGAGAAAAGTCCAGAAGCAGAGCATAGTGTCCCTACTGGAGAGTCTCTTAAGGTGTGTACACACGGGCTATAATCGCTGGCAATATGGTCGCTGAGTGACCATATTGGCAGTGATTGGAGTGTGCACCAGCGATAAAATCAGCGGGTGCGTGCTCCCATTTTTAGCCCTCTTATGATCGCAGGTCGCAGGAGCCAGCTGATTCCCACTGCAGCTCTCCCAGTAGAGGTTCCCTTTCATCAGCGACCATCTCTGGTTGCTGATGAAAAGGAGACACTGAGCAAGAGACAATGAGCAATATATTGCTCAGCAATATATCGCCCCCATGTGTACAAAGCTTGAGGAAGCAGAATTTCAGTCTAGCTGCATCAGGCTGGAATACACAGCACTGAAGAGCACATATACAGGACCAAAGTGTATAAACACGGAGAGATTTTGGTAGTATATTTTGACTAGTCAGTCAAAATCTCCTAGAAGGTTAGCCAAAATCTCCCAGTTAGTTTTTTCTCCTGCTTAGTCAAAATTGTCTAGCATAAAATGCTTAGTATAAATAGACTGTGCAAGCAAGGCAATTTTTACTAGACAATAGGCTATCATTACTTAGACAAAATTGCTGAGTAAAAATCTCCAGTGCATCTATCCAAAATCTGTCTCAAAATTGCTTAGTCAAAATTGTCCATTAACAAATATCTCACCGTGTGTACAGGGCTTAAGGCAGGACTGTGACACCAGGCTTTGAAGTGCAGATGGTACAAGAGAAAATGTCAGCCAGGTTACCCCATCGGCTGCTGAGGCAGCGGTTTGGGGTCCTACATCAGTGGTGGTGTTGGTCCGGGGTCCCCTTGTGGTGGGGTGAGACAACATCAGCATTTATTTACATTTCAAAATGGCCACAGTGAGCCATGTAATCACGACACCCCATTAGAATTGATATTTTTGCCAGTGCGAGACATGGGGCAGACAGTTCAATGGCACAGGAGGAGATGGGAAAAGCTCCTGAAGACTCTGATGTCCTTGGTGGGTGGTAGCCAATGCAAAAGAGTTTAAAGGCTGCCACCCCCAGGTGAAGATCACAGATGAAGATGCCTGGAAGAAGCCCTAGGGAGGCAGCAGCCATGCAAAAGAAATCTCTTTTGCCACGGTCCCCCAGGTGAAGGTCCAGAAAAAAGGGGATTTTTGTAAGAACTTACAGTTCGAACCCCTTTCTCTGAGTCCAGTCCGGTGACACAGCTCCACAATGGGATGTAGTAGGGTCCGCCAGGAGCCAGGCACCTATGCTTCAATTCTTTGGGAGCAGGCTCCTCCCTCTGCATCCCATAATGCTTCAGTTCAACTTCAAGAGCACACTAGGATACATAACTCAGAACAATGCCTGAACACTTTATATGTAACATAACAGAACCATAACATGACAACACATGAACGGTACACTTAACTGAGCGTAAGGGAGGGATCGCTGTGTCACCGGACTGGACTCAGAGAAAGGGGTTCGTACGGTAAGTTCTTACAAAAATCCCCTTTTCTCTTTCGTCCAGTCCGGTGACACAGCTCCAAAATGGGACGTTCACGAGCCGGTCCTTTGGGATGGTACGCTCAGACCAACGGTTCTCATCACTGCCCATCCGAATGAAGCGTCCTCCGACGCAAACTCATGAAATCTGTAAAATTTGGTAAAGGTATGAACAGAGGACCAGGTGGCAGCCCTACACAACTGCTCTGCCATAGCCCCATGGCGCACCGCCCAGGAAGAAGCAACTGACCTGGTGGTGTGTGCATTTATCCGAGATGGAACCGGTCTACCTGCTTTACAGTAGGCAAAGGCAATAGTAGATCTCAACCAGCGAGCGAAGGTCTGCTTAGAGGCAGGCCACCCAACCTTATGCACATCATATAGCACCAAGAGTAAATCCAATTTTCGAATGTCCTTTACCCTTTCAATGTAGATTTGCAAGGCGCGAACCACATCCAATCTCTTCAGTCTGTCCCTATTTTTAACCCCGTCTGGGGGAGAAAACACTGGAAGTACAATGTCTTGTTTTAAATGAAAAGATGACACTACCTTAGGTAGGAATTTTGGCACTGTTCGCATCACAGCCCTGTCATCGTGAAAAATCAAAAAAGGTGACTTGCAAGACAAGGCACCCAACTCAGACACTCGTCTGGCTGATGCAATTGCCAACAAAAAAGTGAGCTTCCACATCACATACTTTAGCTCCGCAGATCTTATTGGCTCAAAAGGAGGATTCTGTAACATAGGTAAGTCAAAGATAAGTCCCAATGCACCCCCGGCTGCCTATAAGGCGGTTTAAGCCTAGCAACCCATTGTAAAAAGGTTTGAACCACAGGTAGCAAAGCTACTCTCTTTTGAAAGATTATAGATAAGGCCGAAAGCTGCACCTTTAAGGATGGCAGACTAAGGCCTGATGAAAAACCATCCTGCAAGAAATTTTAAAGTCTTGACAATTTGAATCTGGAAGTGTGAAGCTTCTGCCTCTCACACCATCTAATGTATATCTTCCAGACCCGATGGTAATTTGCTGCAGACACCGGCTTGCGGGCCCTCAGCATGGTCTGGATAACCTCATCAGAAAACTCTTTTTACTTTAATAAGGAGGTTTCATAAGCCACGCCGTCAAATTGAGACGACCTGGGTCCTTGTGAAGAAACGGCCCCTGGCCTAACAGGTCCTGACGATGAGGAAGCCTCCAGGAATCCTTCGACAACCTCAGTACATCGGAGTACCATAACCTCCTGGGCCAGTCTGGCACAATTAGAATTGCCCGTACTCCCTGATTCTTTATTTTCTTCAATACTCTCGGCAACATGGGAAATGGAGGAAAAATGTACACCATCTGGAAGTCCCACCGAACTGTCATGGTGTCTACTGCCCACGCTGCAGGATCCCTCACCCACGAGCAGAACCTCTGAACCTGACGGTTCATTCTTGTCACCATCAGGTCTATGTCTGGCAGACCCCAATGATTCACAAATTTCCTGAAAAACCTCTTGATGGAGAGTCCATTCTCCTTCCCGAAGTGACTCCCTGCTGAGAAAGTCTGCTTCCACATTCCTGACGCCTGGAATAAATATCACCGACAATGCTGGAACGTTGGTTTCTGCCCAACTGAAGATTTTGGAAACTTCCGCCATCGCCATCTTGCTGCGTGTCCCGCCTTGATGGTTCAAATAAGCCACTGTCGTCGCATTATCCGATTGTATCCTCCGCCTGAATTAATGCGTTCAAGACTGCCCTCAGCTCCAGAATGTTTATAGGCAGTTTGGACTCTTCCTTCGACCAAAGGCCCTGAAGCCTCAGGTGAAGAACTACTTCCGCCCAGCCCCTCAAACTGGCGTCGGTCGTTAAGACCAACCAATCCCAGGGCCTGAGAGATCTCCCCAGCTGCAAATTTTCCACATCCGTCCACCATAGGAGAGACTCCCTGGACTCCAGTGACAGGGATAAAACTTCCTGTTTCATCATCTTGGCATTTCCGGACCAACAGGATAGGATGTTCCATTGGAAAATTCTGGAATGGAATCTGGCGAACTGGAGAGTTTCGAAAGTTGCCACCATCTTCCCTAGCAACCTTACTCCCTGCCACACCAACGGAGCCGGTGCTTGTAGGATCTCCAACACCATCAGCCTATGCTCAACAGCACCGACCTCAGGGATTCCATGCGGAAGTGATCCACCCAAAGACGAACATTCAAAGATTTAACATTTAGAATGGGCCTGAATGACCCGTCTGGTTTGTGAACTAAGAAGAGGATCGAATAAAAACCTTTGCCTATCTCCTCTCGAGGAACCGGTATAACTACCCCCTTCTTCTCGAGAGACAAGGCAGCTCCCAGAAGCGAAGAACTGAGAGACGCGGTCCTTGGAAAAGGAGTGGGAAGAAATCTGCGAGGGGGTGGACCCCTGAGATTTATTTGATATCCTTCTGAAACAATCGAGAGTACCCACGGATCTTCCGTGGCTAACCTCCAACTGTCCTGAAATTGCAGGAGGCAACCCCTTACTCTGATCCCAGAACAGGGAGTCCCCGCCCTGTCATGCAGAGGGCTTGTCTTCCCCCTTGGCGGCATGTTTCTTTGTAAAGGCGCCAAACTTTGACTTGGTCGTTCTACATCTGCTGGCTTGGAATCTTCCACGCCCTGACTGACCTCTGCCAGCTGCTCTCCCTCAAAAGGAAGGACGAAAGGACGGTTTAAAGGCTCCAAATTTAGAGCCAGAGGATTTAGAGGTGGTGCGAAGAAAAGTACTCTTACCCCCAGTAGCCTGTTTGATGATCTCATCCAATTCCGACCCAAATAAAAGCTCACCTTTAAAAGGGATAGTTTCCAGTGACTTTTTAGATTCACTATCCGCCTCCCAGGCCTTTAACCAGAGAGCTCTTCTGGCAGTAACAGAAGTGACGGATACTTTGGACGCCATTTTGGCACCCTCCTCGCTAGCATCACATATATATTCCGCAGTACACCTCAACTTTTCTGCCACAGAAAAAGCTTCCGCATCCTGCTGGAGATGACTACCCAAAGTCACTGCCCACTTGGTCATGGCTTTTGCCACCCAGGCCAAAGCAATAATGGGGCGCATAGTGAAACCAACACCTTCAAAAACTGCCTTCAGACAGCCTTCAACCTTCTTATCAACTTGATCTTTAAAGGCCGCGCCACCCTGCACTGGCAGCGCAGTAGCCTTGGATAATCTGGCCACAGAAGAATCCACCAGAGGAACCTTCTCCCATACCTTGATATGATCCTCAGGCATGGGGTACATGTTTGCATATTTCTTTGACATTAACAGTCTCTTTTCTGGAGACTTGCCAGCCTCCCCTAATAAAGCAACCATGCCTTTATCCGAGGGAAAGGACACTGGATCCTTACGGCTCCTTTTAAAAACACACTGCGCAGCAGCCTTTTCCTCAGCAGGCAAATCCAGAGCCTGTTTTACAGCCAGAATCAAATCTTCAATACCAGAGGCTGAAGAATCTGTTTCGGTACTTATGTAGTATCTGGGCTGCCGATATTTTGATTGTATGCCTTAAGTTAAGGCATACAATCAGATGCGATGCGATGCGATATCGCATCGCATCGCATCGCATGCGACCATCGGATGCGATGACCCGATTTTTCCATAGGAATCAATGTTAAAATGGACTGAGTCCATTTTAACATGGAATTCAATGGGAAAAAGGGGTCCTTTTCATACCCCTACTATCCAAGTGGGCATGGAGTTGGATATAAACCTGTGGCGAGCGCAGCGAGCCACCGAGCCCGAAGCGTGGCGAGCGAAGCGAGCCCCGCGAGGGGACGGTATTCTGTGTCCCCTCGCGGGGCTCGCTACGCTCGCCACGCTTCGGGCTCGGTGGCTCGCTACGCTCGCCACAGGTTTATATCCAACTCCATGCCCACTTGGATAGTAGGGGTATGAAAAGGACCCCTTTTTCCCATTGAATTCCATGTTAAAATGGACTCAGTCCATTTTAACATTGATTCCTATGGAAAAATCGGGTCATCGCATCGCATCCGATGGTCGCATGCGATGCGATGCGATGTACCCGATTTAGAAATCGGCAGCCCAGATACTACATAAGTACCTCTGTTTCCTCTCCCTGTGACCAACACAAATCATCCTCATCTACTCCACCATCACTCTGTGTCAGCAGCTAATGGAGGTACCATAGAAGACCCCTGTCTAAACATCACCTCATCAGATACCTTTGTAAATTGCTCCAAAATAGAAGACATCTTATGCACACCCTATGCAGTGTCCTGCATAGCCTGTAGCAAGATAGGGTCTCCCTGTGCAGGGGTAAGAGATCCCTGAGATGAGGGAATAGGTCCTGGAGATCCCACCAAAGATCCCTTTTGCCTATTTAAAGCCTCTGTTAAAGCCTTAACAGACCGTCCCAAAGCCACAGCCCACGCTGGCTCAGCTCCTTCAGGACTCTGGGTCCGTGACCCACAGGGCACAGCTTCACAGGATGGGCACAATTCCCCCTGGTCCAACTGTTCACATGATAACATTACATTACATCTCTTGCAATGGTAAAACATCTCATTCGCTCCCTCCCCAGCCACAGAACTGCACTCGTCCGCCATGTTAATATCAGAATAAAACACTGCTAAACGTTCAGGCAAAGTCACAGAGTAATGAACCAGTGTACTTATCGGTTTGTTCTGTTGCCAGCGATCAGCGGGGAAAGTGTTTGTCAGGAGAGACTTCTGAGCAGGATCTCTGTCTTTCAGCTCCGCAGCAAGCACAGAAATGGTGCCAGTAAATCATGGAAGAGACCAAGTCTCCCTTCCAGTGAGGGTAGCTGACGTCTTTTGGCGCCAAACCTCACACACAGGCTATGCCACACACTATGCCTCTCCCCTCCAGTAACTCCCCCTCTAGGGACCACTTGGAGTTGCCCAGAAACGCTGGGCGTCCTGTAAGAAACCTTAACTCCCCTGGGGGATTTCAGTTTCCAAACTCTTAAAGATGGCGGCCGCCATCGCTGAGAGACCCGTCCCCAAGATCCCCTTCTAGGCAAGGCGCTGGATGGGGTCCCCCGGAGCCCAGGACCAACCTCCGTTTGAGCGGAGGTAAGCGCTGTGCAGAGTGTGCATTCCTCCTGCGAATGCCCTCCTCTGCACACAGAACACTGACAGGACGCGCTTCTGTCAGTGTCCTGCTGTGCTCTCAGCGTGTATTGACTTCAGCCAGAAGTTACAGTCTAATGTTAAAAAAAACAATAAAAACCTAGTCTAACTAATAAAAATCCAAAGAAAAAAAGTGTGGCTGCAGCGCAGCCACTCAGCATTGCACCCACTCCTGTGGGCACCTAAAACGAAACTGAAGCATTATGGGATGCAGAGGGAGGAGCCTGCTCCCAAAGAATTGAAGCATAGGTGCCTGGCTCCTGGCGGACCCTACTACATCTTATTGTGGAGCTGTGTCACCGGACTGGACAAAAGAGAAATAATACCTACCGGTAAATCCTTTTCACTGAATTCATATGGGGTACTGAGGTCTTATAACCTTGGGGATAGAGGGTATCCGACAGGAGACAGGCACATAACATTTTCTTCAACCAGGGTGTGCTGGCTCCTCCCCTCTACTTCCCCTTACCAGCCAGTTAAGAAACTGTGCCCGAAGGAAGGATAACGTATGTAAGGTAGGAATTAGCATTAAGATAACATGGTGACTAAAGGGTGGGTTAGGATTGCCGGATTTTAGGCTATATTATATAGCCTCGCAAATGGCACAATTAAGTTCTTGGTTCAATGAAGAAGAGGCCAACAGTCGTCTGATAGATGAACTTGTAAATGCCTCCACCCCCAACATACCCCCAAGGTTTAGATTAATCCAGGGTAAAAAACACTTGGGTGATTTGCCATTGGTGGTGCAGGCAGTAAAAATTTGGCGTGAAGCAGACCAAGTATTAGATAACAAATTTATGGATAAGGAATTTAGAATAGTCGACATACTTAGCCCTAAGGAAGCTAGGGTTCTGCAACTAGCAGAAGCCTGGCATCCATACGCAATAAATTACCTCTCCCAGCTATATGATCCAAAGGGATTAAAACCCTTTTTCCAACTAAAAGAGGAATATAGCCTTCCGAATACATTTCTTTTCCGATATATACAACTAAAAAGTGTGGTCGAAATGCATATAACAAATTCAAATCCATGCTTCAGCGAGTCAGCAATTAAATATAATTAAAGTCCCTAACACTAAGAAAATAACATCAAGAGTATATAACATCTTAATAGAAAATAAAAATAGTGATGGTTTAACAACATTAAAGGAAAAATGGGAGAAGGAGATTGGAGGGTTAAGCGAACAGGAATGGTCTATGGCCAGGTCAGTGGTAGCTAAGGCAACAAACTCACTGCGAGTTCAGCAGACACAGCTTTTTATCTTGCATAGATCATATATAACAGCTGTAAAATTAGTAAAATGTGCAGGGCGTACTTCACCGGCATGCCCCAAATGTGGAAATGCACCTGGCACATTCATCCATTTACTATGGGAATGTCATCAGATCTCCCAGTTTTGGGACAAAGTCAAATATATTATAATGAGTACTGGGGTACCAATAGAAATCCTGACATCGAAATGCTGCCTATTGGGAATAGTACAGGGGGATATGAATAGGAACGAAAAAGCATACATCGTCAACCTTATATCCATTGCAAAAGTTATATTGGGAAGTCGGTGGATGTCTAATGTGGCACCAGACATAGAACAATGGAAAACACGTGTGAATATAATTATACAACAAGAGAAAAACTTAGCACATGCTCGTAATATTATGAGTAAGTTTTATTTAATATGGAATCACTATATACAGTCACCTTTTTATGAAAGAATAATTCTGCAGTAATAAGAAGACACAAAAGTAAAAATAATTTTCACGCTAGGATAGAGTAATATAAACACTATAATACAAAATATATGTATAATATTAGTATCACTATTGACATATATAAATATATGTCCTCTTCTCTTTTTTTTTTTTTTTCCCTCTTATGTATGTATGCACGCAATGGAATAATAGGGTTGGGAGTAAGCGGGAAGTGGAAAGGCCGTTCTGTTCTGCCCCGTCTCAAAGGAATTGCAAGGAAGGTAGGGAAATAAAGGGAAAGGGGAAGGAAGGAAAAGGAAGGCAAGGAAAGGGTAAGATAGCAAAGAGAAGCTTAGCCAGTCTTAAAATAAAAAACCCCCGATACTCAGCACTTTATGTAGAAATGTTTTTAATAATGTGAAATGGTCTACACAAGCTGTATGTTTGGATGTTTATATGTATGTAAGGTAATGTATGTAATGTCTTTTGTAATATAAAATATAATAAAGATTATAAAATTAAAAAAAAAAAGATAACATGGTGAGATTAGCACCAGCACACCACAACAAACACAACAACTCTCTCAACTAAACGTAGTTAACCCCGTCATTGTGTTACTTAGAACATAAATGATATTAAGATTATTGTGGAGCAATTAGTCACCAAAACTCAGCTGCTCCTAAACAGGTCAACGGACCTATAACTTTTCAGAATGCCAGAAATTGCAATCAGCAAGAAGGCAATAACAGGATTACAACCTGTGCAACAGAGCACCGCACTGAGGCGGGCGCTCAGTACCCCATATGAATTCAGTGAAAAAGATTTACCGGTAGGTATTAAAATCCTATTTTCACTTTCATTCATTATTGGGTACTGAGGTCTTATAACCTTGGGGAGGTCCCAAAGCTTCCAGAAAGGGCGGGAACGTGCGGAGCCTGTTGCAACACCGCCTGCCCAAACTGGGTATCATCACTGGCCACAGTGTCAAATTTATAAAATTTGACGAAAGTGTGTTGACCAGACCAGGTGGCAGCTCTACATAGCTGCCATGCTGACACACCTCGAGCAGCCGCCCAGGATGCTCCTACGACTCTAGTGGAGTGGGCTCTCACTGAGGCCGGAATAGTCAAATGGGCTGCCACATATGCTTGCTGTAAAGTGAAATGAATCCATCTAGCAATCGATTGTTTCGATGCTGGGCACCCTTTCTTTTGTGCGTCATACAACACAAAAAGACACTCCGTCTTACGGATCCTTGATGTTCTCTTAACGTAGATCTGCAGGATTCTAACTACATCAAGTGACTCAGGAATATCCTTATGCCCTGAACAAGAAGGAACCACAATTGGCTGGTTCATATGGAACGCCGAGACCACTTTAGGCAGGAACTGTTGTCATGGCCGCCCTGTCTTGATGGAAAATCAAGTATGGGCTCTTACAAGAGAGAGCACCAAGCTCAGAGACTCTTCTGGCCGAGGCCAGAGCCAGTAGCGTCACCGTCTTCCAGGTGAGGTATTTTAAGTCAATGGAGTCCACTGGTTCAAACCAGGCTGACTGAAGGAACTCCAGGACAACATCTAGATCCCAAGGTGCCATTGGCGCCACAAATGGAGGCTGTATTCTCAAGACTCCTTGCAGAAAGGTCTGGACTTCAGGATTTTTTTCTGAAAAAAAGACAGAAAGGGCCGATATTTTAACTTTTAAAGACCCCAGCCAGAGTCCGTTAATCAAGGCCCACCTGCAAGAAATGTAGGAAACGGTCTAATTTAAAATCTGCTGGCGGAAAACTCATGTGCCTGCACCAAGATACATATCTACGCCAGATCTTATGGTAGTGCGAGGCCGTCACTGCCTTCCTGGCCCGGGTCATGGTGTTTATGACCGAGGAATGAAATCCCTTCAGAGCTAGGATGTTCCGCTCAACCTCCAGGCCGTATTAGAAGATCTCTTCTTAGAGGCAGCCGCCACGGTTCTTATATCAGCATGTTTTGCAGACTTGCGTACCATGCTCTCCTGGGCCAATCCGGAGCTATTAGGATTGCCTGCACCCTCTGATGTCTGATCCTTTGTAACACTCTCCCCAAGAGGGGGAGGGGCGGGAATAGGTATACTAGGTCGTATGACCAGTCCGCGGTCAGAGCATCTGTTGCCTCTGCTTGAGGATCTCTTGTCCTTGAGCAATACCTTTCCACCTTGTGGTTGGTCCTTGAGGCCATTAAGTCTATCTGTGGGAGCCCCCACAGATCTACAATGCTTCCGAACACCTGAGGATGCAGACTCCATTCCCCGGGGTGGAGGTTGTGACGACTCAGGAAGTCCGCCTCCCAGTTGTCCACCCCGGGTATGAAGATGGCAGATATCGCCACAGCATGTGTCTCTGCCCAGGTCAGAATCTTGAAGACTTCTCTCATGCACGCTCTGCTCTTCGTGCCACCTTGGCGGTTTATGTAAGCAACAGTCGTTGCGTTGTCCGACTGGACTTGTATCGCCTGATGCTCCAGGAGGGAGTGAGCCTCCAGAAGAGCATAGTGTACAGCTCTCAGTTCCAAGATGTTTATGTGGAGCTGAGTTTCCATGTATGACCACCGGCCCTGGAATCGCATCCCTTGTGCAACTGCCCCCCAGCCGTGAAGGCTGGCATCTGTGGTCAGCAAGATCCACTCCTGGATCCCGAATCGTCTCCCTGCCAGGAGATTTGGCGTATGTAGCCACCACTGCAGGGACTGTCTTGCCTTCACAGACAAGCGAATCAACCTGTGCATGTGGATGTGTGAGGGGGGGGGGTTTCTGTGGACGTAGGAGGATCCAAAGGAAAGCCTCTTCTGTTCACAGATCCTGGCGCTGTTTAGGAAAAGCAAAAGCTTAACCTAAATATCAAAGAATAATATATTGATATATGTATATAAACTGAATTAACAGCTGCCGCAAAGTGTAAGTGAGCGTGCTAGGTTCCCGTTTCCAAGGGTACGAAACGCGTTGACGCCTACTTCCGCTACTCTGCAGAAACCTCCCACTGTTTGAGATCACAGTCTCGCCATCTTGGAGCCGGCTCACGCTACCAATTGAGCCAAACTACAGCCAGCATACTACATCTCCCACCGTTCAACACTGCCTACGGCTTCCCACTCCAGCCGGCAGCCTATCGGAGCCCTCCCCTCTCCGGCAGACGTCACGAAGCCTTCGCTCCGGGTTGAGCCCTCGACACTTCCGGGTTCCCCGTCAGAGCTACAGACACAGTACCACCACGTGCACCGGGTTGAGCTGCATTCACCATCGTGCTCCCCGGCCCCTCCCGCTATCCATCTTCAAGGAGGGTGAGCATACTGTCCAGGACATAAGTGCGTCACCTGAACTATTCCATCTGCGCTACATACGCTAAAAGGTGCTACGCTACTTGTCCTCTGTGCATATTCTATCTGCCTATTTCCATCGGCATTGGCTTGTGTTTCCCGCAACCTTCCCCCCACCATTTAACAGCTTATTTCTGCTAACTAACAAGACTGGCTACAATTCTTGCATAATCTTTGCTCCTTGCTATTAAGCATCTAAAACATCTATTTGTGATCTAAGTGGAGAGCGTCTTCTGCCTTATATACCTATTGAGCATGCTTTATCATACTTGTACTTGATTTTAATAATATATTTGTATAAATTTAAAAATATATACTTTTTTATCAATTCTTTTTATATGCATAAAATTTTGTTACATTATTACTGAGTGCTTTCGGTTGTCCTTTTGTTCAGCAAAGCTCATAGGCAAAAACAATATAGATTCAGCAGCGCAAGTGTTAAACATCTTCCTCCTTTTTAAATTCCTTTAGTGAGACCTAGCACGCTCACTTACACTTTGCGGCAGCTGTTAATTCAGTTTATATACATATATCAATATATTATTCTTTGATATTTTGGTTAAGCTTTTGCTTTTCCTAAACAACGCCAGGATCTGTGAACAGAAGAGGCTCTCCTTTGGATCCTCCTACGTCCACAACCCCCCCTCCCTTTTGTCTGAAAACGCTAATCCTGTGCAGCTAATACAATATAATTAATTATTTTATTCTTTTTATTAATTATTTTGCCTATACTGAGCAAGTGCTGAACAAAAGCTATAATGACAGATTTCAAATGTTATAATGATCGTAAAACTAGAAGGGAGTGCTATCTCTCCTCATTTCATTGGTAATCCCAGATATGATGAACAGCCTTCCAATGCCAATCCAGACATGAATAAATTATTTTTTGGTCTGGAAGACCTTTTGAAGTATGAGATGCGTAATTGGTGGGATAGTGTATCCCTCCAAAAATACCTAGATGCCAAAATTATCCCGAGAGGATTAAGGGTATTTAAGCATCTTTCAATCAATGATAACCCTGAACTACTAAAAAAATGGAATGAAGCATTGGACTGCTGTTCATTTTCCCTTATGAAAATTTTGATACACTATAGAGAGGAAACAGTGGATAAAACCTTGATTAAAATTGAAAAGACTAAAGATGATTTATTACCCTTTAAAGATAACCCCAGTTTCAGAGAACGTGATGAACAGGTCAATAGTAGAGTGGAGAGATTTGAAAGAGAACTTATTTCAAATAAAAAACGAAAATGGTCCCGTGACCAAAATGATTACCAAAAAGATCAGGTAAGAACTTACCATAAAGATCCACAAACTAATGATCAGGCCAGAGATACATATAGATCTCAACCACAACGCCAAAATTATAGATATAGACGGCCTTCTAATTCAAATTATAATCAGAGAGACAGACAGACCAATCATTATAACAGAACGTATCAGAAAAATCCTGTACGTAAACAATATTCATCAAACCCCCCTAATAGATTAATTTCACAGTCGGCTTCCGAAAGTACTCCTAATTATAGGAACAATAGGGACCAGGTTTTTCAGACGAGAACCTGGCAAGATTACAACCCTTACGAAAATTTAACCAGTCACACCCCAAAAAGAACAAGAGACAGAGAGGAAGAAGAGGAGGTGGAAAGGGATCGCAGAAAACCAAGATTGCAGTAGATACCTCCGGCCTTTTTAATTTGACCAAGCATGATTTAACTGACGCTCAAAAAACTTTATTATGTAAGGGTCTCAATTTCGCTCCTCGACAAGACCCTAACATATTCGATTTATTTGTTTCTCTTAACAAGTACACAAGGGATTTATGCAGAAAACGTTACTTTGCAGCAAAAGAGCTTAAGCAAAGTACTTTAGAAAATGACTGTGTACCTATAGTACTAGATAAAAACGATGAATCATCCTTACAGGATCTTGAATCCTTGTTAAGAGAAAACTCAGCTACAGATGTATTACTTTATAATATTGATTCAACCATTGACCCTAAATCTGTCAAACGACTCTTCAAAAAAAAGTCAAACTTTTTTCCATTGGAGCATAAAAGCCCAGCTATCAATATCTTCTATAACAAAACCATGGAAGACTTCAAAACAATCTGTGCCAAATCCAATTCTAAGTAATTTTATAGACATGATAATCTGAGTAAATTAGAGCGCCAAGCTTTAAACAGCCTAAAGAAGGATCTGTCACTGGTGATTAAACAGGCAGATAAGGGGGGTGGGGTTGTTGTGATGGATAGGACCTTCTATGTCTCTGAGGCACTCAGACAACTGAGTGATACAAGATATTACAAACCTCTGCCATCCAACCCCACCCCTCCCAGCTTAGACACATGCTGGATGAAGCTGTATTTGAGGACGCAATATCCAGGGAGGAATCACAATTTTTATTTTCATTTCACCCAGTCACACCCACTTTTTACTTTTTACCTAAAATTCACAAAGACCTCACTGCACCCCCAGGTAGACCTATTATTTCAGGTGTTGGGTCCCTCACTTCTAATTTGTCACATTTTGTTGATTTTCACCTCCAGAATCACGTCACTAATCTTTCTTCTCACATTAAGGACACTATGCACATATTGGACAAAACCCATGAGATGCCCTGGACGGACGGGTGGGCATTCCTAACCCTGGACGTCCAGGCACTTTATACTAACATACCCCACCATTTGGGCATCGAAGCAGTTAATTATTACCTTGATCATGATGGAACTATTACTCAAGCTAGGAGAAAATTCATTTCAGATTCCATTCACTTTATTCTCACTCACAATCACTTTATTTTTGAGGACACTCACTATCTGCAGCAGGTTGGGACGGCCATGGGGACCAGATTTGCACCAAGCTTTGCAAACCTCTATATGGGCCGCCTCGAGGAAGAGCTTATATGGGGCGGCCCATATAGAGAGAATCTGGTCCTCTATGGCCGTTTTATCGATGATCTCTTTATTATTTGGAAAGGGAGGCACGATCTGGCACTTGAATTTGTTAATTTTCTTAATTCGAATGATTTCAATCTCACTTTTACTCACCACTTTAGTTTCACCTCGGTAACCTTCCTGGATATTGCCTTCTCAATACACAATCAAATACTTATTTCTAATAATTATATTAAACCTGTTGGCACTAATAATTATTTACATTTTGAGAGTGGCCACCACAGACCGTGGGTCTCCAACATCCCCAAAAACCAACTATTAAGGATTGGAAGGAACTGTACACTGGACAGTGACTTCAAGCTACAATCCGAATCTATGCTTGGTCACTTTAGAAGGAGAGGGTACCCTGAAACCCTTCTACAGGAAGCCTCCCAATTAGCTGAATCGACAACTAGAAGCAGTCTACTTAAATCTAAAACCAAAAACAATTTAGTTTTGAATTCTAATTTGAATCCCCCCTTATTCATTTCTAAGTTTAATACCGAATCCATAGCTATTAAAAAAAACATCTTGAAGAATTCTGAGATCTTAAAATATGACAAAATCCTTCCAACTGCCTGTAGTAAACCGAGAGTGATTTAAAAAAAAAGTAAGAACATCAAAGATATCGTCTGTCCAAGTCTTTTACCTTCCCTCCCCACCATCCCCCAACAATCCTGGCTTCCTGACAAACCAAAAGGAAATTACCGATGTAATAAGAACGTTTGTCTTACATGCAAACACATGTGTAATAAAATTAACAAACTAATATCATTTACAAACAAGAAGACATTTGATATAAAATCTTTTATAAATTGTGACACAGAATACTGTGTTTATGTCCTCGAATGTCCGTGCCGACTTCAATATGTCGGCAGGACCACCCGGAGTCTGAATACCAGATTTAGGGAACATCGTACTAATATATTGAGAAAAAACTTAAATCACAGCATTCCACGTCATTTTTTACATCATCATAATGCGGATCCCAGTGAACTTAAAGTCATGGGGTTTGAACACATTGCGAACACCAAAAGAGGCGGTGATCGCTTTAGCGGAATCCTCATGGATCTTCAAACTTGAAACTCTAAACCCCTTAGGCCTAAATGAATCTTTAGATCTCACATGTATGGATTAATTTTCCCCTCCAATATCTTTCTTCCCTTATTCTTTTTATTTGGTCTTTGCGTAGACTTTTGGTTTTATTAAGCAGAACCCAGTTGGTCATTGAGTGGACTATGGAGATCGGGGTCTACCCAAGGCACTTAGTTTTACTATGATGTCTGGGGTTTGCAGACGCTGCTTCCCATATTCCACATCAATTTGCCTTACTGGAGGAGTGAATGCCTTCATATAAACCTTTAACATCTATATTTAGAACTCTCTTATGAGCCATATATTCCCCATATACAGTGTTAAATTCCTTCCATATCCTTTCTTTAGTATAATATATCTGTTTATGTATTTCTGTAAACAGTGTACATGTGCGTTTTGTGGATATATAAATGTGTTTTTTTGTCAGACTAAGAACATATATACAAGTGTATATACGAGGGATGCGCATAAAATATATTTGTGTATCTATTTGTATGTGTTTTTTCCATATATTTTGATATATATATATGTATATTTGAATGTTATAAACAAAGATTTATGAATTCATATAATTGGGTTCTAGTTTCGATTGCTAAACTGGAATATCAAATTATCAATATATTTGAACACTAAACAAATTATTGATATATTTGAATACTAAATATATATTTTCTTCTTCTTATTATTATTATTTTTATTTTTCTGTATGTTCATGTACAAATCTGTCTCTCTGTCATTTGGATTTACTTGATTGTCTCTGATTTCCCTCTTCCATTCCCCCCCCCCCCCTTTTCTTTAAATGAAATCTGTAGCTTAAAATGTATAGCCTTATCCTCTGAACCATTGATTACATAATTGAACCTAATCAGATACTATTTTTACTAATAAATTGAACAAATGAATTTATATTTCCATTGGATTGTTTATGCTCTATCTGGGATTACCTAATATAGATTATTTGAAATGAAATTATATTGCCTTGACACCGGACACTCACAATTGTTTTTATTGCTAAATCATGCTAATTTAACATCAATTATGTGGATACGATAAATACCATAGAGGTGGATGTATGGACATTGTCTTGAGAAAGTTCCCGTTTCCAAGGGTACGAAACGCGTTGACGCCTACTTCCGCTACTCTGCAGAAACCTCCCACTGTTTGAGATCACAGTCTCGCCATCTTGGAGCCGGCTCACGCTACCAATTGAGCCAAACTACAGCCAGCATACTACATCTCCCACCGTTCAACACTGCCTATGGCTTCCCACTCCAGCCGGCAGCCTATCGGAGCCCTGCCCTCTCCGGCGGACGTCACGAAGCCTTCGCTCCGGGTTGAGCCCTCGACACTTCCGGGTTCCCCGTCAGAGCTACAGACACAGTACCACCACGTGCACCGGGTTGAGCTGCATTCACCATCGTGCTCCCCGGCCCCTCCGGCTATCCATCTCAAGGAGGGTGAGCATACTGTCCAGGACATAAGTGCGTCGCCTGAACTATTCCATCTGCGCTACATACGCTAAAAGGTGCTACGCTACTTGTCCTCTGTGCATATTCTATCTGCCTATTTCCATCGGCATTGGCTTGTGTTTCCCGCAACCTTCCCCCCACCATTTAACAGCTTATTTCTGCTAACTAACAAGACTGGCTGCAATTCTTGCATAATCTTTGCTCCTTGCTATTAAGCATCTAAAACATCTATTTGTTAAAGAAGTGGAGAGCGTCTTCTACCTTATATACCTATTGAGCAGGCTTTATCATACTTGTACTTGATTTTAATAATATATTTGTATAAATTAAAAAATATATACTTTTTTATCAATTCTTTTTATATGCATAAAATTTTGTTACATTATTACTGAGTGTCTCCGGTTGTCCTTTTGTTCAGCAAAGCTCATAGGCAAAAACAATATAGATTCAGCAGCGCAAGTGTTAAACATCTTCCTCCCATGTGGATGTGTGAGCCCGACCACTTGATCAATAGGTCCCACTGGAAAATTCTTGAGTGGAATCTCCCGAACTGCAGCGCCTCGAATGAGGCCACCATAGTTCCCATCAGTCTGATGCAGAGGTAGACCGAGACTCTTTCTGGGGCTAGCACCTCCCTCAACAGCTGTTGTATTGCTGCAATCTTCTCCCCTGGGAGAAACACCCTTCTCTCCACTGTGTCCAAAATCATCCCCAAGAACTGGAGACGTTGGGACGGAATCAGTGAAGATTTTGGTATATTCAGGATCCATCCGTGCTGAGACAGGAGATGTCTTGTTTTCTCTTTCAGCAACAAATCGTCCAAGTATGGGATGATGTTTATCCCTTGAGCCCTTAATAAGGACATCATCTCCGCCATCACTTTGGTGAAGACTCGTGGGGCCGTTGAAAGTCCAAACGGTAGGGCTTGGAACTGGAATTGTTCCTCCAGGATTGCAAATCTCAGGAAAACCTGGTGTGGGGCCCACACCGGTATGTGGAGGTACGCGTCCTTCACATCGATGGACGCTAGATATTCTCCCTCCTCCAGACCTGCAATCACTGCCCTCAGGGATTCCATTTGGAATTTGAACACCCTCAAGTAGGGGTTCAGGGACTTTAGATTTAAGATGGGTCGAACCGACCAATCTGGTTTTGGAACCACAAATAGGTTTGAAAAGTAACCCTTCTCCTTGTCTGAGGATTCTGCGATCCTCCGCTGCTGCAGGGAGTCCCGACCTGAAATATCTCTGGGGGGGTGGTCTTTCGAACTCCAGCCTGTAACCGTGTGAAATAATAGCCCTGACCCAAGGGTCGAGGGCGGATGCATCCCACACGTGACTGAAGAACCTCAGTCTTGCCCCCACCATGGGAATATCCCGAGGTGGGAGTGGCCCGTCATGCGGCGGGCTTAGGGGCAGCTGCGCTTGTGCTACGGTCTCTTGTAGCAGCAGCCGCTGCCTTCCTAGGCTTACCTCTGGCGCCTCTATTGGCGGTGGAGCCTCCTCTAGCCTTGGACCTGAATCTAGAGGTCCGAAAGGACTGCTGTGAACCCCCTGTTAAAGGGCGTCTTACCGGGGTGGAGGCTGACGGGAGGAATGTGGACTTACCAGCCGTAGCTTTTGATATCAAATCATCCAGTTCACTCCCAAAGAGTCTATCCCCAGTGAAGGGGAGACTCTCTACGCTGCGTTTGGAGTCCGCATCAGCGACCCACTGCCGCAACCACAGGGCCCTGCGGGCCGACACAGCCATGGCCGAGTTGCGGGCATTAATTGCACCTAACTCCTTTTGTGCTTCGCACATCATTTTTGCTGTGTCCTGGATGTGGCGTAGCTTTTCAGCTACCGTAGGCACATCCATGTCACCCAACAGGCCTTCTTGTATCTGGCCTGCCCATGTGAAGATGGCTTTCGCCATCCAGCAACTAGCAAGCACCGGGCGTTGAGATGCCCCACTTGCTGTATACATAGCCTTTACTGTGCCATCTAGTTTCCTATCAACCTTTAAGGTAGAGGTACCTGGGACTGGGAGCAACACCTTTTTTGAAAGGCGGGACACCGAAGCGTCCACTATAGGGGGCTCCTCCCACACCTTCCTGCCCGTGGGGTCAAAAGGGAAGGTCGATTTAAAACGCTTGGACAATGTAAAGCGTTTCTCTGGATTTTTCCAGAGATCAGACTCTGGATTTTTCTAATGTAAAGCGTTTATCTGGATTTTTCCAGAGATCAGACTCTGGATTTTTCTAAATCAGACTGTTCAGGAAAGACTATGTCTTGCCTTCTGTGTGACCCAAAAAATGGGTCACCCTCAACCAGTGTGGCTAGAGGTAAATCTAGTACTTCTCTAACAGCAAGGACAAGGTTTTCAGTACCTTGAATGCAAGACTGTGACGCCTGTGTATCTACAATATCATCTGCGTCACCATCGCCATCACCATTGCCATCACCATCATCCATATCGGAGTCAGGTGCCACGGCATCAAGCGCCCTTTTGCGGGACACCCCTGGCATGGGTGTAAGAATATCCACCCTTGCTGACAGGACCTTTAAATCCTGTTGGACCTGCTTAGTCTGCATATTATTTGTCGCCAGCTGTGATGACACAGTCTCTAACATGGCTTTCATACCAGTAGCCCATGAAGGTTCCTGGGAGTCAGCCTGCGAGCTACTGTGCTGCGGAGACAAGCTACTGAGCTGTGGTGACATACATTGCTCACATGCAACCTGTGATGTGGAGCTAGGAGCAAACTTGTTGTTGCAAATCATGCAAGTTATTTTTCTCACCATGTTGGAGAAAATAATACCCCCTTAACACACTGCAGTCACACTGAACACACACACAGTGAATGTACAGTAGTATATATGTATCTAACACACTATGTGCAGTTTCACACACATATATATATATATATATATATATATATATATATATATATATATATATATATATATATATATATATATGACAGTGTAAAATTGCTTAACTAGCAGTGGGGGACTCAGAGGAATATGGGGGACACCAGCACCCTGTAACCTGGTCTACCGATTAGATAGACCGGCTTTTATGCACAGACACCAATATTATCAATACTGTGTGCTGCTATCAGTGGCTTATAGCTCACTAGAAGCGCTATCAAGCGCTATACTTGCTGTCTCTGCTGACTGATCTCTCTCCCTTCAAGGCTGCGCTGAGGAGTGAGCTCTGCTCTGCTGTAATGGCGCCCACAGCATGAGAAGAAGCAGGAAGCAGTGTACAGGCGCGCTCAGGTCCCGCTCTGAGCTAAGCCCCGCCCCTTGTAATGGCGTCCGGGCTATGCTAATATTTATACTGGCGCCTGGTAACCCTTTAATAAGGGTTGACCCACATAGCGGTATATGCCCTGGTGGTCCAGTGGCAATGCCTGGCATCCAGTCTGTCGGCGTGGCTGCAGTGTTAAAACAGCTGCGCGCGATCCCTGTGCAGGGCCATTGCGCCGCCATCACCATTATGCCGCACATAAAACCGGCGTCCCCACTGAGGGGACCCGGTTATCACTCACCACCGACATTTTCAGGCTGAGCCAGGGGTGTGCGGCAGCTGGCTGTGTGCTCGCTGCAGCGCAATGCCCGCGGTAACAGCACCCTCTCAGGTCGGTGGACCTGCAGCAGGGATCAGCTCTGTTCCTTGAAAGGCCTGCAGCAGTCCCTTCCCCCGGCTTCCCTCATCGCAGGGAAGCTGTTAAGCCCAAACAGCAACCCGAAAATAACAAACTAAAAGAAATTGAAGAAAAACTCTCTGGAGCTCCAGGAGTGTGCATCCTCTCCTGAGTGCACATTTTCTAAAACTGGCTGGTAAGGGGAAGTAGAGGGGAGGAGCCAGCACACCCTGGTTGAAGAAAATGTTATGTGCCTGTCTCCTGTCGGATACCCTCTATCCCCAAGGTTATAAGACCTCAGTACCCCATAATGAATGAAAGTGAAAAAGTATTAAAACAATAGGTGTTATGCGGTTATATTGCCTTTGCATGAGGACTATATGTACCAGCGGATTTTAACCCCTTGGGTGGTATGCCCGGACTCAACTGCACTGACGCAGCAGGCTGTCCTGGAAAATTTCCAGGCATACCACTTTACATTAGGTGCGCGCCAGTGGTGCCTCTAGCGGAGCACCACTGGCGCACAACCTTTAGGGGTCCCCCCCCCCCTCCTGGGCGATCGTACCCAGAGCTCCGCTGCCGACAGCGGCCATTCACTGTGACGTAGGCGACAGGCTCAGGGATGGTCGGCGTGGCTCGGGGGGGACTCGGGAGAGCCTGTTGCCTGTGTGATCACCGACAGGCAGCAGGGGAGCCTCCGGCTTAGTAATAACGCCGGAGCGGAGGTGAGGGGGCGCGGGAGCGGAGGTGAGGAGGGGGGAGCTGCGGCTTCCTAGATTCTGTGGTGGGTTTTGCTGGGGCAGGACAAACCTGCCCTAGTAGGTTTGTCCTGCCCCAGCAAAACCCACCACTCAAGGGGTTAATGCCCCACATGCTGGTACATCTTGCTGGAACCTGTGATCCCACTGTTAAGGACATTATTACTTTATTCCCCTGGAGAGGAAGAGCCTTTTATTTGGAGGGGTCCCCAACCCCCAAGAATCTCTGGCCTGAGCTGACTAGTTAGGGTGGATTAATGCTTTGGCCATGCGCCCCATCAAGTGTGCCCTAGGCATTACACCCCTGCTAGTGGAGCCTGGTGCTGGTTCTTCAAATATAGGGGGACCTCTACTAATTTTGCCCCTGTATATTTAGAACCAGTGCCAGTTATAGGCAAGGGATGGTTAAAAGGGGTAATTCAGAACAGATTGCATGGCTACAATTTGCACAGCAGCTTATTATCAATACACTGCACATGCATACGGGTTGCAGTACGCATGCGTGCAGTTGTCCTACGATGAAAGCCTGGTCCTTTTTCTGTTCGCTGGCTATATGGAAGGTGAATGACAGGAAATAGGCATCTGGTAGTAACCAATAATTTATTGGTAGTGCTAAGAAAAAAACAGGCGTGCTGGAAAAAAATGCTGGAAGTCTGGGAAAATGCTAGTCATAATCACAGAGATGTGTGTCCCGCACTGGATTAGGTGCAAAAAAGAATAATGATGAATAATGCTGAAACCAGCTTTAGTAATAAGTCCCTTAAGCCCCGTACACACGGGGGGATATATCGCTCAGTGTCCCATTTGCATCAGCGACCAGAGATGGTCGCTGATGAAAAAGAAACTGCCGGGGGGAGCATGTTCCTGCGACCAGCGATCACTACGGGGGAGAAAATGGGAGCGCGCACCAGCGATATACACTCCCATCGCAGGCAATATGGTCGCTCAGCGACCATATTGCCTGCGATATTAGACAAAATCGCCCCCCTGTGTACACAGCCTTAGAATGGATAGATAAAATTTGCTGGAGTTTAGCCCAGAAATGTAATAGATAATATTCACGTAAGGGGGCAGTTTGGCTTCTAATGCAGCCAAACAAAGTAATTTCTTAGTGGAGGCACACTTTTAACATATCAAATTAGTTATAATATTAAAACAACTTTGCTTTCTTAAGAAAGAAATGTCAAAGCAAAGTCCTTAACCCCTTCGTGGCAATCCTGAGAATTTTACAGGCTGTGCCTCAGTGCCCAGTCTGGCAAGCCTGGAAAATTCTTGGGATTGCCACTGTTTAGAGCCGGGCAGCGCTGCTGAGTTACAAGTTGAACTCAGGCAGCTTCAGCGCTGCCTGGTCCCTCCCCTCTGCCACACCTCCTCCTCCCCTGGCTTATGACAAGCCGGTTGCCGGGGGCAGGGACGAGGCGCAGGCCCAGGCAGCGGCTGATTGACAGCTCAGCGGCACTGCCCGGACCCAGCAGTTTTTTTAGGGAGCGCCCCCCCCCCCAAAAAAAACACCACTGAAGGGGTTAAAGACGAACTAAAAACATAGAGATAAAATAAAAATAGTACCTAAGTAATCTCATTTCTCACATTTTCATGACTAAAACTCGCACCATATCACACCTTTCACCCGCAAATTCATATCCCATTAAATAGTAAAAAAAAAAAAATCCAGATTTCTGAAAATGGGATAATGTGCGATTTCAGAACCTTTCTAAAAATCTCATCCCATTAAATGTCACCCCCCAAGTTGAAAAGAAGTTGGCTGGTCTGAGAAAAAATGCTCAGGTTTTCTGATCTGATGAAAAAGTGGATTAGGTATGGTGGTGTGTAACTTGGACAGAGAAGTTGGATGATTTGTCAGTTTCAAGGTTGGAGGAAAGATAGTCTGATGTATGGCCAGCATTCATCACGGTTTGCGGTTTTATTTATGTACTCTGTATTTGGGTTGCTGCAGATCCCTTGTGGTTCTATATAAATAAAAGATAATGGTACTTGTGTAGTTTCACGGCGCCAGTAAATCGCATGCGATTTGATGTGCAATGCTATTTATTACCTGTTTATACCCCCACTATCCACTACGGCATGGAGCTGATCTTATACAGTGTGGCGAGCGCAGCGAGCCACCGAGCCCGAAGCATGGTGAGCCCCGCACTGGGACACGGATTACTTGACATGTATTGGTACTTGTTTCCTAGAACGGCGCCCACGATATTGATCTTAGGCAGTAAAAAAATTGCATCGGTCGCATCGCATGCGGACAAAAAAAATCGCATGCGATGCGACCGACGCGATTACACATAGGGAACAATGTTAAATGGCCCAATTGACCCGATTTCACATAGGGAACAATGTTAAATGGCCCAAATAGCCACCCTGAAGTGTGAAATGGCCCCCCCAATTGTTAACGCTACCCCACGATCGACGTCAAGCCAAAGCATGGCGAGCGCAGCGAGCCCGCGAGGGGCGGCGGTACGCGTCCTCCGACCTTTTCATACCCCCACTATCCACGTCGGCGTGGAGTTGAGAATAGAAAGTGTGGCGAGCCCGAAGCGTGGCGAGCGCAGCAAGCCCCGCGAGGGGACGCGGATACCTTCACAGCTATACGCGTCCCCTCGCGGGCTTCACAGGTATCCGCGTCCCCTCGCCACGCCTCGTGGATACCTGTGAAGCCGGCGAGGGGACGCGTATAGCTGTGAAGGTATCCGCGTCTGCTCGCCACGCTTCGGGCTCGCCACACTTTCTATTCTCAACTCCACGCCGACGTGGATAGTGGGGGTATGAAAAGGTCGGAGGACGCGTACCGCCACCCCTCGCTGCGCTCGCCACGCTTCGGGTTGGCGTTGATCGTGGGGTGGCGTTAACAATTGGGGGGCCATTTCACACTTCAGGGTGGCTATTTGGGGTCTGTGGGCCATTTAACATTGTTCCCCATGTGAAATCGGGTCAAGCTAATAAATCGCATCGCACATCAAATTGCATGCGATTTACTGGCGCCGTGAAACTACACAAGTCCCAAGATAATAATAACATCCAATCCGTATCTGAACACTACACCAGAGCTGACAGTGTCAGCATTTGTAAACATTAAAGCAACATGAACATTAGCAGGTAAAAGTATTCTGTATCGTTATGTTACTGCATAAGATAAGAAGTTTCATATAAAACTCCTAAAGCAACATTAATAGTTCCCTCGTTCCATCAATAACAGCGCTTATAATGAGCTAGATGATAATTAGATAGATCAATAAATAGATTGATCAGAAAAAAACTGGATATATTTTTTATTTTCTAGCACATAACACAACTATAAGTCCCTTTGGTACAGATTCCTATAAGGAATAGGACAACAAAAACTTTTGGTAAATAAATAGTATAAGCAATATGTGTTACAAGTAATTAGTACAGTATAAGTAAATCTGCATGTGTGTGTTTTCTGTGCACTGAGATTTTCAAGACACTCACCGATGTAGGGACAACGTCGAACGAACCGTCAGCAGACAAATGTGTAATATGTGCTCACACAATTAGTGCACAGTCACAAACATGGCGTATAATAAGGAAATGAGAGGATGTGTCCCATATGGTAGTTAGCTAGTTCCCCTTCAGTTTTCGTTTGCGATTACATCACACATCATGTGATCAGACCATGTGACCGTTCTCATCATTCTTGTATTTTTCACTCTTGCCGGCAGACAGGAAATTAGTCAGTGGCTGGGCTCATGAGTAGTGTGGAATTGCAGGCACAGGGAGACAGTGCACGGCTCACAGCACACTCAGTGAGTAGCAGAGGCTCTGTCCCTCAGTGTGTGCTGTGTGCCGGCAGACAGGAAGTTAGTCAGTGGCTGGGCTCATGAGTAGTGTGGAATTGCAGGCAGAGAGGACAGTGCACGGCTCCCAGCATAGACTTAACTTGAACTCAGCTGCTACTTCTCCTACTAAGCCTGACGATTCAAAGAGGAGGGGCTGAGCTTACTATGCTATAATGCTGCTGCTGCTGTCTCGGCTCTTGCCACAGTGACTAATGGTGCCCACACATGCACCGATTTCAGTGCTATGCGTTTTTGGCTGTACAATGGTTCTTTACAATTTTTCTGCCAGAATTAAGCATGACCCGATGTGATGGTTATTTTGCTGTCTGCGATGCTGTGCGATTTAAGCCCTTTTTTTCACTGGCTTTTTCTGACCTTTACTTTGTTCGAGTTCACATGTTTTAAACCTGCAATAAAGTTGTTGATAACAATTTGTATGTAATTATTTCCCAAAAAAAAAAAAAAAAACCCGTCGTATAGCATCGGCTCGTATGCCTGTATAATGCTGAGCCCGATGCTATGCGATAATGTCCAAAAAAGTACCTGCTGCACATACTTTTTTGGACATCTAAAATCGGCCCCCGGGAACGCGCATAGCACAGCATCGCGTCGCACACGCCGCACAAATACACCCCGATAATTGTACGCACGATGCGTTTTGTACTTTAAAAGTACAAAACGCATTCTAAAATCGATGCGTGTGTGGGCTGCATCACTCGAATCATGTATTCAGCTTAATGGTTCGAGTCACTGAGTCAAGGCAGCGATTCACTAGCCATCTCTACAAAGCACCAGCTGGCAGCTCCACAAGATGTTTTGCACGAGCTGCTGAACTACAAAATCCACTTTCTGCTTCTCACTAGCAGCATGTTCAGCTGTGCTTGTGATGCACACAACCACCGTACACCATACCTCCCAACATAACACAATGCACTGCTCCTGGACTTCCCTCTTACCATACCTCTAGTTTTGGGGACATTCCCATGTCTTTCCTGCGGCCGGCAGTGTCCCGCGGCGGGGGGCAGCAGTTCCCTCATACATTAAGAGGGAAGACCAGGAACAGAGCATTGTGCCCCTCATGTTGGGAGGTATGCATACACTAAGGGGAGGGGGGAGTTGCATTTAACATACTGTCATGGCGGGAGGTGTGAGGCATGCTGCACAGATGGGAAGGTGCTGGGATGCAATTAACACATGTCATGGGGGGAGGTATGAGGCATGGTGGGGGGGGGTGCAATTACCACACTGTCATGAGGGGGGGGGGAATGAGGCATGCCACACGGGGGGGAGAGAGAAAGAGGTGCTGGGGTGCAATTAACACAGTCATGTGTGTATTGTAAGCTTGAGAGCAGGGGCCCTCCTACCTTTGACTGTCTGTAAATACCCTGTTTGTCTCCTTTTGTAAAGCGCAACGGAATATGCTGCACTATATTAGAAACTGTTAATAAATAATAATGAATAAATGTGTATGATGAATGCTGCATGTGGGGGCAGGTGCTGGGGTGCAATTAACAGTCATTTATGTGATGAATGCTTAATGTGGGGACAGGCGCTGGGTGCAATTAACACTGTCATGGGGGAGGTGTGAGGCATGCTGCACAGTGGGGGGGGGGGCAGGTGCTGGGGTGCACTTAACACAGTCAGGTGTATGATGAATGCTGCATGTGGGGGCAGGTGCTGGGGTGCAATTAACACAGTCAGGTGTATGATGAATGCTGCATGTGGGGGCAGGTGCTGGGGTGCAATTAACACACCAGGTGTGAGGCATGCTGCACGGGGGTGCATACCTCCCAACATGACCCTTTCTAGGAGAGACACATCGCTCTGTTCCTGGACTTACCTCTTAATGTATGATTTCAGACACCTGTGTTGAAAAGGTTAATTGCTGAGAATGGTGTTTCAAAACAGGTGATGGCAGTCATACATTAAGAGGGAAGTCCAGGAACAGAGCGATGTGTCCCTCCTGGAAAGGGTCATGTTGGGAGGTATGGGGGTGGAGGGGCAGGTATGGCATGCTTCAGCGTTTGCACATAAAAACAGTGGGCGCATCCATAGAAATGCTGTGCGGGCCCGTGCGAACACAGGCATGCCCCTGCCTGTTTGTGGAGGGCGGGTGACCTCACATGACATTAGCATCCACCAGGCCCGGTGACAGGGGGGTCAAGGGGGACAGCCATCTCGGGCCCCGCCGATCTGAGGACGGGGCCCTCCACTCCACTGAGTTGCACCATTGCCAGCTTCAGATGGCTCGCCAATGGCTCAGCTGCCGGGCACCCCCGCTCGGCAGGTGGGTGGGGCTTCATGGGACAGGATGGGGCGGAGCTAAAGGGGATCCTGCCAGGGGGCAGAGCTACATGGTTTGGAGGCTGCTACTGCCCGGGCAAGAGGGAAAGTAGATTCTGCTGCGCAACTGCAGTTCCAGGCCTGCCCAGCCAGACTGCACTCTGTGGATGTTCTACAGGTAAGAGTGAGGGGTATGATACAGTATGTGTATATATTTGGGGGGGTTAGGTCTCAGGGTAAGAGGGTTAAGCACTAGCGGGGAGGGTCAGAATTAGCTGGGGGGGGTAAGGATGGGGAGTGGCCACAAGGTTAGGAAATTTGTCAGTGTGATATAGCTCAGGCCATGGGGTGAGGGAGTAAGTCAGTGTGATAGAGTTCAGGCCGTGGGGTGAGGGAGTGCATCAGTGTGATAGAGCACAGGCTGCAGGTTGAGGGAGTGTGCCAGTTTTATAGAGTGCAGGGAGAAGGAGTGCGTCAATGTGATAGAATGCAGGATGAGGGAGTGCGTTGGTGTTATAGAGCCCAAGTCGAGGGGTGAGGGAACACGTCAGTGTGATAGAACTCAGGCCACGGGTTGAGGGAGTGTGTCAGTGTGATAGAACGCAGGCCACGGGTTGAGGGAGTGTGTCAGTGTGATAGAAGGCCACAGGGTGAGGGAGTGTGTCCCGTTTATGTTTCAGCATGGGAATGGGTTGATGATGTTTGATGGGGTGGGGGCAGTGCTATTTTTCAGCAGGCTCCAGCAGGAACTGAGGTCCTTAATCTAGTTCACTCTTTCTGACAAAATCATTCTTAAGATGGACAAAACCATGTGCACTGCAGGTGAGGCAGGTGTTACTTGTGCAGAGAGAATTAGATTTGGGTGGGGTTTTATTTCAAAGTGAGATCTATATTGCAGTGTAAAAATAAAGCAGCCAGTATTTACCCTGCACAGAAACAAAATGATTCATCCAAATCTAATTCTCTCTGTACATTTGAAATCTGCCCCCCTGCAGTGCACATGGTTTTGTCCATCTAAGAAGGATTTTGTCAGAAAGAGTGAACTAGATTAAGGGCCTCAGTTCCTGCTGGAGCCTGCTGAAAAATAGCACTGGGTGGGGGCTTCAGAGATAGCAGTGTATGGGGCACGATGATTTCTGTTGCCGGCCCTGGCACCCATCCCCAATTCAGCCATCTCTATTCAAAAACAGTGCAGTTAGTCCAGGCTTAAGCATTCGATGTTGAGTAACCATTGAATGATTTTACCACTCTGCAGGTGCATGCGAGCGAATGTGTAAGCATGGCGCCATTTACCTGCTCACTAGGCAGTGAATATACACAGCCTAGTGAACAGGTCTGAATAGCTAAATACAGAAAGTGTATGCACTGCGCTGCACCTGAGGGGGGCAGGAGGGGTTTTGGATGAGGAGGGGATGACCACCAAGTCAAATAAACCCATTGCATATCACATGCCTACCATCTCTTTCCACAAGGAATAGCTGAATAGCTGCTGAAATTGCATGCAATACTGACAACCCTGTACTGAACTAATGTAGTTTAGTAAAAATCTGGTGTAGTTGAAATCGCATAGGGAGTGATTCTGGTTGACTCGCTAAGCAGCATAACTTCGCTGCTTAGCAAGCCAAACAACGCCATTTTCACGAATGCCTACCCCCGCCACGGTCTCCACATCCCTGCGGCTTTGCAAATGGATGTCTTGCATAAACATCCATTCACGGTGTAGCATTCGGGGCCGAAATCATTTGATGGTTGAATGATTTTTACCCTCTTTGCAAATCTGTCAGTCTGGGCTTAGTCAGACATGCTGCGTTAGTCCCGAGAATGGGGTGGTATGCTGCCAGGCCTGCATTCCCATGGGAGCGCCCAGCATTATTTTGGTTACTACAAGGAAACGTAGGGTGTTCGCATGCTAGTGCCCCCATCCAGCCCATGTGCGAGCGCCACGGTGACTATGCAAGTTCCGTATGACGCCCACATAGCAGCCCTGCATATGTACTATGCGCATGTGCAAAGGCTAAACGTCGGTCCCCAGTGTTAATTCACCGGGGACTGAGCAGATAAGATTGACCCCTCAAAGTGTGTACTTAGGACCTTATTCTGTTCACTTCAGTCCTCCGATGTTTTGCATATGCCCATGCATGTTTCTGCGCATGAGCAGACACAGGGTACGTGCACCCACGGTGGACATTCGGTTCGCTGGGTGCACGCACCCCACACGGCGAGCGGGGGGGGGGGGCAGAGAAGGGCGGTTGCGCCGGGGAATGCATTAGCATTTGGGAGCGCCCAGCGTTCATGGGCGTTCCCATATGCTAATGGGGCTGTGACGGACATGCGGGGGGCCGGCAGCTGACATCACCAGATCGATAAGGTCGATATACGCGTTTGAGGAAACAGAAATGCCACACATTCTACCCTAAGTCTCCTTCCCATCGGGAGTCGAGCACACGTCACTCCACTGTCACATTGCTCACGGAAAACGCTTCACAGCAGGACCCCAAAGTGGAGTGCTACAGTGTTGTAGCTATGCGGGTCTACAGCACGGCTGTGCAGGCACCAGCGGAGAAGGAAGCTACATCGAGATGAGGGATGGACGGAACGTAGGGAGCCTCATGGTGTGTACACACGGGGGCGATATGGCTTCCGATGTTGCCGATATAGTGCACATCGGAAGCCATATCGCAAGCCAATTGTGTACTTTGTAGGGCTTGCGAGCCCGATGCGCTGCCGATGCGCGCTCCCGAGTGAGCACAAATCGGCAGTGACATAGTGAGGGCAGCCAAGACTATATAGTGCAGATCTGCACTATATAGTCTCTGTGCCTTTATACTTACATAGCTCCGGCGGCCAGAGGGGCTTCTCCTGGGGCTGCCGGGCTGATGCGCAGTGACCCGGAAGTCCGACCGTATAGACTTCCGGGTCACTGCGGGGGTCTGTTGGTGTCCACTGATGTATGCGGCAGGGGGAAGCTGTTCCTGTGCCGCTGCCCCTGCCATCTGTGCCCCTGTCTCCTGTGACAGGTATCGTTGATGCCCTCTTCACTCCTTCATGCCGTGCGATGAGAGTGCCGATGCGATCAGATCGCATCTCACGGCATGTCGACCGTGTGTATGGTATCAGGTAAGTGTGGAGGGCACCACCGGGAGTGCTAGGGACGCCGGCCCCTGGTGACATTGCATCACTTCCCTTAACCCCACAGTGACTTTATAACTCTTCACCAACCCCCTGCTGGAAATTTGTACTGACTCAACGCTGGACTTTGAGCTCATTAACAACTTGCGAAGCCTTCATCCCACGCAAACAGACCACACACACCTCTTCAGTTGCGGTGGTGTTTTGCCCACACACCCATACCTTGCCTTCACCCTGATCCTGTCTACCCCCACTCGCAATGTACAGGTCACCCACCCCCTACCCCCCGTCCCCCTTCCCATACCCCAATTCCTTTGGCTTACACACAAATGCATAATTTGAGCATTTCTGTGTCATTGTGTTAAATAAATCAGTTATTTGATCACATAATACATATGACTCCATTATATTGTCACACCACACATTGGGTCTTATTCTAGTTCACTCTTTCGGATGCGCGTTCGTTTGGAAAAGACCGAACGCAACACACGTCGGACCGTCAAAGAACACATGCCTACATGTCAACCGCATCCGTTCGGACGGACTTTCAAAGAAGAGGGAGTGTCTTCTGACTGCATCCACATGCAGGGGCGAATTTAGGGGTCAGGCCGCCCCTAGGCACAACATTTTTGTGACCCCCCCTCCCCCTATTTTAATGTAATCATATATGTATATACATTGTTATTTAAATATTTCATAAAAATTTAACTGTAGCCCACCTTAATATTTTTTTAAGCACTGTGGACTGCTCACTGTACAGAGGACCCAGAGAGAGGGAGGCAATTATTAGTACAGTGATTAGCACAGTGTCTCCATCAGTCTCTCTCCGGCTCACACACTGTAACTGACTGAGCGCAGGGAGGATCTGCGCATCGCTCAGCTCAGCAGCTGGATACACAGCAGCCAATAGACTGTGTGTGTGTAGAGTAGCCAATGGGCGGGAGCCGGCAGCAGTGAGCCTGAGCCATTTCCGGATGTGCAGGGGGACCGTCGGACCCAGCCACTAAGCTGTGATGTAATGTGCATGGCAGAGTGGGTGGGCAGTGGCGGGTGACGAGTGGCGCTGCCGCCGACATATGATAATTCATGTCTGCTGCGGCAGCGCTCGTCGCTGCCCATCCGCTGTGCCATTTAACAGAATGTCAGCCTGCCTGCCGCCCTTAATTGGTGCCGCCCTGAGGCCGGTGCCTCACTGGCCTAGGCACAAATCCGGCCCTGTCCACATGTCCATGTGCGGTCGGAACTCTAAGATTTTGCACGGTCCAAATGCGTCCGAACGGACGGGAAGCTGACCATACGCACTGAGTTGGCGTTTTTGCGCCCACCTCACAAATCTATTCGTAAATCATGCTTCACCCACATTGCACACTTATGCAATTAGGCTACCTCCTAACACATATATTATTTATATTTGTAATCAATTACTTCCTAATTCACACTTAAACACATTACTTGCTATTGAGATTAACCCTACAATCATGTTAAGTTTTATTAGTTCATTGTTGCACCTTTACCTGTGTTTAGGTATGCATACTATATATTAATTGCAAGGCTAATGTAATAAATGTAATCAGTCCCCGTAATGTAATGTAATGTGATTAACACATAATAAATGAAAAATACCTACAGTTTAAAACACAGTACGTGTGACATTAATTGTGCATACTGGCTAACGTTCTGTTTTTTTTTAATGATCTAATTTTGTGTCATGCAATGAATTGTGCACTATAATAAAGCTAGATCGCTGTGCAGACACACACACACACACACACACTACTACACCTTCAGCAACATTTTTTCATTACCCTTCACTTTCTTCCACTTTATGCAAACACACATCTCTATACAGTATCTACCTTTTGCAAGTTACATAAATATATTTGGGTAACACAGTTATGTCCATTGAGTGCAGTGTAAATGTGGGCCAGATACCAACAATAAAGTGTTTGCACCATATATTCAACTATTTTGTGTTGCCTCATTTAGCCAGCAATGACTACACGGTCCGGTTTTTCGGTCCGTTCTGTACTTTTAAAGTACACATCGGATCGGATCGCATCCCTAGTGCATGCAGTGTGCATGCACTGCGATCCATTCCGATGTGTACCTAGTACAAAAAGTATGTGCAGCACATACTTTTTGTACCGTACTATGTGATGCGCGGAAGCGCGCATTGCATAGTACAGAACGGAGCCCTACACAACGGACCGTGTATGGGCTCCTTTAGTGGTTCCAATTGAACCTGTGGAAAGTGTTTAATTAATCACTAATGACCAGAGCACTGGATTGCATTGTGCTCAGCTGCGAGTATTTAAGGTGCGGACGTACTAATTGGGCGATCCGAATGCCTAGCACATGAACCATTGCCTTCCAAGAAGTGAAAGCTGCTTGTTTTCACCGAATATTTCTGCTGTGTTGGTTCACTTGCGCTCGGTGTCTGGTCCGAATGCACGCCATCCACTGTTCGTGCAGTCACAGGTCTATGCCCACATTAACGCCTAGGTTCGCCCACTTTGAGACCGCGCCCTTATACATGCCCACATGACGCCCATATTTCCCGAGAGTGTTCAGTGGACATTTTTAGACTGTATTGTTGAGTACAAGTGCGGAGACACAGCGTTGCACATGCGCATTGCGTTGCTTACTCATGCGCAGTTAGCTAAAAGTCGCCGTCCGAAAGAATTCGGAACGGACCGTCTCAACCAGAATAAGGCCCATTGTCTTTAGCGTAGGACTCCAATCTACCCTGTATAAAAAACTAAAGAAATTAAGCATGAGAATTTAGCATTTATGTGTTGCAAGAGTGATCGTGTGTGTGTGTATGTATGTATGTATGTATGTATGTGTGTGTGTCTGTGTTTGAAATGACAAAGGCTACCTTAATTTATACAACCAGTTTCCATCCCTGCAGGTCCACCGCATGTTTATACCAGAAAGCAAGCTATACAGATGGTTCTGAGCGACATGGCATCACACCTCCGGGATGCTGCACTCTGTATTACTGCACTTCACCAAATGTGTGCAATTTTTTCAGTTTTTTTTACAGTTCTAAATTTTGTTTACAAAAATATATATATATATATTTTGTTACACTGTGTATGTGTTTTTGTACAGGGTGGGGAAAAATGTGTTTGATTTGGGATCAAGGTTATTGTGTTAGTATTTGTGTGTGCATAAATGTTGTGCTGTGGTCATAAATAATGGTAATAAATGTTGTATGGCTGTGTTTGTATACGGTAGTATTGTGTGGACATGAATGCATATGATTGTCAATGTGTGAATGTAAATGAGATGTCTAACTTACAGTACATGACATTTGTAGCATAGTGTGTGGTGAAGCCAAATAAGGTAATAGTGGATTTAAATAACACATTTAAAAAAAAAACATGTCACAAGCATTTGAGCATCAAACACATTTAGATATAAATACCCACTAAACATAGGAAAGGCACATGTTTAATTGAAAGGCAAGACATTTGAGCAAGTAGGGGAATAATGTATACATTACACATAGCTAAATCAACCTCAGAAACAGATCATTGAAAAGTGATAATATACACTAATTAATTTAAATTACTCGCACACAAGCCACACAAGCTTACCAAATTCCAGAACCAGCCACTTAACCTTCATACAGATGGAGCGCATGTAATCCTTGCAGGGGCTGGTGGTCAAATTGCCAACCGACAGCCACCGGAAGGGGATGCACGCGCATGAGACATATGCGCATCCCCGTCTAACGGAGCACCCCTGGGTCCCCGCCGCTGGTCCCCACCTCCCCGCTCCCCCCTAACCCTGCCCATCTCCCTGAAGCGGAGACGGGCAGGGTTTGCATGCCCCGCCGCAAGTTAACTGGGATGCGCCCCAGTAAGATGGAGCGCCAGCTCGCCAGCGGGGGCAATCTGGAGAGCCCCGGCACTGGCTGACAGTTGCTCCATCTGTATACCTATCCAATCACATTACCATATCTACTCTCTTTCTTTTTCACATTTTCCATCCTCCTGGCCAAACTGCTGGGTCACCATATCATACAGCACACCAGGAACCTTTGCATTCTTGTGGAACTAATGCCTATTTCCCTATAGATTGTAAGTTTGCGAGCAGGGCCCTCATACTTTACGGTCTGGAAATTCCCAGTTTGTTGTATAACTGTCTCCTATAGTAATGCGCAATATGCTGTGCTATAAAAGAAACTGTTAATAAATAAATGAATGCAGTGGGCTCCCTGCATCAGCCGCGAGCCTTGCTGTTTGGGGGAATCCTTGCTGTCCTCTGACAGCGAGGGTTCCCCAGGAAGGTTGAATATGGTGAGTGGCCGGTGCGGGGGTTAACCGGCTCACTGGTTTTCGACGATCCCCGCCAATTAACCCCCTCACTGGCCGCATTGAATATGGCCCACTGTAGTAAAACATTCTCTATATCTTCATGTGTAAAGTATATATATATATTACTTCTCTAAACATACTTCTCTAAAAAAAAAAAAAAAAAATCCCTACTGCCCTCCTCCTGCCACAGGACACTTCCAGCCCTGGGCAGAATGCAGGAGTGTCCCCCCAAAAAATGGGGGGTGTGGTATGATAGTAAACTACATAAAAATACCAGATGCTGTAGGCAGGGCTGCCATCACAAATCATGGGGCCTGGGACTGACAGAATGGGCACGGCCCCCAAGGAGGAAAGGCCAGGTGCTACAGCGTAAGTGGCACACATAAATACATATATCCACCTGGAACCCCTGTACCTTTTTCTCCCTCCTTCCACCTCCTATCTCTCATCCCTATAACTTACACTATCTCATTCACTCTCTCACTCAAACCTCTCAATGCCTTCCCCCTCTCTCCTGTA